>NC_137563.1:14341291-14941291 GCF_963082525.1 Nesoenas mayeri | reverse complement strand
TACATTAGTACTTAAATCAGTAAAAACATCATCATTTAAAATGTGAAATACACAGTATGTAAATTAAAAGGGAATTTACAGCATTTGCCTCTGAAAGGAAATATTTCAAGATTTTATGGCAAACTGCTCTCACACCCTTAATACACAGCTGCTTTCCTCAACATTCTTTGGCATTCTTTATCCTTCCATTTGGCCTCTCCAGCTTTATCATATACACCCTCAGTGCTTGCTCTGTCTTTGTCAACAGATTTCTGATCTTTATGGGAAGGTTTCACAGGGATTCCATCAGCCATATCTTTGCCTCATTGGATGTTGCTGGAACAGCAATAACATGACTTTAGAAAATTGAGGTTTTCATAGAGGAGAAGTGGGAAGCAAGAGGGATGGAAAGGGACTGGCAATTAGTGAGCCTTTCCTACAATGCCATGCTGTACTTCCCGTTTCCTAAGGACTTCTCTTAATACTACAGTGTAAACAGTACAGCATTCAGCTCTTACATCTGGAAATTTTGGATAAAATCTTAGTCTGTATTTCATGTTGTTAAGTTATGCATTTCCTTTCTGTATCAATGTTGGACACTACTGTTATGGCTTATACTGCAGAGTCTTTTGCAATACATCGTCTAATTTTTTTCTTCATTTCAGGGTCACAGTACCCAATTTTTCACTGCGTCAATAGAAAGACTCACGAAGAGGTATCTGAGAGTTACTGTGACAGCAGCACCAAACCCATTCCAGAAGAGGAGGCCTGCAACCTCTTCCCATGTCCAGCTTTGTAAGATATTACAATTTAAGTCAAGTGAAATAAGCCAATGTCATTGAAGTTTTGCATATGAAAGAGGCTGTTCAGTAGGAAACTAGTTTGAACTTCTAAGCACTATGCATTTGTGTCATAAAGCTTAGTGGATATATTTCCTTAGTTGCTGGTGACCTTCTTCCCCTTCACAGGGAGCAATAGCATTCAGAGAAGACAAAGGGAAGTTGGCAACAAGTGAGTTTAGTAATTTCTCAAAATGTGTGTGATTGTTCACGCACGCACACTATATATGGTCTCTCTGTGCATACATTTTTTCAACTGACAGGCTTCTGCACATACGTGCCTAACGAAGAGGCTGTGTAGGTTGTATCACTCCACATTGGATCAGTGTGCTCTCGTACCCATCTGTTCATTCCATGGTGTTGTATTTAAAAATGAGATTGGGCTGATAGTGCTCACAACAGCCACCTCATAAACGTCATCTCCCTTTCCTGGAATTCAGTATTTCTTCAGCTCGAAGCCTGGATTCGGAAGCAGTGGTCCTCCTTTCCAGCACACTCACACAACCAGCTCCCGTGTGATTTCCTTCTACAAAGACACTTGCCATCAGGAGACTGTGACTTAAAACTGGCTAAGCAACTTCTTTTAAATAAGCAAAAAAAGTGTCAGTTCATCCAGGGTATATACCAAGAAGCTAAAAGGATTAAACCCAGTTGCCATTATAGCAATTTTATTTCAGGTCAGCAGCTGTGTTTTCCATCTCTTCAGTTCTCTTTAGAGCAGCAAGTGGCCACTCCTTATCCCATGGAAGTTTCTAGTGGTCTAAGTGCTGGTTACAGTGTTAGAGATGCCTGACAAAGCAATTTTTTAGGCTATATTAGATACTCAGGAGCTTCTGAAGCTGTTTACTTGGAATTTCCTTCTCACACCAAGCATTATTCTCACCTTTTTCTTTCTAATAGCTGTATTAGTTCAGCTTCACTTGTTTACACAGGATAATGTCAAGAATATAAACAAAGATAGGCAAATATTTATTAAAAAGAACAGGGAGGTGTTGCTTGCTCTCCACAAGAGTTCTGAAATAAAATTTGCCAACGGTTCAGATACTTCCCTTGTTTGTGTATGCCTTCATGCTTGAAATAAGAACGGAAAGGGGAAAATGACATGTTTATACAAAAGTGAATAAATAAATATAGTGAAATCTTGGAATGAGAAGCATATATCTAAGGATTTTTTTCATCTCTAAAATTAAATGTCATTCACCGCTTATAATTTGCTATTTCAGTTTTACTGATGAATGGATGCCTGGGTGCATTACATGATCTTTGTGGTATTGCCATTTTTAGAGCCTTTTCTGCAGAAAACTTCTATGCAACACATCTTAAATTTTGGGGAAGTGTCATTAGAGCAATAATATAGATAGATACTTTAAAAAAAAGAACAAGTATTAGTGGCTTAATGTTTCTAATATGTCGTGAAACCATGACTTGTTCAATCTGTATGCATGCTTATTAACAATTACAGGTAGATTTGTTACAGGTATATAACTGTGTCTTCATAAAGGATTAAGTTAAGCATGCAGAGGTTTAAGGTGTTATTTTTTAAGATCCTCTACCAGCATCAGAATCATGTCATTTGGGTTCTGTCAAGATTAGTATTAGAGAAATCTTTACTGAAAAAAACACCTTTTTTTTTTTAAATTTATTTAGCTGGGATATAGGGGAGTGGTCTGAGTGCAGCAAAACTTGTGGCCTTGGTATGCAGCATCGACAGATCTTATGCCGGCAAATGTACGCCAATCGTACCTTGACAGTTCAGCAGTACCGCTGTCATCACCTGGAGAAACCAGAGACAACCAGCACTTGCCAGCTGAAGATCTGCAGTGAATGGCAGATTAGGACAGAATGGACTTCAGTAAGTATGATGGATTAATGTGGGGCATGAAACCTCAAAAAATAGAGTGAATAGTTGAAGAAATAGCTGCAGTCTGAAGATGAAGTCTGCAAGATATCTTACTGTAGGGAATATATTTGGCATGGTAAATAGCTGCAACCTGTAAAGGTAGCAGACATGATTAAGGATTTGAAAGCAAGGAAAACACAATGAGACTGCGTTTGGAAGCTCTGCTGGGTACCCTTGTAGGCAGGTGCTGCAGTGTTTAATCTTCAAATTCCTATGGATTTTCCCCTTTAACCCTAGAGTGTTTAGAGGACTCATCTAAACATTTCATGCATACACAGTAGAAAATGGTTTCGTTTTTGCTTCTTAATCTGGATGCTTTACATCAGGCAAATATATCAATAGCTGTCAGCATTCTCTAAGGTAGAAGAAAAGAGAGCAGGAGAAGGCAGTCCTCTGTTGTAAGAGGGATTCAGAAGTTGTTTTTCTTTGCATTTCTCTTGCTTCGTATCTGCTTATAGGTCAAGATCAAAATAATGCAGAATATGTCAGACTGCTATTCAAATACCAGCAGTTCATTTTGATGAGGAGCAGCATGGCCTGTTGAAGACAGGGTTTAATTTTATGTTTTCCAAATGTATCTGCAAAGTGTTCTGTAGAATACTACAGGCTGAGAATATCATTTAAAACTACTAATGCATTTTTATTCCCTATTCCTAGCAATCTAGAGTAGTTCTGTAGCTTCTGTGGATGTGTTAGCAGGAGTTAATGAGCTGTACGTTCCCAGCTCCCTGATAAACCACTTTTATTCTCGCACAGAGCCCTGATGCAACCTTTGTGTTACAGTGTTCAGTGCCTTGTGGAGTGGGGCAGAGGACCCGTGATGTGAAGTGCGTCAGCAACCTTGGAGACATTGTTGATGACGAGGAATGTAACATGAAGCTGCGGCCAAATGATATTGAGAACTGCGACATGGGTCCCTGTGCTAAGAGCTGGTTCCTCACAGAGTGGAGTGATAGGGTAAGGCTTCTCATTTTCTTTGTGCTGCCATATCTTCTAAAACAACTTAGGTGCATAAGAATTAAAAAATATACATCTGTACAGCTCAAAGAAGATTGATCTTATTTTCTGTGTTTATTCTTTATCTGCGAAACAGGCAAGAGCAAACAAAAAATAATTATCCCAAGGGCATCCTGAGTTGTGTTAGATACAAGAATGCATAGAAAGGGGAAATGTGTGGGTACGTGACCAAACATCTGGATTTAGAATTGGTTCTGTGTCTGAACTTGCCAAAATATCAAGTGTACTGAGATTTATTATTCTGCCATGCTTAGCCGTGAGTTTCGAGATTCAGACTCAGAGTTTCACTACTATTTTTAATGGATGGAGGTTTGAGGCCTGATGTCTAGGTTGAAGTTCAAGCCATAAAACAATTATTCTATAGCTGTGAAAAGAGGGGAACAGCTTCATAAACTCAGGCAAGATTAATTCAGGCTTTTGTACTTTGTGAACAGGGATGTTTGTTTTTGGTTTTTTTTTTTGCAATGAGTTGGATTCTCCATATGAAAGCAATAAAAACAGTGGAATTTACCTCATTTCATGATTGAGCTCAGAGTTGTTGTTCAGTAGTGATATTTATACACCTTCATTAAAAGGCGTACAAACATGGGCTAAGAAAACCCTGTATTTTGGTCCCTCGTGTGGATGCGTGAGTATCAGTTTCATCTGTAGACAAGTTGAGGCTACAGTCTGTAAAGCCCTGGTTGCATCTCCTTTTTCTTTGACTAGTTGTTTTGACAGGCAAATAATAGAATGTATCATTGAAGCTGTAAGATTATATTCATAACTTTGTTGATTCATTATTTAGATGATTTTGAGGTAGTATCTCTGAAAGCTAGGGATGTCTGGCTCATAGATAATCCATTAGTTTGGACACAGATGTTCCATGTTTTAGATGCAGAAACAGTGGATGAACCTCACAAATAGGACAGGTACCTGGTATGTCACATAATTTTTAAAAGGCTGATCAGACTCTTGCTACAATTAAAAGCTGGCAAAATTTTCAGCCTCTAGACAACTCAAATAGATATTTATAAAGAAAAAGAAATTATACACTAATAAAAGTTTGTTGTTGTCATTTGAACTTGTTTTTCCAGTTGCTAGTCACACAGTGTGTGCTCTTCCATAGCATGGACTGGAAGTTATCAGGTAAAGTATAGGTATAAGTGCAAATGGCGAAGTCTTTGCTGTAGGAGAAATGGCAGTGTTTTGTTTTTTATTTTTAAGCTTATAGAGCTGCTCTTTGTACAGTGCTATTAAAGTGATATTTTACAAGTAAGATAGAAAATTAATTCTACCCTCAAGGACATCTTTCTTGAAAAAGCTTTGCCCAGCTACTATCAGCTGGTGCTGTTCCACCACATAAATAACACACACTCCAGTGAAGACTCTAGTATCTGTGTTTTCTTCATTGTTCTACATTAATATTTTGTCCACTGCAGAGTTAAAAGTAGTTTTTGTAGCTGAAGGTTATGACTGTGGAATTTTATTATGCTTATTTGTATGTATTAAATGAGAAGTGAAGCAGGTAATGTGGAAATGTTGGAATTTTTTCTTACCACAAACATTTTAGGGTCAGAGAGTAAATAATTGATTTTGTTACCTTCTCGGCTTATGTAAGTGTACAAATTAATTTCTTCCAAATGCTTGCTACTGCAGTTGGCATTATTCACCAGCGCTTCTGCCAGCAATGGGTTTGGAGTTTGTTTCACAAAGAGAATGGAAAGAACGGTTTATTTCAGGAAAAAAGTAGGTTTGGGCTACAATGTGCAGAATCTTCTAAGGTTCACACACACCTTATAGCTCAGATGTTCAGAGGTTTAGTGGCAGTGATTCCAGTGGAAGTCAGTGGAATACAGGAGCAGTCAATGGCTTTGCCAAGTCAGGCCTTTGGCCATTAGCTTTCTTATTGTGCCTTGCAAGGGCTGTTTTTTAGGATCAGAAGTCTTTCCTCCTTTGTAGAGAAGTGTGTTTCTGTTGAAAGACAAGAGGAGAATTCTGTCATGGAATGGAAATGGGCATTCCCAAGTATATGGACTTTGCATGTGTAATTTCCCCAGTCAATTCTTTAAAAAGTACTGTAAGCCAAGCCACACTTCAGCAATGAGCATAGATCAGTGATGGGCAGCCACAAATCATAGAATAGAATCATTTCAGTTGGAAGAGACCCTCAAGATCATCGAGTCCAACTGTTAACCTAACACTGGCACTAAACCATGTGGTTCAAGTAAGCAGCCAAAGTTCAAATGCTTAAAGAAAGGTTGTTCAAACCTCTTGAGTCCGCAGAACTGTGGTGGAAATCTCACAAGAACAGACCTTCTTTGTGAGATTTATTACATGCCTACTTCAAGTCCCAGCTGGAAATACCACAGAACAGTCTTTCCCATTGTATTTTGACATTTCAGCCGTGGCTAGAAATAAGAGGTAAAAGAACTTATCATAACTTTGGAGAAGGCTGGAACTTTGAAATGGTTGAGTTCAAACTTGGTTACCGCCATAAGAGAAGGCCTGGCCTGTACTTTTCTGAACCTTATTTGCAAACACGTAATGTGAACTGTTGCACATGCAGCAAGTACAGGTTTCCAGAGGCCTGTCAGAGATTGGTTAGGCACATGCTTTCTCTTTCAGCAAGGGATATGTCAAACTTCCATGTCTGGATTTATGTGATGTAGGGGGCATTACAATATAGCCTTAGTTAATTAGCGAAACATGCAGAAAAAGCACAGTAAAATAAAAATTACAGTTATCTTTGCTGCCAACAGATGTTAAATTTCAGGGTTTGATAACTGCGATATATATTTGTGCAGAATTCGACAAGGGTATTCTTTAACACAGGGAGAGGAAGAGCTGAATAGTCACATCTGAGTTTTAAGAAAAGGACAGGATCTAGTTTAGGATTGGCAGAAAGATTTGGGGTTTTTTTATTTTACTGAAACCTTGGAGAGTTTTAATTAATGCAAAATCATGCTAATTGCCTTCATTTTCATTAATAGTTTTGGTTGTTCTGGTTCTAAATTCAAAGATTATAGCATTAAACTTCCCTAAATATAATTTCTGCAATACAACAACATATGTGCACTTAAAAACCTGCAAAGTACTTACAGAGTTGTGTGTATGAGTTGTGTCTCCTTCCCAGGGTGGGCTGCATGGAGCTTCGCTCCATAAATAACACTTGGCTGCCTTCTCACCATATTCTCCCATCTTTTTGTCTCAGAATGTATTATGTATTTTAGGCCCACCTGTTTCCTCTCCTGGCATTGACCTTCTTGGATTCAGTTTCTATGCAGATTGATTCTTTATACATATAATTAATCCTAAGTAATTTTTAAAAGCCCTCCATGTTCCTAAAGCAATACAGTTCTTGTTTTATTTTGATAAAGAGGTATCGAAGTCCATTGTATGTATGTTACACACACACTTTTACCTGCACAGCTCCTGAGTTGTACAGCCACCATCTGCACACTGGTGGAACATCTAAAGGAAGGAAGGAAGGGAAACAAATCATCCTTAAGAAATAAACTCTTATTTTCTGAAAAGTATATGCTCTGTTATTTGTCTTTAAAGTAGATCTAAACACCATATTCTGATATCCCCCAGGCTCAATCTTGAGAGAAACATAAATTTTGACTCATTTCAGATTACAGGTTAAAAGTTACAGCAAAGTGAGACTCATCTTACTGTCTTTACATTTGTTGCTCTGTCTTGAATATAAGTAAGAGAATTAAGTTTCATGGCTTTGTCTTCTACATGGTATTTAAACCCATTTGATTATACAGAGTCTGGACAAACTTTTGTGATATTTTGACATGCTTTTGTAGAATGATGGCTTCTTATCTCATAATTCTCTTAAGATGTCAGACTGTGTTAAAACGGTGGAGTTCCCAGCAAACTCGATCCATTAAGCAGTAGAGTAAAGCTGGTGAACCTTAGTGAACTTAACAAAAAAATTGGATTGATGGGAGCAGATGAGATTCTTGCAAACATTTCACATGACTGATTCTTTGACAGCTCTAATTGCTGGAAAGTTTCTTCTCTTATGGGTCAGAAGTGGGAAACTGCATTCTCCTGATTTACAGCAATGGGAGACTCACCAGTGTTTCCTTCCAGCTAACTGGAGCATTCTCCTCTTGCATTTTTGTTTATTCCTCATTGCCATCTTCTCTGTTCATTTGTTTCTCATTTTATGTTTAGAGCATACTTAGAAAAGAAGCCAAAATACAAACAATTCTTAGATGTTAATGAGATTCTGAGGCCAAAATAAAATCTTGGGAAGAAGAAAAAATGCTGCACATCAGGGAACAAAATCAAAACAGGTCAAACCCATGCTCTGGATTTCACTCTTCATTAAAAGGAGTAACAGCAATGCTTTTGTAACATCTTCCATTAGAGAACCGTAGTGTGCTTTGTAAAAATAAACGCTTTATTCCTCACAATCCTAAAGCATTACCTAAGAGATATAAGTGGGTTGGCTAGTCAGATGTGGAATGAATATTGTAGCTCACGCTCTTCTTTCACTGTTTTTATTTACATCTGGATGGCACATGTAAAATCTCCTGGGTCCTTAACAACAACAACAAAAAGTCCCTTAGCTCTTAAGGGAAGTGATATTTATTGTGCGAGCCCAAGTAGTGAAGAAGTCTGTTTCCTAATGTTACTTACTTCAGAGAGCATTAGTAATATGTAAGTACCAACTACATATAAAGAAAGTAACAGTGCATATGTAGAAGCAATCATGATCCAGCTGAGATTTCCAAAAACTCTCAAGACCATATTTCAAAACTTTTGTTACCTTGGAAGGATACTGTGGATCTGCTAGACTAAATACAGGGATAGTTCAGCTTCTGATCCAGCATCTACTGTATACATAGATGCACTCTAAAGGAAAATAACTTAAATCCAGATACCAGAAAGTGTTTTGGCAATACATAAGGATATTTCTGACTAGCCCCCCTGCTCGCAACAGTTTTATGTCCTTTGAAAATCTGCCCCCAGTCTTGGAACTGCAACAGAGTTGAGTTTCTGAAATACAATTCGTAGTTTATTATTGGGAAAACAAAGGTTACATAATCCTTCTAAAATCCCTGCTGAAAGGGATTTTCTCAGAGTAGGTCAAGTAATGCAAAGGAGTTTCATAAATGTGTTTCAAACATAGATTTGCGTTTTTATTTTTCGCAGTAGCATAACATCAGGAGGATGATTCATAAAAAAACTTGACTGTCTTATGGGGAATAATTAAAATGATGAAGGTTGAAGTGTGGTAGACAGAAATCCTGCGCGAGTGGGGATGTTTTACTGGAACTCAATTGGTTGTTATTTAACAATGTAATTAAGGGCAGCAGTGCTGCTGAGACCTGGGTGAAAGGACTCTGGAGTTCAGATAGGTTTCCTGCTGCCTCTCTCGCGCTCTGTTGCCCCGGCTGAGGGTAATGAGTAGGCCTGGCACTTCAGTGAAAGGGACCTGGCACTGTTGAAGGGTTTTTTTCTCTACCGTGCCCTGTGGCTGTGACTGAAATTCAGGCTTCCACTTGCAGTTTTCCAAGTTTCAGGACTTGGCCTTATTTTCCTGGACTGCTGTTACAGTTAATTTCTAACAGCTATCAGAGCACTGGGTTAGGGTGGGTTTTTTAATTTTATTTTTAGTTTTTAATGGGAATGGAAAGCTGCTGAAACTGAACTCATGAGGGAAGGACCTCAGGAAGAGGAGAAATGGCATACTCCTTAAAACGAGGGAGGGTGTTCCATGGGCTAAGGTTTCTGAGGAGTTTCTGCCAATTAAAACAGGACAGTGAAACAAAATATCTTTAATAATAGGACCAGAACAGAGAAGTTGCAGCTTGTGAAAGTTCCTCATGTCATACAGTGTTAGCTTATGGCAGTTACTGTGTATTAACGCAACAAATCAATGGCACAAAATTGAAAGCAGTGGGTGTGTCAGTTGTGAAAACCAAAAGGATTCATTATCCAGACGCTTCCTACTCCCTGCCTTGGGCCTTGGAAATCATGGCTTTCACGTGGAAGATTTTTACTGAAAGGAAGAAAAAAACATGAAAACCCGAATACTTAACGCAGAAACATTCAGGTTTAAGTTTGCTTTGTAAATCCTTTGAGAGCAGTTAATCTGTTGTAAAATCTTGAGCAGAGGGTGGGACACCCCTATACCTTCCCATTTGGTATTTCCTTTGTTATTTGATATGTCAGGCTAGTTCATGCATAATCATTTAAAACATAAGACTATGGAGATTTTCTGGATGACTTTATAGACTAAACTTGTTTCCAGCTCTGGTTTGTGAAGCAGAAAAGCAAATTAGATTGTCAAATGAAAATCACTTAGAAATAAGAAAAGCATTTGCAGAGTATATGCATAGTTCTCTATGCATAATATAATTGAACATACTTGCCGAGAATAAAATATTAACAGCCACAAAATGTGTTTGTGTACAGTGGGTTTGCAAGAGAGCCATTTGACGGGGTTCACCTGAACAGTTTACCCAGGAGAGGACTGTTTGAAATGGGCTTAGTTTACTTTTAGTTTTCCTAAACAGCAAAATGTTCGCTACTAGCACAACTTACATCATTTTTGTATTTTCAAGTTTTTGCCATTTTTACTTTGAAAAGACTTCATTAGCCATCAAATATGGTTTGCTGAGGAGTTAAGTATATTTTACGTATCTGTGTGAAGTAGAAAATTTTGTTGTGCTCCACCAAAAAAAAAAAGTTCATTATGTTACTTACAGGCGTCATTTCAGAGAAGCTTAACTGGTCAATCTTGTGTCTCATTACCAGTTCTTTGAATCATTCTTAGTTTTATTCAATATTTTTTTTTTTTTAAATGTTCCAATAGAGAGTTTCATTCATTCACAAGAATTGAACTGTTCATTGTGGAAGCAATACACAGTTTCTCCTAACTAATTACCTTGTCTGTTAAAAGATTAAGATTAAGAAAGAACTAAACAACAGAAAACAGTCTAACACAAGAATTGATTATTTCCCTGGCATGTTTATGTTTTTTAAATGTCAATAGTTGGGTGCTGCCCAGAACAGTGGAATATTGAAGACTTTCCCACTGAAGTAGATGAATGACCAAACTATAAGGGCATAAATGGAATTTATCCTGAGTGATTTATGGATGACATGCATCCTGTCTCCAAATATGTGACATAAGAATAGGAATCTGCCTATCACTGATTATTAAGATCTTTCACGATTTAGCAATTCGAAGTTGAGAATGGTGAATGTTAGTTGCTGGGAAGTCATATCATTAGAAAGCAACACTGAATTTAAATAAACGTCTACAGCCACCGCCTCTTCCTCCCCGTGTCCTTTTTAAAGAGTGTAGGAGTTCACCTGGCTGACAGTGGGAACAGGCAGAGGAGAAACTTGTAGAACAATTCAAAGGCTGAAATATGGCTGCTTATTGAAATTATCCTTTCTCAGATCTATTAATTGGTATGTAAAAAGATGAATAAAATGAAAACTGAAAGAATTTACAGACAGGAAGAAGGAAAAGTAAGAAGGCTAATAAAAAGCTATAAAAAATAGATTCCTTTCTTCCGTAATCCTTCAATTTCTTTCATTTGTGACTGTAAAAGGTCAGGTACTACTTGTAGTGTATTCAAATGCATGAGACTGTAAGATGATTTGCTACAGCTGAATTACAAGTAAAAATAATTGACTTTGTATAAATTACTGTAATTTCATGCTTGTTGCTTCTCCTCATGTCACTGTGCAGTCTGGAGGACAGACAGGTGAACATGTTCTCACTTTTGCTCCCCAGTGTTCTGCAGAGTGTGGTGCTGGAGTCCGAACGCGTTCCGTGGTTTGTATGACGAACCACATCAGCAGTTTGCCTCTGGAAGGCTGCGGCAACAACAGACCCTCAGAAACAACTCCCTGTGATAATGGACCCTGTGCTGGGAAAGTGGAGTGGTTTGCTGGGGGCTGGACACAGGTAAACTCTATATCTAACAGATGTTTGCTTTCTGCTGGTAGTTTAATTTTTAAAATGTATTTTTGTGCAATGAAGATGTGTGCCAGAAGGTATTTCTACCTCTCTGTGGAATATTTGGATGGTTTTTTTCTTCTGTATTTTGCTGGATTGATGTTCAATACTTTTCAGCACCTGCTGGTTTTTTACTTTGATGAAAATAAGATTTTGCTCGTGTCTTCCTCTGTACCTTCATTTTTATTTCTCATCTACTGACCCAGTGTATTTATAAAATGAAAGATAACAGAAAGCTGCTTAGCATATTCAGGTGATTGCTAAAGGAACAGATTTGTGCCTTTTCAAGTTTAGCCTTTGTGATCATGCATACCTGCAGAGATATATATATATAGCGAGAGAATTTCCAAAATATAAATAAGACAAAATACAGTAGCTAAACCCAAAAGTTAGCTTCAGTATTGTTGTGCTGAATTTTGTGATAATAGGTGAAAAGAACAAAATTTTGTTAGCGGCTTCTATCCTGATGCTCTTTCCTCAAGGTAAATTCTTCGCTTGATCCACATCTCAATAGTCCTGCTCGTTCTAAATGAACGTTTCAGAAGCTGCCAGCTGGTGCCCAGACAGTTCTGTCCCTTTGCGTGGCCTCTCAAACAGCCTCGAGAGCCTCAGGACTGCTGGCACCAGCACTTCATCCAGCTGGTAGGGAAAGGTCTCTTGGCTGTGCTATTAACTCACTGCATTTCAGATTCCGAGATTCCTCCAGGTAATAAGGAGTTGAGAATTAGAGTGGTACAGCTACTACTATGCTAATGCTTTTAAATGACAATTATTTGTACTGTACAACAGTAATAACAAATTCAGATTTAAAACAGCTGCTGTTCTAATGACAGATAACGTCTGGGCCTTGTTATTGACACCACTCCATGCAGGGGAATAAGAACTTTATATCCATGCTTGCTAGGACAGAGAGAAGCCTTCAGTAAGGTCATCCCAACTCTCCCCTTTCTGTTCGGAATAAGAAAGTTTCCGTCTTTAACAACTGCCTGTTCTTATAAGCCAGTTCACCTTCTCTCTTTGCATGAGATTGAATTGTTTGATGCATATCAAGGGTACAAATCTTTGCTGTATGTTATTTGAAAAAAGTGTCTGACAACACCTGTTCTGCTGCCCAAATCCTGACTTGTAAACACCAAAGTGAGAGCTGACAGTCAGCAGAGGAGGAGGGGGCACTGGTGGATGACTTTCCGTATTATGCTTCACTAGAGCTAAGACTGAATGTTAAGGTTTTGTCTTTTGGAGGAACCGTTAGAAGGGACAGAGATGTGCAGTGTTAAAGAAAGTGCAGTTATGGTCTTTTCTGTAGAATTTATTTGGGTGCATTCATCTCAAGGTTCTAAGTTCAGCTCAAGGTTTCTGTGGGTATCTGGTAAAGGGATAAAAAATTCCACCCAAAATATTAACGAAATCCCCGCATTTAATAACGTTTAATTGGTTTAGGCTGGAAAAAGCCTTTGAAAATCATAGTCCTTTACACAAAGTAGACACCAATATGTTGCTGGAATCACCTTCTATAAAAACCTTTTTACAAGTGCCAGGAACAGTATTGTGTGTGTATTTAAAATTTAAATGGGCAATAAGAATCTGTGTGAGTCAAATTTGCTTTTTGGTACTGGAACCAACACTGTATCACATCGATACTTGCAAACATGAAAAGAACACCCTGGCAGATCAAGGCATTTTCTAAAAGCCACATAGAATGTGGGGATTTGTAAAGCTGCAAAACGGTGCTCTAACCTTGTAACCCTCAGAGGTTCAGTGCAGTGCAAACAATCCTGCTTCAGCAAAAAACACTAACACTGTTTATGGAGAAAGTAAGTTATGCTTCTCTTTTTATTAGAAAAATAAATACCAGTTTCTTTCTGTAGCTACAGGTAAAACTACACTTCAGGTTTCTCTGAAAAGCACACTTACAGTCATATGTCTCCATAAAAATAATCAGAAATATGTTTTGAGTCTGTGGTACCAAACTTGGACTTCACACAAGTACAGTTTTAAGCACTATAACCATTTTTAAGATTAACAATTAAATATGTAATACCTGACACTTAGTAGCCAGGTGATGAATGAAGTCATTACTATATCCTTCAGCCTTTTCTTGTCTTGGTTCCTAACTGTGACTGCTGGCTACTATGTTAGTACTGCATACAAATAATCCAAGGTTTATCTAGGCTACTATTCTGGTTCTGAGAGATAAAAGCCTTACTACAGGAACTGAAGGAATACTTCACCCTTTTCTCTTCAAGTCATTCACATGCCAGTGATGGAAGGAAAGAGACAAGTAAGTTTATTTTACTGAGGAAAGAACATACAAAAGTTCTTTCATACAAAAATGGATTTTGGATGTTAGTGTCTAGGTATGTGTTCAAGAATAGGGAATAAGCATAACTTTACAAATTTACCTGGTTTAGTGTTAATTTAAAATGCAAGTATATATGCGTTAAGTGTGTGTGTGTTATTTTATTTTAGAAACAGATAACGTGGAGCAACACGTTACTTTGGAAACAAGTTGAAGGACATGAGTGGAATAACGAATTCCACCACTTTTTTTTGTTCTCTGATACAGTGCTCTAGTGAATGTGGCAGTGGAACTCAACAGAGAGAAGTCATTTGTGTTCAGAAAACTGAAGGCAGTTTTGATGTTTTGAATCCCTATGAATGTTCGTATTTGGAAAAACCACCCAGCCAGCAGTCCTGCTACCTCAAACCCTGTGGATCTAAGTGGTTTCACACAGAATGGAGCACAGTAAGTCTATCATGCTTTTCTATATCTGGTTTTGTTTCATGTGTCTTTCTGTTCTTTTTGGTTTTCCCTTTTACTGAATGCTATTATTTGACTGGCCTACTGGCAGCACGAGAAAGCAGAAAAGAAGATAGAAGAGTTTGTGTATAGTGTGCTGTATGTAACACCTAAATTCTGTCTTGGTTCCATTTTAAATGCATAAGATCTTTACAAACCTGAACTGAAGTTCTTGTTGGATTTGGGATAATTACAGTGTTCTATACAGCCATGTAACAAGAGTCACTATATAAAAAAACCACAAGTGTTCTATGACTGTGACCACAGGGCTGTGTCTTTTCTAAGGTGGGGAAAAGTTGTACTTAAAGATGAAACAGCAATTTAGGAATATATTATTGAGACTATTTTAGATAGTTTACTACAATATCTGATTTTATGATAGTGATAAGTTGTTTTTGCCATGTTAGGAAAATGAATAATCACATCCAAAAAGCCAGAAAGAAAACATTCATACTAGTTTGGGGCTGTTAAGGTTTTAGTCATTATAAATGACCCAGATTTAATTAAGTTTGTGAGCATTTAGGTCAAACTGGACAGTGAGGCAAA
Organism: Nesoenas mayeri; assembly: GCF_963082525.1. Classification (NCBI taxonomy): domain Eukaryota; kingdom Metazoa; phylum Chordata; class Aves; order Columbiformes; family Columbidae; genus Nesoenas; species Nesoenas mayeri. Next base: position 14,926,232 of record NC_137563.1, on the reverse strand, counting down.
TCTCAAAGACCTCAAAATTCTTGAAGTCAACAGGGGTTTTGCTTCAGAATGGGCAGAAATGTGTAATAATTTGCTTTAAAAATACCATGACAAGCAAGCACAGAAGTGTCTGTCTTTATAATGGACTTTGAAGGAGCACAGAAATATTTTCTTTAGAAATTCAAAGAAACCTGTAACGCTTAGAAAAACTGTTGTGCTGCAAGAAGGGAAAAATAATTGAGCACTAGAAAAAAGGCAGTTAAAGTTATTCCTGATTGTATATAGAGGGAGGAAAAAGGGCAGTGGAGGGCAGTACAGTCAAGTAGTACAGTTCAGTGCAGGAAATTCTTAAAGTAAGAAATGTGAACACTGTGCAAAAAGTACATTTAGGAGATACATATAAAAAAGCAGAGAAGAACAAGACTAATTAGAGAAGCAAGCAGCTAACTAATAAATTCAGAAAAGGAAATACTGTAGTGTGCTTTCAGTTGCACGGTGCCTACCATGTTTACTTGTCCAGTTATTGCCTCCATAATAAAAAATGTTTTTGAACCTTTAACAAAATTGCACCTGTATGCATAAGGACTTTGTGGTGAAGTTGATAAACGGCTACAGTGATACCTTGGTCTGGCTTCAGGGCTCCCATTTTTTTCTTGCTGTATTTGCACATCTCATATGGTCTTCATGAACTTCAGCTTTTGTGTTTCAGTGTTCCAAATCCTGTGAAGGAGGATTTCGGGTTCGAGAGGTACGATGTCTATCAGATGACATGATAGCCAGCACTCAGTGTGATCCACAGCTTAAACCTGAAGAAAAAGAACCATGTAACACACAAGATTGTATCCCTGAAATAGGTAAGGAAGAAGCAGCTTCTGTTCTGATGGAACTCCATCTAGTGGAGAAGATATTTAATAATCTTGCAGAGGTTTTAGAGTATATTTTCTTTATCAGGTTGAGGGTTTCATTTTTACACAAAATACAGCTCTTTATGGTGTAAGAGTAGGTTTTCCTTTCTGATTAAAAACCTTTTCCTTGTAACATGTAAGGAAGGGGCTCACTTTTAAAGTTGCTGAGAATGTAGGAAATGCACTTCTGTGAAAATGGTACATATAGGGTATTTTTACGCAGACTCCTTGCATTGTCAAAGGTTTCTCTTGGCAGAGTCTTGAAAACAAACAAAACAATAATGTATGATATACTGAATTTGGTAACAGGTTCTATAAGAACCAATAACATTAAACTAAGACACTAAGGGTGATTAAGCAATTTTCTTTTATATATAACAAGCATATACATACACATAATTTGGCATTGGAATTAAGTCATTCATCACATACAGATTTTATTTTAATAATCATGAGAATGACTATGGAAAGGAAGATGCAAGTGTTTAGAAACAGTTTTAAATCTTACAGTCTAAAACAATTCTCAATTGAGAATTATTCTTCAACATAATTTAAGATGACTATATAAAAATCCTGGTATAGCAATAGTATTCATATTTTTATTGTATTGGTGTTGTTATTTTTTATTTAAAACAGGCTTGTACAGAATTGCTCATTTTTACATCTGCTATTAGGCTTCTGTCATTCAGTCTTTTTCTTGACAGCTCAGTCACATACACGATTGTATGAAAATCTTAGTTGTCACTTTAAAAGCATTTCTAACCCTGTTGATTGTAAAAGAAAACTTCAAAATGTGAACAGACCACGTCCTAACAGCTTAGAAAAATGGGGAATGTTAAGAACACCAACTTTTGTCTTTTTTCATGTCGCTACTTTAAACTGATTGTAATGTTTGTAAGGAGGGAGATGGTTTACTATTTTCCAGTACTTAGATTCATCAGTACTTGAAAATAGCATTTGCAGGTTCTGCTGCCGTCTGTGCACTGCCACATAGATTAGTACCTGTGAACTGAAAAATGAAGCGGACATAATGCCCAAGTGAAGAATACTGGAGGCTTCCTATCATCTGCATTCGAGACAAAATATGTAGTAACAAAAAAAAAAAAAAAAAAGCGCAGTGAACCCCCCCCAAAACCACACAAAAGTATAAATGGAAACAGATGCATTTCTTCCACATTTTTATGCATCTTTTTATTAAATGCAGAAAATCTTGAATATTCTAACTTATTTGCACAGGTAGTACATTTTAACCTGGCAATGAATGTTTAAATATGGGTCCAAGGGATTTTACATGGTAAAAAGAAATCGATTGGATAGTTGTTCCTGTAATACTCTTCCGTTTCTTCTCTCTTCCTTTTTCTCCACAGATGAGAACTGCAAAGACAAATATTACAACTGCAATGTGGTGGTTCAGGCCCGGCTCTGTGTCTACACCTACTACAAAACAGCCTGTTGTGCATCCTGTACCCGTGTGGCAAACAGACAACCAGGGTTTCTAGGACGTAGATAACAAATACTCCTCTGCTCAACGTGGCAATGTCAGTCTTCAGATGGAGCTTGAACAGTGTTACTGTTTTGACTACAGCAGGTTTTAGCTTCTTAGAGATGGTTTTCTTATATTACTGAGTCCATCAAGACTGTGGTTAAATCTCACACCCTTTCAGTTACAGTTATTGTGCAGTTATCTTTTTTTAAATGTTTGTTGTAAAACCATGATCTTTTTAAAGCATTAATTTTAAATGATACTATTATTTGCACCTGCTCATCAGATAATTATTTAAAGAACATACCAGCCTTAGTATTGTGAAATTAGTAAAAACTAAATCAATCACAGGCAATTACCAGAGATATTTGACCAGTGTGGTTGCAGCTGCTGCATTATTTTCTAAGTGCTTACTCTTACTTGGTATTTTGGACTGCCTTAAATTAGATGACTAAATCAATGAAACATGCACATGAGAAAAAATACTTCACAAAGAACCAGACCCTTGAAGAACAATTTATCATCAGTTTCTTAGCACCCTGATGTGTATTTTTAATTACTTCAGTCCATTCATAATAAATTACAGTCACTGTTAAGTTTTCTCAGTTGTACTTTTAACTAATGTCCTGTCCCCAGGCAGCAAATATATATACACTTGACTGCCAAAAAGTGCCTTTATATTTAATTCATAAACTCTGGAAATTACACTTTTCTAATTTCATGTGGATTTTAAAATACATTACCTACCAGAGTGCCGCTAGTTTCTAGCCCTTTAAGTCTTTAACAACTGCAGCTGTCAGTGAGACATTTACCAGAAAGGCGAAGAGCCTTTGCTGGTATAAAAAGGTGATTGTTTCCATTGGCAAGCTCTCTTTCCTGTAGGGCAGTTATTTCAGGGAACTGCTAGGTTGCCTAATGTCTTGTCTCTGCACTATTCCCTAACAACTACCATACCAAAGTACTTTGCCCAGACCTAGTCTGGTATGTCACCAGTTTCTGAAACAACCACCAAAGGATGCAGGTCTCTGTGCTTTATAGTAATCCATTGCTCTTGGAATCAGGCAGCAGGAGGAGTGTAGTAGTCAAGTACCTGTAAAAAGGACATTTTAGCTATTGTCATTCTTCAGGTTTTGATCAGTTATTACAACATACTTGTCTTTTTTCAGTCAGTGTTTCATCCTGCAGATCTATTCATATCACTTGTTTTCTGCTACTCAAGAATCGCTCCAGATTTAGAGATGAATTTAGGTGGTGATTTTTCATTTCTGCAATTACTGTACTCAGCCTTGGGACTTGCTAACAGCAAACAGGATGTGCTGTGCAGTGCAGATGAAAGTTTTTGCGTTATTCTCTAGCCTTTACAGGAGAGGTCTTTCAAATGTGTAAATAAGGCTGAGGGGAAAAAATTAACACCTCCGCTTAGTCAGCTGTTTATTACAGCATACTGCTTGTAAATTAGAGATACCCAACTATGCGTCTGTTTCTAAGGTACCTGCTGTCCCAGTTGAAAAACAATTTCAATGATCCATGTTAAGTCGCTCCCAGTGGTGTGAAATAACAGTGATTAAGGTGTCCTGCTGCTGCTGAAGAACCACGTTGGAGCCTCACGGTGTATTCTTTCCTTCTTCCTGCTTTGGTGGAGAGGATGTAGGAGAGAGGATGGGGCACTGGGAGGCAAAGCCTGCTGGTGTGGGACCAGTCACATCAGTTTGTGTGCTGGGAGCCACAGGAAGGTAGAACTCCTGTAGTCTAAAAGCTGCCTCGGATTGAGACAAACCGTAGATTTTATGATGTGGTCACTCGTTAAAAATGTGTTTTGGTCATGATGAACTACTACTGTTTGGCTAAGTGAAACAAAAAAGTGTTTCCCCTAAAATTTGTAGTTACTCTTTGTGACTATAAACCAGTAATGTCATTGGCTCTTTCTGTGCACCCTGATTTGAGCTTTTTCACTGTAATTAATTGATATAAAGCTGCTAGAAACAGAAATGCTAATTAGAAAACCTTTAATTTGAGTTCATGAATCTTTCACGGTCCTATTCCCTTGTATTGCGAAGATTTATCCATGAAGATAACTTACAGATTGATGATCATTTAAATTACTCAAATTCTTGACCAAAGAATTATATGGAGAAAGTGCTGCATAAACAGCTCTGGAATCCAGTATTTGCAAATACATATTTTCATTTTTGCTGTTGTCTCTCTTGTCCCAAGGAAGTGTATCCCGTCAGCTTGAGGGAAATACCTGTTCCGTAAAAAGCCTTTCTGAAAACCACAAGGCGAATGAAATGCAGAGAGGTAATCAGGTAATCATGTTTGCAATGAGTTCATAGAAAACAATCTGCTTGCACACACTCTTGCCTGTGAGACAGTCAGTGACTCAGCACACAGACAGGCAATCCCAGTCTTTTAGAAAATAGGTTATTTTGCTCTTGAATATGTGGCTATTGAGTTGGTTTACAAAGATGATAATACTGTACGCTACATTAAGCTGCCACTAAAATAAAGAGAATTGGTGAGAGCTGAAAGATATATCGAAGAATATATACATACACATAATAGTATAGCCCTGTGTTATGCCTAAGCTGTACAGCTTTGTGAATTGAAGGCAGTGAGTTACAGTTGTACAAATTGTACCTTTTTTTTTTTAGTAAAGGGACAGTTTTCAGATGTACCAGATAAAACAAAAAAGATTGTTTCACCTATTTAACCATCTAATGATAAGGAAACTGCCAGAATGTTGCTGAACTTAATAATTTATCATCTCTTCTCATGTCAGCATAATCAAAATAGATGTTCCTGCAAAATGAACTGATGAACCCTGCGTTTCAGCACTTTAATGTACTAATACTATCTACACAAAGTGCGTGCTATGCTAAGATTTCACCATCATACAAAGTGCACTTTTGAAATTGTGACTACAGTAAATGATTGTTTGAATAGTGCAGTGCACAAATTTAGGATGATGCCTGCAGAGGGCCCGATTTTACTTTCACTGTAAATCAGAGGTGGCCTTAATGAATGCAGTAGACTTAGAGCAGGCGTAGTACCAATATAAAGAAAGAAATTATACAGGCTTCTGAGTTGGAATGCTTTAATTTCTTTTTCTGATATTTTAACATTGGTAAAAATCCTGCAAAATGGTGGAAAGAAAACATGCTTCCTTGCCTTAAAGAGTTTCATGTACCAAATCTAGTAAGACCAGAGTAAGTATAGGAGCTGTAGATAATTGAAGGGTCTAAGCTGTCTAACTGCTTATTGGGGTAAAATCAGCATGCAGCATGTCTTGCAGACACACAAAATTGACTGGCCAAAATTGACTCTATCCAGGGCAGGCTCTGTGTCTCAAAGCACCCTCCTTCTGATGTAGTGCTGGTGCAGTTGATTGAGTTATCAAAGGTCCATCAGGGTTTGCCAGCTCCTGCACAGCGTCAGATCCAAGCAGATGTGGGTAGAATTGCTTGTGTATAGCGATTGCATGCCAAGTTTGAGAGCACTGATTCTCCCTTCTCGCTCACTGAGAGAACTGAAGGTGGTGTGGAAGCACGAGGGATGCTCCTCTGGGAATGAGCCTGTGTCTGCCTTGCCCAGCAGAGAGGCAGTGTTAGCATTTGCTTTAGTGTCTCAGACCTTCAGTCCCCACGGCTCTGAACTAGGGAAGATCTCGTTAGCCAGCAGGCGAGTGCAGGAGCCGTGGGTGTTCTGCAAACCTGCTCGCCTTGGAGTCCAGCCAGAGTGTGTGCCCACCAACCCCATGCAGGGGTACCTCAGGATGCCTGCACGGGGAGCTAGGCTCTTCCTCACTACACACATAATCTGTGCTTTATTTCTTTTTTTCCAATACTTGAGCAGAAGGAGAACTTTCTGTATGAGTAAAGCAGTGTTTGACATGGTTTTGTTGATTAGATCCCAGTTTTATGACAATACGGTGCAGTTCAGAGTTTGGTCCTTTTATACAGAAAAAACCCCAATGTGTTGCAGAACATCTGAAGTTAATTAAATGTTAACACAAGGAGGTATTATAGGTTACTTGTTCACACACTTGGTAAAAGTGGTCAGTATAGCCCTGACTGAAGTGAGTACATGAAAGATGTAGAATAAAAGGCCACGTGGGGCAGCAGTAGTGCCTGGACTTTGTCTGGACTTTGTCTGAGACCTAGAAAGCACCAGTGGTCACCAGTGAGGGAGGAAGGAGGTAGGTGCTGGAAACAGCTTAGGGCTAGTAAAGGGGGGGGTTCTGCCTTCCTGAGGAAAATATTTTTCTTCCACTCTTTCTAATTTATGCCACTGTAAGTAGTAAAATGTGCTTTTCAGGGTCTTGCTTTACCTCATCCTCATCCTGACCTGTCTCCCTTTCACACCCACAAGTATTCTCCTCTTCCTTTTATCTCACCTCCGTTCCTTTGTCCTTTGGATGACAATATTCAGTTTAGCCAGAATTACTGAAAATTCTTAACTGGCCATTTGGTTGATAAGAGTCTATGTTAGAAACAAGCCCAGCTATGAAGAGAAATCTATTCCTGCTAGGCCAGAGAGAGAAAGTGTGTGTGTCTGTGTGTGTGTGTCTGTCTAGTGTAACATGCATAGAATTGAAGTACCTACTGAATTAATTCCTGTGCAATGAACTTGTGATTGCACAGCTATTGAGGTATGTAGTGGCCCTTCACTCTCACATCTCCTGCATTAAAAAAAGAAAGATAATGATCATCTTCATGCTCAAAAAGGAAAAACTGTCTGTCTGTCTGGTTTTCTCAAGACTTACGCAGAGTCCCAGGCTTCTTTAAGAGCTATTCTGTGTATTGGGCAGATAATTCAAGTGCATGTCTGTAATTGGAATATAAAACATGAAATTTTCAACACTGAAAATAAACTGCCTTTATTTGTATACTGACAGAATATGTTTGTGGAGGATACATTAGCTGCTGTTAGGAAAACTGAGTAAAATAATTATTTCTATATCAGAAATGAAAAATCATCCACTAAGCATTTTCAATATATTTTAAAGCAAACTTACCATCATTATAATATCTCAGTAGTGTGGGTGAAACTCAGACCTGGTGAAAGGGAGAAAATCTCATTCAAGAGAACTCACACCTGACCTGAACCCAGTTCTTTGCTTCTCAGTTTTTAGCAACCAGTTCTTATTCCCAATCTTCTATATTCCCATTTGTTCTAATGGGTTATATGTAACTACCGCAATATCTGGAGTGGAGGGGAGCTTAATTTTGAGAAATCCTTTCCCTTCCAGCGACAGTCTGTGGTTGCCGCTTGCCCTGAACTGTGCGGTCTGTGCTGCGTCTGGGTCTCTTGAGACCGGTGGCCTTGGCAGGGGTTTGGGTACTTGTGAACTTGTGAAGTCCCATTGTAGTCACTCAGGATCTACACAGAGGATCAGGAAGGACTGGAGACAAAAGAAACCCTAACGTTTTTAATGTGTATAAAATGGTCTGCTTGACCCTCATAATTGATATTGGCAGAAGGATATACTTTATTATAACTTATTTTGTTGTTATTTGTAAATACAAGATGTCTATGGGAAATATGTAATTCTGAGCTGTGTCTATGTAACAAGCCACTGCACCAAAATATTTCAAATATTTAGAATAGGCAGATTTTTTTATTAAAAGGGACCTAATATGTATTTATTTACATATACCATTCAAATTTTGTCCAGCTCTTTCATTATACTAACCCAGCTTTTTAGGGAATTTTATAGCACAAGTATTACATATATATTTTTGTATATATGTCATACTGTAAATCCATAATACAATTTTCTAAACTTTCTGATTAGCCAGTTCCTTGAATGAATTAAGGGGGGAAAGTATAGGCAAATTGCTCTCTGACTCGTTCAGGAATATGTATCCATGGCGAAGCACCTGAACCAGAACTGTACAGCATCCTTTTCATATTGTATACATTTTCTCTTTGATGGAAAAATGTTAACTATTTTTGTTTATGACTAATTTATTTTTTATTATTGTGAAAAATAAAGTAATTCAAGATGAATTGATGCGACATGATTTATTTCTTATTTGGTTGAAATATTGAATGTAGAAATGTTGAAATGGGTTGAAATGTTGAAATGTTCTTCCAGAGTTTCTTGAGGTAGGTCAAGTATCATCAAGGGCATGGCACACTAAGGGAATCCTGACTCAAATTTAGGAGTGGCCAAAATATGTCACCAAAGGCCGTGTCTCCGGTGTGCCGGCCTGGCAGAGCTGGTGGTCGCATCCTGACCGCTGCCCCTCAGAGCCGTGTCGGTGTTGCAGGGGGAACGGCGGCTGTTCCCGGGGGTCTGTCAGGCCCCGCTTGTTTCCTCGGCAGGTTTGCTCCCAGTATACTCCTAACTTCATTGTCCATTTGCAGGACGAGGCTCTGCCGCTCCCCCGTGGGGACTCTGCGAAGGAGGGGTTGGTATTGCAGGAGGCAGCTGGCATGTGCGGTCATGGAATCTTGCAGTTCTTTGCAATTACATCTGGTTTTCCATTAGTGCTTTACCAGTGGAACATGAGGATGTAACAGCAAAATAATCTAAGTGTGGATGCAGCTGAAGTGTGTTTTTACGGTAAAACAAGCATTGTGCATGCTGAGAGAGCGTGCAGGGCCTGGGTGGGGTTTCTGTTTGCAGCTGATGAAGGATCATACCCTTTTTTGCCCACTCTGGCATCCCCAGAACAGCCCTATAGGCAATTAATTACAAATTTCATTATAGTTTCACTATAAATCAGTGAAACCGAGGGAGAAAACCAACACCTGAACGTTTTTGGAGATAACTTAATGTGATGTGACCTTCCACCTTTGCTGTTAGGAGAAATTCCGCACCGCTCCGGTATTTCGAGTTGTGCCTTGGATTCGGCGCTGGGCGACGGCTCGCGCGCGGACAGACCGGACGCTCCCGCCCTGTGCCGGGGGGCGCGGTGAGGCACGCGCTGCCGCCGCGAGGCGCCGCCTCGTGCCTCGGGCGCTCAGAGCGCGGCGCTGCGGCGCGAGCCGGGCCCGGGAGCAGTGCGGGCGCGCGCCGCCGCGGCCGTTGGGCGGGAACGCGCTGCCTGAGGAGAGAGGAAAGGGGAGAGGAGAGGAGCGGAGAGCCGCGTTTGGGCGGGTGCGCGGGGCGCGCTGCTCGCCTCAGAGCGGCGTTTTGCTTGGAAACGACCGTTGAGATCATCAAGCGGCAGTGAAGAGAACGTGGGTCCCCCGCCCGTGTGTGCCGGCAGGGTGAGCGGGGCTCACCTGTGCTGCCTTCCCGCGGCTGCGGGACACCAGCGCTTGGGCCGTCTGATGTGTGCCTGTGCGAAATGGACATTTGCTTTTTTTAAAGAAGAGTGGAACTTGAATTACTAACCCATCAAGTTATACGTTAATAAATTTCTTGTTCTTCTCACACATGTTCTTTAAAATGAAATTTCAGTGTAAAATGAGGAGTCCTGTAGCAGATGCAGTGCTTCTTTTTTGTCACCTTTGTTCAGAAGTGAGGTGATCATGACAATGTGGTGATTTGTTGGAGCCTTCAGACCTGCGTTGCATGAGAAGGATTTTTTATTACCAGATGTCGCCTGTTTCAGTGGGTTCACTGGTTCCCGTGGTTTGTGCAGAGTGGACCTGTGTAAAGGTAAATACAGAGGATGTAGCCAAATTACGTAAGCTATATGCCACCCTATACTGATTAATTGTTGAGTGCGAAACATTCATCTTTAATGCCTGACTGCTCACCCTCTTCCCATGTTACACTTTTAATTTGTCGGTTCAGAATATTCTTAAGCAAGCAGTCATGTAGCTATAGCTAGCCACATAGTCTTAAAAGGAAATGGGAACCAAAGGAGACCATTATTGAAAGCTTATTGGTGAGGTAAAAAATAAAATAATTGCTCTCAAAAGAAGCCAAAAACTTAATTTTGCCACTCCATAGATGCAAGTTCTAATGAGGAATAAATACAGAAAAGTCAGTGCTATCTTCCTGTTCTGTTTTTTAAAATAGCTACACTGATCAGAGCATTGATTAAGAATCAGCTGCCTTTGATTTGGTTGGTTTGGGTGGTTGTTTTTTGAGCTGTATATGTGTATACACAGAGAGAGAGAGAGAATGTAGCATAATAGCTATCCACAAAAAATGTGAAGCTTTCAGAGAATAGCCGAGGTTGGAAGGCACCTCTGGAGACCTTCTGCTTCAACCCCCCAGCTCAAAGCAGGGTCAGCCAAGCAGGTTGCCCAGGGCTGTGTCCAGTCAGGTTTTGAATATCATCCAAAGGTGTTTTCTTAATTTCAGGTGGGATTTCCTGTTTGTTGTTCAGTTTGTGCTTGTTGCCTCTGGTCCTGTCACTGCACATCCCTGAGAAGAGCCTGACTCCATCATCTTCAGTCCTTCCCATCAGGTATTTATACACATAGATAAGATCCTCCTGAGCCTTCTCCAGAGGGAACAGTCCCAGCTCTCCCGGCCTCTTCTTGTAAGATAGGTGCTCCTGTCCGTTCATCACCTCTGCAGCCCTTCACTAGACTTCCTCTGCTAAGCTTGTCTCTGTCTTGTACTAGGATAGATCCTTGTACTTAAGTGATGCTGATGACTTACACTTTAATATTTTAAGTGAGCCAACCAGGACACTGCACACAAAATACTGTTCTCTGTAAAGATGTAATATAATCTGCCTAGTGGGAAACTGCTGTACCTAGCACAAGAGAAAGTGATGAAAAAAGCATTCAGAATGAAGACAGCAGACATGTAAAAGATGTACTTAAAATGTGCTTAACAGCCTGGTGATTAAGTGCTGAAATCCATCAGCCTTCTGAGTATCTCTTCTATTTGCCTTTTTTTTTTTTTTTTTAAATTTCTCTGGCTGATTTTGTGTTTCTTATTATAATTGGCCATATGCTAGCAGTCCAGGCTTTGGTTACAGATAATGAGTTTTATTATTATTAATAATGACAATAATGAATTTTGACTTAGAACTTCCCAGAGGCCTTGTTAAAAACACATACACACCTTGTTTATGCTGTTTCAATCTCTTGTTCATCAACTGTTACTTGTATTACAAAATACAATTTATTGCCATTTTATGTTAACTCTTTTTTATCAGGTGGGTACTCCAAATATTGAAAAGAATCTTGGATTTTCTCTATGTTGAGACAAAAAAAAAGATAATTTTTATGTTAAGGTCTCAGATTTGAGCTTCTTTATGAGTTGTATCCATACTGTAACACCACTTCTCTGTTCTGAGCTTTCATTTTCTGGTTTCCAAGGTGCACCTCCTTCACTGTATCAGCAGTCAGTCTCTTCCTGAGCAGTAGGTTAGATGCAGGTCAATAGTTCTGATATGTTCCAAGGTGTCTCCTTTTGAATCCTGCTACTAGATTTGATATTGATAGAAGAGGAGGGAAATTACGTCTTCCTTGGTCCTCTGGCTTTGAAAACTGGCATTTATGTGAAACACTGCAAGAGGCTTTTATCAGGGGGTGGCTAGTTGCTGCTGACTTTTGTGCGGGTTAACACTTGCAGCCATATAATGCTGAACTTGCCTTTAATAGAGCTTTTTTTCCCCACATGCTTATCTTAAACAAATTTGAGAACACTTCAATGTTTGGCTAACTCAGATAATTTATATGGTAGATTGCTAAGGAAAATAAGACCTAAGTAGAATTGTATTAGATCTTTAAATCTATTTCAACTGGCAGAAGAAAAGCAGGTCCATTAACTCCAGTGATTCTAAAAAGGAAGGATTTTTTTTCCTTCCTGGTGGTGTGGAGGCATAGCCTAATTAAGTCTGGCTGATGTTACTGCTCCTTACCAAGAACAAATTACTATTCAGCAGGGCATTTTCTCTCAATGTTTTTTCCCTATGTAATTTATGTAAGAGGGGAGAAAAAAGGTGTAGTACAATCCCTTATCACTATTGCTCTTTTATTTTACTAGAAATCTATGATTTTTTTTAGAAATGTGTGGATTTCTAAAGACTTAGTTAATGATACGGAAAAACTGCAAGTGAGAACAGTTACATGTTAAGTATAAATGAACTTGACACTGTCATCAGTGCTTCCAGTCTGCAGACTCCACTTCTGAAGGTGCTTTTGTCTCTGGAGACTTTTTATCTGGTTAGGGACCAATGTCCAGGCCATACTGAAGTAGGGTGGATGCAGAGCGTAAGAGGTGAGAGTCTGGAGTGCTGGTTATTGTTGGTGGAGGGAAGTGCTCCATAGCATCTTTCTCTGAACTGTGAAGAATGTTAAGATTGGAACATCAGTTGTGTTGTCTTCAACCAGGTGACTTCTAAAGTTGGTGTGCCTGAGAAGATTTGATTGCAGTCTTGAGATCCAAAGCAGAAATTTTGCTATAGAGTTGGAACAGTTACTGAGTGGAGGAGGGGAAATAAATAAATGTAGGTAAATACCTGGCAGAGATTCGGGGACTGGATAACTTCTGTAGATCTTTCCTTCATTGCACTGGGTTATTTTATTTTGTTTGTTCTCTGTTACTCATTTTTGGTTAGGTTATATTGAAAGAAAAGTGAATATTTGCAGAAGGAAGACTCTGACTTTCAAAAGTGGAAAAATCCAATAGGGTATATCAGGAACCAAAAGTAAATTTAATATTAAAATAACTTTCATGGTGCATTCCTACTTATTAATTGTGTAATTCTGAGTAAGGCATAGAAAAGTAAATATTTAATGTGCACATAATATGAAATTTATGTAATACATCTGCAGTTAAATTGCTGTTACTGGGACATATGTATGCAAATGTATCAAAGAAGCATACCAGTAATTACCAAGAAAATCACATTGTGTGCTTTCAATTTAATTGGTGTCCAGCAACTGTAAAATCATTAGTCACTTTGCACTAGACTAAGTGCTGTGTGGAACACAGGCCATCTTTCCTCAATGTGATAGGTAAGCCGGAATCCAACCGTTGTATGAATGAACTGTACCTTTGCAAATTCTTTTGATAAATAAATGCAAATAATATAATTCCCCAGCATTCCAATTTGGTCTTCTTGCTGTATATGTTTAAAGACAAACCAACCAACCACCACAGAACTTAGTGAATGATCCTGTGCAATTGTGCGGATTATGGCTACGTGGACCTTAGCATCTCTAGTTGTAGTTCCTGAATTTAAGTCAGACGGCTGACTGGCAGTGGATAGCAGCGTTATATTAACCCAGTGGAAGCCAGAGCTTTTTGGGATAGGGAACTGCCTGCATCAGGTAATTGGTTTTACTTTGTATTAAGATGTATGACCACAAGTCAGCCCTTGTGAGGAAGAGGTAGCAGCTACTGTCTGTGTTGCTCAGGCCCTGGTAATGGTGAACACATGCAGACAGTTCCTACTGCCCAGTTCAAGTTGTTAGCTTGCTGTTGCATTGTAAACATGTCTCTGTGGTGCAAGGCTGAATAAAGCAAAGTTTGCCAGCAAGAAACAACCCTTTAGGTATGTTGTTGTGGAGCTTTGTGAAAGTATTCTTCTTGACTTTGGAAAACTGAAATCAGTAATAAGAGTTTACAGAACCAGGAATGGTTTTGCTTGGTAACTGAACCAACTTGCTCAGCACTGAATTTTGGCTAAGACTTGAGAATAAAATTTAGTAATACTTCATAGTTTCATCCTAGAGATTGGTGATCGGTACGCTCAGCTGTATGAGTGCACAAGTTTGCAGGCAGACTTTTCTGATGTATTTTAACTCTAAAATCTGAAGAATTGGGAGCCTATGGCAGCAGTAAACCTTTATGCTATTTTAACAGCAGAGTAGTGAAGGAGAGAAAAAGGAAAAATGTACATGCAAATGTTCTACTAACTTTTCTATAGTTGTTAGTAGATAACCTTGGAAAAAGCTGTTTATTTGAAAGATTGCTTCCAAAAAAAGGAGAGAGAAATTCTGTGCATACTTCACATTCTAACACTTGGAACACAGTGTCCATTTTTAATGGTGTTCTGGCTGTAGCAATTTGACAGATAGTTCTTTTAATTTAAAATGTGATTAGTGCATCAGTTGCTGTTTTTCATTAAAACATCACTTTTACACTAAACTGTAATAATTGGATTCTCCTTCCCCAAAACTTTTTTTTTTTTTAATTTGGCATAATCTTCCTTAGTATTAAAAAAAAAAAAACAAAAACAAAAACAAACAAACAAAAAAAAACACACACAAAAAAGCCCCAAACAAAACAGTAAAAATTGCCCTATGTTTTCTTGATATAAATTGCTAAGTTATGCTGTTGTACCAGGTCAGTAAGTGCAGCCTGTGGGACTTGGATGCAGAACATAAAATACTTTTTATGTTGTTAATATAAGTAAAGAATGAGGACAACAGACACTGTGTGTGGGAGACATGCAGACAATGCATCAGCTTCTTGTCAGTTCTTGCTGATGTATACTCCCATGAATACATATGCTATCTCCATGTTTTATGCAAGCACTTTTAATAGCAAGATCAGAAAGCCAAATCGTGAATTGTAGCTGTACTCTGGTATCAAAAAGATGAAATAAAATAGAGAAAGGTTACGTTACTCTATAAAATAATGCATTTGGAATATGAAATTAAATTATTAAATGCAAACTGGATAATAACTGCATTTAAAAAGTCACACTGAATGAACAATTACAGGTAACATTTCCAGTAGCGACTGTATTTGGACAGCCTGAGTTCATGCAAGAGTAATGATTTCTCTCTCAATAGTATTGACAAGATCTATACTGAAATCTGATGTCACATGGAAGATATTATTGGTGCATTGAAAGGAGTTTGGAAAAGGGAAACCAAAATAAATGTTTGCCTCTATCCACTATGAGCAATTTTTGAATGAATTAGTTTGTTTATTCTAGAAGAGGAAAACTGGACATGGATTTAACAGTTCACAGTGTGAATTTTTTTTTAGGTTTTTCAGTGTAATTATTTTGATCATTAGGAGGCTGATGATCAATAAGAGAGTCTTGCAAGGATGGGGCAAAAAAAACCCAAAACAATTTAATTTTGAAGAAGGAAGATTGCATTTACCATCTGTAAATAACAGAATTATTTTCTGACTGGGAGGGATATAGTGAAATTGTGGTAGGATAAGGATAGTTTAGACAGATGTCTATTTTTGAATCTTGCCTCAGGACAGGAAGCTGGACTAAGCAGTCTTTTGAAACTTCTCTTCTTGACTGTACAGTATAGCAATAATGATAATAATAAAGTGATTCTGTTTATATTTGGTGTTCTGTATGCTATGAAATAGGGAATAAGCTGTGCTTAATTTTGGGAAACGGGCATATTTGGAGGGGGGAAGTGCTGACAGAAAAGACTGTTGTTTTGATTTGGGATCTGGCAGAAGTCGGTAAGTAAATGCAATTTACATACAACCTCCCCTTGCTGAGACCATCCAGTTTCTTTTGGTTTTAATGAGCTATGAACTGAGTACTTGTTTCTGTGCTACAGAACAATAGTTTCATTGTCATTCAGCTAGATTCATATCCCACTTCAGGGGTGTATTTTTGTTTGGGGATTCATATTCACTTCAGGATATAGGGGTTTTTTCGGTGTGTGGGCTTTTGGTTGGTTGGTTGGTTGGCTAGTTTTGTTTGGTTTGGTTTTTTTGGTATTTTTTTAATGAATATGTTTTTTGAAATATGTATTCATATGAAGTGCATTCTTTTATGCATTCTCTAGTTATGAAAAGTGGATCCTCCACTCTTGTATTTTCTGGAGAGCTCTGCTGCTTTTTATACACAAGCCCTTGTTCTTGTCATGCTGGAGATAAGCTCGCATGTCTGGCCTGGGAAACCACAGGCTGAAGTTTTACTTTAAGTGTATTTATTTTTCCAGCCAAGGCCTGCATTGCTTAAAGCCACTCTGTCACCTATTCTTCCTGTCATCTGCTTGCATGCCTCTTTTGTCCTTTGCAGGCTGAGTTTTCAGTCCACAGACACTTCCTCTTGAACAGTAAGATAAATATAAGCCAAAGCTGCTTCACTTAAATAACGTATCTTCACAAATTGCTAGGGTATGCCACTCTTTAGGTGTGAATTTCTACAGTGTTTCTGTGAAAATACAGACTTTCTTTTCTCTTGAGAGATTCCTGCAATATCAGGACCTTCAACGTTTTAGCATAGTCCTATGGTTCCTGAGTTGTCACTTTTCCTAAAATTGCTTCAATAACATTGAAATTTAACAGTAAATCCACTGTGATTATGTGTGTTTCTAACAAAAAGGCTGAAGCACTTGTCTGTCTATGTGAACAATGACTTATCAGACTGAGAGTGCTCTAAGCCTCAGTTGCCGCTTCTGCCGTTCCTTTTCAGTTTCTGCTACTAAAAACCGGTGACTTTGTTTTCAGAAGTGCAGAGGGAATGACTTCCTTTCCCTCCTCCTGCTGCCAGCTCTAAAGTAGTGGTTTCTCCACATTAACACAATATCAGTACATTTGGCATCTTTTCAGTCCAGTGTTGGAAAGATGTATAATTCAGCATGAGTCTTCTTAGATTCATTGATAATAATGCCAGCATAGCTGCCGGTGATGGAGCATTTGCACCTTTTATCTTTATCGCTCAAAATAAGAATGCAATAAAATACTTGAAAGTAGTTGTCAGCTTGTTTGCTTATTTCACTTTGGCTCTACTTCCTCTTAGTTTTCTGCAGGAGATGCAGAGCCACTTTTTACTGAAGGACAACAGTTTGATTTTTTCAATTTTAATTTATTAATATTTATTGCAAATGAAATTCTGCTACTCTTTGAAAATGGCTTGAAGTATTTTCTGTGTTTTCATTTAGATAAATTTAGCATCATGGGACCTTGTAGTTCAGTTAGATGCCCACATTTTGTGGTTTAATGTGTGTTAATAGTCTGCATGGTAACATTTGAATATGCTTTGAACTGAATACATCTCAAACTCTGCCTGCTCTCTGGGCACAACCTTTTTTTTTTTCTGCACTTACCACCAACAACAGAAAAGTTGAGTAGGTATTTAATTCTAAAGCTTAGATCCTTTCACTTTCAGAGTGTCTACTCATACAGAGTACCTGTATGAGCTGGTCACTTCCTTTTTACTTGATGTAGATCAATACAGTGTGAGGCAGCATGTAGCCTGCAGGCACTTGAAACAAAGCTAGGAGATTTTTGAAATAAAACTTGATGCACTCATTTTAATTTAACTTATTGCAGTTAAGAAAAACAGTGGTTTCCATGACTGGAATTCTGATTTTTAACAGAGCAGAAGGAATGGAGATTGTGTTTCAAGATAGGAATTATGTTTCCTCTCTAACTTTCTACTTCATATTCCTGTTGGCATATGTTTTGTAGCTTGTTAGTCAGAAAATCTTAGCTGCAATTGAAATTGAAGGTGCCTCACAATAGGGAAGGCCAAATGACAATGAGTAGTAACTACAGCTAATACCACTGTGAACACAGTGCCTTTCATTTTCAGAACACTGCAGTATGCTTTCCAAAATTTGGACAGTTGGGAGCACAAATTCTTTAACAGTACCTTGCCCATTTCATCGTGAAGAGACTTCACAAGGAGCTCTGTTGGAGTAGTGGCAGAGACCTGTAGTAGTTATTTTGTCAAAGAGCTGTAGGAGTACTGAAGCTCTAAAGAAAACCCTCTCTGCCACTAATCTTGATAATTTTTGCTAGGGAAAGGTTCTGAGCAGGGATATGGATTAGGTAGTTGATTTCTATTTTTTCCCAACACAGTAATAATGAAGGGAATATAACACTTTTTTCTACATAGAAATCCAATATATAGCGTGTTTGCCCAGTGCACATAAATAATTGTACTAGTCTGAGTCAGATTTATAACACTGCAATATCGCACACACACTGTGCCCCTCCGCCCCCACAAAAGAAAAGAAAAAAATCTGTACCTCTAAGGTGCTCTCCCTTTCACGAGGTTTTTATAGGAATTATTACCTATTCGTTCTCTCACAAATTCCTGCCTCCCAGCTATGGCGGTGAGAATATTGTTTGAAAACTAAATGAAAAAATTGACTTATTGAAGCTGTGTACAGATACACTCAGAAGATGTATACTCAGGGATGAGAACTTGCTGCATTATACATTGCATTGTGAGAGCTTAACTCTGTTTCCAGATTATACAGAGAAAAATTCTGCCATATGTCCAGCAAGCACACACACCACAGGAGCCTCTGAAGAAGATGTAAGGGCTGGGCCTTTGCGTGCAATTGTCTTTCACCACAGCAAATGATGCAAAAGCAACTTCTATAAATACTGTAACTTCCTACCGCAGAGGTTTCTTGTCCTTTCCTGTGGATTCCTTGCTGGCCATTTTCTCAGTTCTGAAGTAGAGATGGCTCTGTAGCCAGTGTGTACTTGAATAATTGTGTTGGATTTTTGTTGGCTTTTGTGGGATTATTTTAGCAACATTTCTCCTTTTGGTTTACAGTGAATATTCTGACACTGTTTAAGGCAAGTACCACAGTTTGGTAATGTAATTCTTGAGATGTTTCAGATACAGTAAGGTACAGCACATAGATGCACGTCAGTATTTCAAGGATTAAAATGGTTTCTTTCTCTAGGTTCTAGATAATTCCTAGTCCAGAGATGTTTTGGCGTTTTTAACCAGCATTTTTTTCATCATGTTTTTGTTTTAAGAAATAGCTGCAATCGATGGCAAGTATCTGAATGCACTCACAGTGATATTCCTAAAATACTATCTCAAGCTACTTATGTATTCATTCCAACATGCTACCTACTGATGATGAGTTTACTACCAAACACAATGCCTACATTTTCAAACCAGTATGAGTTGCAGCTGTGTTATTATCTACAGAATTAAAAGTGTATTGTTGTGATCTTCCTTTGCGAATGCAGAGCAGTAATGATAATAAACCTAAACATTGTTATCTTAATTTAGAAAAAGAGAAAGCTGAAGTAATACCTTTAGGATTTTAAATTAGTAAAATACTAATTGTCCATAGTATACCTTGCCATTAAAGGTTCTCAGTTTTTTATGCAAGAGGTATAGCATCTGTAAGTAATTCATAATGTAGTCTAATCCCTTATGTGCCATGGAAAGCAGAAAGCAATAATAGTTGCAGTTAGGCAACTTATATATTGATAATTGCAGCTAAACTTGCTCAACTAAGCATTTAATGCCAGCTGCTAAATAGGATTTGGTGTTTGGTTCCATTGCAGCCTAGCCCCGTTGAACCCAGTTGGCACTGGTAGTCTTTATTTCTTCTGAAGTATGAACTGTGAATCACTTCAGTGATTTTTTTCTTGCATCTGTCTGTGGCCATTTAAGTACAAACATTCCACTGGAGTTGCTTCTGACTGGAACTGTTACAAAAGAGCTGTTAGGGGCTTTTTTGCTTTCCTGTGTTTTGTTTTGGTTTTAAGTTTATAAAAACTGTTAATCTAGTTCTGTTGGTTTTCTTGTTCTGGCATGTAAATTGCCTAAGTTGACCAATTCATTGTGGTAGGTGATCTAACTTGAGTTTCTCATCTGTGGTTGTGTTTCTGACATGCTAGAACTGATTACAGTCAAGCCAATTTTACAGCAAGTCCTGTTTGAATACTATTCCTGTGCAAAAATTGTATTATGGTTCATGACAAACATGATAGACTACTTTATTTCATCATTTATATTTGAGCATTTTTAATCTCAGAAATATTTTTTTTCTGTCAGGTTAGTTTGTGCAAAAAATGATCCTATCACACTGGGTCAAGTGTGACTTATACACCAGCATTCTCAATTTCTACAGGGCTTGTGGCAGTTGAACCCACATATCTCATCTGTGAATTGCTTTGTTTTGTCTTTAGTGAGTTTGCTTTAATCCTTGAATCAGCTACAACATTAAGCTCAGACAAGCCTTTGGGACTGAATAGTTCTGTGAGTATTGATATAGGCTCATAAGGAAGGACAGTTTGTCTTGTAGAATTTTGAAAGTATGTTAGTGACTGAACTCAAAGGCTCTAGTTTGGGAATACAATATCAGTGTAAGAGGCTTAGTAAAGGAGTGGAAGTTTAATCCAAAGTGCTGATTATACTAAATAATTTACACTAGTAAAGGCTGAAGAGTTCCAGAACCTAGATGCTAAAATGTGAGATTATTTTGAGCTACTTTGAATTTTAAGTGATCCACATGGATGGACAAATCTTAATGTTGCGTATGAAACCATGAGCTGACCATTAAATCCTCAGGAGTAATGTTAGCTCTGTGGAAACATCGTGCACTGGTAAAAAGCAAATGTGAATGTCTGGAATTGTTGGGAAAGGAACAGAGAACAACATGATAGTTGAAAAGGCTGTAAAACAGATAACTACAATGAGATGTTGATAAAGTTCTGTGAAATAATGGAAAGAGGATATAATTGGTACATTTTTATAACAGAGAGAACGTACAATGCACGTGGTAAGCTCAAACAGATAAGATGATACTTTTTCAATGATGTGTAAGCTATGAAACTGCTTCCCCAAAGCATGTGGAAATGCTGAAAAATCTACTGGAGGTTAAGTAAATTCATGAAAAATAAACTTACTGAGTGATTTTAAGTATAGAGACTGGTTCATAAGGTCTCTGACTTCTGAATGGCTGGAACTGGACCCTGGTTCAGAAGTACTTGGTATCAGCCCTCGTCTTCTTATGCTGCTTCCTATGGTGTCTCATTTTGGTTTTCCTTCAGCTTATTGTTTTCTGATGGGGGGCAGAGAGGGGTTGGGGTAGGGAGCAGGAGTGAGGCAGAGTTTATAAAAATGAGGCTGGGCTGCCGGTACCTTTTGGTGTGGCTCACCGTGTTCCTGTTGGAAGTGTGTGAGATAAGGTCTGAAAGGAGCAATGTGTCAGTTCTACTTGTTAAGTAAGTCCAGAAAATTATGCCTTGCTACTGTGCTTAATCAAAAGGTATATAGAATATATATTTGAAAAGAAGTCTTACATGCCTCTTTGAAACAAATGTTTCCTTTATTTAGTTTTCAACAATTTTAATTTTTAGAATAAAAGCAAAACTTAAAGAGAAAGCTCCAATAGCTATCTGTTTTCTTTGAGACGATCTGAAATACAGGTGCTTATCTCTAATCTGGTTCTGCTCAGACTTGCCAACAGCACTAAGGGAACTGATGAGAGGAGTCAGGGAAGAGCATCAATCAACTTTGTTACGTGTGTGCTAGGAAATCTAATTGATTATTGCTGTAGCACCACAAAAGCTGGGTGACAAGTCATAGAATGGCTGTGTGGTTAATAGGCTTTGACTGTGGCAGCTTCCCTGGAAAGGAAAGGTGACAAGTGTTACGTTCAGGCTGAGTCCTGTCAATGTATATAGCATCTTTTTCTTCTGCTTTCTTTTCTTGCAGTGTGGAATTGTCGATTAGTATAAAACTAATTCCACAAGCATATAGGAATACCTTCTGTGGTCAGGCAGAAGCACCAGTGCAGTGAACAAAATCCCTACCACTGCATGAAGAAAATGCCTCTTTTATATCCACAAGAAATTAATTAGGAATTATATAATTTTGCCATTTATGTGGTTGTGGGCAGGGTCACTAAAGGGACTTTCAGAATGTGAATGTGTCAGGAAATGAACTTCAGTTTGTGAGTATTTATAGGACATGTCCTAGCTATAGACCCTGGTGGAGTACAGATGCTGAGGGAAGAGCTGCTCTTTGCAGTGTTTTTCCGTAGCGCTCAGAGCACTAACAGTCACCAGAATCTTTTTAACCTTTATTACATAGCTATTGAAAAGATTCTTTTCCCTAGTAGGCTGCTGGTGATGTTGCTCAAAAAATGGTGGGGAAGAATGGATTGATATTAAATGTGTGTAGTAACTGATCAGTAAATCCAGGGACTTACTACAAAAGGAAGATTTTCTGAGTGTTTATGTGGTACATTCCTTTAACAGAAAGCTGGTAAATGATTAAGGGTTGTTTGAAATCAGAATCTGGAATTAGGAGTGGGAGGTTCTTGAATATAGAGGCATACTTCATTTTTTTCTCAGTAGGATTTTAGGCATTACTGTCCTTGGCAGGGCAAATGGGCTGGAAGCAAGTCAGAGAACATGGCTTATATCAGTGAATGATGCCTGGACGTAGGCAGGGAGAGCCAAGAGAGTAAATGCGGCTGGCTCTAGATGTAAGTTCCTCTTCCAAGAGTCTAACCAATAATCATACAGATTAACTGTAAGGAAGAGTTCGAGAAACTTTATCTCAGTAGTTTTTTTTGTTTGGCCTAAATGGTGAGGTTTTGGTGGTGGTGAGGAGGGGAGGGATCTGCAGACATGGCCTCTGTGAGAAGAGGCCAGGGGTGTGCTGTGCTTGATGCAGTTGGCTCCACAGTGGACCCACTGCAGGACCTGTGTGAGCCCGTCAGTTAAGCTGGTTGAGCCTCTCCAAGAAAATATTTAAGAAAGGCCAGAAAGTGCCCAACAAGAGGAACAATAAGGCCAGAGTAGTAGAAGGCGCTCCATGGTGGAGCAGATAGGAGCCTCAAAGGGAGTGTGGCACATGGATGGCCCACAGCACAGCAGGTACTGCCCCTGAGGGACCCAGTGCAACAGGCAGGCTAGACAGGGGAGGGGAGACAAGAGGGGGGCGAGGGGGAATGTTTTCTGTAAGTGTTTATTTAACTGTTTGTTGTCTTTGTTTGTGAATATGTGAACCAGTAATTAATGTGTTAACTGACATTAAGTTAAATTCCCCAAATTAAGTCTGTTTTGTTTGCAATAGTAATTGGTGAGCAATTTTTTTTCCCCTGTCATTGTTTCCACCCTTGACTTCTCTCCCTTTTGTTCTTCCTATTTTCTCCCCTGTCCAGTTAGTGGAAGAGTGGCTGTGTGGGTGCTTGGCTGCTAGCTGGGGCCAAGCCACCACATTTTTGCATGTTCATTTCAAAATTCATGAATTAATTGTGTCTTTCTCTTTAAAATATATAAATATTTGCAGGATTATAATATGAACGACAGAACACAGTCTAAGACAAACTTACTCATGCTAATAAACATATTGCATTGAAGTAGAAGTTCTGATTAGATTTCTTAGGGCTCTTAGTCGCAAACAGCAGTATAGTAGTAATTCAAATGACAGACTTCTGCATTCTTAAGCCTTATTATCTTGCATTTCCTCAGGAATTTGGAACACGTGATGGTGACAGAAGATGCACTGAGTAGCAGATGGCAATTGCAGGTGGCTAAACAGTTGTGTAAAATAATTCTCTCCCTTTTGTTGGGGATAACTTTTAACTACTCAGGATATTATGGATTTAAAATTATTACATTCCTTAAATCTGAGGTTATATCAATATGTAGTGAAATAATCTGTAATCCATTTGCTGAGCAGGTGCATGCTCCCGCTTTCTGAGAATAAAATAAGAAGTGATTCCTGCATGACAAAAAACTTTAAAAACAAGAAGTCAGAATGTCCTGTTCAGAGGATTGGATGTGTGAGTAGATAATGGAAATTTCTTTGAGATGACTCTTCTAGAAATTAAAACAGAAGGGAGAATGAAGTCATAGCAAAAGGCTACGATGATAATAAATGCAGATGAACACTTGAGATGAAAATTGGCTCATATCTTTGCCTCCGGCAAATTTGCAAGGAGGAAAGGAATTTCATTCTATTAACTGGCATGATAATGCCTACATAAGTAATTTATGAATCTGAGATATGCTCCCCTGGAACTGGTTCTCTGGACTGAAAGTACTGGGTTGTCTAGTCCCGAAGAGTGGAAGGCAGGTGTTTCCAACAATGGACTATGTTCTGATCTTTTATTTGCCTCTTGTGCCAGCGTAGCATCAGCTGATTTTGGCAGATGTGTAACTAGTTACTAGCATAAGTGAAGACAGTCATTTTTTCCTTTTCTTTAACTGCCATGATCCAAGTCTGGACTTGTGACGATAACATGTCTCAATGCTTTTTCAGCTTTTTTCTTTCTGCGTAACAGAACACAAATGTCCTCAGCTCCTATAGGAAAACAAACCTTCGTTAGAATTTTTAGAATCCCATAATGTCCAAAAGACCAAACTTTCCCACTTTTTTAAGTGTAAATGTAGTCTGATTACTGTTGGTTTTCTCAATTTGATCACAGCAATAACTGTCATTACTGAAGGAACAATATCGTGACTTGGTATCTGCCAAAGAGACCAGACTGTAACTTTTTCAAGGGTAAACAAAACCTTTTGCAGAAAGAATTCTCTTACCACATGCATACCATAGTACCCTTTTTATTTTGTCAGGAGTTATTATGTTTTAACAGAAGCCAGACATTTTAAATATGACTTGTTTGCCCTTCTACACTTGGACAAGATTTAGAAGTCTGTTGTGACTTTTGGTTTAAAAGACTGGGTATTATTTGACTATGGAAAAGCCCCATCTGTGGTTCTTTTGGTGCTGGAGCAATTCTGTGCAGCAGGTCTGTTGTGTGCTTTAAAGTCAGTGTTAGGAGGGTTGTTAGCTTACCCATTTTTTCATTGAAAGTTTTTCTTTTATTAGATTAAAATGAAAAAAAGTATTCTTGTAAAAATTGATCTATTTATTTGGAAAATGTATAATCTTATAGGTTCTTGTATCTTTTATTCCTTTTTTTAGATGAGTCATTTTTATTCTTTTTTGGATGAGTCAGTGGCCTTGCCTAGCAAACAACTCTCTGGGTAGATAACAAACAAGCAAGTCTTTAAAATTTGAGAACTTTTCAGTTTCTTCCTTTTTTTTTTAAATGTGAACTTAGTAGGAATCCCATGTATTTTTTCAGATGAGATCAATTTATATGTAAGTTTCTCTCTGGAAATAATTGAAATTAATTGAATTTTTTTAACATTTTAGTAAAATTTTAACTCACTTCTGGCACCATTAGATATCATTTGCAGGAGTTTAGGTAAGAATGTGGCCGTTGTTTCTTGATCCTTAATCTGGATGATAATAAAATAGGTTTTCCATCAAAGGCTAATATCTCTCCAACATTTGGACTCTGCTTTGAGTGAGTCTGAATTTGATTAACATAACCAGGGGATCCACTGTTACACTCCTATTCACTGTTAACATGAAGCATACAGATTTTTCTCAAAGTGGAAATAATTGTGACCCAAATTGAGTTGTGCTGAGGGTTTGGGGGATGGAGAGGGAAGACACAGTACTTTGCAGAGAAGTGCTTTGTTTTTAGCTTGGGTATTGCTAGCGTTGCAGGTTTCAAAGTAAATTTTGCAGTGTTAATCTATTAAAATACTACCATTGAAGTATCTAGAGAGGATAAACTTTTCCCCTCCATTGGATGCCTTTAAGTGTTTGCAGTACATACCAGTTTCTTGATAAAACTGTGTTTCCTATATTTACTCTCTAACTTTAGTTCTATCTTTTGATCTTTTATGGATCAGTAAGTCAAGAAGCACTGGTTGTAGCAGACGGGCTTGCTTGGAAAATAATTATCAGAAGACTGTACTTGTAATGCAGTGCCTGCCTAATACGTATCAAGGGTATTGGGTGATTCCCATTAGTGGCTGAATCCTTTGCTGTGAACATTTCTGATCTTCCCTGCAACTCTAGTGACTTTTTACTGCTGAAATATTCTTAAACAAAGGAGGCTGAGAAGCATTCTGAAAATACCAGGACTACACCAGTTAACATTACTTCCTATTTCTTTGCTTACACAGAGGGCATAAAAGAGCATATACACTGAAGTCATATTCAGAGGGTCTTGGAGGAGGGTCCACGTGAGACTGGCACATCTGTACACAGCTGCTTTCTTCTGTGCCCTATCTGGCCCAGTCCAAGGAATTTTACATTCGGTTTGTAAATTGTTAATGCTGCTAGGGAAATTTCATGTTTTGAGAACATTTAGACATCTAGGGAACATCTAGGGAAGCCATCAGCAATTGATGAAAGCTTCTGTACTTGTATTCAGACATGTAAGAATGTAATGAGATGCAGAACATGTTTGTGTTTAGATCTGTTGAGCACAGATAGTTTTTGAAACTGCCTCAAGGCTGTAAGTTATGTGTGGCAGGGCAAAGGAGAGGCAGGGATTCACAAAAGATGGTGTGCCAATGATAATTTTAAGTTGCTTTATTATGATGTGAAGAAGGGTATAGTTTGCTAATGGTACCTAGTCCTACCATACAATTCAGCTGGGTTTCATTTCTCTGGAGGATGGCATGTGTTCATACAATAGTCTGAGTTTCCCTGAATAAAATAAAATGTTAGGTGCCAAACAGATCTAAGGGAAGGTGTTAGACGATATTTCCAGGAGTGAAAAAAAGCTGGGATTCTTTATGTTCCCATGGATAATTTTCCCTTTTTTCTGTTCAGTCAGGTTGTCTGCAATATGCAAAGATTAAATATATATTTCTTGGTATGCAGGTGTATTTCTTATATGTAATAGATGCCAGGAATCATGCTTGTACAGTTTTAGCTTATTTACTGTGCTTGATTTCCTCATATTTTGCCATCAAATCCTGTTTGAAGAATATTTGTTTTTATTTAAGAAAATTAACAAAAGCTTCAGAGGTTGAGAAGTGCATTTATAGTGACAAACTAATACAAATGCTATCAAAATAAACATTGTTATAGTTTCTTCATCACAAATCATGGGAAACTAACAACTGTCCTATGTGAAAGTAAAATTTCCACAAATGGTTATCCCGAAGGGAAAAAAGTAATCTAAAAGCAGTGAAAGCTTTTAATTGCGTATTTAATCTATATGCTGTTAGTAATTTAAGTTTATGTACCTATATAGTGCTTAAAATTCTCAATTTTGAAAAATCCTTACCCAGACTTTCATGGTATTTGTAATGGAGTGTGGGTGGGTGTTCTGTGCAGGCTTCAGTTCAGGGCCATAGTTGGGAGAATGACACAACAGACCAAGGTGGGTTGTTTTTTTAATGTGGTTTACAAAGTTTCTTCACCTTATTCCAGACAGCTGTGGAAGCACAGCCTTTATGAGAGTATTAGTTACACATCTCTACTTTCAGTCTGCATGACACATAGTTGGGCTGAATCTGAGCTTGTTGTTTCAAGTCTATTACAAATTAATATTTTTTTGGCAAATTTAGTGGCTTTTTTTCTTCTTATTGCATAGAAGTCTGTTGCAGGAATTCTAGCAGTTCAGGCCTGTTGACTCAGCTGAATAAATAATGAGTCCTAAGAGTGAAGAGCTTGAGTGTGAAAGGATGACCTATTTTTTCTGTCACATCAATATGAGTAAGTGTTCTGAGAACAATAATGTGTTAATCTGCATACTACAGGGGCTTAACCTACCTGAAAGGAATCAATCAGAGAACCACTTAACATGTATAAAGTGTAAGCAGGGCTCAGAATTTGAAATGGCATCTCCAAAAGTATATATGGGGGCAGTGGTCAACTTTGCAAGCAAACTGAAATTGAAATAAACAGGATTTTATCTATGAAAGAAATTTTCTTGCTTTAGCAATTGCAGAAACACATTTAGAAACCTTTTTTTGTTGTTGTTTGATATGTGTAAATAGGAAATATAATTAGCCACCTAATTTTTGTTAATTTGGATATTCTTGTTTCCTGACTCCTAAGATTTGCATACCAAAGTGAGCAGCAGTCTGGTGTTTGGGAAGCATAAGACTAGAATACTAAGCACTGTGTCTCCAGGGATGGAAGAGTAAATTAGGTGACTCTGAAGCATCTTCTGAAGTAGCTGGTGATTGGAAAGCATCACATTGAATATTCTATCCTAAATTAAATGAACATTTACATAAATCTTAAATCACGTGTTGCCTTTAAGCCATGTTTGTGCAGCTAGAGCACAAAGGTTCTCAAAGCTCCCAAGGAGAGCATTTCTGGAGGTACTGTAGGTGATTTCCTTTGGCATGAGTCTACTCCAGTGCCTGAAAAAGCCTATCCTTTCATTTTGTAGAATATAATGGTGGACTTCAGAATATTAGAATATGATTTTGGACTTTATATTAGTCCAAAAGAAAAATATGCTTTTTTAAAAAAAAAACTCTGTCCAGATTTGTGAGCAGGCCTATACCAATAATTACCTTCGAAGCTTGACCCTTAAACAGAAAGTAACATCAGAATTTTCTTAACAAGACCAGTGGCCCAGAGTTCTCAGCTAGAATGAATCAAATCAGCTCTAATGAAGGCAGCTGATTTAAACTGATTAGTTCAATTTAGTAATCATGCTATGTAGAGAATCACATGAACCTGTTTTGGTTAATGAGTTCTCGAAAAAGAAGAAAAAGCAAATGGCCCAACAGTCTCATTTCTAGTATGGCCTCCAGGCTTCCAGAAGGCAGTGGTGTAGGACCTGTGTGGGTCCTATGTGGACTAGAAAATGATGAAAGAACTCTCCCTGAATGAGGTACTACAGTGAAAATAGATTTCTGTTTAGTCTTTTTTTACTTAATTTCTTGGTACTGTTTCTATTCTTGTTCTAGAAAATACAGCAGTGAAGGCTGTGGCAGGAAAGTACCACATCTTCCCTTCCCTTTTCTGAGTCTTTAACTGTCAAATGGTAGAGACTGACTTGCTGCTTGTAGAGTGTCTTTCTTAAGCTTAGGTGGCTGTGAGTTAGTACTATGGCAAGCACTGTACCTTCCTATTCATCCACTGGGGGATTTTGTTGAAAGGTGAGCATGAAAGACTTCAGTTTCTTTTTAGGATTTTGAAGTGATGAAAGGTGGATATGTAGGGGATAACAGTGGGAGAATTTCATGTTCTCTAAGGCAGAAAAGGTGTTATTCTTGCTAAAATAAGATTTATTTGGAGTTTTATTTAAGACACAGTGGAGCTCTGATATGATAAAAGGCAGCTTTGTGAAGATGCTCTGAAATCTGTGATTGTTTATTGTTGATCAAACAGTCATAAGTGAAACCATCAGAAAGGTGTCAGTAAACTAACTGAGATTTGGGAAGGATTTGAGTAAAAGTGAATCTTCCAGATGAAGGAGGAGAGGAAAAAAGAAAGAAAAAAACAAACTGCAAAACCACACAATCCATAAAAAAAAACAAACCAAACCCTGTCTAAATAGATAATTAGATATGCTGACTGTAATGTGAATACTAGAGAGCTGTGTTTCACCCTTTCACAGAAATTAATCAAAAGCCTAACATTGCAGTATTCTAAGTTCTTTTCAGGGGAAATATGTTTGCAGCCTTCATTTGGAGTTTCAGTTCATTTGCAAACCATTTAAATTAAACTAATGATGTAGTGGTAAGTTTTAAAGCAGCCTGACATTAAATTAGATTCCTTGTGCCAAGATGCCTGCTTCTGAATTCTGGGAACACCATCCTTATTAAATAAACCTTGATATCATTAACGATTCTGCAGATGTTTTTGCTATTATATGATATATTTGCCATTTTTCTTGTGTGTCTGTTACCTTACAGCCATGTTACCAGATTGTGCTTTCAGAACTGGGTAACTGTGAACAAAATTGAAATTGGTCCTGTATATGTGGAGCTTGTGATCACTGGACAATAACTTTCAGTTGTAGGCGCTTACCTTTCTTTGCTCCATTCTAGACTTTTGTATGCTATACATTCATGTTGCCATTGGTTTCTTTAATGTTTTTATACACGGTGTCTATGGAAGGAACTAATGACTACAAACCAACAGATTATTTGTTTCTGCATCATATAGTTGTGCCAAAGTGTTGCTTCATTTGGAGTGTTCAAACACCTTGATGGGGCATATACAGTAAATGGAAAATACAGGGAGTCTCACGCATCTCAAAAGCTGTGGTCTTGCTTTAGTTAATTTGAATTGCTGTGTTGCATGAAAAAAACATTCCCTGGAACTTAAATTTTAAGAAACTAAAGATGTTTTCTGGTTGTACAGAGAAGTTTTGTGTTCTGTGGTTTTTTTTCTGATTCCTTGCACATCAGGATCCTGATTTATGGCTGAAGTTCCTTGCAAGGCACATGTTATGCTAATAGTAAATGCAAACTCAAAGAATTCATAAAGTGCTAAAAAAATAAAAAATAATTTCCTGAACTTCTGATGTCTTCATATTTTCATCTTTATGATTATTTGTAGATGTATATTGCCATGGAAACTGGGTGTAAGATTATGTACAGCACATGTGTGACACAGGACAAAAATATATTTGAATTTTTAAAAGCTCTTCTGTTTAGGTGAATGGGAACAGGACAGCCCCAAAAGATGTCTTTAGTTTTAGTGAAAATTCTAAAGGCAAGTGACTGCTAATGTTAACAGAAATATAACAGGTGGTAAAAGTTCTTTTATAGTTATGAAATTATTTTGAATTGTGCAGTTTGAGAACAAACAGCAAGTTAAATGGTAAAAATGTGCGTAGGGGTTAAGGAGTGACTTGTCCTTTATTTCAGCTTTCCAGCGTGACTTAAAATTGCTGTCTTGAAGCCAGTGATCTAAATCAATAACTTGCAAGATGGCTTTAGTGAAGGTGGCTTCATTTATTTTATTTTTTTTGTAGACAGAAGGTCTATTGGAAGTTAAGAGACTCAAAAGCCATCAGGAGTCTTTCTAAGTTTGGTTTAAATCATTTTAAGTGTTCCTCTCTCCTGCATATAATGACTCAGTGAGCAAGAAATGATGGATGCCACTTAATGACTCTGCAGAGTGTGTCTAAAATAGAAAGATACTTCACATTCAGAAAGTAGAAATTATATAATACAAGATGGATATTTCCTGTGTTTCAGAAATAATACATGCTCTTCTTACTAGCAAGTATAAATCACAGTGGGAGAATATGCATATGTCTTGTTTGCAATGTGAGTTTCCTTCAGTGAACATTTTTTTTTTCTGTCTGTGATTCATCTTTTGAAACTGGTTTGTACCTTATTCAGCATCTTCAGGGCCATGTAGGGAAGAAGTCCTTTTTTATTCTGAAAGCAGATACTCAGCATCAGAGTGTATCGACTCAGCATCAAGGTGAATCATCAGCTCTCCTTTGGCAGTCTGTTTTTTGTTTGAGTATTTACCTAGATATGTTGGAAACTTTAAAATAAAATTAGCTTCAGCATAAAAATCTTTTGCCAATGTTGAATCAGCCATGAACATTAAAAGGAAAATATTTCATGTTGGCTGCAATGTAGGACTTTTTTCTCGTTAAGAACCTGAGTAGCAGTGATATGACTTGAAATTGAAATTAATTAGTTTCTGTTGAAGACACTTATTAATTCTTACTATTATTATAAATACTTGGGGAACATGATCCAATGAAACAGAAAATCAGATGATCAGTGAAATGGTACAATAATGACTTCACGATATTATTATGAAGTCAAGTCAAGCATTTCACAGTTCTTTAGAACAACAGTGATTAATTAGATAATTTTGACTTCCAGCAAAGCATTTACAAATATTAGCAAGTATGTGGTTCTCATTTTTCATATCTAGACCTCAGAAGTATTTTATCTATGATTCTTCTAATTTTACATAGTGCTGCAGGGTTTCAGATTTTTTTAATACTATTCAAGCATGTATCTTTGTTTAAGTTGCTTCTCACATTCTATTGGAATAGCCCTGGGGCTCAGGAGGAATGCAACACCGCAGGTCAGCTTTGTTGGTGGCAGACAATATACAGCCTTGGAGAAAAATCCTAACCTTGCTCCATTTTATTTCCTTTATAATGCATAATAAAACAGATTAGACCCGTTCACAAGCTTCTGAAAGACACTTAAGTAGCGTTTGCAGTCTCTTTAAAAAGGAAACTATATAAATGAATTATGGATTTGTCATTGTCAGGCTGTTCCCTAAGGGCTGAGGGCTTTGCCAGCCAAGGCAGGTGGGACAGAAGTGGGCATAGTGGCTGTGTTAAATCAGAAGTCCAGATCACCAGGGCAATTTGTGGTGATGAGGCAGGTCCAAGGTCAAGCTAGAAAGTTGATTGGCACATCAGGATTAGGCCTGGTGATTCTAAGTAGGATCAGACACAGCCCAGTCATCAGTGGACATTGCCATGGTGATGACACTGAGTCAAGGTCCAGCTGGGCAATGGGCCCACAGGCCTGGATCCTGATCAGCAGGGTTCATGGCCAGGCACAGCAGCGGCCGTGCTGGAGGCAGGGGTCACTGTGAGAGCTCAGGCACGGACTAGTGGGCCAAGCTGAAGGGGAGCCCCTGGGCCCATCTGCATGGGGGGTGGAGGGAGCCCCCAGGTGAGGCTGTCAGAGAAAATGTCCCTCAAAGGAAAGGAATGAGAAAATAGCTCCCAAGCAGCTGACTACTTAGGCACTACAAAATGTCAGAAATTAGAAGTTATTCATTAGAAGTTATTCATTGAACATTAACATAAGCAATCAAGCAGCTGCAGACTTTCCAGGACCAAGGTAACAGGCTGATAGCCGAGTTCCTGAAGTGTCTGAGAACTCTGAACAGGGGAGCAGAATTAAACCTTCAGGAAAGATTGTTTAGCCCAGTCTCCTGTTCCCTTGCTGTGGTAAATACTGATGCTGCAGTGAACTATTTGCACTCAATTCACTTCTACATTTTTATGATTTTAGCAGAAGAAACATAACTTTTGAAGAACTTGAATACTATGTTTGTCTCTTTTAGTGGTGGAGTTATTATTATTACGTTGGTTGTGGTGGCAATGTTGGTGGGTCTTTTTCCTCTTGTTAGGATTAATAGTCAAAATCCCAGTCAAAACATGGGAGAGGTTTTTTAGTGTAGTATAGAGGGTTATCTGAAGGTTTCAATGCCAAGATCACAGAATAGGGAACAGGGTACTATACATTCTATTTTTCTGATTGAAAGTTGCCCAAGCACAGCCATTGACAGTATGAGGTCAAGGCCATTTACAGAAACAGCATAGGCCCATTTTCTCATGAAACATTAGAATTGTTTCTGGTTTAGGATAAATTATTAATATTTTAGAGAGAGATTCACAGAATCACAGAATGTTCATTTGGTTTCTTTTCTTCAGTTAAAAACAGGGTGATTAAAATACACCAAACAATAGTGTGTGCAGAATATGAAAATTTCTGATGGAAGTTGCATGTTCTCCAACAGCAAATCCAGCCCTTATCCCTTTTCAGTGATATTTGTCTGAATCATGTCTGTCAATACAGGTAAACTTAGCACAATATGCTTTTGTTTCTCGGTAAAGAGTAGTTACAACATAAATTTACGTATGCTGTTCCCTTTTGCATCTTAAAGTACTTTGTAATTAATTAGTTCCACAGAGTAATTTAATAAAGTAATATAAAAAGATGGAGCATAATTTTACAGTTATTCAGTAAATTCCACTGATATATATGATACTTAATAATGTACTTGGGGTTTAGAGGTTTGTCTCTTTCATACAGCATTTATGGCAAGTCCGGAAGAATTTCTTAGGGGTTGTGGTTGTCCTGAGGGTGAGGGAAAGGGCAGGAATGATTTACAATGTTACAGTTGAGAAGCCTTGATTAGGCAGTCTTGAAACACTGACAGCAAGAAATGTAAGTTTGGATTGCAAATCTGAGTTACAATCAACTTGTCTGCTTGTCTCCAGAAAGGTGAAATGCTTCTAAGATTATTTTATTTATTGTTGTCAGTATTTCTGTGGCAGATTCATTGCAAGGGCTTGCATTGCTTTGACAGATGGTCTGCGTGCTGGTATGTAACAAGCTGCAACCTAGAGATTCATTACGAGAGGCACTCATTCAGAAATTCCTTCACTTGGCAATATGTGACAAGCAAAAATGCAAGGGATAAATAGTCCGGTACAGGCCAAGGAAGTCTGTGATGTATTGGAGGTCACAGCTGTGGCACTGGGCATAAATGGCAAGGGATTGGTAGCAGGGGGTGGTGCAGGGTTAACCTCAGTGGGAGGGGCTCGGGAGCTGCCCTGTGCCAGTCACAGCTGCTTCAAATATTTGAATTTGCATGTATGTATATGCACACATACGTGTGTTATTAAGATGCACTTTTCAAAAATGTGCAGGGGTGAGGAATAAAGAATCCCAAATGTGCACTGGTAGAAAAGCTTTGTCTGAGTAAGTAATTCTGGGAGCTCTGCTGATAGTTTGCAAGGACTCTCTATTTTCAGAGAACCTCCTTCTCTCAGTCTTTCTGCTTTAAAACAATAACGAAGCTGTGTAGTTATCTTGTAGGCACATTTATGCTGTATGCCTTGGAATACTTACTCTTTCGTTGTTGAGTTACTTACCTGAGCTTGTTACCCTGTAGTTTTTCCCATTGATTTTCCTGCATTAGCTTCTATTACAGTTAACTCTGATTACATCACTTAACTCCTTTGTTTTTTTTGTTTGTTTTCTTCAGTTAAAGCATGTTGTTTTTTTCCTATAGCAAAGTGAGATTAAGTTACATCAGAAGAGAACTGGGCATTATTTTGTTTACCTACCCAATGCTGTGTTTGAATGTCTACTCCCTTCTGGGAGATAACCAGCTTGCAGTCATATGCTTCAGTCAATAAACTCCTGTTAATTTAATGAGGAACATGTTGTGATAGCAACATTTAGTGAGTTGATCAAAAGATTACAGCACTTCAGTAAATGAATGTACTAGAATTTATAATGCTTTTACAATTTTGAGAACGTATAGTGATATGAGTGTGCTTGTGTGTCTTCAGTCCATCATTTGCTGGTTTTCATCTGTGGTAATAGTCACCAGTAGGAGGCTTTAATGTTTCAGGAAAAAAGCTGGTTCACGTTTACTATAGAGTAACACTGGAGAAGGAAGTTCCTTTCTCATATAAGTATACATGTTATTATATGGATCAAACACCATTTCTCATTTATTTTTAGAAAAAGCTCATTATAGTGTTTTTTCAAGTATTAGAATATAAATGCTTTGTAAGTTTGTTATTACAGGGGTGCTTTCATTACTACAGATAGAAATATTTTGCTACCATAAAAACATTGCTACTTGCAAAATTATTTATTTTAGTGATGGTAGTAATAAGAACTGATGCCTCTGAGGTCTGAACACCAACTTTGAAGTCCCAGGAGGAATGATCCAAAGCTCTATCTCTTGGCTGCTAAACTAAGGGATTTTTGCAATTTATTGTGACAGATGTGTTGGCTGAGACCTTGCAAAGTAAAGTGCCATCTGGTCTGTTTTGGACATCAGGAGTCTTTGTCACAATGCGGAAGTATTTCTTTTCCTGATCTTTTCCAATTGCATAAATGGCTATATCTTCTTATAATGCCTTTCCAGTTTGTTTGTCTAGATTCCAGTAACATGGGCTTTATATGAATCAATTTGATTTCTTCTAGTGAAAGGAGCGTACCGTGTGAGAAGGAGCTGACTTGCTTTGTATTGCAGGTGTATTTTTTGCCTGATATTTCCAAGCTTGAAAATTTTAAGCAGCAGATCGAGTTAGTTCTCTGCATTGAAACAGTGCCTTTGCTATGGAATATTGTGTTGCCATAAGCAAAGAGGTACAGTAATTTTACTAAGAATGCTTCAAATGCGCTGTCTGGTTCTCTTTGTTGAAATTTAAATGGTACAAAAATAACTAACTTTAAAAACTATTAGCATAATTGTGTAATATTGCAATAACAAGTGTCAGGTATAGTTATGATTGCTCAGTTGTGGTTCTAAATTCCTTCTGTCAGTTTGATTTCTTGATTTATTGTCTTCTGGGGCTTATATTACAACACAGAAATGAAAACTTTAACAAACAAACCCTCAACCCTTCAACAGTCTGAACAAGATAGCAAGAGAAATCAAAGTTCTTCAGGTTGCTTCATGATAATCTAATGAGGATAAAGCTTTTAAAAATAGCTCTATGCAAATAATTTATGGTTAAATGTCACTTCAGAGACTGATGCCCCTAGATGGTGCTATTACTCAGGTCCTGGTTTGCTAGGAAGGCATTTTCCTGATCGATTTTTCTATGCTCAGATGACGCATGAGGCGTACAATGAAGTTACTGTAAGATGTATAGATTTAAATGACAGCAGAATTAAGCATAGAAAATTTAATTAACAACACTGATCATGAGGTCCTTTTAATGCTGTGAAAGGAGTGAACTGCATATTTATGGGGTGGTGTGTTTTGTTTTGTTTGGGGTTTGTTTGTTTTGGTGTTGTTGTTTTGTAAATATTATATTCGTGCCTTGGCAGGAAAAGGGGCCATAACGATCTGCCAGCCACATCTGTATATGCACAGCATGTTGACTTTGCATCTTTAATGTGCCTTGTATAAGTAACTAAGGATTGCTTGCATTTATTTAGTATACAAGTAAAGTTGATTTTAAATGAACAAACTGAATTTTGTAGAAGGAATGTATCATAATTTAACAATGCTATAATTTTAATATTTAGAATGTATGAACATTGCAACGTGGATTATCCCAAGGAAAGCGGTGAAACCAAGCCATAAGCCTATTCTCATTGAAGTCTGAAATTTGAGGAGATGTGGTCCTGTTACATTTCCTTCATGGAAACTGATATTTTACTAGACTACACTTTCTGTTTATTTTGCAACAATTATATGGGAATAATTATGATCAAATTCTTTTTCCCAAGCAATGCGAACACATTTTCTGTAATAACGCTTTTGTGATGCAATAGATTTGTTTTTCATTTTTCCTTGCTTGAATAAGCAAAAGCAAAACATGGTATCAATAGAAGTGCAGTGACAAAAATGGAATCAGAGAGATGTTCTGACTAGATATCACCAAAATAATATCTCTGTGCTATTTTCAGCCATTTTTTAAATTTGAGTTTTTCTACATGTAGAAACCCTTGATGTCTCTCTTGGGAGCTTTGTAAATTATCTTTTCCATGCAAGTCAATTGCTGCCATTTAACATTGCTAAGCAGTTGAACAGATTGAATAGCATCTGTAAAGAAAATCAATTCAATACCTCTTTTGTAATGCTGGGATCAATAAGTTGGCTTTAGCAGTTGCATCCTAATCAGTCCCAGTTCCTAACATCCATTGAATTTTTTACTATAAACAAAATTCAGTTTCCAAACATAGATGTTGCATTCTTTGTTGTGTGTAAATAAAAGATAATTAAGAATAAATGAGATAAACAGCCTTTAAGGTAGATATCCCAAGTGGTCCTCAAACATTCCCAAATCAACTCTACCCATTTCCAAGTATGGTAAAGGTTGAATGTCATCAGCTTTGTGAAGCTTGTTTAGAATTATACCAAGATGCACCTCCTGCTCATTGACATGGGGGCATATTTGGAACTCTAAAGACAGACCTATCACATGCAAAGATGACTGTTAATAGCTCATCCCAGTGCATCCCAAGGTGCGAGTGAACACCATGCAAGGGGTCATCATGGAAGCTGCATCCTACCTGAAGCGGCAGCTGTGGGGGCAGGGAGGGCTGAAGAAGAGGGGTGATACACCGCCCTGCAGAACGAGCAACTGTCTCCTGGTGTGACTTCACCCATTGTCGTGTTCTGAGCCCTGGCCATGCTGCCCTCAGCCTGCACTGCCTCTCCAGTGGCTACTTTGTGTCCAGTTCTGTGATAATCCCTCCATGACCTTTTTTGTTATGTTGTGAGTGCAAGGACTATTCCTTGGGCGCTTTAAAGTTTTTTTGTGGTGTTGTGGGGGTTTTTTTTTGGTTGGTGTTTTTTGTTGTTGGTTGGTTGGTTTTTTGTTGTTTTGGTTTTTGGTGGTGTTCTGTTCTGTTTTGTTTTTTCCCCTAATACGTCTTCATATTCTTTTCAATCAAACACTGGAGAGCCAGTACAGCTGAGTGTGAGTGAAATGCAGGTCTGTTCCTGTGGCTTTATTGTGGGATAAGTTTTACACACCTGTTCTGTTACACTGGTGCAAGGTTGTCATCAATAATGGACTGCTGAGGTGTTACTGAGGTCGTAATTTGACCTGTAAATCTTTATGACTTTTGAAAGCACCTGAGAAGGGAGCAATGTGGCTTGGCTTTAGGTGTTTTCAGAACAGCTGAATAAAAAAAAGAAGTCTTGCTGTAGACTGAACAGGGGAAACTACAAGTATTGAGAACTGATCATTATGGAACCTCACAATTAATTGCGTGTTGAGAGAAATTATGAGTGATAAACAGGGTTCTTTAAACTATTACCTTATTTTAAAAGGATCATTAATTCCTAACTCTCTGGAAACAAAGGCTAATACACAAAAGTGGGGAAAAATAATTTAAAAATCAACCAGTCCAGAAGGGTCACAAAACCCATGATATGCATATTAAATATCTACACACACAAACTCCTCTTCAGCAAAATGCTTGAGCCTTTTGGCTGTGTGTCAAATTATGTCAGAGACTCTGATCAATAAAGAAGCTGTTAGCCTCAAAGCGGCTTCCAACAGGATGTCTTTCCAGGAATATCTATTAATTTTGTGGGGGTGAGGCTTTGTGTACACATATGTGTACATGCACATAAATTCTTTGTTAGACTTGTACTGATTCCTTAAATCTAGAAGCTTAGCATTTTAAAGCAATTAGCTGAAATATGCTTCCGGGTTGTGAGGGGGGTTTTGTTTATTTAGTGGTGTTTTTTGTTTTTTGTTTTTTCTTGGAGCAGTCGAAAACTGGTGCTTAAAAGCCTCCCATTCTAAAGTACTGCTGCATAAGCTTTGTGAGCTGAGCATGCCAGGCATGCTGCACTATTGAGAACACTTTCTGTGAATGCTCTCTTCCTTATATAACAAAACCTTATGACTTTACTGCTGCTTATGTCCATTTTTCCAAGTATAGCTGATAGAACTGTTGCTGAGTGATTTTTCTATTTGTGAATGAAACTTTGAGGGCAATTATGTTTGTGTTTATTATGATATTGGAAGTAGGGGGGCAAATAAGGACAAATACATTGTGCAGAGGATGTTGATGATAATGATTTACCATCATGAATGCCAGGTAGCTTTGTCTTTCACCAAAACGTAATCAGAGTTTGACAAACTATAGAAAACCTGCAACAGGACTGAATTTAGACCTGCTACTGCCATTAGTATCAGTATAATAGAATTAAAATGAAAATAGAGTGTATTTGTGTGCCTGACTGCTTAAGACCAGCCATTATCATTTGGGGTACTGATGCAAGTGGGCTGGGGTAAACTGGTATTAGTTGATGTAAATCCAAATTAATGTAATAACCTTCCCATT
Source organism: Nesoenas mayeri (assembly GCF_963082525.1). Classification (NCBI taxonomy): domain Eukaryota; kingdom Metazoa; phylum Chordata; class Aves; order Columbiformes; family Columbidae; genus Nesoenas; species Nesoenas mayeri. Next base: position 14,886,943 of record NC_137563.1, on the reverse strand, counting down.
CTGGATGAGTCAACAGAATTAACAAATAACGTAATCTCATTTATTCCTCAGTGGTTCATACAAGCTCATAAATACCAAAAGCAAATGGTATGTCAGGACTGCCTCTGATACAAAAAAGAAGAGGTAAGCATGTTTTATTCTAATCTACAAAGCTTCTGTTTCAAGTGTGTCATATCATTTGAGAAAAGACCTTATAGTCTAGTAACGCTATTGGAGACCTTGTTACGGATCACTTACCCTTTGAAGAGAAATATTTAGCAGGGTGTTTACCTTGATTTAGCCCACAAATAACAAAATAAATATCAGGGAGAGATGTTTGAAAGCTGAGGAGTCTCTTAACTTATAATTTCCATTAGGAATGAGTGAGAAGCTGGAGCCTGCTCCACAAGGAGACCTGTGTACACAGCTACTGCCTAGTCACCTAACTCAATTTGTGTCTGCTTTAAAATCTGGGCTTTATTAGAGTGAATTACATGTTAAAGTGTCTTTTCTGTCTTTTCAAATTTGTTTCCCTGGAGGTATTTGCAAGTATCATCACAAGAACGTACTTGCTTCTTAATGTCTCTGTTAGAGAACCACAACCTTGCTTTATTTGCTGTGACTTGCATTCTTTGCTCAGGTTTCTGTGCTGTCTAGAGCTTACATTCAGGAGTGTCTTGGTTCTGGGCCAAGGTAATATATGAGAGATGTTTGCATTGAAATGGCTTATCTTCCTGTCACATTCCAGTGAGAAAGGACATCAACCGCTTTAAGCAGTGGTTCTGCTCAGCTGTTCCATAGAAATGCTGTGATCAGAACATGAAGGAGAAATGTGTTTTCTTGGCTGACATTCTGGTGGAAACTATATTACACTGCAGAGCTGCTGACCTTCTAGTGTGTTGGACAGCTTTACCTCTTTCGAACCAGCTGTTGAAGGTGGTGGTGTGATTCTTCACCTGACTTTCACATGTTTAGAAGGAGCATGAAAGAAGTGGCAGGTACCAGACATGTCCTTCTCTACAAATTACTCCATGAGTTGGCTCTGCTGGCATTTTTGTGAAAAAGTAGCTGCTGAATTAAATCAGCAAGTGTCAGGGAAGAATTATGGGTAATTAAGGGAAGCAGCCAAAAATTGAATATTTTTTTTCTTCAGACTATTTTTAAGTTTATCTGTTATTGAAAAACAGGAATTTTTGTGTTTCTATTTTGCAGTTTAATTAGATGCAGCTTTTCCCTACATATTGTTCACAAGATTAAGGCTTTGGGGTTTTTTTGCCCAACTCTTTCTGACCTTTTATTTTTCCTCCTTTTTTTTTTGTTCTTATAGATATTATGCTGTTTTCAAACTGTAGTATATAGCTATAAATAAAGTAGCTATAAATTAAATTCTTGTGCTATAGTCTTGTACAAACAGAAAAAACTTTAAAGTCTCTTGAAATTATTGCACTTATTCTAGAGATGAGATAAGAGAGATGTCCAAAGTATGATCTTCTGGAAAGTGGCAAAGGTTTTTCCAAAGATTATTTGAATACCTGAGTATCAGCTGTTTTTAATATTGCTGAAGGAGGGAGAACTGGAAAGCAAATCAGGAGAGCTGTGAAACACAAACTAGCCCACATCAGACAAAGGATATCTGTGATATATAACTAGCCTAAACAGGCTCTTTGGAACCTGTGTGTATTGATTCCACTGTGTCAGGAGAAAAATCACTAGAAACATTGTAGAATAGGAAAGCCAGACAACTTAAATAGGTTTAAGGCTGATAGAGAGAAAGAAACTGCAGAAACTAAGGTTGTATTACAGGATAAACCTTTCTTTGGCCTAATAAGTTTCTGACAGAGTAGCTTTCCTGTGACTACAAACAACTGGCACCTCACTGCTCTGTGTCCTTGATGGAATTTTGTTAGAACATGCAGGGGTAGGTTATTGTTTTGGTTTATTTATTTGGGGGCACTGTTAGACTAAAGCAACCTACCTTACTACCTCTCTTCATTATTTCCTTTTTTTTTAACATTCCTTCTGGTGGTAAATTTCATTTTAGTTTACCCTTTTATCATTTTAGTTGCCTTCTGTGACTTTTTCTGTTCTGCAGTAAGCGACTGAAGTTCATTGATCTGAATTCAAGTCCTAGAACAAAGTCAGAAGTGAACAATCATCTCATGGTCTTTACTGCAGTTCTGTTTTCTTTTAATTGTCATTTTGTCAGCACAGTGCTACAGTTGGTTTCTTGGCCAGTGCCTTTTTTAACTGAGCTTTTAAAATGTATGAATTTGTTACGCTATACTTGGCTTTATGTTAAGAAATTCATGTCCATTATCAAGGAGGTGAAATATCAGCATCCTATCCCAAGCAATTGCATGAAAGGAAAAGGCAAGCAGGGATGTGCCTTAGCTTAATAAGTAAAGCTGTGCCTTTGCCTTGGTGGTTCAGGGCAGTTACTGCCAGTAATACCCTGCTTTGTACTGGAGCCCAGCTTCCTGCAGGCGTGCCTGCAGTCTCTTACCTCTGCGTTTGTCAGACTACTTAGGGGTAGCAGCTGTATCACAACATTTAGCAATTCTCATTTTCTCTCTTGGCTTCAAGTAATGTGATGTTGCAAACACCATGTCTCAGCGTAGCTGGATTTTTCATCCGAACATCAGCATGTGTTGTGTGTTTTCTTGGTACCGTTCTTCTTTGTAGCTTTGTTGGGCTGCAGTGTTTATGATCTGGATGGGGAAAATGCAGCAACTAAGAATCCTGTGAAATTACAACGAAATTGTTCTGTGTGAGGATGTGTCATATCCTTTGCTTAAGATTATGGAAAGGCATTGACTGACATGAAAATTCTTAAACTGGCATTCACTTATCCCATTGCATTTGCAAAATTTCTGAGGCACTCTAGCTGGTGACCTTGTTGTTTCTATTTGTCACCATTTAATTGTTTTTGTTGTGCTTTCAGCTTGCAATACTGACAGCAAATGGAGGCATATTAGTAGCGTGATGTGAAGGAATTTTAGTGAAATACACATTTTTGTATAAAATTATCCTTTTTTTTCAACATAAATCTTGTCTCATTATTAAGAAAAAATGCCTTTACTATCTTTGCTTTTTACTCAAGAACCCATACTGCATTTTTTCCCTTATGTTAGGAAGCATTTGTGCCTGATGGTTTCGAGCTTTGGCACTAGGAGTCAATCTAATACCATCTCTTGAGGCCAATTTCCAATTGCCTCTCACCTTCTTTTTCATTTATTTTCCATATTCAGCTGTTTACCTACAAAATCAGTTTTTATCTTTCAGTTAGCAGCTTTAGCCAGTGGCTTTCTATTCGCTCTGACAATTGCCAAAGCCTTTCCTCCTCTTTCTCTGCATTTTTCCCAAATACAATCAGGTCATTGAAATAAGCTGTTTTCGCAATTTAACATATGCTATAAGCTCTCATTTGAGTGAAAGTATTGGTTCAGTCTTCTTCCTACCTTAATGTACTACACAGTTACACATGGGTAATCTTTCCTGAGCAAACCAACAAAAGATAACTCATGCAGGTGGCAGTCAGGCAGGCACAGCATGTCTATTTAAATGATAACATTGGACATTCTTACATTCCTGTTTTCTTCCCTGCTGTTGCTATGATAAGCTTTGTAATTCAGTAAGAACGTCACTGCTTTCACATATTCTGGAAATGACCTTCTAGATGTTCTAGACAACTTTGTCAGTCGTAAGTCCTCCATTTTGGCTCACAGTCTGGTTAGAAGATTATTTTCCATGTGATGGGGTTTTAAAGCTTTTAATTTCATCTGCAGCATTCCATGTGGTCTTGCAAGTAGAAGAGGGGGCTATTGCTGAGTTCATCTCATTCCTGAAAGACTCTGCAGGTGGGGAGCATCTAACACAGTCACAGCCTTCTGCTGAACTGTTGTAGCAAGGGTCTGCAGATAACTGGTAATGTATACAGTATACAGAGGCTAGAATGTTCCTCTTTTATTCCAATTTTATTGAAATTGTGAAGATGAATGGGATATCAAAAAGAATTTCCACAGAAGGGGACTGTCTGAATTTTAACCAGGGTCAAATCATTGAACACAGCTGTGACAGATGAATGCAAAATTCAGTAAAGTATCTATTGCGAAATGGGAAATTAGATGTCTCAAATAACTGACAGATTACTTGGCAATGTAATCAATCTGGGTTAAACAGTTGCACATAATTATTTTTGAGAACAGTTCCCTGAGATACAGCTGATGAATTTAAATTATTTAAGAGATAAATCCTTTCTCCTTGTTGTTTGTATGGTTGGAAGAGGTTAGAAACCACTTGTTTGTTGCACTGACTACTAAGAGAGTTTGTTTTGCGATGGAGTTATTACTACATTAGAAGCTGCACACTTGCTTAGGCTTCTGAAGCAACTCTCCTAATTTTGTTTCTGTAGAAGTTCAATGGTTCTTGGTAGCAATTGCAAAAGAGATGTGACCTGGGAGAACAGTTTTTAAAAGGAGGAAGAGAAAAAACGGTATGGAGATGCATTTTTTCAGAACTTTTTCAATTAGAGGTAGTATCTACTCAGACTTCATGATGCAGGTAGACATGCCAGGCTTCTGTAACTTGGCACCTTGTGTGCCAGTAGCAATTTCCTAGAATGTGTTTATAATTAAATATGTAATATTTATATAAAAATATATCTATAAAAATATATAAATATAATTAAAATGCATATTGCTCAGAGTATGCAACTAATAGCATGGTGCAGTGGTCACCACAATAGTAGATCAAATTGGCAGAGTCACAAAAAAGAACTCAGAGCCAGGGAACCTCCAGCATAGCATGTGAAACAACTATGGAATACAGAAGCTACAACTATACAAGATGCATGGAATGTCATTGCATGGTTGTGGGCTGGTTTGATAAGCGTGCTCTGTCTGACCCCCGGCACTCAATGACTTGGCAGAGTGTGGGACTGAGTCTTTAGCCAGTTACATGACTCATGGATGATTAGATGAGAATATTTGAAAAAAAGCTGGGTATAAAATGTGCTACAGAAGCATTATAACGATGCCAAGCTGAATATAAGTCATACGTTAAACATGAATGTTAAGTAAGCATGAAATTATCCTCTATTTTATACTAGTTTTGCATGCAGAGAAAAATATGGGTAGGTACTGCTGCTGTTTGAGCATGGCAGCAAATCTTGCAGAGTTCTAAATGAGAATTTGGGGGCCTGTGCAGATCAGCACAGAACAGGGTATTGTATGTGTTTCTGAATACAGTATGAGATTAGAATACTTGAGGCGAACAAAACGGTTAGACATAGGAAATATACACTAGAATAGGCAACCAGTCCTAATATTGTAAATCTGCTTTGGAAAGTGTAGCATGTGTCCTCATTTCCAGCAAGAGAGGAAATTAATGGGTAGAATTTAAATTATTGGCATCATATGATGTCATATGATGACTCATCTGGAAACAGACCTCAAAATGTCATTCCGGTGTCCTGAACAATTCTGGTTTTTAAGTATATCCAGTAGCCACTAAATAAAAAAAAAGGAGGTTTTTTTCCCCCTTCATAAACACAGAAAAACAAAGTAGCAGTTAGAGAAAACTACTGAAAGCTAGTTTATCACACTACTTTTTGTGTCACAGCAGAAGAATGAAACCAGTACCAGATGTGAAGCTGGCTAGGCAGAAAAACATTATTCTGACTGCCTTTTTTCTTAATTCTGCCCCCCACCTCCCCACCCTTCCCAGATATTCATTTGGCTTTGTAAGTAAAGTAGTTTTGAAAATGTTTTATTTTGCCCATCAATGCTGGGAGCCAATTCACTGAATCCCAGTGAAGTAGGGCCACTTCTGCATCTGATTTTGCTGACCAGGCAGAAGATGCAGAGTTTCACAGTAGTAGAATAGGAGGCTTTCCCATGGCAGAGCTGGGAGGAGACATGGCAGTGATTCGGAAGCACCTGGAAAAGAAGAGGCATGTTGCTGCATTACCTCTGTGTGTGTGTATCCACAGATGTGACAGTTTACAATCCAGGTGGTAAGTAGGCCTCTAGGTATTTCTAGGTGACCACAATACAAGTCATTCTAGTTTTGGACGTTGCTACTTAATCCTCTAGTTATTATTGTACACACATGTAAACCATGATACTTTTGCCTCAGTATTGCACAATACAGTAAAAATACACCTGAGAATGTGTTGTCTTCTTGCCTGTATCATTGTATCCATAGTCCTAATGTGCAGTGTTGTTCAACTCTTCTGCTGAATTTGCTGGAGTTTATGTAAACATCGGTGTCATTTATGTCTTCTGACATTAAGGCCTTCCATTCCTGTTGTAAGAAGAAACTCTGGTGTTTGGTTTTGGCATTCCTCATAAAATTAAAATACAAATGAGCAATAGTAGCAGATAGGGTTCTACAATATCATGAAAGGAAGGCAATTTTCCCAGGGAACGAAAATTGCCAAAGGGCTGTTACAATACAATTATCTTGAACTAGGTACTCTTCTTTCATAAGATAATGACTTTCTGTCTTCTAATGTGTTCTGGTAAGATCCCTCAGTCTTTTAAATTAACACTGACATTGCAGGCAAACAAACAAAAAATAATCATGTTAGCTATTAGTGGTATAACTCGCTATCTGTGTCCCAGCCAGGGCCTTTTGACTGTTATTGTCAGTAAGAAGTAACCAGCTGTTTAGTTTGGAATGTTAACCTTGCTGTTGGTGAGTCTTCCTTTTTCTAATACGATTAGTTAAACTGTTGGTGTATTTTGGAAACCATCTGTCAGAAACACATAGTGGACTTATAAAAATTTTCCAAACTTGTGTTGTTAGCCTTCAGTGTCCACAAAATCTTACACATTATAAATAAGATTGAATTGTCTTTATTTTTTGTATATACTCAGCCTTCTTGCTAATTTGGCAGGGGGCTTGGGGCAGAATGGGGAGAGTATGCTTAAGCTGTTAGAAGTAGAAAGATCAAAATTCAGGAGATAATTAAAAAATGATTGTTACTGCTCACAGAATAAAGTTGATTTACAAGTTTGAAGGAAAATGGATGTGGAAAGTTATTGATTAAATATTTCAATATCAGAATAGATACATATTAGTAGGCTTAGAGCTCACTCCATCACATCTGTAATGTTTGTGTCATACTATGGTTATTAATGTTACAGCCTTTCTGCTGACAGATGGACTTGGGCCCCCCATGTAATGGTGTTGTCTTTTGGCAATGCCCTGGGCAGATGCTGTGCCAGCCCTGGGTTCTTCTGTAGCTCTGCAGGTGAGCTGCCATGTGGTGCTGGTGTCTTGATTTTTATAAGAGGTGTTACGCTGAAGCTGCTGGAAATGTGTATCTGCAGAAACAAAACTGACATTTTAGTTTGCTTTCTTTGCCTTTATAACATATATTAATATAAGTTAATAAATAAAATGTAGGTTATTATATTTTAATGTGACAGCAGTGGAGGAAAGACCATCATTTATCTGAAAATCACTGTTGACTAGCACTGATGAATGATAAGGGGAAGTATGTCAAATTAAGTGGTTTTGATGTATTATTTAATTTAAATAATTTTATCCCAACAAGCAGGTAGTTGTCTTTTTCTGACAAGAACAGCTAGTCTGTACAGTCACTCATTTATTTTACTTGGACACATCCATATGACTTTGCTGACACAAGCAAAACTTCATTATCTTCTCTTGTTCTTTCCAATTCATCACCCAGGGGCAGCCTTGCTCTTTTATCATTTATTAAATCTTACGACATTATCCTTAAGGCTCTGAGCACTCTAGGCTGCAGTGTGTCTACTAGCCTTGAATCTATTTATTGATGTGAGCACAAGCACACTCTACTCAAGGATTGCAAATGGTCTCTTAAGACATAATTCCTCATCTGTCTGTAAAAATACAGAGCTCTTCTCTAATTTTGAAAACATTTTCCCTTGTATACCTTAGTGGGGCTTTAAATTGTAATTTTCCAATCATTTCTTTTATCTGATAATACAAATACTACAATATGCACATAAGATTATTGTACTTGCTGTCTTTTGAAATCAGAAAGCAAAAGGATGAATCTTCCTACAGCCATACTCAATAGAAGTTACTTGGTTGAATGTCTGAACGTAGACAGCTCTGAGGGTGAATGTTCATTAATATGCTAATAGAAACTGCTGGTAAGAAGATATATTTTGAGATATGCACAGTGTGTTTGAGACCCTGAAAAGCTCAAAGCTATTCTAAAGTGCTTCATCAGTTTTGTGTACAAAACTTGTGGAGTGTTAGAAGTCAGTTCAGCATGTGCTGCAGTGGCATGGAAATGTGCTTTCATTAGAATCATTGTATTTTGTCAGATTCTGGGTTCTCTTAGGCACTAATGATTTGTTTTTAATCACAACACAGTGGTTGCTCAGAAGTATATTTCAAACTATTCACCACTTATCTTAGTATATTTTATTATTTTTCTACACATAAGTATTTGAGCTGTTGAATCTGAATTACAAAAATGCGTAGTAGTCATAATTTAATGAGCCTGTGCTCATTCTTGTTTCTTGGTCTCCTTCCTCCTTAGCACCCTTCAGTACTTAACTGTCAAGTTTAGAGCTTCAGGCACCAATGAGGTGTTGAAATTGCTTCATGGAGGTGACAGGTGTGTTCTTACTCTGTAACAGTAATTCAGTGCTCAACTACTGCCAGGTTCAATCTGTGATGCTCTAGGCAAGAGCAGATTTTTACCTCCTCAAGTCTTTGAAAGTCGATTTGGTAGTAGGAAGGCATAGGGGGTAACAAAAACAAACCAAAACTCCAAAACAAACAAACAAAACTCACCAAAAAACCCAACAACCAAACAATCCTGTAAGCTAGGCCAAAGGAAAAAACAGGATGAGTTAATAAAGTAGATGTGAAATACAGTCTGGATTAAGGTAGAAGAATGCTGACTGTGATATTATCAACAGAATGTAGCAGTTATTGAAGTGGTACCGTAAGATAGTCAGTAAAACCTTTATTGTGTGCCAGTTCAGTATGAAGTATCTATGAGAGAGATCCACTGAGGACACAAAATGAGTTTGAATAACAAGAAAAGCCATGAGAAAGTTAAAAACAGATAAACTGCAAACTAATTCATACAGCCTTTCAAAGTGGTCAGAACTCTCTTAACAAATTCAGTACTCACCAATCAGTATGCTATGTGCTTATACTAGGAGACCTAATACATATGATAATTGATCATATACTTGCATAGTTAGTGCAACAAATGAATTATATTTTCTGTTAGTCTTTTACTCTTTCGAGTCTTATAACCAGCTTACACTTCACATATAATTTATGTTGCAGTTCATAGATTGCTCTGGAAAGTGATACAAACTTATATTTGCATGGAAAAATGACAGGATGTTTTGCATTTGTCAGATAAATGTTTGAGATGAAAGGATGTCTTTTCATCTCTGTGTCACATTAAGTCACTGTTTCACCATTATCATTTTATTACTGTACAAATTTATGTTTGCTGTGCTGTTCAGATCCTTTCATATTCTCAGCATTACACTCCTGTCAGCGAGCTGTTTGGGTAATGCATTCCTTTAAATAATTTTACAAAGTAAATATTTATTCATGCTCTTGATGTGGTATTTACCAAATGGCACATGGCCTTGTAGAGTGTATTATAGTTGAATTCCTGTTTGGTATTAGTTTCTACTTATCTAGGACTTAGATAAGTACTTAGTACTTAGACTGAGACTTTTCAATGTTACAAGGTCTGTCATTTAAGTTCTTTTGTTTTCCTATACAAAAATCTTCACTACAGTTCAGATTTCCTAATAGTAAGAGCAGCAGTATGTGGACTGTGATGCTACTGACAGAGGGTTGCTGTGGGAGATTTGAGTGGTTTTCTTGAAGTTAATGGACATTGTATGGAATTGAACTGAACAGGCCTCTGAGGCCTATGTATTCAGCAAGAGAGCGAGAGTCGAGCAGCCTATGTGTCTTACGTGACTTTATACAACCTTGGGTAAAACAAAAGAAAGACTGTCTAGTGAAGAAAAGAGTCAGCAAGTCAGCTATAATATAGATACATTTTGTTTAATATTAGAGCTTATGTAAGAATTGTATAATCCAATCACCTATTAGTTTGTGGCGCGTGAACAGTAGCTATTGACCAATTACAAGCAGCCTTCTGATGCATGGACAGCGCGTGGACAGGTCAAAAAGATATTTAAGGAGAGTTATAACAAGTAATAAATGGCTTTGCTTGAATTCATATTGGATTGTGTGGAGTCCATGATTCTTCGCCCTCGCAGGTTGCCATAACCTTCAAGTTACTCTTCAAAAAAGAAAAGGCGTCTCAGTGGCAACTGAGTCTATGGCTCAGCATCAGAGCCAATTATAAGCTCCTAAAGAAAAACAAACCTCACGATATTCCTGATTTCATGTGACCTTACTACTCTATATTGTTAGACTTTCTAATACTTTTTTACCTTCACTTCTTTCTCATACTGGTTGTATTCTGTGCAATCAATTTGTCTTTCCGTATGAATCATATCAGTAATCTGTTCTTGTAGAATTATCATATCATTTATCAGTGTTTCTGCAGGGCTTCCCAGGCGCCTGCTGCAGTGTTATGTAAGCTGTTCATAAGATCAAAATCAGCTTCTGATAACAGTTCACCTGTCTTCTCTATATTCTTCCCCCTTCTCCTCTCCTAAGAACAGATGCAAATTACAACTACTTTTATACTTTTTAGGAAGAACCAGCGGAGTGAAAGCATGACTAAGCTACTTGTCTCTATGCAGCACATCTCTACTGATGTGCAGGGTGGTTTCACTGCAGAGGTAACCCAGAGTTTCAACCCCCGGATTCCTTTCCTTCAGGCACATACAATCTATTATACAGATTTGTTTATACTTAAAATGTAGTTTTGCAATAGGGGCTGGCTCAGTGCTGTTCTGGTGAGTGTTAATGTTCTTCAAGGTCACTCAGGCTGTTAACTTCCTAATGTACTAGCAATACTGTGCTACAGGCTGTGCGGGTACAGTATTTCACAGTGCAGTCTCCTTTGTCCTCTCATTAGCATAGATATGGGGCTTACTTAAAACTACTTAATGTTTGCACAAAGTCTGTCTAAGTACCATTCACCTTGAAATACAGGTATGCACTTGAAGTTACTTTTTCGATTCGTTACAGTCTGAGAGGGTGAAGAAGGGCATTAACATATATGTGGTTTTTTTTAAGATTTTGTAAAACAGATTTGGAATCTTGTCCATGGCTTTACAGAGGTTTCCTCTCTAAAGATGTGAACCGTTTGTTGTTGAAATCAATTGAAGATCTCCCCTTCAACAGGAATTATGTCAATTATGCTGATGCTTTCATTAATTTTTCAGTATAAAACAGCTTCTTTGTGTCTTAGTAGAAAAAAATGAATTGGATTTTTAACAACAGTGGCTTTCTAGTTAATGCAAGTTGGACAGTCTTGCCAAGCTATGCTAAGAGCATCTGCTTGCTTGTTAACAGATTGTATGGTTTGCCATGGATGTTCAGTGGTTTACACTAGTCATGCTTACGGCCTCAGCACTTCACTGTTACTTTTATTTATTTAAAAAAGAAAATAGAGTTCTGAGGACCTGGGCTGTCCTTTCTGTAATAAAATATACTGAGCTTTGTCCCCTACAATGTGTGATTATAGGTTTCATGGGGGGGGGAAGTTGAATCTTTTGCTTCTCGCATATGTTAGACCAATTAATTGCTATATTTTTTTTTTGTATTTAAAATGTCACTTTGACACTTAATTAAAAAAAAAATAGAAAAAGAGTGAGAAGGAAAGTTTCTGAATGGATGCAAAAAAGGTAGAGTAGGTGATTAAATATCTTTAAAACTATAGATTGCACAGTGAATATTGTGTAATTTGTAGAGAAATGCCATTGTATCTCCACTGTCATAAATTTCTGTGTTGATGTAATAATACTTGCGATGAATGCCCTCTTTTGGATTCCAGTTGTGTGATTTAAAGTCTGTCCTCTCAGTTGTGTGCTGTTGTCCAATTGAACACTGAAATGTGCTATAAAAGTCAGCATTTAAAATTAATCATCAGCCTTGAGCATGTAAAGCAAATACACTTGAACCCCTGGTGTAAAGTAACATCAGTGCTGTCAGGGATTATTTCATTAAGTGTAACTCACAAGGAGAAACCTTGAAATGCCTTCTTGGATCATCTGTTGTCATTTTCTTGACTTGGAATGAGCTCTACAAGCCCTATGATCTTCGTACTGTATTTATGTTCTCAAAACTAAGGTCTACCAGAGCATATATTTATTATATATAGAATGATAGTTTTAATAGTCTGTTTAATAGTCTTGTTTTAAAGTCTGTAACATCTGTGATTAAATTATATTTCATAGCTGAGAAAGAGTGAAGGGTTTTTCAGGTGTGGTACACTGGCTGTTTCAATAAAATAAAAAAATTATGATGCAAATTAAAATGTCCATATTCCTCTCAGCTGTGACAGTCAAGAACCAGCTCATTCCATTGTGTGAAATACATCTATTTGAAATGCATTATTCATTCTGGTAGTGCTTAAGTGGATCCCCAGTCTTGAAATATCTTTTCTGGGAACACTTACTGTCCACAAATAACCAAAGTCACTCTGTAAATGTAATATTTGTTAGCCCACAGCTGTGTAAACTATATATGAATATGCTAGTCATTTCCATTCAAATAGAAATTTTACTTTTAATGCTGAAAACCATCCAGCCTGTGCTATTAAGGTTTTCTTTGAAAATATTAGCGTAACAAAAATGCCAAAAGAGCTGTTTGAATACTCCAGAAGCAAACAGTTCTTTCAGAAGAATACAGTTATTTTAACATTGTGCAGATTTAAAAAACAACAACAAACATTTTTTTACTACAGGTCTTGAGTGAGATTATTGACAAAACTAGTTGTTTTTACTTTAAAAATACACAAATTTAAAGAACCTCTGACTGAAATATCTTTAAGTCCAAAGCCAGTTGCTACACACAGAGAATACTTTGAGTTTGAAATGTGGCACATATAAAACAGTTCAAGGTTAGATTTATTAATGTTGTTCCAGGTCACCTGAGCTCATGAGAACATGACCTCTTCTGAAGATGTATTATTGCATAGCAACACGGACCAGTTCTTAGGGAACATAAGAATCCATGTCCCAGCAGAGACAAAGGTACGTGTAAGGTTTTTGCCTTTTTTTGTTTGTTTGTTTGTTTTTTGGTTTGTTTTTGGTTTGTTTTTGTTTTAAATTCCACGCCCCTGCCCTGTAATTTGGGAAGGTATATTTAATATATTGTTCTTATGCATGTTTTCCTGGTGTCTAACTATTGCTGTTTTCATTTTGATGTTGCAACAGTCTTGTCAGTTCAGCTTTTCAATCAAGTTGAAATCAGTATGAGCAATTTATTCTGATTGATAGTCTGATACTTGAATATCAAGTTGTGAGTCAGGTATTGAATGGACTGGCTTGTGCAACTTTCGGGAGAGTACTTGAAAGATTGAGAAGCGAGCTAGTCTATGGTGCTCTTCCCAATCCTGAGTGCCAGCGTGGGCCGAGTGAATCCATCCAGAGTTTGAGTGATGTGTTGCTCCAATTAAACATAGATAGATTCCCATTAATCTGTGGACAGGGCTCTTTGGAAATCAGCTATTTTTCCTCAGCAACTGAAGCACAGACCACTTTTTAAATGGCCAAATATTGGTTTGTCTAATAATGAGATTAATGCTGCTTTTACTGGACCCAGTGGCAAAGCTTAAGTGCACAAGGCGGGAGCTCCATCTCATTGGCGTCAGTGGATTCAAAGTTAATATGCTGTGCCTCAAATACACTGCTGCAAATCTTGAAAAATGCACTACTTTTGGTGAGGTGAAAGCATACAGATAATGTGGAAATTGTGAACATAGTGCACATACTCTGCATGAATCCCTGATTTAATTTTCTCATAGACTTCATATGCATAGAGAGAGTTTGAAGATTTTTCTGATTACTTCATTACGTGTCCATACACCAGTACATGCTAACTGAATAGATGTTTTAGAGATATTGCTGTCCTGAGGTAAAGCTTGCAAGTGACAGAAAAAAAAAAAACACAACATTTTTCTTGATGCATTTTCCCAATGCTTAGTTAAATATATTTAAATTAGCTCCCTTTGAACTTATTTTTCTTCTTATGCAGTCCTTTTAGTCTTCCCGAGATCAAGATCCACCCACAGTCTGGCTTTAAATTTCATTCAAAATACAATATCTTAATTCTTCATCCAAAACACTTAAGCAGATATCCAACATTTGACCACAGGGGTGTTCTTTAAGTTTGCTTTTTTAAGTGGCTAATTGAGAAGTGGTATATGACTTATTCAGTTATACTTTCTGACCATAATCTGTGTTAGATTCTGCTCTTTCCTGACATTCAATTCACAGAAAGTGTCAGATGCCCGAGATGTGGGTTTAAAACAAACAAATAAAGACCATCAAACAAAAATATTTTTTTATGCTTGCTTGCGTGCCACTATCTTGAAGTGTCAGGTAGTGAGAATGAGGGCTGTAGCATGTGGTTCAAACTAGCACCATATGGTTAATGTAGCTCAGTGTCTTATGATGCAAAGAAATCATTACAATTCAATGCAAAATGACAAGTAGAAAATAAAAAGTATTTTATATATTACAGTGCCCATTTTCAAAATAAAATGCTAATCTAATATTCTGCCCTGTATAAGATGTTTTTTTTTTCTATTTGTGTAGTCAGAAAGTTTTGCTTTCAGATGCATCTGATTTTCGGCAAGGTCTTGCTTTTGGTTGGATGACCTGATTAGAGTATAGCAAGACAGCTGATTTGCTCCAAAGTCCAAGTACTGTAGTTAAAAGACCGTTAACTATAAAATATACTGGAGTCTAGAAGTGACCACAAGTCTTACCTCAAAATTTCATTTGGCAACAATATATCCATCCCCTACACATCAGTAGAAATGTGTTCTCTTGCTGTGACCTTCAGTGCCTTCCCAGTTTTGTCTTTTTTCTTTTTTTTTTTTTTCCTAAATCTATCAGTTTCTATGTTGGGAACTGCCTAATGCAATTCTGATATATCTAATCATGTGTGTGCTGAGTAGGTATAGCTGTGGAAACATACACAGCTGCCTGGGCTGTGCAAAGCCTGAACAAAATGGCAAGATCTTTTTTGTGCTTGTGAGTGTAGCAGAAAATCAGTTAAAAGGGGAAGATGGAGGATTATGTAAGGAGCTGGGAGACTTGGTATACCAATTCGCAGGGTTCTGATTAATCATTTTCAAAATATTAGTCTATTCCTTTTTTTTTTTTCCTTGTAATAAAATTCTTATTAGGGATTATTGTGTGTGTAAATACTGTGGCATATGCTTCTTGATATCCTGATTAAGCATCTATACAATTCAGGAAAAGACTTATGTTCAGGTTATCCCTGAAGTGGTGTTCTCAATATGGAATTAGAAAGTACTGTACTTATGAGTAATGTTTCAAAGAGTAAGCAGCTCACGTGTTGTCATTGGATGAATTCTCTCTAGGTGATTCAATTGTCTGCCAGCATGCCATTATACTTAGTTTGCACTCAAGGTTTTCTGTGCCCTATGCATTGGAAGATATCTATGCATACTTTATTTCCAAAAGAATTTGGGGAAGTGGGTTTGATACACGGTGATCGTTTTGATTGTAAAAAGGCTGCATGCTCAATCAACTATGAGCTCAATAGACTGATAATTCTTCAGACATAAAGCCTCTTCTGTTTTAGGTACAAATAATGTCTCTAAAATCATGTTGAATACAGTGATCTGTTCTTGGCAGATCATACTTAATGTCTCTACAGCTGTGAATTAAATGAATTAGTGCCAATAAAAAAAGCATTAGCAAGCAAAGTTTTGAATTTTGATTTTAGCATTAAAGCACTTTCTAGCCAGACCTGCCTTAGCAGAGGAAGCAGAATTTACAAGACACGTGGAAGTGGGCAGAGGAGGAACAGGTTTTGTAATAAATGGCCTTCTGACAGCATTTCAGATATTTTAATTCGTATTAAGACTAACAATGAGGAATCTGGAATATCATGCTATGTGGATCTGCCAGCCATTTTCTTCTGCTTGGCAAACTACACAACCAGGGAGCCTCATTCTTCTTGGCACTGAGGGCGGGAAGGAAGGCATCTCTGGACACTTCTCTGCTAAATCTGCTTCTCTAGGCTTTGGTTCAAGGTGCAGGGTTTCTTCTTCAAGAAAAGTGTACCTGTCAATCCAAAACCCTTAGGAAAGGCATTGCAGCCTTTTCATTTTCACAACGGAAAACACGCCTGTTTATAGCAACAGTTCAAACTATTTAGTATGCTTGGCAATTAATAGAACTACTTTGTCATCTCTCAGTTATCCAAGGTAGTGGGAGGTAAGAATGGGAGAGAACTTCAGTGTTGTACAAATTGGGTGCAAATTAGTCCTATGAAAGTGTTACAAATTCAGTAAGATCATTTTTGAAAAGCCTGTAAGCAGTATTCTGTACAAAGCAGGTGTTGGGTGCTTTAAACAGCAGAAAGCAGAGCAGAGCCTGATGCAAGTGGCTTCCCTGTGTGACTGCAAGCAGGGAGAGCAGCAGAGCAAAGGAAGGACCAGCTTCATCCCCCCAGCTGGTACTGACCTTTGCATCGCTGAGGATGGGCTGTAGATCCAGCCACAGCATCACACAGGCAGAGGGTAGTGACAAATTAGAAGTATCACTGAAGCACTAAATCAAACATAGATGACAATTAATGCAAATGAAAAAGTGAAGAGAGCTTCCTAATCATAAGGCTGTTGCTGTAACTACCTCAGCAGAATCAGAACTTGTGTGAGTTATGTGCCATCATGTCTGCTCCACTGCTGTTCTGACTATAACATGTGCCTAAGGCATGATTCTAAGTGGGTTATAGGAAAGGTTAGAAAGCTCAAAACTCCACACTGTGGTTTTTTTTCTTCTCTTTTTTTTCCTTCCCTCCTTTCTGTCACTTAGGAACAAATGCTACATACTCCCCATGTGAGACTTTTATATGTAGGATCACACATTTTCTTCCTCAAGTATGCAAAAAAAATAATTAACTGTTCACTAAAATATATTGAGAAAGTCCAGAGGTACAAGAGAAAGCCATCTGTTTCATCATCAGGGGATTTTGTTGCTGTCGGGATGTGCATTAAAGGCCACATATTGTCTTGACACACAATCTCTCCTCACTGGGATCAAGGGACAATATAAATGAGATGAGGCAGTGGTTTCACTTAAAATATTCAGTACTGAGCATACAATTAAAAAGATTTGTATAAACAAGTGATTTAGCTGTGCTGGGAATCACTGACATTGATAATTATCCCCATCAGGTATATTCTGTAATAACTAGTCTTACATGTTTGTTAACAGATTGCACAGTATCTTCCTATTTAACTTGACATCGTACATCATTTTGAAAAGACCCAAGTATAAACAGTATGCACTTTCTCACTCCGAAAGGTATTTACAGTTACAGACTACAAGCTTCTTCCTCGCACTTAGAGTCATTTTTTTAATTTCTTCTTTTTTCCCATGAAGTATCCCTTTCAATAGATGTCTGAGCTGAATTCTACTTTCTTTTTTTGTGATTTAATCTTTCTGATTGTGAGGGGGACTAAAGCATTATGTTTTGCCATCACATTTGGGTGCCGCATAAACATGCAGCCTAATGCCCAGGCATATACCATTTTTTGAATAAGAAATAAGAAAGGGAAGTAATTATCCCCTAGTGTTCCGAATAAATCAAAGCATGTTTTTAATGGACTTACTTGCTCTAAGGATAATACTACTCAGAGTTAGGTCTTAACAACAGTGTATTTTGTGTCACTGTGATTTACAGACCACAGCAGCAATCTCTCAATATGTATTGGTACCATTTATAAATGAACCTGTACTAGGCAGCTGTGCATCATTGTCTACCTATAGAAGTTTTTCTAGTATTACAATTTTAGAAATGTGTATCTGTCAGTGACTGGGAGAGCAACATATGCGACCTTAGGCAACAAAAAGGTTTTGATGTGCTCAGGATGAAGTAGCTGAGTAGCCTGACTGACCTAAGTACCCAAGCATAGAGTGTAACTCCATTCTCAATGAGATCAAAGAACAAGGAGTAATAAGCTGAAGGGCTTACATTTTAGGTTACTGCAGTAACAATGAATGTCACCATTCATGGTCACTGAGCAATGAGAAGTAAGTTTTAAAAACTAATTAAAATAGTACTTTTGTTGTCGTGTCATGTGAAAGCGTGTGTTTTGGAAAAGTGGTTCAATTTGCAAACAGGCATTTAATTAGAGTTATAAGTTAATTAAAAATTTTAGGATTTTTGGTGATTATGTGACAGCTGAGAACTCCGAATTAGTTAAAAATGTGATTGTGGTATTTCTACCGTGCAAGGCTCCATGGCTTTTCATTTTTAATACTTCTCAGATAACAAGTGAAATAGAATAGTAAATGTTCCTGATGAATAGTAATACTCAATAATTATTCATTTAATTTAGAATTTGCATTTGTATCTCTTTAATTAAAATGCAGTATACTGCAATTAGTCTATATTCAGCTGGTAATATCATCCAATACACACAAGGAAATGCAAATTTAAGGCTTAGTCTGTATTTAAATGTTATCAGGACTCCTCGAGGGTAATGTCTTTAGCATCTAGCTACCCTGGATGTCCTTTGCACTCTGTGTACACTCAGTAACTTGTAGAGACTGTGTTTTTTTCTTCTTTATATTACAATAAATCATACTAATTACGTTCATCTCAAGGGGTTTATAGTTCTGATAGGCAGAAGAGATCAATATCAGGCCCTTCATTGCAGTCAGCAGCATTTTACTTTCTGACAATGCCTGACACCCTGAAGAAAGGGCAGTTTTATTTTCAGTGTTTTGAAGCAATCTATTTGAGTATGGTTACAAACATTTATGTTAAATGTCATATGTGTTAGTCTGCAACCCTTGAGGAAAAGCAGGTGAGTATGTAAATAGCTTAAGTTCTGCTGGTCAGGAATTGAAATCTCTCTAGACTATCTATCTGCTTTACTAGAGAGCAAGAAAAGCAGTTTCGTGACATGGTTTTATCACCACTGGTCCAGTGAGTTTGAGTGACTTTTTGAAGAGCATAGCTATGTAGCTATGCCTTTAAACTGAAAGAAGCAGCCATTTCTTTTATTTCTACCAACAAAAAAAAATAGTTTTGGAACTACTAATATTGTGCTCACTGGATATAATGTACTGACTCTTCTGAGAAGCCATAACTTTTTTTCTTGAGAACATTGCTTTTCATCTATTATTCTATTTGGGAGGGGGACGTTATTTTGTGAAATATTACCCTCATTCATCACCTCTGAGGTTGGCCTCTCTCTGTTAAACTTTAGAATTAATATGCAGACTTGATCTGAGCACAAGCAAAATAATTTTTTACTAATACAAAATTTTTTGTATTAGTCACCTGTATTTATTCTGTGGCTGATGGAACACTGATTATTTCTCTAAAACTGTTTATCTAGTAAAAAATCAAGGTCCTTCACAATCTGGCAAGCCTTAAAGGGAGTATATGCATCTTTCCATGTTATCCACGTAGCTTAAAAGGTTGGTTACTTCTCACAGTAGTTTTTCAAATGAGAATGTACTGAATGACCTCTCTGTGAGGCTTTCTGATTGAAACTAGTTGGAACTGGAGGTAGTAAGTGTGGCAAGAGCTGTGGGACTTGAGTTGAAAGTATGAAAATTAAGTTTGATCTGTAGTTATAATAGTGTTGTAACTGGATATCAGGACTGTGCCTGTGTGCATACTCAGCGCTTGTAAGTCATTAATTGGTTATCCAGGGGATGCAGTAATTCCCTTGTTCATCGTCTGTGTAGGGGAGATAACGGAGTAGTTGCATCTGGGTGATTGACAGGACAGCTTCTTTCCAGGTGGGAATTCTGGTCTGTTCCTGCTGTGTTTAGTGCAATTTTTATGCTTAAATTACTGCCCTGGGTGCAGTGTCCCAGAGAGTTCCTGATGCAGAATATAGATTGAATATAGATAAGACATTTGTATTTAGTCTATAGAAACTGTTCCTGTGGGTGTGAACATGGTCATATATAGTTAAGAGAAAAGCAGTGGATTACACATGTACTGCAGTGGTTAGGTTGGGCCGTGGGGCAGCTGGGTTGTGAGAATGTGAACAGAACAATGGTCTGGGTACTCCCTCACAATCCAGATGAAGATGACACTGCAAGTATCCTGGCAACGGAGACTCCCATTGCCTTCCAGACAGAAACTGGCCATCCTGGTAGACAGATTTCATTCCCTATGTGAGTGTTACCTGATATTGAGGTTCTAAAGAATTAAGCCTTTCATTTTAACAAACACTCTGTCCATGGCTGTTAATGCAGCAGTAAGCACCATTGAACATCAGCATCCTTTTCTGTCATGGCTGAATGAAATGGTAAGAATGCTCTATTTTGTTTCATTTCATTTACAACTTGTTCATAAATCTGCTTCTGCAGTGTTTGTCCCCACTTTACTCTCCCAGATACCTGCCACCCATCAGATCTGTCAGCTCAGCTGCTTAAAAGAGCCCTGTCTGACCTTCCTCTCTTAAAGCAAGTACCTGAAATAGAAGATCAGAGGGAGCTTTAGCAATGCATCAACTTTTTCATAGTAGTGATCAGTTTCTGTTTATTGGATTAATGATTGTGACCATACTCTTGCAAATATGCATTTTGGTAGCAATTGAAGGAGATTTATATTTTTTTTCCAAGTAAACAAACAAGACTCTTCATCTGCCAGTCTCACTTTGCCAATGGCTGCAATTTCCTTTGTTGACTGTTCATTCCAGAAAAGAAACAGCTTGAAAAATTTTTTAAAGCTTGCTTTCATTTATAGCTTCTGTCACTTTTACGATGCAGCCTTAATAAATATCGCTCATTGCTTTCTTTGACTTACTTTGTTTCTAGCTGCCAATAAATGTGTTATTGAGTGATTATGATGATGCCATCATCACCACTTTTGCATTGGAAGCTTTCTACTAACTTTTTTTTGGACATGGCAGCAATTTTAGATGCATCAGAATACAGCAGTGTTATTACCAGTGTCATGTTTCCTTAATTTTTTTTCACTAGGAAACCTTGTAAAAGACATGATGGTGACCCTCTTTTGTTTGCCAGTAATGGTGTTCTGTTTCCCACTAAGCTGTAAGACCCATTTCTAGCTTTCACTTAACAACTTTTGCTTATGTTATTCATGGCTTAAATAGTAGTAATTATTCAAGCGTAAAACAAGTATGCATCCCCTGTGATAGTTTAATGTTTTTCCACTGTGCAGTACTGTCTGTTGATTTATAATGGATAATTAGAACCTATTTATAGAACCATATTTAACTGCTTATAACCATGTTTATATAACCCTTATAACCATGTTCTGCAGAGGATGAAATGGAACATAGATTGCAGGTATGTGCTTTCTGACTATGCATCCAGAGTAATAGCACAGAATCAGAATAAATTTGGGTGACTGGGAGCCTTTTACAGCAAATACCTATGAAGTGTTTAGGAGCTCATGTTACTCAGTGAAACTCTCTAGAAAAAGTTAATGATATCATAAGTGAAAGTGTTGCTAAATCATGTAGGGTGCTTATGACTTAAAAGTGAAGGGAACTGTCTCCACAGCTTCCCTTCCTGCTTCTACTCAGGCAGAAATAAACCAGTGTTAGACCTTCTATAAGGATCAAGGGGGAGGAAGCACAGGTGACATGAATAGGGTGACCAGATATCCCAATTTAATGAGGGTAGTCCTGGAGTGAGAGCCACTCTTATGCCAGACTTTATTTGTGATGTAGCAATTTTTTTCTGCCTCCCCCCGCCCCCTTTCAAACCTTATTGCCACGTAACCCCACCCTCCAAGGGTGACTTGTGGGGAGCTGTTTGTGCTCTGCAATCCTGAGCATCAGTACAGTTCTCAATATCTCACCAAGGCAGATTATGATCCTGTGGCATAGCTCATGTAGTCTGCTCAGAGGCTGAGACTCTTGGTACTAAAAATCCTTGTTTGCATAAGTTTCACACTCAAGGACTGGATAATTTTAAACCACAGATGAAATTGTGCAACTAAACTAGCAGAGTGGAACACAGCTATCACACCTATAGTATCATTTCTAGATAGTGGCTGTTGTGAACATGTGGATCTTCTCATATGCTTCAGCAGTGACAGGTGCTTTTTACAGCCACTAAATACTGTGTCTCTTGTTGTTGTGAATCATGGCTCTCTGGTAACCATCCAGAGCAAAACCCAGTATATGCTTCAAGCTTCCATTAGTTTCCAAGCCAGGTAGGCTTGAGTTGTTTCCAAAGCAAATACAAGAGATTCACAAAGCAACACTGAACAGCTGTAACTCCAAAAGGGAGACTTGCCTGACTTTGTATGCATACAGCATATTTCTATTAGGAAGAACAGGGCAAAAACATGTCGTGTTTTGCCTATGTGTAGGTGATAAGAGAATCAACTGTAGGACCACTGTAATGCTAACAACGAAATTGCTGGTTTTCCCCCAGGTGCTTTGTCTGGTTGGTTGTATGATACACCTTACCTAGGCAGAGAGTTTAGAAAGTCGTTGTTCAAATTGAAATATTGGAATATAAACAAAAGGATTAAATTAGAATAAATTTATTGTAGTTATTTTTTCTCTAGACATAACACTAATGCCATTAGTATTGTTGCAGATGTTTAACTAGGGCAGATGAAGGCTATTTGGTGCATTTCAGTTTTAGTATAAGCTTATGGAATATTGGAAGACACTCATAACATGTTTACTAGGAAAAGAAAATACTACTTTTCACTTTTCTCGTGTTCCCCTAGTGCAAATCTATGGCATCATGCTGAAATGTTCTGTGTGTGCCTGTTTGTGCTGGCTGCTGACAGAGAGCAGCAGCTTGAGGGGCTTGGATACAAGCTTCAAAAGAAATGTATTTAAATGCAGACAGACAAATAGGGCAGTTAATATCCAATGTATGTATGTTTATGTATTATTTTATAGATATATATACATGCATGCATAAATATATACACTTACATATACAAATTTGTTCTTTGCTGTTGAAGTGTAAAGTTTAAAGCTCCAGAGTATGTTTCATAAACAACCAGTAGAATTCTCCTAGCTTTTCAGGGGAAATTTATAAATGATACTCATGTATGCATCAATATCAGGTAATGATTTAGCTTGTACTCTTCCACAGGAATAATTGCAAAACACTTCAATATTGTAAAACTGCCATTCAGCAGTTCTGACCATATCATGGGGTTTCTTTATGCTTAATTGTTTAGAAGGAATTCATTTTGTTTTAATCTTCATCTCTGTCTTCACAGCTGGATGCTCTCTGGAAAAAGTAGTGTGAGGTTTTCTGTTTGTTTTACATCTGTTGCCTGTTGTACTGTGGGAAAAGACATTGTGAACTTTGTCTTGGGCTCTGGGATAGCCTATCACACCCAGTAAGTTCTTGCAAGCATTAGCCAAGAATTCTTTCTGCCACTTCCTTGGAAGTGATGCAGAGGCAGGATAGCCGCTTGTATTATGTACAGTTATTGCAGTCAAACAAGGACATTATTTTGACAGGTCTCCGCCAACTATTTGCAAGCAGGTAGATGTAAAGAAGCTAGGGTACTGTTCAAAGTTACAGCAATGATTGCTTTAATTTGACCAAGGGGAAAAAAAAAAAAAAATCAAACCTTTATTACTTATTTACCTTTTCAGATAGCTGTGAATGAAGCAGACCTTTTCACAAAATGTCCCTGCAAATACATAATTAGAGAGAATATTTATAAGAGGGAAGAAAAGAAACAAAACCTTTTTTATTATGTTTTACAGCAGTGGGGAGCAAAAGCATTGATGTTTAAACCGGGAATTAATGACCAATTAAGAAATACGGCAGTTGTGTTAAAATGATGTGATGCTGCTCATGCTTCTGGTGTATTGTTAGTTCATTTCTTTGATGCTTTTTTGTTCCCTACAGAAAATATTTAATATTATGAGATGAATTTTGCTGTACTGTGTGTGCTTTGTCATTCATCTCTAAAATCATGGCCTGTTACTTTGGCTCTTAAGAAAGAGAAGATTTTTGTATAAGTAGCTTAAAGATAATTGCTAGGAAAAGGACTACATCCATTTCATCAGTGTCTATATGGATATTCCTATCCATTTCCAGTCAGATTTCTTATCCTTATGGTCTAAATCAATAGCTATATTCACTTAATGGATAGTTTGTTCAGTGCACAGAGTCCTTGTGCCCAGGTGTAGGCAGTCTATGCTTGGAGGAAAGTGTAAACGCGGCAACAGACTGAGCGTGTTTTACTGGTCTGTGTTGTGAATCTGGTCTCCATAGCATGCTCTAGAAGCAGTAGACAGAGCCTCCTTCAAGGGACATTCCAAGTATCTTGATGATTCAATCCCCTGTACTGAGCTTTCCCCAGAGAAGCTCAGCCTTGCATTGCAACTGCTGAGTAGCTGCACTAGCTGGTGAACCAGTGTCTCCTGAATACGTGTCTATGGACTCATCCATTCTGTACAAAACAAGACACCCTAGATAGACGCTTCCACAGAGAAGGGTGTTAGAAAGATTCCTCCATTGAGAGGACGTGCAGACTTCATTTATAATCATGTTAAATCCAGATGAGAGATTGTAATTAATTTTTTTTTTTTTCCATGTTAGGAATGTGAGTTTATGCAAATGTGACCTTTATACCTGCTTTAAGTACAGCTTACAGGCAGAACACGTTTGAGAGGCTGCAAACACTAGGAGACAACTGACTTGGTTTAAATGCAGAGCCCTCCAGCTGTGGTAATTAGCGAAAAGATGACAGAGAATTAAGCATGAAGGGCTTGTTTCTTAAACACTACCTTTTGGATGAAGCATAAATAATGAAACAAAATATGTCCATAATTAATATTTTGTCATTCCTACAGTTCATTGAGGATTAGATCAAACTGCAGGAGCACCAGAATATTAAGTAGCTTGTTCTGCTCTTTAAGGAGCTGGTATCAGATTTCTGATCACACTTCTTGTTTTTGAGGCTGTAATGCAGACCTATTTAGAAATGTGTAAGAAGAATTCAGCTTCATCTAATGTTGAGGACTAATTAAAAATTATCTGCTGTTCACAAACAGCCAATTTTAGTATTATCTGGCAGAAATTCAGATTAGATACTTGCTTTCCAAAGTAACAGTGAGGAATATCTCTTCTCCTTTGGCAATTTGAAATATCATTATGGGTGTCAAATTGTATGTTAAATGGTAGGTAGGTGGACTCATTCTGTAATGGTGAAAATTTATCTGAACTGTAATTTTTTTCATTAAAAATAATCTGAAGTAGCTTTATGAATTTGGAGAATGGTAAATAAATGCTCTTTGAAGTACTGCAACTCATTGCATAGGAATGCTGTAAATACAACCTCTATATATATATATATACATATATATATATACACACATATAAAACATAAGTATATACAGACCTGAATGACATGGAAATAATTGCTCAATTTTAACTCAGGAACAAATTTTGGAAATTGTGAAGCATTTGTGAATTTATTAACTTGCTTCTATATAACATTCATAGCAAATCATTAAAAATGTGAACACACCAACATATTTTCATGGATACATTTTCAGTTTGAGTGGGCCCTTTTGCCTGAATTCTGTCATTGAACTCCAGCGGTTCAGGCACTATCTGCAGCTCATTACTTGGAGAAACCTGCATGTTGCCTTCTGATTTGTATTGGCATTCTGCTTTGGATTCAAAGACCCGTTGTTTTGATTCTCCAAAAACATACCTGCTCACTGAAAAACGGAGTAGAATTTGGCAAAAAAAATCTGTTCCAAATCAATATGATTTGTAAATGAACTCAGTGACAGGTTTTGAAAGAAGTACTTGTTAGGACTGTGCTTGGACTTTAGATAGGCCATAGTTTTGTCATTTTGTCTACTTATCATAATTGGAAAGGGGATTTAAATAAAATGCATGTTCATTCGTGAATGGCAGCCCTTGAAAAAGTGGTTGTGAGAGTTTTATGCCTGCTGTCAGACATCAGGTGAAGGGATGGATGTGAGGATACCTGTTGTCCTGAAAGTAACAAGTTAGGAGGGCCAAGGGGGTTGGTTGGTTATTTTTTCTAATCTAAAAATAAATCTAAAAATTCCTCCCTTAGTATTTAATTCCTGAATCTGGGATCCAGCAAGGAGCCTTGCTGGAACAGGAAACCTCGATGTTCTTTTACTAGGGCTTCTGCTGCTTCAGCAGCATCTACAGTGTGCAACTGCCATTTGCAGGCAAGAATTAGCAAACATGGTTTTCATAGTACAGCATTAACACAAAAGTTTGAACTAATTGTCTGGGTTTAGTAGCACACAAGCTAGGCAAAATTCTGATTAGGACAAACAATAACCTTTCACTTCATTCAAGGCCACTAAATAATTTAACTGTAAGAATATGGAGGTCAATCTTTCAAGCTCAGTTCCCAAACTCATCAACCAAAGTCCAGTCTTACTAGTATACTTAATTTTGAGGATTTTCACTTCCTAGTGACTTCTTTTTGTTGATGATTAATCTGAGGCCATCAAGAGTGTTACTCAGAAGTTGATGGTATATAGCTACTCGTCACAGGGGAGGAACTTCAATTTACACGGTTTAAATCAGATCAGGATCAAAGTGATTTATTGGCTTATTAATGACACATAATTAGTCAGCAATAAGGGAACTGTAAATTCGGAATCAAACGGTTTCTATCAAATCCCTAGACGCAGGTATGCTTTGAAAAGTTGCTTATTAAAATACGATATCCAAATTCCATAGCATCTCCATTAAACACCACAACAAATTTCCAGTGTTTGAAGTAAGTTTATTTAGAGTAAGAGAAGCTGTTATAGCTAAATACAAAGTCCTCTCTGCCTTCCACACCCTCGCAGGCAGCGGTGGCCCTGCCATCGGAAGTCAGTCACCACTACTGCCAATATGCTCCTTCTGCCCTCGTGACCAAGTGCTATGCGAGTCGAGAAAGAATGGGTCCTTTCTGCAGCCTTGCTACCTATGGGGGGAGAGGATCCTGCTTGATCTCCAGCACAGAGAGAAGATGATACAGAAACTTAAGATGCTATGCAAGCAGCAACTTTAATTATCCTTTCTATCTTCAAAATACAACATTTGGGAATTGATTAATTAATTGGGGGAAAAAAGTGTGACACTACAGTGTTTCAGTGACAGCATAGCTGAGAAGCTGTGTTTAATATAAATGTAATCTGATAAACAAGTTTAAGCTCTTTGATATAATTATATGAGACCCCACGCTGATCAAAGTAGAATAGTCTGGTAATTTATCACAGCAGTGGCCTGTGCTGCTTTGTATAATGTTTACTATTTGGTGAGTTCAGGTCATGAAAAGAACATGATGACCTTGGATCCATATCTCCAGATTAATTTGCAGTTAGCAGGGTGCTGTCTTGGAGAGCTTAGCTGCTCGAATTCTGTTTTAAGTGAAGAACCTTTAAAATGAATTTATCTTCATTTGCAGCTTTGTAGGTCATGGTTTGCAGTTCTGATACCAAATACTGATACTACTAAGTGCCACATACCCCACAGCAAGTCCATCGTACTCATCAAGTCATGTGAGCTGCATCTGCAGCATCTGAGCTGTGCTACACAGGTGGCCGTCTGGGCAGCACTTAGCCAGGGTGGCCGACAGCTGTGGGCTTGGGCATTGGAAATCAGAGTTAACTCTCTTGGATATTATAATCCCTTTTAGTTTTATTAATTGTCAACGTTGTTACACCAACCACTATCTTGGAACTACATTTCTGATTAAGGGCATAAATAGTCATTACATGTTAAATAATTGTCATTTCTACTTTAACTTTGGCTGATTTTTCCGATGAAGCTGTATTATAAATGTAGGATTGCATTAATTGTCATCGTGCTCTTTAGATAGTGATAAATTAGAGATAAGACAGAAAACATGAAACTTATGGAAAGCTGAATCTTGAGTTAGATATGAGGAGCAGGGACTTTAAGTGAAAGTGTTGGTGTTTTGGTTACATAATCATTACAAGACTCTTAAGATAATTCAGAATGATTTAGAGGTCTCTGTAATAAGACTGACTGCTGATATCCATTAAGGTCTCTAATGGCCACTTGATATTTAAAAGCAAAGGAACTCTCATATCAGTGCTCTCTCTTCTCTTATAGAATTCCACCCTAGCAGTAGTACTCTTCTCTTTGGATGTAGTGGTTTTTACATGTTGTGAAATGTAGCCATTCCAAGCAGAGGACTGTGACAGCAGACATGAGGACTCTTAATGTGCTGGCAGTGGCTATGTCTAAAGTAGCAATATGCTAATATTGTTCCTAATGAAGCCAGCACTTATCTGGATTTGTTCACTATGCTGCATAATTTATGCTTGAAGTTTATACCCTTCTCTGTCATTTAAAAGTGCAGCATATATTTTCTGGTACTTTGTGTTAGTTACTTTATGTCAGCTTTTTAAATTTAGTAGGGTAAGTAGGAGGCCACCCCACATACAGGAGGAATGCCAAAGAGTTGAAGTTTTTGGAGGAGACAGGAAATAGAACAAAGCTGGGTTGAAGTGCTGAATAATTTACTGCAACAAAGGTCATTTTTCTCCTCATGAAAACCATACCTTTCACTGTCCCTTTGGCCTTCACACTAGTTCTCTGTAGACCTGCTTCCAGCTGCAATGGACTTTCATTTTCTCTTGAAGTTCTTGGATACTCTGTTTGCAGTTGCCATCTGGCTCAGCGGTGCTGTAAGATTGGGACTCCTGTATTCACTTATTGAAAAGCTGTTCCTTGGGTTCCTGTGTCCTAACCACATCCTGTCTGGTCAAAAACACTGAACAGATCCTTGTGGAATGTTTTCTGCCTTTTCCCACCATTTCAAAGAGACCTGTTAATCTTGATTAAGGCCAGCTTCATCTTAAATGCTGGCAAAAAAGAGTGATCATTTGGCCTGCTTCTGACCCCTTAGTGGTAATGGTGGATAGCAGGCACTTTAAGTACAAACTAATTCACAGGTTGGCTGCCTTGAATTGTGTTTTGATGAAATGGTGAAATTCCCAGAAGTGCAGTGGTGAGATTGAGGTAGGAGAACATTTCAGGGACGTTGTGAGTATGAATGAATCCATATTTGTGAGGAGTTACTGTCCTGTGGTGCTTGAAACCATATTGAGTCAAAATAGAGAGTGGTATTTATCGTTTCTTTGTTTAGTATTTTTATTCTGATGTGTTTACAGAGAATTTGGGATGTATTGGAATGCCTGTCATAAATCAATCAAGGAAATATTGTGATTCTGTTTTGTTTAATATGTCATCAAGTTATTCTGCGTTTGCTGAGTCTTTGAATTTTGTGGTTTTAAGGGCAACAAATCCATTTGAAGCTGAAGTGTACTGTATTTTATTTTTCCTATTTCTTTCTATATATTTGTTTAAAGATCCTTTCCTTTCTTCCATTGATTAGTGTAACTAATGGCAGATTTTGCAGTAGCTGCAGTCAGATCAAGTCCTTTCACCCTGTAAACAGAGAAGTCCTTGTACTCGCATTGTCTGTTTAGTCTCAGTGAGCATTTTGTAAGATTTAAGTGCCCTTGCAAGATGAAATGCCAGACCTTCTCATAAATCAGCTCTTTAACATAACTAAAGAAACTGTATCCTACCATTTTATGAAGAGGTATGAATGCTAAGTGAAGAAAGCTTCCATCAATTTGCTTTTTCATTACATTGTAGCATGGAGTTTAAACCATTTTTAAAATTCCTGTGCTTGTGTTTAACATTTCAGTTACATATATTCCAGTTTATATGACTATTTAATGGTGACAAGTTTTTATATATTCATATATTCTTTTATATATATAAACATAGACACACACATATATCAATAGCGTAAGAGAGTTGAAACATCCAGCTTTATGATTTGTGGGAAATCTGTTGCTTCATTGTTGGCAGCTTTGTAATAAATGAGTAAATTGTTTATAGTTGACACTGCCGGGTGCTGTAAAGTGTACAAAGATACGCATTATGTTACAGCAACTGATTTAGCAATTTTTCTTTCTGAGCTTTAGGAGAATGTCAGGGATTGCATATGCATATACTCCTGTGACCTCTCACCAAGAAATGGGAATGCCTCGCTTTTCAATAGTTTCTCTTCAACTAATGTAAAAAAGTTATTGAAAATCTGTATTACTAGTGAGCGAGAACACTCCTCAGTCTCCTTGTGTAACTTCTGTGAAGTAAACCAGTGCTCTGGCCACCTATTTCAGATTGAGGGGAGTGAAAAGGGGAAGATTCAAAGTAAGATTATTTTATTGCTAGCTTTACCTAAATATTAACATTAGCAAGTCGTATGTTACTTACTAAGAGTGAGATTGGTTAGGTTTTTAGATTTTGTGTGTAATTTTTAACTTTAATATAATTCATCATCACACACAATAAAGAGATCAGTAAGAATAAAGTGTGAATTCTTCAGTATCAGTATGGAAGGTTAACAATAGTTGCTCTAGCGCTCAACAAGAGAAAGAATACAGTTTTCAGAGTTTAGTTGATGATATATTTAGAAAATCAGAGAGAAAACTTAACTGATTTCAGGCATACTAAGAGAAGCATACTTTTTCCTGTTTTTCTTCACCTGATAGGAGTCTAAACAGTCCTTATAATGATCACTTGGAAAGTTTTCTATCACTTTTTACATTTGTAACAACACTGTTCTGTCCTTGCATCCCAAGTTGTCCTTTATGCCGACTATAAAAAGTCTCTTAATTCAAGTGCAGATACTTCTGTGGTGGCGCCATAATGTAGGAGAGGAAATGAAGAAAAGCATCATTTCCAATTAATGCTGCAGAGAGAATTTAGCTAGATGGAATGTAATTACACAGATTGGAATTTGTCCAGTGTTCCAGGTCTGACTGCTCTATAATGAAATAAAAATCTGTTGTTTACAAATATTTTATTCTTGTGAGTGCATCTTGCACTCAGTTCCAATCAGTTTCAGTATTACCCAAAAGAAACAAATGACAGCTTGATGCTGTGAGCGGGAGTTACGTTGTAGGGGCGTTCTTTCAGTGATATATTCTGGGATGCTTATCTCCTGAACCATAATTTCATTTTTCTGTTTTTTCACTGTCACAGACTGTAACATACAGAATGTAAAGTGGTGTGGTGGGGTGACCCTTATGGCCTTAAGCACTCTGACTTGTAGCCTGTCATTCTGATACTGCCATTTAAATCCTCAGTTGTGTTTTTAGCACGCTTGATGTGAATTGTCTGTGTTTAAAAAACAAGCAAAATCACAAGCAGATATTCCTAAATACAGTTATCTTTGCTATCTCTAAAAGGAAGAAGCCAGCAAACTTGTTTGTAATGCTGAAAATCTGTTAATTTCAGCCATAGCTTCATCGTTCCAGCTACACAAAAATTGCAGCTTACTGAACAACTGCTGCAGAGAGGCACTGGAGTCTTTTAATTAAGTACCTGAAAATAACCTTTTGCTGCAGATTATTCCATGTCTATAAAATGCATAATTTCTAGTTCTCCATAGTAAGAAGTAATCATGCAACAGATTCTTCTCATTTTTTACTGCAGGCACTTGAGATTTTAAAAAAGGAAGCATAGTAGATTAAAAAAAATATCAGTAACCCAGTCCTATAGCAATGGCCTGTGGAGAACAAAGTCCACATATTGTGCCCCCAGTGCACAATGTGCTGTTTCAGTGAGGTGCAGAGTTCAACACCCAGACAGCTCTTTAAACACTTATTATGATTGTTGCTTCTCTGATGCTGATACATCAGTCCTTTAGGAAAGAAACACTTGTAGTGGAAAAAAAGGTGTGTGGGGGGGGGTGTTTACTGAATTAAGAAAGTAACTGCAGCATAGCATATCTGCACTTTGGAGACTGCCACATCACTGTGTCTCCATGAATACAGCCTGCCTTCAGCTCTACCTCTGTGTCCTCAAAAGAGACTTCACAGCAGACTCCATCATCCATGTATGAGTGGGAACTTGAAAGCATTGACTCCTTTGCTTCTGCTCAGGACAGGTACAGACAGGCTAATCTGGAACTGGGGAGCCGTAAGATGTTTTTCGTGGTTGACAGGCATCCAAAGAAGGGAGCACAGCCTGTTACTGTGGTGGTTTTTTTATTATCCCCAATTTTGCGTTGTTGATTCAGACAAAAGGATGTTGGAATTTGAAGCATATGATTATTCTTGGTATTTGCTTCTCAATCCTTTTGTACTTAGTCATGTATCTCTGTAACATAGTCTTCTATGTTTGCTGTCCCAAAAGGTATGGTATTTTCTTCATTTGTGTGAAGTCTGGGTCTTCACAAACTGTTCCCATTGCTGGTGTAAGAAGGAGAAAACAAATGTGACCCAACAGCATACACAGACCTCCAGTGGTAACTGTTGGCTGGCTTCCCATGCTCCATTTACGCATTTAGGTTTTCAAGCCAGTAAATACAGCAATAGGAAAACAGCAGGCACGGGTAGGCTTCTTATTCATTTCTGCCTGAGGAAATATCTTCATATCAAGCTGTCTTGACAAAAACAAGAAGTCCCATACATGGGTGTACACCTTCATATAATTATTCTGTAAATAATTAATCTCCCCAAGCTTCCAGGAGCCATGGAGTAACTATAAAATTAACGATGTTGTAACACCACCTTCATTTATATTTCCCTAATCATGAAAATCTGTATCTGCAGGTGGTGACTTTATTCTTTATATCTGATAATTATTGTATGAGCTTTATATTAGTTGAAAATAATGCATAATCATGCAGACTAGTACACTGATGGTCTTTGTAGTTTTTCTCATTATTAGATATATCTGTGGTGGTGGTTTGTTGTGGGGTTTTTTTATATATATACTATTAAATGTCTCTTTCAACATATATTCAAAGGTTCTTTTCCTGAAGGTATGATAGGTGCAGATGTCTCAGTGAAGCTAACACATGGATCCACCCTTTTATTTCACACAGTAGTATATATTCAGCTTGACTTAAATTTCTGTAGATCTGCAGGATTCAGATCCTGGAGTTTCAGTAGAATGTCACTGCCTTGTGTGCTTTTTCCTGTTCTCTCTTTTCTTCACATTTCCTTCTTTCAGTCCCTTAGTGTAGAAATCGAGTCTAAATGTATCCCTCCTTGATAAGACCTCTTCTTAGGAGTGCTATAAGGACTATCAACCCTGCTTGGAAGACTGACAGAAAGAGAAGCAGTGAGCAAAGGGCAGAAGACATCACCGAAGCTCTGACACGTGTGAAATAGGAAGATGGCAGTGGAAAACATTAAGCCTATGTGTAGTCATTTGTAGGATCTCCGCAGTAGACATGCAATTGAGGGGGTTTTTTTCCTGCCTACCAATCCTGTAAATCTGATGAAGCTGCATACTTTCTCCTTTGTGTTCTCCATGGCAACTGCTGCATGAACACATTATGGGCCAACTTTTGCCTTGTTTCAAATGGCTCCAATGGTTTGAAGCATTGCATGTACTCAGAATGAAGTTCTTGTGTAAGAGGTTGCCTTGTTTTACACTGAGATGGATCCAAACTCCACTAGACTCAGTGGGAGTCTTCAGCATTAATGGCTTCAGCAAATTTTATCTCAAGCCTGTGGTCAATTTTTTAACCCTACTGCAGTATAAATTCTGTCTTGTGCCCTCTAACTCTTTTACCAGTCTTATTCCTCATCTTTAAATTAACTTCCTTCTTCAAAGTGGGTCTCTCAGTTGAGACTCACTATACATTTTGTTTAAGCTGCTTGCAAAATTTTTAATTAGAATAGTATAAGAACTGAATCCCTCCAAAGATTTTTTTACTTGCCTTGCTTTTTTCATCTGCTATTTAAGATTATGCAATTTTCCAGGGAAATACCCTTCTGGAAGACAGAATGAGGTTAGCACTGCAAGCTTCATAGTGGATTTAAAAAACGTTTGCTAAAATATAAATTTCCAAGAAAGTCTCAAGATAATACTACTTTTATACTCCTTGCAGTAGCCATCATGGGTTTGAAAGAAGGTAATTATTCTGTCTAGATAGTTCCTGTGATGATACTGTGATACTGAAAATGTGATAAAATGGTGCCTTTTAAATGTAAAAATGACATGTGTATGGCTATAGTCAGTCAATATATAAGCTATAGAGTGAATTGAATGCATTTTCAGAACTGTATTTACAAATTTACAGAGCAGCATATAATGTTGGTTCTTCAGAAAAACGACCACATAAGTCTCTTTCTAATTTATTTCCTCATGCCCAAAATAATGATGATTTTAAAGAAATTAAAAAGCTGCAACATTACCTTACTTCTTGCAGTTCCCAAATGCAGGCCACTTCCAGGCTTATGACATTCCCTGTCAAGGCAGTTTTAAACTGACATATTTGATAAAAGTGTATATCCCTTCTCCAGGTGCCTGGAAAGCTACAGAAGCAGAACTTTTTGGAAAACCTAAAGAAGTTGAAGTCCATAGACAGATACAGTGTTTTCAATGAGTTTTGGACTAAATTATTAATTCTTTAATGGACCCTGAGGGTGGGAACTTGTGATAAACTGCAAGCATTGGCTGTTTACAAGCTGATAAATTTGAACTTGAAAAGATAAACACATTTTGGAATGGACAGTGTTACATCCAAGAAGTTTTGCATTTCACAAATTATAAACTCCAGATATTACTGTGCAATAAGTATTATGGGCATGGATACAAGAGGAGCATGTTAGGAGTTTGCAAAACATACAAAAATTGTTCAGGATTGTGTAATAAGTAATGAGGTTTCCTTTCTATTCCAGTTCCCCGATCTATTCAGCTCATTTCCTTGTAATGGATAAAAAATACTAATGAAGAGAAAATAGTGAAACTCTTTGCATTGTGAACCTTACCTGCAATCATAATAAATGCAGTTTGTCTCCTTAAAGACGTGGGTCATTCAAATTGAAATTCTTGAGCTATCCTGAAAGACCAGCTTCGTTTACAGGGAAATTGTTACCCATACCCTCCACTAGCATTGTGGTGGAGGAATTAATGTCAGAATGTAAAAGATCAGTGTGTCATCAGTACCAGCCTGCTGTCCAGCTCTGTTCATCACACACCACCATGGTACATTTGCACTAATACCACCACCAGAGATTATGTGAGCTTTGCATCTTTCCATCTAAGCTCTTTAGTACACTTCATGTAGTGACTTTCATAAGGGAAATGAATGTTCACCAGACTTCTAGTTTTTAACGTTTTTGATCCGAATTATTAAAAGCACTCAGCTGCCTCTGAGTATACGAGCCCTTCAAGGCTAAGTGTGCAAATCTGATTGAAAATTGGGCTGGGGTTCTTCAGGCATTTTAACTACTTTTAAATTATTACCTAAAACCTATGTGTTTGAAAAGCTTAAAGCTTTAACAATTTAGATAAGAAAATTAATTTTTAAAAAGAGGAGAAAAGTTTTATTAAATATTTAGGTAGTAAAAGACATTAAAGGTTTAAGTTTGCCTCAGCTCTCGTTCTTGCCAGTCAGCAAGTGAATAAAATAAAATAAATAAAATTTGCTCACACCTTACCTAGAAAATACCTTTTTAAAAAATAAAGCTAAATATACACATAAAATCATGCCAGAAAAACAAAGTACATAAATATTTCCAAATACAGTGTGACAGAGTGTTCTTCATATGTGCTGACAGACTTTGACAGACTTGTTAGCTGGATAGGCAAAGAGGAACACCTCTTGGAGAAAGGGTTGAACTTCTTCATTGCAGTTTTCCTTCCCTGAAGTTCTGCCTAGTCTTTTCCTTGCAGATTATTGGCTTGTATTGAATGACTCTATGACACACTTTGCCTGTGTGCAGACCAGCATTTCTACACTCACGCATCCTCAGCAGCTTTGTGATGCAGGAAGAGCTCGTGCTGGGCTCTGTCAGAGAATAGCAGTGTGGGAGCTGGAAGTTCACTGCCTTACAGTTTCCTTTGAGCCACTCTTGTGATGACAAACACATCTCGCTTCACCAGCTTAAGTACATCTGCTTTCCTGGCCTGGGTCTGCTATCACATATGTTGTGTTCTAGCTACTCTGTGATTTCATCATTTAGGCTAGAGGAGTGTTCAAAGACAAAACAAAATCCTGTAATAATAGTTCCACTTTGGACTATAATCTCTTGCATTCACTCATGGTACCAAAGTTAAGCAAAGAAAATATGCTTGGGGCTTAGGCCTGTGTGTCAGGTAACATGAAGGATGAGTTCTTTTCTTAGTGTTTTAATTTTTGTCAGGTGAATGGGAAATTCAATGCTGCTACGGTCTGGGGAAAAATAGCATGAAGGACCCATATCCTCATGATGCTCTGTAGCACAGATCATTTTTCCAAATCAATTACACAATTTGTGGCATTACAGAGGGACTGTCGAAGTTCCCACACTGACCTGTCTTTAAGAGAAAACATTTAGCACCCTCCCTAGAGGGGAAGGCCCCTTATGGAAATTGTCAGTAATGAAAGCACTTTGACCGAACACTGCACGCTAATGAGAAAACAGGGACATGAAAAATGCCATCTCTGATATCTCAAAGAACTGGAAAATAATTTAAGTTACTTTTGAGCCCAAATGGTCTAAATTTAGGTGTATGTATCAAAGATGACAAATATTGCAATTCAGAAAGTGCTCTGGTTTTGTGTAAAAAGTTCTGACATTATTTAGCTCTGAGAAAGCATCTTTCTGCTGCTGTTATTACTCTGCCTGCTGTGCAAAGACACAGTACCACTGTTCTTGGGGCCCTTGGAGCATGTGCAGAAGAGTTTAAACTTGCAGAGGTTGAAAATGAAGGTGTGTTTTGTATATAGTATTGGGATAAATCTCCTGATGTTTACACTGAGGTAGGGTTACTGTTAAAATATAATAAAGCCAATGCCCAGAGACGCAAACTGCAGAATTTGCACTGTGTAGGTTTATATTGCTGCAAGTAGATAGGACCTATCCAGCACACCAGCGAAAGTGCATAAGAAAATAAATGGGCTTTTATTACTGTATTTAGTGGGCATGGATCCAGTCTTTCAGGACTGAGGTTGGATGCTTTAGATCTCTGCAGTGCCATTCATTACAGGTTGGCTTCCGTTGTGTGCGCAGAACAATCCATTAAATGATTACAAATGAACAGTGAGCTTTTTTAAAAGACAGGCTGTAGTGCACTAAGGCTAAAAGCTGTGCTGGCTGTGGGGGTTTTCCCTTATACCCCATTCAGCCCACAGAGATTGCCTCAAAATTTCAGCAGGAAGGTTGTTAACCCATCCCATTTGTCAGCTGGCCTTCTAAAAGCCATGGAATATTACTGCTACTGGAAAGCTATGAATTCCAGTGTATCTTTAGCAACTAAAATCATACAGATTTTGAGTTTCTTCTGCATACATTTTTCAGATTATTTTTCAAGTTTTTATCTTTGAGTATGTTTTAACTTTGTCTCCTTGAAGAAGCAGACTTTATTTGTACTGTAGAAACAGGAGGAGGGCAGAGACATGTTCTCTGAGTTAGATAAAAGGGACAAGAGGGCTTCAAGCTATGACCAGCTCTAGATCTTTGCACATGTGTGTCATGAAATGAAGTGCAGTTCAGATCATTTGTGTCAAATGAGGCTGTGCACATGTATGTGAAAGAGCCAAAGTGAAGTGTTGCCATTTGTGACAGGTCTGTCCCCAGTCAGTGTGGACTTGCCCTCTCTCAGCCCCCACTTGCTACAAACAGCACAGGCTGTTGCTTCGCTGCTGGTGGTAAAGAGCCTCTCCTATGGCTGGCTGGGCTTTGGAGTGCAGCTGTGGTACTGATGCCCTACGTCACAGCTCACTGCTGCTGATGATATCAAACCTGCCTTGCCACCATTCTCTAACAGTCTTTCTTGTGCCCTTTTGCCTTGTACAGCTTGTTTTAGAAGATTCAGTACTGCAGAAGCTTATCCTTGTTTCTGGTCTCTTCACTGCCAGATACTTTCAATTATGAACAATGTGGATGGTGTGTAAAATATCATTAAGCAATGTTACAACAGGTCTTTGCTAACTGCAGATAGGATAATGAATGAGTGTTAAACTCCACTGCAAAGAAAGTCACAGTGGTTTAACTTCAATAGGTTTTAAAACTGGCTTAGTGAAGAAAGAACTACAGCCACTGTGCGTATCGTTAACCTGGTTTCAGCTTAGTCCAGGTTAAGCCAGTTTCTGGTAGTCTTAAGAAAAGATCAATTGAGCAATGTACTGCAACCCATCACTTCCAAGTCACTTACATTATTACCTCATCAAAAGAAATAATTATCTTACAAGCTGAGTTAAGCACTAACCAGTGGGGACAGTATATTCATCTTGTACCCATGTACACAGCATAGTTGGAAGAACCAGCAGGGCTTACTCCCTTTTGATGCAGTGCAGTGGAAGTGGCGAGGCTGCTCTGCCCTGCAGGTGTGCTGCTGAAGCTGGGAAGGCTCCTCTGCCGTGACAGGCCTGAATGTGTGATTGGAGAATATTCCTTCTCGTGCACACCATAATGTCGAGTTTTGTGACTACAGTCTCTCTTGGGTCAAAGGTTAGACTTACATACTCTTCCTGAATCTTGGTCCTATAACATTTATTCTGACCAAAACAGTCTGCTAATTAGGTTTCACTTGGCAATATTGTCTGAAGGATGTTGTACATATATCTTGCTCTAGGATGCAGATTTTCTATTTCTAAGCCTGAAGTTGATTTAATATAAATATTTAATATTTGAGAACTAATAAATGATAACTGTGAGGTTTGTTGGACTGAATATGGTCCTTATACCAGACTTCTGGTGTCAGTAGAAAGATTTATCTGCTTTTTATAGGCACTGAGGCACTGGATTGTATCCTGAATTATTTAGTCAAGAGGAAAACCTCTATGGATGTTACTGGGTGGGTTTGGTTTGGTTTTCAGGTAAAATATACACATTGTACAAATGATTTTGGAGTTTAAACTGCTATTCCTGTATAGCTTTATTACAGGGACAAGGCACAGCAGTTCTGAAAACCCAGTGATTTACTAGTAATAGGTTTACAGTGAGGGTATAGATAAGCCACTGATGCTACATTTTGTACTTGAATACTTTCATGTTCTGTTAATAAATTGCAATTTTGAAAGTGGTCATTGGAGCGCGAGAGACTGTTGTTTGTTTTCTCTCTCTACCATCATCTGCAAATTGCTTAATAGCACAAATAAATGTTACATAAACGTTGACATTTTCTTCTAAGCAGCAGAAGCAACGTGGAAGAAAAATATGAAAAATGAAACACTTTCATTTGTGGCTGTGGCTCTTTTAATGTCCTGTTTGATTACCAGGTTAGATTTGCTGCAACATGCAGGCTCTGTTCATAGCCTTTTAAGATTTACTGGTATTTTAATATCATGAGGTTAGGCTAAGAAATAATTTTGTTGAAGAGAAAATATATTCTGATTGTCCTTATAGGATTAAAATCGGGTGGCTGATACTACTACTCTCTATGGCCACAGGACTCAGTGCTCGGATGGATGTTGCCACCCACAGGGCAGTGACGCTGGGTCTGTTCATGTGTAAACTCCTACACCAAAGCAGCTTTCAGTCTGATGTTAACCAGCCAGCTGCCTCAGAGTGGTAGCAGACAGCAGCCGGATGTTAATCCCCATTCTCAGGTGCTTCAGAGCTGTATGTGTGATAGCAGGTTTATACGCAGTGCCAGGAAATGGCCTGGTGTGTGCTGAGCTGAGCCTGTCTGACCATGCCAGAGTCTGGCACTAAGTCTGAGGTGCTGTGTGCTGCTTGTCAGCACTCTGGAAGAGGGGGTGGGTGTGGTGGCTTTGGAGGAGTGGGCACCCATCAGCATGGCCTCACTGGAACAGCTGACGTTGTGACCCTGGCAGCTCTTAGCCAAAGACAGGTTGGATTCAGGAACAACGGCATGCTGTATGACTTGGGGTGTTGACCAAACTATTCTCCATCAGCTGTTCCTTACAAGCTTTTGGAAGTAATAAGAGAATAAAGTCTTGCGTTCAGCAACCCTTGATTTTCACTACTGGCAGATGCTCAGCAGGATGTTGTAGGGAGAGAAGGCTTTTCAGGAAGCTGTTTCAGCGTGTGGGCAGCACAACTCCTCTGTCTGCAAAATCTACTGACATGGTTTTTTTCCTCCATTTGGGGGATATTCTGCTGATTAGATGCATTTTCAGCAGTAGTCAACAAACACTTGCAGCTGGCAAAACCAACAGTTTATTCAGCTGGAATGCTTTTATTTTTTCTCTCTTGTTTCTGTCTTCTGTGCTAAACTTCAAGAAGTAAATTAATATTGTCACTGAGGCCAGTCCAAAACTTGTATGGTATTCCCATCCTACTCGGTTAACTTTGATCGTTTATGTAAGACTGAAGTAATATATGTTTGGTGTGGGACTGGTATACTAGGAGGATATTAATGTATTTTTAATTATCAAAGACCTTTGCCATCCTGGATCCAAATATCCAAAGACTTTTTTTTTTTTCTTTTATGGCTATTTATGTTTTCTACCACGTGAATTTATTTCCATCTTAGCAAAATGAGAAAGAATCAAAACTCTCTTGATCTAAATATTTTATTTGTACTGGACTGAAAAGGTATTGAATTACTTATACAACAATTGGTACCTGACAGATGTAACATCTATTTCTAATGCCCTTTATGCAATGTTTCTTGATGTAAAAAATAGTATCACAAAAGGAAGGAAAATCTGGGACTTTGGTTTACCTTCTTCTCCTGTTAGAGAAGGTGAAAAGTTGAATTGTCACAGGTGAGCTCAGATTAAATCCTGCAGCTAGTGAGAGTGCAAAGAGAATTTAAAGAAACCTTCAAAAAGTCTTAAATAGTATTATCAATTCCTATATAAAATAATTTAATATTTTAAATACTGTTTAAATAATTTATCTTTATTTAAATGTCATATTTGGAACTTTTTTGGAATTAACACTTAAATAAAATCTGTTAAATATTAAAAAATCTTTTAAATATTTAATACAATTCAATATAAAAACAGAAAATTAATATACATTGTTCACACATAGTATTGTACCTGACAGCTGAGCTCTAGAGTGAGCTTTTGAATTTGTCAGACAAGTCATAGCTTAGTTGTGGTGAACCACTTGCTTATCCTCTCTCTGGACTCGTAAGATGATAACAAACCCTTACCACCAATATTATATACACATACTGTATACAGTAATTAATTTTCATCTCTGTGCTCAGAGCTGTAAATAAGTATTTTTCTCAGCATTTAGATCAAAATATTGTTTAGTGGATACACACATATATTTAAGACACACACAATTTGACAAGAAACATAGCAAATTTACTCAGCTCAGTTACAGGAAAATTTAACTTATATGCAAAATAATGTAACTGAGAGGCTGTCACTGTTGCTTTTAAAATTTATAATAATCTTGTTACCAAATGTTTACAGGTTGTGTTAACAGTGGGAAAATTAGGATTCACTTGTCCCCTTGGTGCCTTTTCATTAATCCTGCCCAGGATAAAGGCAGTAGCGTAGGCGTGGTGCTGGTGTCTCACAGCTGGTATTCACTGACAGTATTACAAGCTCTGTGCTAGGCTTTGGCAGGACTCCTCTAAAGGCCAAATACCAGTCTCCAGTTTTTAAGCATAGGTGTGTCTGTCACTGATATCGAAGTTTACTGTCAAATTGTGAATTGCTTTTTCCATCCTTCTGTAGAGAACTCTGTATTTAGCAAGATGATTTCTACAGATACTGTAAATGGATTCAGGTGGAAAGAGGGGGACTCTCATGCTTTCTATGTTACATGCATCTTGTACTGTGATTGCAATAGTTGTGTCCCCTTGCACAAGGCGGTCCCCAGAGTCTTCGTGTCTTCTTGAAAAATTCTTCTCCAACAGGACCCCAAAGACTAAATGGAACATTCTATGTAGCTACTTAAGGATACTTGCAGAAGGAAAAAATACCAATGCAAATCAACATTTGCATCAGGAAGCCTAGTCTAGAAACAATACTCAGAAGAGCAATACATGCCACATGATATGTGTAGTTATTCACAAATGAACAAAACTCACATTTCCAATTTTGGACTCATGGTTTCCTATTCATATACAATCTACGAACTAGAAACTATTTGCAGGAATTATTGCATGACTAATTCTTTATAATTATTCCTGAAAGTATAGCTTCTTCACAGATCATTTGAGGCACAGTTTCAAGATGAGCTTTCAAGAAGGATCAGAATGCTTTGCTCCTATCTTTGCTGTGCGAGAT
This sequence comes from Nesoenas mayeri, assembly GCF_963082525.1. Lineage (NCBI taxonomy): Eukaryota > Metazoa > Chordata > Aves > Columbiformes > Columbidae > Nesoenas > Nesoenas mayeri. Next base: position 14,844,661 of record NC_137563.1, on the reverse strand, counting down.
TCTGAATGAACCTTGAGGAAGACAGAATTCACAAACTGTGAGAAATACCCTGCCTTCCTTTCACTCCTCCTGCCCTTTTCCTGGGCATGAAGGTGCTCGACCAAGGTGTTCGCTCAGGTGATGGACTGTACCTGTGGTGACTCTGGGCTTGGTTTACATTAAACTTGATTCTCCTGCTTTCAGGGGAGCAGACTCTGCAAAGGAAATAGTTACCTAGGGAGAATGAGCATTTCAGTCACTTTATTTTAGCCCATCTTAAGAGAGAAACTGAGGCCTTGGGTTTATTTCATAGTAAAAACATGGTACAACAACAGGCCTCCATTTGTGTCTCTGAGGACCTCAGCCAAAAATCTGGGATTCTGTAGGATAAAGCAAGCAGTCAGTGCTAAAAGTAATGCTCCCTCACATCTTTTCCCACTTACATCACTGGTCAGGAATACTGTGTGTCAGCAACAGGCTGATTCTCAGCTGTTTGTAGACACAGAGTTTCTGGTATTCTCAGCTAAGCCCTTTTCATTGAGATATCGAAGTCACGTGAAAACTAAGCAGATTTTGATGGGAGAATTTCAGAATCAGAAAAAATGAAGTTGTGAACTATTAGGCTTGTCTTTGCAAATGTCTGTGTAGACAAGATAATTTGTATTTAAGTCTTAACCTTTCCTTGGACATATATGCAGTGTGTATATATCAATATATATTTATACAGTTCATAGTTTATATCAAACCAAAGAAAGCTTTATTATTCATTAGTGCTCTCCAGATGATAAACTGAGCAGAGAAGGTGAAGTTTTCTTGTAGAAACATGTTATGGTGACTCAACAGAAGGAGGTCTATAGAGAACTAAGCATACAACATTTGATTTTTAAATTAAAATCTTAATCTCAGGATTTATTGGCTTCTTTTCTGCTTTAGATTGTTCATTTATGCTTATGCTTGTAAAAGACACTGAGTTACTTTTTCCACACTGGAATCTGGTTAACAGTAAAGAGACGAGTGTGTGTAATTTTTTTGATAGTTAAAAGGTCATGAGTTGAAAGAATGTCTTTCTGGGGAGAAGGAAGAAGTAGTAAACCCTGCAAAAATTACTGTGAAGCCTGTTTAAGGATTCAAACCAAACTTCTAGGTCAAATCCAGAAAGATATAAAAGGACAAGTTATGTGATGTATCACCTTAATTTTCAGGTTTCTGGTGTCTCAGACAAATTCAGAATGCTGTAAAGGCCGTGTGCTCTATGTAAAATGCATGGTGGAAGTTTATGGGTCTGACTGTGTATGAGTGAGCTGGACAGCTGCATACCATAACTCAAGAAAAAGCAGTAACTGAAAACCAACCTCTTTCTCCCTTTTCTCTCTGCTGTTTGAGCTTCCATCTACTGGATTTAATCCTCTCCTAAATGTGTTTACAGTCACTCTTTCAAATAGTTAAGATGGACCACCTTCTATCGTTTATAACAAAGTCTGAAGAAGTGACATTCCTGGCATTGCGTACCTGTTACTCTGTAACAGGCAGTTCAAAAAATGTGTAAGAGACAGTGGTGCGATACTGTGTCATTCTGAAGGGGCTCACAGCCGCTTTCCATCTCCTGCGGAAGAGAGCACAGAGGGGCTGCGCACGGGCAGCCTGGGGGAATCCTTGGCATCCCCTCTGAAATGGTGCTGCTTTTCCGAAAGGAACTCGGGACCAGAGAGGGGGACAAAAGAAAGTGGACAATGAGAGGCAGCATACTCGTTAAAAACAAGCAGTCAAACAAAACCCACACTCTTATTTGCTACATATCAAATTTCAGAGAATCAGATTGTAGTTAGGAGTTAGGCAAAATCTTTAGACACAGCCTCTACAAAGTTTGGTGCTGACATTAAAATACCAATTGTACAAATGATTGTGAAGACTGAAAAAGCCATCAAGCAGAGCCGATCCACTACAGAAGCTGCGAACTTCCATTCATTGCAAATTGCTTCCACTTCATCCTGGTCTCTGAACCGGTTTGCAATGTACCTGACCTCTTCCAAAATTTTTGCCAAATCTGGGTCACCTTCAGAGGGGTGCCCACTGTGCAGCAGGTTTTCTTCATCTGTTGGTGAGCACGTCATCCTCCCACAGATCACTCCTGAATCAGTGGTAGGTGTACAGTGGACCCCTTCCAGCCCCCTAAACCCAATGTACAGCATATTCCCATTACTGGATTGCTGTCCACTCACAGTGTTCATCTCCATGCTGGACAGGCTGCATCGACGCTGTTTATGTTGACAGGCAGGACGCACTTTATCTTCCCCTGGTCTTTTCATCCTCAGAAACCAAGCACACCAGTTGAGAAGGATGATTCTTGTCTGAAAGAAAATTTTTGAGAATAAGCACATCTTGACACAGCCACCGTCTTTCGTATTGGTATTTTTGCAGCCTGGGTGACTGTCTGGTCCATGGTCTCTGCTTAGCCTGCACAGGAGTTCTGGAAAATGGTGCCAGAGTTTTCCAGCTGATTAATTTGCCAATCACTGAGGCTGCTTTCTTATTCTAGCAGTGCTGTTGATCACTATTGGGAGTCCCCCCTTATCTGATGGGAGTCTCCACAGTGTTGATTCTTCCTTGCACTTGAACTGCAATATGGCAGCCTTGTCCATCTTTACTAGAAACCATGAATTAAAAAGCAAAACAAAACACAAAACCCCACAAACACTTACTGAAGAAGAATTACTTTATAATAGTCTTATTATAAAGAATTACAATTCTTTGCCTTATATTTGTGCTCTAGTATTAAATTTACATGACATTACTGTTTGGAGGGGGCTGCTAAAACAGATGCCATACTGGACAGGACTGAACCACCAAGCTCTATAATGTTTGAGCTCTGTTTTCACATTGCTTTCATGACAGTTGATTGCAGAGTTTAGAAAACAGATCTGGATATAGCATGGAGAAAAGATGGAAAAATGATTTTGATTTTTTAAAAATATTTTGCAAATTTAATCAGTGTATACCATTTTATTGTTTTCCACGTTGCCTTAATCCAGCCTTACAGAAAGTGCAGACAAAACAGAGACTGTTCCAGTTCAGATTCAAGCTTCTGTAATTTATTTGTCAGATTTTAAGAGCTCATTCCAGAGTTTCTTTTCCAGAGAACTAATTAAATATTATTGTCTCATATAATGTGAAAATCTTACACTATAATTAATATTAGATTTGGTCCATTTATTCTGACTGTGGATTGCTACTCGGAGTAGATATTCTATCCAAGCAAACATCCCAACCAGAGACAGATCTTGCCCTGTTACTCTATTTACATTCTGAGGCTTTACCAAGAAGGATAATACTCCATTAACTGAGGGCCCAATCCAAAATCCGCCACTATCCAAATAATGTTTCATGGACTTCAGCTTCTCAACACTAAAGCTCACTCCTCCACCTCAAGTACACTGTTTCCTGAGGATGTCCGGCTGAGTACTAAACATTGGTCCCCTTCAGGTCATCAAACACATGTCTAAAGATATATCTTTTATTCATTGAAATTTATTTTAAAGTCACTAACCCAGAATAGGCCAGGGAATATCTTATTATCTCTTGACTGCAGGGCACTGCTGTATGTACATTCTTTTTGCCTAATCAGGATAATAATAACTCATTGTTCTGGAGAGAAGAAAAAAAGGGAGAAAGGTCTTTCCATCTTCAGTAATGCCTGATGCTGCCGTGAGCTGGGTGAAGTCAGGAAGAGTGGCCAGTTAGCTGATAATACTCATCGATATTTTGTAATCCAATATCAGTGTAATGTTCTCTGTAAAAATAACCACTCACAGAAGTATAGAATAAAGAAAGTTGTATGTGCTTAGGAAAAGACTTAAATTTTTCTTCACACTTTACAAATGTTTTTGACAAGAAGTGTAAAGACGAGGATTTTCAGAGCAAGTTTCTTTTCCACTTTAGCAGCCATTTTTAACAAGTGTTTGTTAGACTCCTGATGTGTCTGTATGCGCAGCAGCTAAATACATAGCAGTTGCACAGCTGAACCTTGAGGCTACTGTATTTCATGCATTTATAATCTCCATCAGCACCTTATTCTTTCCTTCTACTTCTTTCAATTCTGACATCTGCGGCTTATTAAAATATCACCTTCACTTATATATTTAGGTTTTAGCAAAATCCTGAGGTACTTCTAGCTGTTGTGAAGGAGATTCTGAATATAGAAGCAAGTTGAGGCATATTCATTCTCTCTCTTGCACATAGATGCTCTCTGGGTATCAAACCACATGAAAGGTATCTGGCCATCTCATTTCTGGTGAAACTACTTTTCAAAACAAAACCTTTAGGAAGGATTTTTATGTTTTTAACAGTAAAAAGTAGATATGAGTCACTAGCTACTCTACCACATCCTTGAACCGGACGTTTATGCAATGGATAGTGATTGAAAATCAAACCTTACCCATTTAGGCATTTTCCCCCCATCTGGATCATGATGATGATATTGTAGAACAATAACAGTGACAACAACAGAAAGACCAACGATAATCATAGTGCTGGCAAAATACTGAGCTGCAAAATAAACAGATAATTACAGCAATATACTTTGGTTGATACAGCTTTGTAGCTCTAAGAGGTATTCATATACATGCATACATGGTGCTAAGTTCTTTTTCCAGTGTAGTGATACATGTGCTGCTTTAGGTATTTGTGAAACATTTCTCAAAAGCAGACAGAGCAGCAGTCACTTGAGAGGAGACCAGTCTTTAGTAATTGTCTTCGTGGAACTGAGCACCTGCCTTTTCTAAGCAACCTTGAAAACAATTGTTCTCCTAATTTTCTTTTACCAGTATTGTGGGGACTGGCTAGTACTTCTTTTGAGAAGTTTATCTTTGTTTGAGCAGTTACAGTGGGAAGATTTAATCATGTTTAGCTTTGTATTCCTAATGTCTGGTCAGTTGTGTCAAAACTATGGCTAGCTGACTCCTTTATGCTTTCCCAAAATACACATATGTTCTCTGTTTAGTTCAGAGCAGCAAGCATGAAAGTTGTATAGGGAATCAACCTATCAGAGCTTCTCATCAATTGGCAACATTTTTCTAATTCAGTTGCAGTAGGCCATTGTAAAGGTAGCAATTTGCCTTACTGCTGGTAAAGTCACTGCCCCTCATTTGACAGAAGATAAAAGTGAATAAAAGCTGTAGTTAGCTTACCGATTAAGGGCACAGAATCAGATGTTGCTGGCATAATTTCAGCCACAAGCAACATGAAGACAGTGAGAGACAATAAGACTGTTATACCTGAAAGATAAACATGAAGTATGAAATTAGATCAGCAGGTTGTGATTACAAGGCAGTAAGAAGCAGAAAATGAACCTGAAGGAAGGCTCTTTGCAAGATACATTCCCACAGTTACCCTTGCACCAGCAAATTGGTAGTGCTCCTGTCCTTTCTTGTATTACCTCAAGTTCAGGGTAGCAGTGCTGCCAAACTAGTACCAATGCTTGCACAGACATATATATTTTTAGGCCCTTGTAGCTGTTCAGCTTTTATCACCATCTGCTAATTAGCTGAGGTAATTCAAAGTAATTCTTGCTGCTTGTTTGCTTTAGAAACATGGTGTGATTTTGAGTATTTGAACGTATGACACTTGATTAATTGACATGGAAGCTACAGGTGGTGTAATGCATAATATTCCTGAAAAACAGATTTGCTCTCCTGGACAGACTTTGATATCTTCTGATATTAGCTGTTGGGTCCTGCACGTGCCTATGCCCAAGCTGTCTTTACAGTTGATTTTTGGAGTTTGACTTCTGCTGCTCAGTGACAAGTTCCCATCTTTCTGGAACAGAACTCACTCAGGACTGGTCTCAAACAATAAGTCATTGTAAGGTGGAAAAGGATTTAGGGACAAAGAATCTTAAAATATGAAGAGGGACTTCTTGATTAGAGAGGCTATTACTCAATTAAAGGATGTTCTAGAGAAATGTCAGTTCTGTTTCTACCTTCTAACAGCTATTTTCACTTAGTAGAAGCCAGTGTATCTAAAGTTTTGTATGAGGCAAAATGTTTCATTACATATTTAACCTCCATCTTAAGGACCAAGTACTTAAAGTCATCAGATTTGTTTCATGATCCAATGCTGTAGTTAAAATTTGCTATAAAAATTAGAATAGTAGCAGTTAGAATCAATATTTCTGAGAAGGCGCCTTAGGCTCTTAATACAACTTAATACACTATTAAAAAGAAATATTAAGAAGAATTCCATGTTAAAGTGTTCAAATGCACATTTGTAAATTTAAGCTTTACTCAGTGAACATGGGATTTTTCATCAGCAGATAAACATCAAAAAATGAAGCCCTGCTTCCTAAGGAAGACAGTCAGGAATTGTGGTGCTTCTCCTCAGTTGGCTGGAATTTCTCCATTTCACAACTTCAGCATAGCCTAGGAAGGCTTAAACATCACATGGCTTCAGCATCAAACAGTAAAAATAGCTCATGAGCCACAAAAGGGCACACAAGCTATTCCTCTTTGCCTACTAAGACTGTTCAAAAAACTTTAAAAAGGATGACTTCCTTTGGTTCAGTCATACTTAAAATATCCTATTACAGATTTACCTAGTGAGATCTTTTCTCCTGAGTCTGCAGGAAGCAGAAAAACTAACAAAGCAAGTGCTGATATCAGTACACACGGAATAAGAAGATTGAGTCCATAATAGAGAGTCCTACGTCGCATAGTTACTGTGAATGTTACATCTGGGTAAGGTTCTTTACAACATTCATAAAAACTCTCAGTTCTCTTCCCAGGAACTCCTGTGGAGGAGGGAAAAGGAAGAAAAGCATAAATTAATGTGAATAAACTATGTTACGTAGTGATTATTTTTAAAAAGGATAAATGTAGCTTCCTAAGTTTTACTATAGGCAAAACAACTTCTTTAAGCTTAAATCCCAATTAAGTCATTTTTGTCAGATAATAAAGGAAAATCAGATAAAAGATACTTAGTGAATTCAAGCAGCAATTTTGTGACCTACTTTTTCTGTTGATTTTCACCTGACATCTGTTCTCAGACTTTCAAATGTCACTAGCTAGGTCATTTATTAATTTAATTTCTGTCTTCACTTCCCAATCATTATTCCATCCATTTCAGCGGTGGGGACAAGGTTACAAGTTCACAGTGTAAATAAGAAATCAAGATCTTACCTACTAAATCCCACTCTCCATTTGAAATATAGCCAGATATATCTGCTTCTTGCATTTGTAAGTCCAAGGACCAGCCTCCGTAAGTCCAGGATCCAAACTTGAGGTTACACTTCTGAACGTCAAATGGAAACCAGCGCACATCTATGTAGCACGAGCTTTTAAATATGCCTAGGTTGGATTTTAAATACCACTTAATTTAAATGCTTGTTCCACATAATTTTACATACATTTTGTCACCAGACCTTGTTCTACATTGTGCCCTTGTTTTTTATTTGTAAAGCATATTTAATCTCGTTTGTGTCTTGACTTGTAAATAGCAAAAGTCAGGCACAGAAAAGGGAAAGAACTGCACTATTAAGGTACTGATGTTATAAACTATTTTTGAACTACATTTCAATTTTGTCACATACTGGGAGAATATTTAGAGGAGAGCTCAGATTTTCTAGATGCTATATTTCAGAAAAAGATGAAGCAGAATATGCAGTCCATTTCTTCTGTTTCTTTTACTGGATAAAATAAGAAATCTCGAAAGATTATTGTCTATCTTTTACATTATCTTGATTTATTCAGGAAAGCTAGCTTCTTATTTTTCACTTGTTGAGTCAGGCCCTGTCATTTAGCAGCTTTCAGAATTGAACTGAAAACTCCCCATCAAATGGAACATCTTAAATCAAAAGAACAGGCAGACCCTTGAAATCCTCTGGGGATCTTAGATGGAAAAACCTCATTTGTCTGGAAGGCACTTGGCTCTGTTGCTGTAGTTTCTAAAATTCAGATTCTAGGAATAGTTAATTCTAAGAATTATGCTAATTGAATTTGGGACCAGAAACAGTATTTCACTGCTATACATCCGGAGAGTCAGTGATGTATTCCTGCTATCACATGAATGTCAAACACAGACTACTTTCCTTTCAGACTAAAAATTACTTTGATGAAGCATCCAGTGAATCATTTCCAATAGAAGATACATTCAAGATGTTACTAAGAATCTTACTATAAAGTTCATATATTAGTAGAAGAAACAGCCAAATTAATGATTTTTTTTTATTAAATATTGCCATGGCTTTCATAAACAAGCTCTTTTTTATATTAAGAGTTTTTATTTTTATCTTCTTTTATACTTCCACACTTCTGAAATAGTGCATTACAGAAGAATTTACATAATTGCAATAAAAAATTTATCACAGTGGTTTTCTAACAGAAGTGTTAACCATGTAATTCATGATGCATCTAGGCTTATATCAGTAAGATAATAGCTAGTTAAATTTAAAAAAATCAGACAATTGATGTCAAATTGAAGTCTGAGTTATCAAAATTTATGGCATGCAAACAGCCTACCTGGTGGCAGATACTGGCAATGTCCTGAAGAATTGACTAAAACATTAGTGTGAAATGTTGCATCAAATCTTTCATCAGCACTAGAATAGGGAAGAAACAAAATGGGTTATATGCTCTTTGGCTAAGAATATGTGAGACAAATCTGCGCTTCAGAAAAGGATTATTTCTCCCCCAGAACTTGACAGCTTTTCTCCTGTCACCAGTTCTCTGTGACCTCAGAGTAACTGGCCTGATACTGTTGGGTTTGTTCCTGGAGAGCAGCGGTGAGGGTGAGCCACCTGGCTCTCGCTGCTCACCTGTCCCACTGCGGTCCTTACACTGCTGTGGTTCCATTTATTCCCATTTGCAAAGTAAGCACTTTTCACAAACTTCTCAAGCAACCGTACAGGGAAATCTGTTCTCTTGCTGTTAACCACATTAACAGCAGCTAAGGAATACTGAGATGGATACTCCAGTGCTCATCCTACCTATCTGCATGGCTGAATGTTATTACTATAATACATGTCATACGTAAGACTGTTTAATGCAGCTCCAGCCTTCATTATCTACTTCAGAACCACAAACGGATTTCAGCAAAAAAAAGAAACCCTACTAGAGGTGCCAGTGTAGTGGTGCTAGCCGTTCATAATGTTACTTGGAGAGTGCTTCAAATCATGAACTGACAGCTAGTGCCAAGGAATATCTCAACTACATATCTGACACTATGAACCAGGAATTTACTAGGCATTAACATGTTAAGAACTTCTTGATGGGAAACAACCTATTTTCAAACATTTAGATGATGAAATAAAGACTCTTTCCTATGAAAAGTTTAGTAAATTTGCTGACTTAAATCACTCTAAGATGTTCAGATTACTTAGCTTTGCTATGGATATACACTCATATAGCATTGTGCTCTATTTTACAGTTCTTGTTTACTACTGCAGGATTTTGTGATAAGGTATCTCAGATTCTGATCTATACCTCCTTTCAATTTCGGGGCCTAGGTATTCAAGAAATTGTCATAGCTATTTAAGTTGGTGTCTAGATTAAATTGCACAGAATGTACTGGCAAGGTAGTAGCAGTACATGATCTGTGCATCTCAAAATTAATTCAGGAACTCCCGAGTTGGGGTCACGTCCGATGGCTGTTGGCCCTGACTGTAGACACAGGCTCCTTTCTTGGGTTTCCGTTTGTGAAGGGATCAGCAGAATGAGATACAGGCTGCTGCACTTTGTTGTGTTGTTTGTAGTTTCCCAACAGTCACCTTGTGGGGATGGGTTAGTGCACAAGGCAAATCCAGTGCCAGCTGCCCTGGGGCAGGACAAAGGAGGTCGCATGAGCCTCAGGGTCTGGCTTCTTGCTGCAGTCTGTGCTTTCTGCGTTGTCTCTAGGACGGTTTGAGCATGAAAAGTCTCTGATATCTCTGCCTATTAGTGGTTTAGCATTTCATAATTTTCTAAAAGCCTTCTAAAAAATCATCAGAAAAATAAGGTAAGAATCTGAGATGGAGAGAAAGAGAACTATTTGAAATTCTGGCAGAAAATGAAGTATACTAATGGTATATTTTTCCAGTAGGAAAACCTGTACTGAAATATTTCCTTTTAAAAGAGGACTTTAAGATTTGATCTATTCTGATGCAAATTTTGTATCTCACAAGCTAAAATGAAGCAATCTTTATTTTAATGATCATTACTTTGCATTTTATTTTCATCTTATGTATTGTAAGAAATTACATTTAAATAATATCTGGAGTGGTCTGTGAAATACGCAGACAAGAAAAAACTAAATCCAAGTAATTACTTTCCCACCTGCAGTTGCACTTTCCTGCGGTGAGCAGAAGGCTCACAGAGTTGAAAATCTTTGCAACTATTTAATTTGAACTCTGAAGACAAGCAGAAAAGCCTAAATAGTGTGTATATCGCACGAAGGGATTGTAGCACTTTGAGGGGAGCAGGCAGCTGAGCTGAGGCAGTGGAGCTGCCAGAGCCAGCTCTGCTAGAGCTGCCCAGCTCACAGCTGCACCCTCTGCACTCAGGGGGCAGCTTCTCCTCCAGCTGGAGCACTAATTGTTCTCCCCCCTCATCCTGGCTGCCTGTTTTCATGACATTTGTAAGAAACTGATACTGCTAAGATCTCTACTGATTGCACTGCTAAGTTTGGCAGAAACTGATTTAGAGGATATCGGGGAAAGAAGCAGCAAGATCATACACAAGCACATATATCCACACAGGTGTGCACACACACAGAGGCATAAGTCTCATTTCCTTGGAAAAACAGACTTAAAGTCCTGCAACAGGTTTCTATATTAGACATAGACAAGTAATGCCTTTGACTTGAAATCAGTAAGGGCTACATGGTGAAACTCAAGTAGTCAAATCTAGGATGTAAAAATATCCATGTCACACAAATTACTTGTACAGGATAAATTAATGACTAGAAGTAAAATTCTTAGCCTCCTAGGCTAGTTTCTGTCTGTTCTCTTCCCCACGAGCAGAGGGCAGTTCAGCATCGAGGCTGCTTCTAAGACATTGCTACTCTTCCTGGTAACTGGCAAAAATAAGTTTCAAAAGGACATGAGTGACCAAGGAACCTAGGTTTCTTTGCCATGTGATTTTGCCTTTAAGAAAACACATTATTGAAAGAATATCAAGAGGTACATAGAATCAAATATCAAATGATTTTTCTGAAAAAGGAGCATGTGTTTTTCTACAGTGTACTGCTTATTGTTTTTGAAATCCACCAAGTAGCTATGCCTTTGCTTGATGAGACTCTGTGCTCAAATGTAATGATAGAAAACCATTTCTGCTACATTTCTCCTTCAGGATATAACCACTCAAAAGCATATACTGACTGCAGTACATTGAGATGACAAAGCTGTACATAGCAGATATAATCCCACTGGGACCAATCTGGAGAATATCAGGTTTATGAAACTGGAAAAATGAAACTGCTAAATGAGACATAACTACCAGAATTGTTGTTATTCCATAAAGTACTGGACATAATATAGGTGTTTGGAAAATAATACCACCAGAAATGAGGACTTTTAGTAACAAAGTGGAAGAGAGCTACACATGACACTAACTCAATCCTAGAATTGGTACATAGGCCAAGATTTTCTTCCCTTGAAAAACTACAGATAAACTGGCCCCGCTCTCTTCACAATAGACTGGTTCTAAAACTTAATACAGCTGCCACTAGTTTCTCTGTACAAGGCTGCAGCAAGATGCATAAAGGCTCATGACATAGTGAAACATGCATTCATTAAAATGAAAAATGAATTCATTAATTTATTTGTAATTGCAGATGCACGTTGCTAATGAAGTGTATAGAAATTGAAAGCATCTATCTCAAAATAAGATGACGGTATAAGAGAACACCATAACATTCCCAATCCAATTTCTTTCAGGACTAAGAATTTATTTTAAATAGCTTTGCCCTCTGACTAAACTCTGATTAAGATTTTTAATTAAATATGTGTTTGAAATATAAACACTGTAGCATAATTACTTTATGATTGTGCCATAGTTACAATCACAAGATTAAAAAACCTGTATTAACAGAAGGCTAGTGTTTTTGTTTTTTTCAGGTTATTAAGTTACCCTTCTCATTCTATAATGCGCTTCACCTACAGTTAGCATGTATGTATTAATATTACTAATTTATAAATAAAAATACCCTTTTATTTTGGGTATACTTGCTTAAATCAAGCATAAATCCTAAGACACACTGAAAGTGTCTCTCAGGTATGTGATGTATGCGAGCAAGAATCTTGTCATAATTTATTCTTTTGGAAAGCTCTGAGCCGCTGTTGTAGACTACCAATTTCATGACATACACAGCGTGTTATTCAGCAGAAAACCAGAAAGGAGTGTGTGATTTGTTGGATTATCCCAAGAATGCTGCTGTTTACGGAATCAAGTTAGCTAGGAATAAATGCTCAAGAGAACAAATTTGCATTGAAAAATACATTCAGCAAGGTTACTGTTGCAAAAAACTTGTCCAGGTTGGATGCTGCTCCATTTTGTGTACAGAGCTTTTGAAAGGTTTTTTAGGCTGGTGTGTGGACAACTGAAGAGCTAATTGCTATGCTTAAACCTGAACAAGAAGTAATCTTGACAGGCAGCTACCATAAGTATGGTGAACTCCAGTGGAGATCACCTCGAATCATTTAGTGTTAATTGTACCTCTGAGAGGAGCACTGCAGCATGCTGAGCCAAGCAGGAACGCAGGCCCTGGGGAGAGGCACTAAGGAGCTGACAAGTGCTGTCACTGCCTGCTGTTACCACGTCATGACAATTCAACAACACCTGTGACAGTGACATTGATCACAGAAGTGATCATCAAGTGGCAAAAGGGAGCATAACTGCAGCTGACACATTGGGTACAGCTCTTCTCTAGGGCTTGTTGCAACAAAAAGCAGCTCCTGTGGGGAAGGGGAATCAGGTCGATAAACACAGCAGGGATGTTTTCTTACTAGTCATATGGCAGAGAAGCAGAGGGAAAAAAGCCTTCAGGAAGACAAAAGGTTCATGTGATCTGCATGAACAAAAAAATAACAACATACCCTGGCTACCACAAAAGAGCCAGTTCAAGATGGACAAAGCAGATATGAGGCCTTTCCAGTACATGGTGAATAGCACACAGGCCCACAGCTGCAGAAAAAGGCAGGTTGTTAAAGAGCAGACAGCTCTCAGCATTTCATCTTTTTAAACTAAATTCCACAATAGGAACTACCATATAATAGTGCAGCCAAAGACTCTTCAATGTCAGTCAAAGGTTCTGCAGTGGATTGATGGCAACCTGTCTGTCCCAGAAATAAGTCCAGCTCAGAACAGGTAGTCTGAAGATGAGAGCTGCAAATATTCTAGCTGCTTTTGTAGCAGGAAGACAGAGTGACACCAAAACTGGATATGGGAAAATGCAAACATGCTCACTGGCATTTACCTGTCCTGCCTCTTGTGAAACCCAAGCTAAAACTAGGCAAGCAGTCAAAAGTCAGATTTGAATTCACCAGTAAACATTTAGACCAAACAAGTAATTTACAAGGAAATCATTGCTACCTGTGCCATTAAACAGGGGTAGAAAAGTTTCATTTTTTAATCATCTCACAAAACCTAACTGGAATTGGTGGTAGGGAGGATGTTGTTTATATGAAGTATTTGTAAATATGACTTTCTGTTGTGTAACAGGAGACTAGTAATTTTCCAGTATTCTAAAAACCTAGAAAGCTTTAGAAAAGTATTTTAAAGCCTTCCCTCCTTTCTCCCAAGAAAAAAAAAAAAGGTGTGTCTACCTGTTATAGAGAAGAATATCTGGCTTCCAAATCAGTCCATCAGGAAAACGGACATTCTTCACTCCTGGGTATTCAGACACGTTCCATTGTAGATAATGATCTATCCAGTACTAAGAAATACAGAAAGTTGGGTCATCTCATGCACTGATTTACTGTAGTTCTCTAGGGACTGGATAGCCTGAAACAATAGGTGTTCTCTTGTTAGAGAGACACTATTTAGCTTCAGGCAGTGAAATGTTTAGAAGGGGTGAATTAGGCCACCTAGAGCTCAATGAAAAGCTTAAAAATCTCATTTTCAGTTCACACAGCAGTGCACATAACAGCCTTTAAAAGAAGATTTGAGGTGCTTGTGTTTTATTGTTCATGCCGTCTCAGGTGCCAGTTTGGGATAGAACAGATTTTCTTTCACAATTCATACATTAACTTCAATTATGTTTATCTTCATAGGCAACTTTGTTTTCTGTTGTTGGAAATTCTCAGGTTGTAATAATTTGACATGAGGTGGAGCAGCCAACAGTCTCCACTGACAGGGAAAATAGCTGTTCTTCCATATTTATCTTGTTCCTTTTTTACTATGAATTTGTAGCACCTTGTCACTTGGACAATTGATCTGAGTTTTGCATTGTTTTTTCCTTTTGCTTTACAGATAATAGTTTTCTACAGAAATCCTCAATCAGAATATCTGATTGGCTCTATTCATAGATTTTTCTTTTCCCTGTCTGCTCCATTCATGGTTCTCTAATTAAACTATGTGTATTTCTCATGCTCATCTCTACACAGCTTCTATAAGCCTCTCATCTCTTTTTTTGAGAAATTTTACATCAATTTTTACAGTAAATTTAAGTCTGTATTAGAGATAATGTTAAGCAGATTCTGTGGCTGCTCTGTTTAGCCATGTGTACAAAGTGCTTCCCATCCAGCTGGACACGAGCTGCCTCCTTTTGACTTGAGAGCTACAATCTCCACTGCAGATGAAGTACATTTGATGTGGATTAAAACAGCCAACAGCTTGGGGTACTTGCGTTAGTATTAATCTGTATGACTAGGCAAGGCTCCTGCTGTAACTTAGATCAAGTGTAAGATTTTGATATTGAAGAGCATTGCCATGGAGATAGTGGTCAGGATCAAAGAGTATGCACATATAAATACTAGATTTATATTCCCCTTTCTCACAGGTTACTTTTTATATTTACCTATTTCAGTGATTAGATTAGATTATACAGACATGTATATCAAGAAAGGGAGTGGAGAGGGATATTCAGGGAAGAAATTACTTCAGACCATGTAGCATAATAAAATTATATATGATTGCCTTAAGCATGCTTTGAATATGTCTAGTATACCATTAATAGACAGTTAATACAGAAACACATTGATTTTTTTTTTTTTAATATATACAGAGGTCATGAAGAGTGGCTCCATTTTTGTAGTAATCAAGTGATCTGCTCTTTACAGTTTTAAAAGTCTTTATAAGGATGCTGAGGTATAAAAGAGAAGGGAAATAAGTGATAGATTCTTGAGTAAGAATTGTCATCTGTTTCCTGGTAAGAAATCACAGCAGTTGTTGCGATTGTAGCTCAAAGTGAAAAACATATGATATTTGACAGTTTTAATCTTACTGTACAACAAACCTGTAAAATAACATGAGCTGAATGCTTCTTTCATGTCAACTTTTCTTTGTGAATAAATGGAATAGCCAAGCTATCCTTCGTAGGTCATTTGTTTGTAAGGCCTACCACAGTACAAGAGAGGTGCTGTACAAAAAATGTTACAATAAAAGAAAAAATACATTTTAATTGAATGAGCTTGTGAAAGAGACTGAAAAGTGTGAAGTTTCTGTGGAAGCAGCAGGCTTGTCTTGAATAATGTAATTCTTCTGTAAACCTTTACTTAACACAAACAGTTCAGTTTCGGTAATACAGATGGGAATTAAACTAATGGCAAATTCTCACCCTAGCTGCCATCATATGCAGAAAGCTCCCCTTATCACCCCGTCTTTGTAAAGCTCAAAATGATGGTAGAAATGTTTTGTGGAAGCATCAGGAGCCCACAGTATTCAGCATGGTAAGAAGTATCTTCTTCATTTCAAGTCCTAGTTTTGCAGCTCTCTCACTAGTTAACTTTACAGAGAAAAGAAAGTCAAAATACTCTCCCTCTTGAATATTCTGTTAACTGTTCCATTTCTTAAAGAGGGAGTCAAAGTTACTCCTGCCCAGCAACACCTGCCATAAGTTAGTGGGGGCAAAGTTCTCTGCTGTGCTATCTAATGGTAGCAGTAATTACGGTTAAATAATAAGAGAGGATGTGAAATTTTGTGACAACTGTAGCAACTAACCATTGCAACAAAAGGTAAAATAAAGCCACTGTTTGAAAAATTAACATCCTGCCTGGGCAAAAGGAACTGGGAAACCAGGAAAAAGTATACTGCTCCCAGCTGAACATTAGGAAATGGATGATCCAATACCTATTTAGTCATGTAACTGAGACACGATTTGGAGATGTAACATAAAAAACCCTCTCGTGTTCACAGTTAACTTCTGATGACAATCCTATGTTTGAAAAACAACATTTCGAACAACATGGGAATAGCATAGCCATTTCAATTAAAATCCTCTTGCATTTCTTAAGGAGATGGACAGCAAAGGAAGTAGAATGGCAGGGACATTCGGTTGGGACAATGGCAGCAGTGCTCAGGAGATAATGAACCTCTTTGGAGCAATGTTTCCATTTTCAGAGTGCTGATCAGAACAGCCGTTACAGATGAAATACATTTCTTGCATGTATAGTTCTCTTTCACAATCAAATGATTTATGACAATATAATGGATTTGTCGAAATGGATGATAAGGCACTTGCACCTCCAGTTACTCTACTGGGGACTCTTAGGACACTGGTATCTTATTACAATCAAGAGTTTAGCATGACTAAATCAACTACAATGAGTTAGTAACTTACTTAGATGTAGTGACTCCAATTATTAAAAGCTTTCAGAAATACCTGAAACAACATCAAGACCTAAATCTCAGCTTCAAGGTTTTCCATTCAGTTTAGCTTTGTCCACTATGTAGCATGATATAAAACAAAAGCTTGAAAGTTTCCTAAAATTCAAACCCCTCACCAGATTAAACTCAAAGACCAAAGGGGAAAAAAAAAAAAAAGCTTTGTTTTAGAACTCACCATTTGTAGCCAGATATTTGTTGTTAATACTTGATTCTTTTCATCCTGAGAGGAAGAAATAAAAAACAAACTACAGCTTAAAACCATACAATTAAAACAATACTGGTAAATATATTTTATTATTTTAGAATAGCCAGTTGTGCTAAGGTACCTTTTAAAGCAAAGGGAATCGTTGCCTCTAACTTACTGCAACAGAAGTTTTACAGGTACTTTTTAATGTATTTTGTATTACCACAATCTGTTTCCTGAGGGTATCCTGCCAGACTCTTCCCTGGGCTTTATTAATTTCATAATACTCTTCACTAAAGGTCAATACTCTTTATTCTTTTGTTGTTGTTTGGTGGACTTGTAACCAAACAGAAGTCCTGAGACACCTTTAATTGAGACCATTTTAGAGCAGCACAATAGGAAAAAAAGAAGTTACACAGCATGTAAAATCAAACACAGTGCAAAGGACAATTGTATTTTTAAAGCAAGTGAAGCCTTTTGAGGAACAGCATCAGTAAATGTATGCCAGTGTTACTAGTCATGTATAATCACAACTAAATGTACAACATACAGACAAAAAGATTTTAGGAAAAGATTGGTATAGTGCATGAATAAAGTCTGCCCTCAAATGCACATTCCTACCTTCTCTTAAAATGAAAAGTGAAGTAAAAAATATAAAGCAGCACAGACCACAGGTAGTTATTCAGCACTTTTCGTCTCTATTTTCTGCTTCATCACCTCCATGAACCTTTTTCAAAACTCTCAAGTGAACAACTAATTTAAATGGCATCCTGGGGAAAAACCCTTTGGTTTCAGAAATACATTATTAAGCTGCATTGAATTAGCATGTTGAAGGCATTGCTGAAGATGCAGCCAGGCAAAGCAGTAATTAATTTGCAATAGTAGCTGTTATTCTCTAACCAAACAAACATTAATTCGGTGCCTCTCTCAACAACCTGCTTATAGTGATACAGCACAACAAAACTAGTTTGCATGGGGTATTTAATTCATGAATGAAGAAACAATCCTTACGAAATCATTTATATCACCATGACCTAAAGTCTATAGACAAGTGTTTCAAATTAAGGACATGTAAAACCTAAATACATTTCTATTAATCATAGCCATTTTTAGGTCAGATGTAAATAACACAAGTGATACCTTATTATTAAAAGTCTGATAGCATCTTCTCAAAGCTCTGTGTGCTGTCCCAGATGAACGTGACAGGTTCCTGTAACGCAGTGTCCCACCTGCTGCACCCAAGCAAAGCTGAGAGCACCTCTGCTGTGTGGTTTCTCTGCAGGGCAGACAGTGGTTGTGCTGCTTTGCACAGGCTACTCAACAACTGGCTACTCAAAGGTGCAGTGATTCAGAATCCATTATGTTGTGGGAAGCTTGTTTCAGGACTATTAACTGAATGGCATGTATTTCTGCATGGTTAGATTCTGAGTTAAACTCACATTTTATTCCCAGTATGATCTCTTTGTACGCATGAATGGCCCCAGCCTTAGATGTTTCAAAACTGCCTTTTCAGTAGTAGGAAAAGATGTTACTAACGCTGGAGTGCTGATGATGCTTAAGCTAATGATATGCCGTGGGGGTTTATTTTGAAGCCCTGAGCCCACAGGAGAGTCAGATGAACTATTTTAGGAGTACCAGAAAGGAGGTCTACTATCAACCAGCAGACAGAACCAGGCTAGAGAGCCACTGTGGAGCAGTCAAGCTGGCAGAGCTGAGGGGGGACTTTTAATCCAGCTGTGCTGCTGACAGAATGGTTCGGCTGCTGGCCACACTGCCGGGCAGCTGGGCACATGGCAGAGCTGCCACAGCTTTGCCTGCAGGAGACTCTGCAGATGTTTTCTGAAAGCCAACAATGGGATCTTTCACTCAAACCTGGCTCAAAGAGGGGATTCAAAGACTATTAACTCAAAGTAACTTGTACAGTGAAGACAAGGCCTAAGCAAAGAAGGACCATGCTGCTTTCTTGGTGTTTCTTACTGTAGTTTTAAGCATTTGGAGCCTGAAAGAGTATTGTTGAACAAAACAACTCCCCTGTGGGTCACTATATTTAAGGTGCCGCCAGTGTTTGAATTGTAAATCCCATCGTTGCTCTTCATCTATAAAAACCTTCCTGCATGCTGAGACTTGGTTTATAAATGGTGGGGTCAGAGCAAAAGGCTTCCAGCATTTTGGTCATTATTGGATTGACTCAGCCATCACCAGAGGAAAGATTCTGATTTTAGAGGGTTTGCCCTCTCTGTGGTCCCAAGTGAAGCTGGTGAAGGATGGGGCAGGACACATCCTGCAGGCTTTCTCCAGCTAGGGAACTCTTTCAGACACTGTTTTAAAAGCTTTACAGCAAACTACATTAACACTGTTTTTCATCAGAGTTGTGCAGTACTTCACCATAAAATCATGGGTGGGCTTGAAATGCTTTGTAGAACTTCACCAGTTTTTGTCACTCTGCAATATTTTGTAAACACCTACAGAAAAAAACGTTGAACACAAAAGCAAGGTAGTTCCTATTACAAACCCCTTCTACTATAATAGAGGAGAGAAAAAGGACTTCACAATATATTCTGAGATGCTGGGAAAATTAGTCAGTGAATGAGACCAGAAACTATATCGTGTTGTTTGGATTGTTGTGGGTTTTTTCCCATACCAGCTACTTTAGGTTGCTTGCTGGTCGGGTAGTGCTGGCCAAGCAGCGGAGTTAATGAGGAGCGGGGTTCCATTCGCGTAGTGGGAGGTGGGTGGGAGGCTCCTTTAGCCTACTTGGTTCAGAACTGTAGTCATGATCTGTGAGGGCAGATGGCAAATTGCTGCTGGCCTGCTTGTCACATTATTTTATGGCAGTGCACTTAATGAAGGGATAGTAGCTGACATCAGGAAGACTCAAATGGTCCTCCATTTTTTGAAGGTAGAGTTAACAATTTCTGGAAGTTACTGAAGGGAATTGTACTGTTTCCATTCTTCCAGTTCCCATCTCTGGTTTTGTCTCTCTTTTCAATTTAAAAAGTCTATCAAACCGATCACCTTTGGAGAAAGAATATAAGATCCTCACATTATCCTTCCCTTACCCTGAGTTCAACAGAATATATAAAGCAGAGAAGAAAATTTGACAATGCTTTGTGAAGGGCATTAGCCTGGACATTACATACTTTGTAAGGAACATTATCTGCAGACTTTCAAAGGGATGTCAGTGCATCTAGCATCCCCACTAGAAAATATATGCAACAAAAAGCAAGGGGAAAAAGAAGTAAAATAAGCCTGCATGCCTATAGACTGGCATGCAGACAGTGACATGCAGCACCTAGCAAGAGAGACATACCTCTCAGAAGACCTGCATAAAGTAATGTACTGACTAAAATCTATCAGCTGTAATTCTTGTACTTCAAATCCAGATTCTTTATGTTTATATGGTTGAGTCTCACCTAAATTACAGAAAAAGTAATACTACTTTGAACTGGGCTTCAATTACTATGAACCTTAATAACAGAGTTCGTAGAAACATTTTAAGACATCTCTTGTTATAGCAATACTGCTAGGTTTCTCATTGGTACCTCGTAGCAAGACTGATGTTAGTAATTGTAGTCTGAAGTTAAAAATGGGCTGGCAGCCAGTGAGATACATGTAAGGCACTTGCTATATAGATTTTCACTTTTGTTTGCTTGAATATTATGCTACTGAAACCAGCAGGTTAATCAGTTCATTAGCTCTTATCTCATTGTCTCAGCACTTACTCATTAAATATTCTCAACATCTTCTGATCCACAATGTGAAATTGCTAACACCTAATGACGTTTTTTTCCCCACGTCATTTAAAACCCTGTTATGATTAATTTTTGCTTCACACAGGTTGGGGTTTTTTCATCTTCCTTTTAAAGGTCATCCAGTGAGCTCACTGAACTGTGTAAAGTAAAAAAGCCCAAATTCTTACAGGATTAGTACTGAGAGAATGGGCTGGAGGGTGAGTTAAGCGCTCATAAAAACACCAGGTGACAAAAGATTGATGCTATGGCCAGCATCTTTGGCAGTCATAGTAATATAGTACTTTGGGCAGTCATAGTAATAAGATTAATCTGAGCTCCTAGAACCTTATGGAAAGTAGTGAAGGGGCTGGACTTCTCCATTCCTGCCCATGGTGCTGGTGCACACCAACACCCTGTGTGGCCAGCCTCCAGGAGAAGCCAGAGCAGCATATGGTCCAGCTTCACCCTCCTGGAGTGCATCCGAAAACACCACAGAGGCCTCACATTGCAATTGCAATTACCCTCCTTATGTGCCAAGGTTAGTGCTAAACTCTTCTATTGACGGTGGCTCATAGTAGTGCAGACAAAATTGAATTTTTCCATCTCAGGGGTGAGGATAAAAATCAGTTACGTAAAAAAGTCATCTTCTGCAAGGACACTGAAATGAAAACTGCAGCTGCCCGCCAAGGACTGCCTCTAGTCGTCCATCGGTGGGGGCTGAAGCTGCAGCAAGGCTTGATTCTGAAAAATGTAGTAGAGGGTGCAGAGTCTGGCTGCCCTGTAAGGGTTGCTCATTCATTACCCTAATGCCGAAGGCATCGCCTACATTGCACCTGCCAAATGGCAAGATTAATTAAAATGCAAATTTGGATGGAATTAAGGAATCTTGGGGGGAGGAGGACTGTAGGAATGAAGAGCTAGACAGAGTTGGCAATGTGAAAGCTTTTTTAGGTATCATAAAGATGAAGAAAAAGGCAGTGTACAGGATTGGTGAGATGAAAGAGATTTGAACACCTGGTAGCTCTTCCCCACTTGACTTCCCTTTTACCGCAACAGGAATAGGTTAGTGCAGTTACCTTTCACTTCTCCAGTAGTCAGCGATACACCTTTTAACATAGTAAAATGTGCCTACAGCACATATTTCCAATTATATAGAAAATGCTGTATAAACAGGCATTGCCAGTGCATAAATAATAATATTCCGTGATCCAGCACGTGAGGGTCAACACCAGGAACAGGACACAGTGATTCTGTTTTCTTGAAAGTAGATGCAAAAAGTGCAAAACTGTTCAATAAAAAGTCAGAAGTGGAAAACATAAGTCTGTTTTCACTGTTTCACTGCATTTTTCTCAAGAACACTTCAAAATTAAACACACATTTGTATTTGGTGTTCTGACTTTTGCCCTATCAGTGAGATTTTTATATAAAAAAGGAGCTCTGACATCTATGACTTCATCTTGTAGTGGTACAGCCTACTGCTGGGAAGCCACACTCCTTCCAAATTACAGCAGCTGTTGCGAACTGTTTAAACAGAGTTTAAGCGACATGTTGTACTACACGGCCCAGTCAGCATGGTGTGCCAGTTCTGCCTGACTTGGCCGTGGGCTTGTGCCTGCCTTAGGCCAGCTCTCTTTACGGCAGCTGCTAACTTGCCCTAATTCTGTTGGTGCGAAAAACCTCCTGAAAGTTGGTCTTCATTACTTTATGCTCAGCCGCTCCATGCTGCAAGTGACCTTAGTGAAAGCTGAAGGCATTTAGGACATCACCCTTGCTTCTACTTTCCACTTCAAAGGCAAATTCAGCCCTGCAGCACGGTCGCTGCTGGGATGACACCTGACTCTCTGACTTTCTCACCTTCCAACTTAGACTCTCTCTGGCTCTTTCAGACCTTCAGGGATAAGGTATTGTAGCTGAGCTCAGGATTTAGCTAAATATCTCCTGTAGCATTAAGGTGAGTTTTGCAGTTAAAGCTCTGAAATCCATCCTCAAAATGTCTTCCTTACTTTGTGTGCTTCCTGATCTTTGATTTATTTTTTTCTAGTTTTTTTTTTTTTAAATCAAAGAATTAAAATCTTGAGGCAAACCAAAATGTAAGTAGTTAATTGAAGTGAAATTTGAAAAGAAAACCTTTTCTGTATTGAGCTCTTAGGTTTATTAGGCTTGTAGTGGATGGCATATTAATTGCTTTTCATACTCTCTACATGCTGAAGGTCTTTGTGAAATAAAGAATTGCTCTGTAGAATTATTCCTGACTGGGGAAAGGGGAGTTTTGCTGCTGGACTGGCACATGTTGCTGCCGCTATCCGTTTTTATTTTTTAAGAGGGCTGACTTTGGCCACTAAATTCAAAGAAGAGCAAGGCAATAAATGGCTATTCTGGGACTAATTGAAGTTTTTAGAGTTTGCCTGTTGGGACACACCCTCCTCATTCTCACCAGCCCCCATTTCATTTGTGATACAGTGAGTAAAGTGTGTTGAATCCCGTAGAATACTGCTACGGAACTGTTACACAGCATTACAGATTTCAGCACTGCTATAAATATCCTTAGCAGTGCAGTCTTTGCACACAGTTATACAGCTCAATGTGCAGCAGCTTAGACTGCCACATCTGCTGACATTAGTTCCAGATGTTTGTTTGTGGTAACAAGGACAAGCAGAAGAGACGGACTGAGGAACAGAGCAGAAACAGCACAGAGTGTTACCACGAAGGAAAACAAGCAGGGGGCCCTGGGGTAGGTTTTGCAGAGGTACAAACGTTAGCCATGGTGAAGGCCATTATCGTGAGCTCCTGGTTTAATGTGGAAACCCGTAGAATGGTCTGCAGGTCACTGGGCAATACTGGTGGGAAATGGCATCCAGGAGCTGGGAGGAAGGGAATGGGAGAGGAGGAAAGGAAATGTCCTGGTGTGAACGGTGGAAAAATGCCCTGAGCGCCAGACTAGCTACAGTTCTGGTCTGTAACACTTGAGCCAGCACATATTTAATACACGGTTTGCTATGAGCTTACCCCAGTTACAGTTCACACTTAGTGACTTCAGAGCTTGACCTATGTTTAAGTAAAAAAAAATGGGGATTTTCAGATGCGTTCTGCATAGATGTTGAACAGTGCGCCTGACCTGTGCACTGCTCAAGTGCCCAAGGAGAGAAACGAAGGAGCAAGGAAGTAAACCTGAATACAACAGACAAGTATGCTTCTGCTTATAGCTGAAGTTCTGTGAAAGTTTCTAGACTAGAGTTTCTAGACTAGATGCTCATTTTTGGCCTTCTGAATATCTTATTTTTTTTCTTAAAAATAAAAATTAGAAAAATGTCATTTGAATTTTACCTGGGTTAAGGTTGAGTTTGGAGTGCGAGATGAGGAGTCTGACTGCTTAACTTAATTCAGGAGAAATTCTGGTTTCTCCACACCGACTAATCTTACGTGCTTTTGCAAGAAGCATCTGCTTTCTCCCCAACTACTTTATCTGACTTCAAAAGAAAGGCAGAGTTTGCTCAAAATATACAGAGGTCTTCCCAGGTGGATGCAAATCTTACACAGCAGGAAAACTGCTGGAGAAAGACCATAGAAGAGCCATCTTAACTGTGGGCAGAGCATCTGTGCAAAGAGCCTCCTTAAAATGGGGGAATGTGTTTCTCTTCCCTATACACTCTGACAAGATCTGACAGTCGTGCTTGCCATTGACTGTAATAGGGCTTTGTCCTGGCTGTGGGCTTGAGATGTATTTTCACTGAGTTACACAGAAAATAAGCGAGATTATAATATGTGTAAGAGCCTCATGATGTACCATTTCTGTTACCATGGGGACATAATTGTAATAGCCGTATTTTTTCCTTTTTTTTTTTCAGTACATCATTGTTAACAAGAGATTGTATTTAGATTTGAACACATTCACCTTTGCAAAGACAAGCAGGAAACTGGGTATATGAAATGAGCAGAATACAGCATAGCTAATAACATACTTAAGCACACCTTGTGTGGAAAAAAATATTCTTGTGAAGAGTAAGAGGGAGACGTTGCATTTTTTCAAGTTAGCTTATGAATTCCCATGATTCACTGCAGGTTTCACTCGGTTCAATTATTAAATATAGCATAGACCTTAAAGTGCAGTTACATTTATTGCAAGCATGCAAAGTAACAACTGTGTTCTGTGGCTTTATGTACAAACAATTCTTCACTCCATTGTATTCTGCAGCAGACTCCCACTGAGAGGACTGAACCCTGAGTTAAATACTGGCTCTAGGTGCTGATGATCAGTGTCAGTCCGACACAGGCTTCCCAGCTCTGAATGCACACTGGGATCTGGGAACTACCAACCATTTCTCAGGCTAAGAGGGAATAGTGGAGCCCCTGTAGTCCCACTCCTTAGACAGCGTCAAAACAAGAAGGAATCAAAGCTTTTGAACTTGATTTGTTTGCCTAGAGCTTAGCTGCAAAACGTAGAAGTTGAACTGCTACGTTGTTATGCTCAGATGTAATGCCAGAACAGTATTGTATCAAAGGATTTGACTCTGTTTTTGTTCTTGCTACCCACCTTTAAGTCATATTTGACTTTTTATTAAGTCTTTTTCCTCAAAATGGTCACAAGTCATGTGGAAATGCTGTTATAGCATGTATATTTAGCCTGCTGCTGGCATTCTTCTATCCTATTTTTTGTGAATAACAGCAATAGAAATTTCCACACCTGTCCAGAGCATGTTGTCCATGTTTTAGCATCAGTTCACAGCTGAAACAGCAGAACCTTTGGGAACACCAGAGCCAACATGTGACTAGGACACAACCACACGGAATAGCTCTGTCCACTACACATGGACATGGTTAAAGCTGGCTCCAGAGGACCAGTTAGAAAAGTGCCATTACCCATCCCAGACAGACTCTCTAACTATACTGTCTCATCTCCATCTTTCCAAGTGTAGGCAAATTAAACAAGGAGTAGCTCCAAAATTCTGATATGTAACATAATCCATTATCCTTGGTGTCTTGGGGTCTCAGTTCAATCTAGGATACAGCATAGACATCACCATGGCAATTAAAAAATGCCCTGGAGAAGGGTATAGCACAAAATACATTGCTTATCCTGCTGAACGCCTCTGCAGCTCTTGACACAGAAGTTTTACAAAGGCGCCTTAATAACTCAGGAAGAGAGGATGAATCAGCATTACAGAAATTCTAGTTATTCCTTAATCTACATCATCTGAGAGACAGGTTTGAGAGTCCTCTTTTACAGGGTCTCTATTTTCAACTTTCTCTAAAAATCCGTACAGTTCCCTCTTCTCTTTAATGCCTGTGAAGAATCACTGAGAAAGGTACTGAGAGAAATAGAGAGATGAAAATCAACTGTGTGTCTCTTTCTGCACAAATGCAACAAGCGTCATGACTGAAATGTCAGAACACCTACACAGTCCTTCAGGCTGCTGTTTTCTGCAACACAAAAGAGCAAACTCTCTCCTATGAAATGAACACTTCTGTCTGGTGGGGTTAGACATGGAGTGAATGCTACAAAATCCATAAAAAATGCTTATTTGAATTTCTTTAGCTCAGTGAGTGGTTCAGTCAGGCTTAGCAGTGCTCATTATTTTTACTGTCTTCATTCTTGCATGTAGCAGCATTGGTGGCAGAGGGTAAAAGGCCTGCTTCTTTGCTCTCAAATACTTAACTGCCAGAATTGTGTAGTTATTGAGAGTCATTATGGGGATGCCAACCACAGAAATATGTTAATACTTGTGGCTGAACACAGAAAACAAGCCGCTAAAAGTCCAAAATAGTAGCGCTATGTAATTAAACGTGTGTGGGTCCACCAACTCTGCACATGGTCATTGACTGTCTTCCCTTCAGGCTACTGCATTATCAGGATCATAAAAGCAATGTGGAGACGTGATTATAGGCCATGCAAATATGGCTTCACCGCTACCAGAGGTGAACTGGATAAATATCATATTCCCATGTTGCTGCCAGTGAGCAGCAACATGGCCTCGTGCCATGCCCTTAGCACTTCCCAGTTAGCTGTTCTTGAAGCCAATGTTAACAGCCTTTGCTTTTTACAAATTGAATTCTAGTTTAAATAACAGGCAAGGACATGAAAGCATAAGTGAAGGTTAAATCTGAATATAAGTTTAGTTCAGACTTATGTGTTTTTGTTGAAAAATAATACTTTTAATTTTAAATTTTAAAAAATCAAAATAAATTAGTTAACACATTAAAACTGAATTATTTAAGTAATTAAAATTCTACGTGAACTTTAAAAAATTTCTTTTTCTGTTGAAGTGCTTGTACATATATGCTCCCTGCTGCCAGCCCATTGTGACATCTCCTTTTTTTTGTAACTCAGAGGTATATTTAGATTGGGAACAGTTGGACTGTTTAGTAGTCTATTCAGGCGAACAGAGTTCAGGAGAAACTGAAGAATTCACATCTGTATCATCTAAATTTGAAGTGATTAACATCTGAATGTTTCTATGTTAATACACCATTCATAGATAGAAAAGTGTTTGTGTGCAATCCATTGACAATGGATTGGTCTATTGACTTTGTTCAGCTACTGTCAGCACTATTAGATTTGTAAATTACTGAAAACTTTTTCTGGTGTGTGCTTTTCTGAGGGAAAAGCAGGCACTGTATCTGCACATCCAAGAATACAGCCCTAAAATGAAACAGAACACAAAGAGAATGCTACCTGCTGCATTGTTCAAGGGCCAGAGCCCCTGATAATTCAGCCCACAGCATTCCTAGAAGCCTTCCCAGAAAAGAAATAGATACGAACTTGGGTGCTAAGTAGGGACATCATGTATTGTCTACTACTTGAATGACAGAAATAATGTCATTTTAACTGTATATAGTCTTTAAAAAAAAAAAAAAAAAAAGAGGAACAATTCTGAGTATTACAGACATTTCAGTCCCCAAACTTCTGCAAATTAAAAGCTTTGTGTAAGAACAAGTATTAGTTAGCCAGACCTGGCTCTCAGAAATTATGTTTTGTGCTGTAATTTTGTTTTATTAGCTGATCTCTGAGGAATAGTAACGATTACTAGATGGTGTTTGCAAAATCTGTTGTTCTAATAAGAGGTCCTGTGTAAAATGTGAAAGCTTTTTGCTGTGATGCCTGTACTCCAGAGCAATCCGTCACAAAAGAATTTATTTTCTAGAACCTTAATCATACTTTTCCCGGTAAGGATGCAAACCTTCTTCATCATAAGTGGCATACCAGTAGGGGTCCACTCACTGTTTAAGTTATTGGCGCATCCGTACCAATGTCGTTAGAAAACAAAGAAATTAAGTACTGAGCTTTTATGATTCATGCTGATTATTTGTGTAACAAAGGATAAGAAAAATGTTAGAGAAAATGCCTTGCTTTACTCATATTAAAATAAAAGCCCAAACAAACAGAAAAACCTCAGGTGACTTGTATTACATTTCCAAAGAGCTCTCCTGTGGAACCAGAAATGAGAACAGAAGCTCTGTTGTTCAGATAAAATGAACATCTCTAATGTCCTCCTGTTACCTATTATCAGGAGGTTTTTTAATAGTCTTTAGTCAGTTCTTTTTTCCTTTCTGCAAACTGCCTTAAATGAAATTCCTTGCTTCCCATTCCATCCTGCAGAATAAAGACTGTGTTTAAAGTATCTTTCCAGATCTAATACTGCTTGAGAAGACTAGGTAAAAGAAATGCTGAAGGAAAAAATAGTCAAAATAGCCAGAAGATACAGAAAATATTTAGAAGCACAAGACAAATATGACAGAAAGAAGGCTGCAGTTTCTCGTAATATATCAGTATCTCACCATAGCAGGACAGGGAGAGGTGTTGTCTGCTTGTTTAAATAGATCAATTATCAGAATATTTTAGACTGTTATTTGAAAATATCTCTTTTTCATATTTCATGAGGAAGCAGAATGCTCTTATTTCTGTTATAATCCAGTAACTTTCGTAGGTATTAAACTAACTAAAAATACCAGAAAGCATATCTCAGCACAGTTCCAGTTCTCTAAACTCTCAGAAAAAAAAACATGGTAGAATAGAAATGGCCGTAAGATGAAAGTGAAAATAGTTTCTCCCTTTAGCATGGAGGGAATAAAGATTGAGCAGCAAAGTGAGAGGAAAATAAAGCTTGGAGAGACTTTTACTAATGTACACAAGTGGATGCTAAAAATTAAAATAATAATGCAGATTTGATGAGCTTCTGCCATAACCATTGTTTGCAAAGAGGCTGCTGAGGTTCGATAAACAGCTTAGGAACTTCTTTAGCACCATTTCTCAATGATCCTCTTGATTTCGTTTATTCGTCTTTCCAGATTTTTTTTTTTTTTTAATGGCGGGGGATGTTTGGTTTATAGTCTGTTTCTTTACAGAGGCTGTTCTGCTTCTTTGAATACCAGCATCATTTCCTTTTCAAAAATGTCAAGTTATTTCACATTACTCTCTTGCCCGGTGGGTTGAGGGTGTTTGGTTGCAAATACTGAGTTGCAGATTCTTATGCAGAGGCTTTGCTGCTAAGCGCTGTGTGTAAGTCATTGAAGTCACCTGTATCACACTATGTAAAATGAAACAAGGACAAAAGCCCTTGAATATATAAACCTAAGTCATACAAGTAACCAAGGGCAATGTAGGATGAGCAAACTGACTGAGTTCAGATAAACATTAAAAAGTTTGCATGCTTTCATATTTCCTTTGGTCTGCATTAGTGAGCTGAAGAGCCTAAAGGAACACGATTTCTCTTGAGATCCTGCTGCTGCTCACCACGTACAAACAACTATTCAGCACTTTCTTTTTCTCTAACTAGTAATTAAAAAGAACAAGCAGGAGAAACTGGTAAATAAGCAAAAACTGTTCTGTAGTAAATGATTTAATTAGCTAATAAATGTCTGGAGGAGCCATGAAAGATTTCTGACTAAATGGTGTTATGGAACGTAAGAACTTGAATATTTATGTAGATAAATAACTAAATTCAACTTTCTTAAATAAATTATAAATGTTGATTCTTCTGCTAGTTAAAAAAAAAAAAATCAGAGTTAACCAAAATGGACAGATTCATACCCACCAAAATGTTTGTCACCATCAGTCTCACTACAGCAGTCATAAGCTAGGATAGTATTGATCCAGCATTTTCCCAGGTTTAGCAATTTGGCTCAGCTAGAGATGGAGCTAGCTTGTTTTTTTGCTAAGTATATGACAGATTTTAATTGAAGAAGAACCACTGGTAGGGGTTTGTGAGCCGTTTCAGCTAATCTAAGTCCAAACTAAGTACAGCTCATCTTGAAAAATGACTACTCAAAGAATGGGTACAGCTAACTGCTCAGTCCCAGAGGCACCGGGCAAGCCAAAGGGTAGGTTTACCAAGGCCTTACCCTGTAGTTTTTTGCTAAGAATGTTATTCAGAAAGGCTTTTGTAATGTCAAAATATGTACCTTGCTGCAAATAGTCAAGAAATCTGGTTTCACCAACAGTATGTTATGCTCCGTACTCAATTTTGTTGAAGAAGGAAAAGTGCCTCATTTTTCTGTAAGTGTTTTTAGTGTTGTTCCCAAGTTGGAACATGGGAGGTTCTGCTTAGATGTTAGAAAAACAAGTCTAGCAGGCTGATAGTTGAATCCTGAAGCGGGTTGCCCAGGGAATCTCCATCTGTGGCTGGACACAGTCCTGAGTAATGTGGTCTATTTAAACATATTTGGAGCAGGAGGGTGGACTAGATGACCCCTGGAGGCCTCTTCCAAACTAAAATAAGACTGTAGGATTCTTCTACTTGTTTAGATAGCAGTAAAAATGGAGTTTGAACCATCAATGTATCTCTCAATGTATTCCAGTTCTTCATGTCCGTGTATCTAAGCAGTGTGAATGTACGATCATTTTGCATTATTTCTAAAGTGTCATCTTCCAATTTTTGAGGATGGAATTCCCTAAGATACATTTCTCTTAATTCTGTTAACTTACAGTAGATACGAACATGTCTGTTGTAAAAATGTCGGGCTAGGCGCAAAATTAATACCTGCATGACCACTTAATTTGTTTTTCTATGCCACTCACTATTCTGCAGGAGATGCAACAGAGCAGGAGCAGCACTGCTGCTGTGGCTGTGCCTGGGGTTTGCTCTGAACCCCAATACATGGCAGCTGAGTATTCTACTCTGATGCTACTATTGGGATGGATGTTACGAGAGAAAATAAGAATTTTAGAAGGTGTTTGCCTCCACATAGTATTCTAAAAAGTGGCTTTCATTGTATCCAGTGTTGACATTGTATAGCATCAGCATATTTCAAGATTCTGTTTCTCACAAATGCATATGGTGGAAGTTTTTCCTAAGTGTAAGTTAGGCTCATGCTCCATGACAACACTAAAATACTAGAGAGGCATAGGCCAAAGACTAGCTTTTTGTGCAGGTAGTGGCGTTTCCACGAGGTGAGTTGTAGAGAAAAATATGTAGCTTCTCTACATCATGTCCCTTATTTTTTTGATATTGTACTGAAGCTATGACCTTGACCAAACATGACCATCCATTAAAGTCCCCTTTCTCTGCTGCCACTAAGGTATGCAGATACCCTTAGTATTTGTCTGTTAAGATTTTCCTTCTGTCAGAGCGGAATGGCAGAGACCTCAAGTAAGGCAGAGCAGCAGCCAGGATCCAGCCTGGTTCAGTCTGTTCTGCCAGGGATTTGACAGATCTGCTCTGGATAGGTCTGACTCCCAGTACAGCTTGTATCAGCTGAGAAGCCATTAAAGTGAACACATAAACTACAGGAAAATGTGATGGTGACATGTTTTGTTTCTAGCTTGTTAAACCAGTAATTGTTATTGCAACTAGCTGTCATTCCCACCAGCATTTGCTTCTTGTTGACAATGAAGAAAACACATTTGTTTTATAGTGTGAAGCTTAATTTCCTTCATGGTTGGTTTCTTTCTTTGCCTGTCAATCCCAGATCTCTGAGAAAGAAATGCAGTCAGTTTTATAGCAAGGAGAATGATCCGTAACTGAACTGCCAGTACAAAAACTATGGCTTCTTGCTGATTTTGAAGGGATGTTTTGAAAGGCACATAGGATCACAAACTCCCTTTTGAATCATATTGCCTAAGACTGCCAGTCATTCACTGTGCACAGATTGGCTAGTGATGTGTGGATATTTGCCCTTCACTTTGTATGGTCTTTAATTACACTTGACAACTCTGGAAGAAAGTAACTGTGTGAAGTTGACTGCTTGATGGCCTTCAGGCATTTGTGTCTCCAACAGCCAACTGTTCATCCAGTAGTCAAGAACATGGTATGGCCATGTCAGGAGTGTGGGGAACAGAGAGCCGTAAAGAAGAGAGAGCTGTAAAGAAGGCTTCTGTAAGCTGTGTCATCACTATAGGAAGATTTGGCCATACAACAAACCTTTCTCTGGGTGGTTAATACTTAAAACCATGTTAGGTTAGCATACTCAGGCCAAATGTGTCTATATAGAATGACACCAAATGTGCAGTTTCTGAAAGCCAGGAAAAAAAAGTCTGTTCATAGCCCTGTTCTGTTTAGGATCAAAGTGGGTTTTTGAGCCCTCCTCTTCTGAAATAATTCTGAAATGAACTGTATGTAGTCCTAACCAAAACCCCCACAGCATCAGGGTTTTTATCCTGGTTATCAAAATAAATTAAGCTCTAGAGAAATGTTTCCTGAACACAGAGTTATACAAAAATCCTATGAAGGGGACTGTGCTGACCTCTACCAAAGCAGGAGATCCTCCAGTAGCCATGAGAAGGCTCATATGTGGCAGGAGGTCATTTCCCAAAAGGGAGCTACAGAAGGCGGCCTTTTCAACTAAGTCCATAGTTGGTAAGGGGTTTTATTAAAGTCTGGTTTAAGATTCAGTTGAAGCACCGTGTACTATGCTGAGTTCTAGAGATAAATTCAATTGTGGAGTTTTGTTCAGGTGCTCAGTTTGACCAGGCCTTGAACAGACTGGCTAAGCTTTCCTGAATATATTGGCCTGTTACTACCAAAGATAAAAATCTAATTAAAGTCAGAGATGCACAGAATGTGTAACTACAGCTGGGGGCTAGAGCCAGTAGGAGCTGCTGCAGAAGCCACTAAGTAGCTTGATGCATTGGAAAGAGGAGCTAGACCAAAGCTCCATCACACAGATGATACGGAGCCAAGAGAACCAAGTGGTTATTTCTGCCCTGTCCTCC
The DNA here is from genome assembly GCF_963082525.1 of Nesoenas mayeri. NCBI lineage: Eukaryota > Metazoa > Chordata > Aves > Columbiformes > Columbidae > Nesoenas > Nesoenas mayeri. Next base: position 14,811,835 of record NC_137563.1, on the reverse strand, counting down.
ATGGCAAGAGACCCATGAAGGTTTGAGCCAGTGAGAACAGCTGCAGCAGTAACCCCGGTGGGGACCTTCAGGCATTCAGACCTTTGAAGCACTGCCGGTCCCATCATGTCCTTGGTTCTCTTCAGCTTGCTTAATTTCCTCTGACCTGCCTTGTCCTCATGACTCTCACTGCCCTTCTAATGCTTCTTTCTTTGTGTTACCTTGACACATTCTAAAGGAATCCAATGAGGAGATGAATCATTAAATTAATATATCCCTTATTACCACAGTATCATTTATTCCTTTTGCATTGTTTCTCACTTTTACGCCTTTTCAGTTGTCTCTGATTGTCCAAAGGCATTCTTGCTTACTTGTCTATTTAGAATGACTCTTCGTGCCAACAGTCACCTACTACTTCTACTTGCAGAGTGTTCAGTGTGAGGAGATTCCCTTTTTTCAATATCTCTAGGCCCATCCATAATAAACATCATTAGTAACAACAGCGTGCCTACATACAGTGAGTGGGATGTTAGTGTCATCTGTTCTATCAGCCCTGTGGTACAGGCTTCTATATCACACCCAAGTTCTGGTGTGGTGCCTGGCTGTCCTCGCCCCATGCAGTACAGCTGCAGTCTGCATCGGTCTGCCAGCACCTTTTGAAGTTGTTGCACTCCGCATAACGCATATTTTTCGCTTGCCATCATTCAAAGAATATACAGCTCCATATAGCTTCCGTTCTGTTCGTTGGTATCACATATATTAAAACCTCAGGTGCCACAGACAAGGATAAAACTGACATATTTTGCCTTAGTGCTTTAGTGGCACTGACACTGAAACAGCTCATGGACTACAACTGCCTACTCTCACTATAGCAAATAGTAAATATCACACTGGAAATACACAGCCTAGTTTTTACCTTAGGTCTAATAAATCTAAAAGTTGAAAAAATGTGCAGAGAAACTGTGAGCATTGAAACCTGCAGAGTTCTGTGTGTGTGTGCTGACCTTTAGATATTAAATGAACAGTGAGTATCTGGATTTTGGCAATTGGCAGCTTGCAAGAGAACAGAAAGTAAGCTATTTGTTGTGAATAATCCCACCTTTTTTTTTTTTTAATTTTGTTGTGCCTCATACTTTTAAGCATCTGATGGAAAGATAATGCCATTTGGAGGTTAACTGCTAGTTTTAAGTAATTAACTTGTTAGTGGCCATAGCTAGTTGAATTCAGTAAAAATGAATACTGTAAACCCACTTATGTGTAGAGTTTGATCTCTGTGCCACAGTGACAGAGTGAAGCTTAAATTACTCATATTTGAACCCAAAAGATCCTACAGTGCATTTTACAAGCCTGTCAAGCACTGCACAGGAGTATCTGTTGATGAACCAAAAAACTGTGGCTGCAAATACAGCAGCTAAAATTTAAGCAGAAAGAATTTAGCAATGTTGTCTAAATAAGATAAGAAATAATACCACTTGGATTTTGGCCGGGATACCCCCTTCCTCTCAGTTCTCCTCCATCTCCAAAATGAGTAGGTCTTCAGTGACCACCAGAAATCAAGAACTTTGGTTTTGCATATCCCTCCCAGACTACACTTCTTGTTGGTTCTAAGTACAGTTAGGGATTCAAAAGGCGAAGTATGCAGTTCGAGCTTCACTTTAAATATTTCATCCTGCTAAGAAGGTTGGGAAATACTGACAGATGTAAGAAAGTGGAAAACTTTATTTTTAAGTTTACTTCTTTCAAAAGGCAGTCAAAACCTGGCATTGTGTCTTGAATTATTTGTGCTTTCCAGTATCTTGCTGTCTTCCTTTGCTATCACAAATCTCCATTCTGGGAATGAAAAATCCACCCTTTAAAATAGTTTCCTAGAAGGTTACAGACTCACCACATCCATGATCTGCATGAGGCTGAGAGTGAAATAGACAGTGAGTGGCTGGGAATCATTTGCAACTGGTCGCTCCAGAGGGTTGTAATTTTTCAGCAGCTCCTTATACAGCTTCCTTTGGAACTCTCCTTGCAGGGACTCTTCAGGCACAGGAATAAATAGATAAATAATTAGGATTCTACAGCAGAAAGTAAAGCTAGAACACATGTTCTTTTCCTGCTATTCTGTATCTATTACTTTACCTGCTGCATTCCCAGGAAATGCCACTGTAATTCATATAGTCCATTAGCTACTACAGCAAAATCTTATCACAAATGTATCATTTCCCTTCCAGATCAGCCTGTAAGGAGAATTCCCTCTTCAGTCATTTCTTGGCTGGCCAGGAGTAATAAATTCTAAATGCTAATGATGCTTTGCCAACATATGCACCCTTTGGTGCAGCAGCAAGAAGTGATTAAGAGGAAAATACACTGCCCGTATTTTGACACCTGTCCTGGTACAGCTATAACCAGGAAAGCAGAACAGAGATATGGCAGAGGGCATCAGCAAGGCAACGGTAGAAAAATGGCCACAGGTTAGACTGAATCTGAGAGACTGCTTCAGACTGAGAACTCTTTGGGGCAAGTGTTCTCTTTGTTCATGTAACTACAAAGAAAGTGGGGGTACAGGGTTCCTGGCAGAGATGATAGGCACTACATTAATATATGTGATAATAATCAGGGATTTCTGTCTTCTTTACACTTCAAATCCAGGGAGGGTCTTTATTCTGCCATTTTTCTATGGAGGGAACGGGAGCAGGTCCATATGGATGGAGCAGAGCAGTGTCAGAAGGAAAGGAAATCTGGGTCAGGGTAGGAACAGGTCCCCTGGATGCAAGCCCTCCCTGACCCCCCTCCAGACGGATTTTCCTCTCCCTTCTTATTTTCTAGCCCTGAATTCCCTCCACAGAAAGCCACAGTCCCAGCGCTGAGGCAGCTACCACTTCAGCTTCTTGCCGGAGTTTGCTCCCCCATCCCCATCGCTGTGTCTCTTGCCGGCAGCTCCCAGCGCTGCCGAGCCCACCGAGCTGCCCGGGACAGAGCGGGAGCTCCCGGGCAGCCGCCCCCGCCCGCCCTGCCCGCCCGCGGCAGCGCGGAGTCACTCACCGCGCACGAGTCCCGCCGCCGCCAGCAGCCAGAGCGCCAGCTCCTGCAGGCCCATCCCGGGGCACCCGCCGCGGCCGGGGTCGGTGACGGCAGCAGCGGCTTCTCCCGCCGACGAGCCCTGCCGGACCCGAGCAGGGCTGGGGCGCGGGCCGAGGCGCGGATCGGCGCCGCTGGGAGCCGCCGGTGCCCCGGGGACCTCCGGCAGCTCGGCCCCTTCCTGCGCCCGCACCGGAGCTCGCCCTACGGCGCTGCCGGCTCGGGCGGAGCGGAGGAATGCTGACGGCCCGCCTCCGCGTCCTGCCTCTCCGCCTGATGGATTTTCCTCTCTTCCTTAATCCTTGAGCGGCCCCGGGCCGGAGGGGAGGGGGTGAAGCCGCTCGCTGGCTGTTACCGCAGCCGGAGCGATGCGTTGCGCTGGGCAAAGCGGCCCGGCATTATAGGGAGGAGATCGGGAGCAGCCCCCTCCCCTGCTGGGCAGCCGCACCCCGCAGCCCTCCCCGCTCCCCGGGCCTGTCCCCGAGCCCTGCCAGCTGGCGCCCTCCCGCAGCAGCCTGGGCTCCCCGGCCGCGGGACGGAGTCCCGGAGAGCGGAGGCGGCTCCGGGCGGGGCAGAGCTCAGCTCAGCTCCCCGCAGGGCAGCGCCCGTGCCCGGGGCCGCGGGGACGACACCCTGCCCGCGCTTGCCCAAAAAGCCAAAGGGCATCAGGTCCCTGAGCGCCACGGAGCTGCCCTCCCAGCTCCCGCCTCAGCCCAAGGGCTTGGCCAGTCTTTTTTGCCATCAGCAGCGGCTGCTACTGTGAATGGCAGGAATTTAGCCCACAGGGCAGCAGAGTCCCCTGGGCAGGGTGGGGATCCAGGGCAGGGCCAGTCCCTGCTGGCCTTAGCCAGGAATTGGGCTTCGGTCACATTTGGGAGAAGTGGGAGATGGGCAGAATGATGTTGCACACATGGCTGTTAAATCCCCAGCAGAGATGCAGTGCTGGCGGCTCAGGTGCCACATGTTTTTTTCTAGATATAGGAGAAACAACCGTAGCTGAGGGGTGCTGTGTTTAGTGCTTGACAAACACGGCTGAGTAAAATGATGCCTGAGCTCCTGCCTGCTGTAGATGTAAGTGCAGCGCAGTTGGAAAGCAAGCCTAAAACATTTATTGCATTTTGTTGATTGTTTGCCATTTGCATCTTTAAAGCACATTTTTGAGACCATGCATGGGTTATTTCTTTCAGTCCAAATCCCTGCCTTTCAAATCCAGTTGCTGCCTTAAATTAATGTCTTAGGTAGCTGCATTTGAGGAAAAATGGTATGGAAGAGTGTGCTCATTTGCAAGGGGTAACTAAATGCTTGTTTATCAAATAACCTAGCAAACAGCAGTTTATTAGTCCATGATAATTCTCAGCTTTAAAAATCCAAGTGATCTGTTTTGGCTGAAGCACTGAACTAATTTATGTAGCCACTGTTTAAGTATTTTTAAATGTTGAGCACAGGACCAGAGGAAACTAGGGGCAAACCAAGTAGTCAGCACATTGATGCATCATGTGTTCCAGCCATAACATACAGGAGGACTGAAACATTCCCCTTTGCAAATGAACCAACATCCGAACAACTTTATGGAGAGGTGGTAGAAACCAGCAAGTGACAATGATAACTCCCCAAAAGCCAAGCCACAGCGGATGTCACTGTCACACTGTCAAAGTTCTCGGGTACCTTTTTTTTTTTTTTTTAAACTAGGTTGAGCTTATTGTTTCTCTCCTATGTGTTTTTTTTGTTTATTTGTCTTTTCTGTGAGATGTTGACCTTTTTGGATCAGCTAGCAGACAGGAGCAAGTTGCTAGGGGAGCTGTGTGTTTTTCGCAGAGAAACCAGTGTTATTTTCTATTTGTATTAATACTTCAACCCTACCATGGCAGTGCTCTTATTACGGTACCCAGATTTGTGCATTGTCTCATTTGGGGAAGGAGACTCATTTTCTTTCCTCCTGCTCCTGTTATCCACTGCTGTTTTGGCAGAGGTGCCCCAGATCTTTCTGAGTGTACAGTAAACAGCATCAGTTCTTCAGGCAAGAAATCTGGAGAGGAAATCTACAAGCCATGGCTGACCTCTACTGTTGGCTCGCTTTTTTGCTGTGCACATTGCCTTGTTGACAACTAGCTCACCCAGTGGTGGTGGCCGGGTCAGAAGCGTGCACAGCCCAAGGTTCCTAAAGCTCTGTTACAGGACTCAGAAGGTAAAGCCTTCAGGGGATGGTGCTGAAACCTCAAATTCCAGTAGCATGAGCACTGAAAGCATAATTCGTTACTATTTCCTTGATAAATCTTGATTTATTTTTTTGTTTGTGGTAGTCTCATTTGTTTTTGATGTTAGCAGATTGAATTTTCTAGGCACTTCAGAAATTCCCTTCTTTTTGTATTCTTTAATAGCTATCAGCAGCCCAGCTGCTTGATTAAACTGTGTTCAATCAGGTGCATTCCATCGAGAGGGTTTACCTTTTTAGTCAGAGATTCTGGTGTGAATGCACATAAAGGGCAAGAAAGGGTTACGTTTGCTTTCTATAGACATCGTGGCTAATAAAATTTTCTTTCACAAATACTTATATAGGTTGATTGCCTCAATACTAGCAAAGAAACATTAACAAACACTATACTGAAGCTTTCATTTATGGCAAAAGTTACCTTGGTAAAAGTCTACTGTTTACAACTTAAGAGTGAGCTGTACAGGCTGTTTTCTTTGCCTCCAGTGCCCACCAGAAATAGGACCCGCTCTTGTCTGAGCTTTAATTCTTCTTCCTGTTGTGTGCTGTTCAGCCAAGTGATTTGGAGGCAGCTGTTTCCCGTCTCCAGCTAATAACTTTCTAGTCATAATGATCAATGCAAGTTCATTTTACAATTGCAGTCCATAGAAACTATTGTGGGTCTCCCAGTTCACCTCCCATGGCTGGGTGTTTGCCAGGATATAAACAAGCCCTTAGTTTCTCATATACATTGGACGTAATCAGACACGGCCAACTGTGTGTCTGTTTATGAGTACCCAATATATTCCCGGAGATAACAGTGTGCACAGATCACACATTTTCACATGAAGATCAAGCATAAGAAACTGTTTGTGGTAATAGTATGTATTTAATACCAGTGTGCTGTCTGTTGTTCCTTTATTTGGTAAGCAAAGACATAAATATAGCCTTGTACAAAAGGCAAACATCCTCACCTGAGTAGTATTTTGCATCTATTTTGGTAGTCTGAGTGAGGCGCAGAGCTATTAGAGAAACAGCTTCAGGGTTCTGAATTAATGTGTCTATAGAGAGGAACCTCATCATAATTGTAAGATGTTTGTTTATACCCAGAGAGTATCTTCCTAGTTTCCTTTACAAGGCTAATCTCATACATTGGTCAGTTAAAAGAGCCAAGGGCTGAAGAACATTTAGGGTGACTCATGCAGTCATTAGAAGGTGTTGCAGTTGTCCAGGGGTTATAATATCCTGGAGTGTGAGGAATATCCTCTTTTTCTCTTTGCAGAGATTTACAGATGAGCAAAAGCGTGCACCTTACTAATTGTGGCAGATGATAAAATAGCCCTGAGATTAGGCTGATGGTGCAGAAGTGACCGTCTCCTGCTATATGCAACTCAAGTGACTACAGCACTTTCTGACTTGGATCTAATTATTGTGCAACTGCAATGACCTGGCACTTCCATATCAACAAAAAAATCTGCTTTTCCTTCTTTTTAGAGAAGGTGGTAGCATAGGCTAGGATTTTAAATGGCAACATACAGCATATGTTAGATGAGACATAGGCACTTTTATTTGCATGTTATTAGAATTTAATTACCTTTTTAATTGTTACCTTTTTAAAAAATTCTTTTTAGGTAGCCGTAGTAATTGCATCTCTTGTTATTAGTTATTCTCTGTTGTTTATTTTGCACAACTAGTAGTCTTAGTGATGGAGAACGTGTATGTGTTGGCATTGATTTTTTTCTGTAAAATGTCCTGAAACAATATATTGCTTCTTGATTGCCAAGAGGTGGCAGGCAGTTTTGATGTTGAGTTTTCTGTTGAAGGACAAATTAGTGATCTGAAATTTGGTTAATTTTGTGATTAAACTTCATATTCTATACATCCAGTCTTGAACAGGGGTTCACAAAGATAACCTCTTCCCAAATTCTTAGCTCCTGCACTAGTATGTGATTTCTAGAAAATGATCTATTGCCCAAATGTTTTTTTTTTTGTTGGGAAGGATAAAGAAGAGCACAAATGATTCTGTTATTTAAAATCAACAAAGCTTCTGCTCTCCCACTTTGTACAAAGTACAGAGAGAGCATTTCTGAACAGTGCTCCGCTGTTTGATTGCTTAAAATTTGCCTAATGCATTTGTGTAACTAACAAATAGGGCCATGGTAATTTCTATAATGCAAACATCTTTCAAAATTCATTCCTGTCTTTATTACTGTTAGCATACACTCACATTAAAGTGTGGGCATAGTTATTAAACAGCAGTGGTAACACCACTGTGGTATTGTGAATGAAATATCTCAAATGAAACAACTGCAGCATATCTAGCCTACAGGTGCTTTTCTGTGTCAAAAAGTGTCACGGGTTTTCCTTGACATCATGGTTAGCACATTTCCACTTTTTGTGTAAGAAATTATTTGTTCCTCTCATTTCAGCCTCTGTCAGGTCCTTCTGAGTCATTTTGTAATTCCAAGGCTTGGCGTTGGTTTCTCACTGGCACAGAATTCACAGCATTACAGAGTCACTTTGCTATCTTTTTGCATGAGTGTGAACAACAGAAAGTTGGCAAAACTGCTTTTCTTCACCCTGGTTAATTTTAAATAACTACATAATTTACTGTTCACAGAAGCTAATTAAAGTTGACAAGAAATCTGCATTTTAGGCCTGCAGCTTTAACAGATCCTCACTGTAAGCATCTGAAGATCAACCTTATTTATCTTGTCCTAAAGCAACACACTAGAAGTTTTTCTTTGCTGAAAAAATTACCATCTGCTACAATTCAAATAACTAACATGAGTTCCACAAAATGGTCATTTGATCTGTAAAGGCTGTGCTAATAAGGCCTTTGACCATAAAGCTAATTTCTAATCCTTTCAAAGACAGAAGTGTTTGAAACCTTTTTTTTCCTGGCAATGCTGAATAATGTTGTTTCAAAACTGAGAGTGAATTCATTTAAACTGTGGAGTTGTAGTTGAGGCAGAGGATATGCTACAAGTCAGTCTTTTGAAAATAAAAGTAGTCATGGTGTACTTTTCTGCTAGAGAATACTGTGTTTTGTCTTGTAGAATTCTAATGTTCATCAGTTCATCAAATGCATACAGCTTTAATATGGCTGAGGGGAGAAATAATTTCTTATTTGTCTCTGCATTTTGTCTTGGAATGCACAAATTGCAGATGTACAACTGTATTTCTTACATTGCATAAAACCAGCATTCCTTAATATTCCCTCCCAACTTCTCTTGCAAAGTCACAGTGTCGCTCCTAAAGTAAATCAGTCCAGTCCATGTGTGATTTATTTTAACTAATCACTGGTGAAGGTGATATTTTTCAAACATGTGGAACAACAAACATCATGTATCCATTTCTGTTTTAAATAAGATCTCGTCCTTTCTCTGTAATTGCATCTCTTACACTAGCACAGCGCACTGATGCCAACCACAGGCTACAAAGGGACAAATGCTGTGGTGAGGCACTGGAGACAAGAGGAATTTATCGCTCTTGGCTCTGTGTAATGGCAGCCAGTCATGGCTCCGTGAAAAATGCTGTTTGTCTCCAAACAGCTAGTGACAGGGTCTTCAAGGAAAGTGTTGCAAATGGTGGCATTCAGAGATGGGAAACAAAAAATGAACCGTTTTTGTTGTCAGAACACAGCATATTTGGAGGCCATGGAACCCTCAGAGACAGGGAGATGTTCAGAATGAGATTCCTCCCTGGACTCAAAAGAGCTCTTGAATCAACTATCCGATTGTTTCACCGATGAAGAGCCATGGGAGGAGCTGAAACCACTTTAAATACGTGTTTCGATGGAAAATTCATTACAAATAATTGAAACCACTAGATGTGATCTGTTTTTTCTGGGTCCCTTAGACAGAGAAATACAGCCTTAGGTGCTGCGTGTCCGAAGGCCGGTGGTGGTTTTGCTGAGCTGGGTAGCGCAGGCTGTGTTTTTCCGCATGGGCACACGGCAGCGAGCAGCCGGCTCTGCCTCCCCCGCAGCTGCAGATGTGCCTGCTGGCTCTGGGCTGGCTGGCGCAGCCACGGGTGGGGAGTCGCGGGTCCCTCTTCCAGCTGGACTTGTGATGTTATCGTTCGTGACAAAGTGAGTGGGACTTTCCCCTACTCATTCCTGGTTTGAAAGACCAGCCAATCTACTCATCACATCAACTGCAAAGCCAGGGACTGTAAGTGGGCGTACTGAGTGTCAGCAGCATAAATCATGAAGCAGAGGCGTGCGCACGAGCAGCTCTGGCTGTTGTCAATGGAAGTGAAAAATCAAGCCTAAAGCCATGTGTATCAGCACCCACTACCTGGCTCTCGACTAAAATTGGGCCTTGCTGAACAGCTAGTGCCAGAGAGATGGGTTATCACCAGCGTGGGGATGTTGTATGCAAATGAATGGGTATTTTACAATCAGATATTTAAGTAAAATGTAGAAAATATAGCCCTTAGTCATATGTGATTCATCTCCTCAGCACTGAAGAACATGACAGAATAAATGACTGACTAATGGTCCCAGCATAGATATCTGAAGTCAACATTTTATGAGCAAGCTGCGTGGTAGCAGTGAAAATAGACACATGCACTGAGGAGAGACTTTTCAGTAATAAACCTGTCTTTGATTTTAGTGATAGCTGGGTCTCAAAATAAAATTTCCCTGTTTTTCAGTGACATCAAAAGGGTTTTGTTTGTCATGAGTGAATGCAAATTGCTTTCAGCGTGTTTTTCTTGAACTCGATTTAAAAGACTGAGGTTAGTTCAGATAGTTATTATGGACAATTTTTTCTAAAACTTCCTTTTAATATGACAGAGAGGATGAAAAAGGGGAATACGGGGCCATAAAGCAGAGAGAGGAAGGAACTGCCCGTTTTTTGCAGTGATTTTAGTTGAGTTGGAGGATTTTTCAAGCTTGGATAAGCTTCCTTTGTTTGTTTTGCAGGAGGAATTTTAGACCACTGGTTGTTTTAATGACTATTTATAAAATAAAATAAAATATATGATAAAAATAAACTAAAAACCTGACCTAGAATTTGTCTACCAGTTAGATGAACATGCTTGAAATGTCTTCTTACCATCAGAAATAATCTAGTTTCACAGAGCTGTAGGACTTTCTTCTTCTGCATATCTTGCTAGTGCAGATATAAGAGGCCGAATCTCTCATTTTGTATCTCTATTGATTTTGATCCATTTGGTATGTCGTTAGATCATGAGAAAAATTGTCATGGTTACCTGAGTCAAGCAAATAAAGCAATAAATTTATGGGAGCTTATTGAAAGTGTTCTGATTTCATATTTCAAGTTGTTTTTTTTACTTAGAGATGTTTGGGTACCCAGACTTCTTTTAATGAAATTAAACTTTCTGAGATTTGTCTATTTTTACTCTATACATAAAATGTCTGCCTAACTAAAACAGTGTTCCTGCTTTTGGTAATTGACATAAGTGAACCTTAGTTTTTAGTTGAAGCTATTGCTCCTAATAAATCCTCTGGGATGCCTAAATAAGAACGCCACGGGTCTCTTTAGTGACTGTAATTCAAGGCTATCTTTTTATCATGGTCAAAATTGTTCTGGTTTCCCACTTAATTATGAAGGTAATGCAATGTGGCAGGCCAGAGGCAACAATGATATTGCTAATGCCAGGCTGCAAGGATAGCTTGTAAGTAGCTGAGACGGCTTAAATATTTTAAATAGTAATTTAATTTATCAGTTTGCTGATGCATTGTCTGTGGTACTGATATTTATAACCCAAACCTTTCAGTGGTTTCACATTATGATGAAGATAGAATATGTTAATAATAGTACCATTTTCAAAAGCATTTCAGTGATTTAAAGCCTGTGCCATACTTTTTAAAGAGACTCTGATCACCTGGGAGCTTAAGTCTTTTGGGAACCCAGTGAGTTTATAGGCCTAAGAGCAAATTTTCTAAGCAGGCAGCTGAGGTTTTTTTATTCTTAGGAATAAAAAAAAATAATAAATCAGCAGAAAATTTAGAAAATATTAGTATTTAAAATTCACATATTGTGTAACAAACTCATTTAAATTATTGATCTTGAAAGTTCTGGATGTCAAAGCCCAGAAATCCCCAATTAATGGTGTCAGAAGAACAGGGTCTCCTGTGGTGAGCTGACATGTGGTGTGTGGCCACACAGCGGTGGAGTTGTGCTGCTGGCTGGAGGCGATCTGTGCTGGGCTGGAACTCCCCAGCACCATCCCAACAGGTCACTGAGCACCGCTTTGCCTGTGACAGGTGTCTCCTCACTGCCGACCTGGTTTGAAGTTGAGTCACTGCACCAAATCCCTCTGTTTCCTGAGGGGCTCTGAGCTGCTCCAGGTTTTCTGCCGCTTCTTTATCCCTGTGTAGCAGTTTTGTGCATTGCTTTGGTAGGTTCAGCCCCAAGTTCCAGTTTTATTGTATTGTTTTTGTAGTTTTTAGGAGGAGATGGCAGGATTCCTTCCAGGCGGAGGAAATAGGGTTGTTGTGTGAATGTGGGAGTGCCCAGGTGAGAAGGAGCAGCGTGCTGAGAGGGTTCCCACCTGAGGGAGACTTACTGATTTTAGGATTACGGACAGAAGCAGGAGAGACAGATATGTTCTCTTGAGAGCACTGGTGTTATTACAGTGGTAGCTCACTTTCCCTCTTTATATACTTATCTTTTTTTTTCTCTTTTTCAATTGAACTGATATCTGCTTAACCAATATGGCTTACCTCTAGTGGAAGGATTAACCAAATTTTGGATGAAATTTTAATATGACATTTGGTTTGTTAAGAAAGTGAGTAAATGTAGAACTGGTGGTTTTGGGGCTTTTTCTTTTTTATTTTTAATGAAGTCTTGGGATTCGTAGAGCATCTTATTGTTGGTGGTAGCACACATTCAGGTTAATTATTTGAGAAATGTTCTTCTGTAATTCATAATTCAATAGGGATTAGAGAGATATTTTCAATGCATTTGATTTCTTCAACAGGGACTGCATAGACCATGAAGAAAACAAGAATATTGTTGTCCAGCTGATGAGGCTGAGATGCAAAGCAAGTTAGAAGAGAATGACAGCCAGGTAAGTTTTGAATTTTTCTATTTGAACGTCTTGCTAGAGTCACATGATTCTAGAGGGTCTTTCTTTGGGAAAATTCCATTAAATTTAAACCAAATTGAAGTATGGTAAAATACTCAGCAGAGCTCTGCTGCTGAATCTCTACTTTCTTAGGCCTGTAGGGCTTAGCTGCATCTTTCAATGTATGTTGAACTATGTAATTTAACTGAAAGTCCATGGTTTTAATGACCAGGAGCTAAAAAGAGGAATGCAGATTTATAGAAAGCTGTGGTACTACCCATGCAAGGTCTCCAGGCCCATTCAAGTGCTGGGAGGTACCTGTGGGAGGTGTGGGGTGGGCTCTGTGAAGCGTGTGTGGGCACAGAGCCACCCCAGGCAGAGTGCTGAGGAAATACTGGGCATCCGTGCAGAGCTTAAGTGTTGTGTTTCTTTCTCTGCATGTGTGCCAAAGGTGTCCATTTCCTATCTGTCTGGAGTGCCTTATAGAAAAGAATTCAGTATTAACCAATGCGTGCTTCTGTGAGCAAGAGTATAGCTAACAATTGAGCTTGTTTATCATTTGAAATTAATGATGATGTGTAGCCTTGGACTGAGAAGACCCTGAGAGCCAGACCCTGTGCCGCTGTTCCAACAGGCCTTTCATGGTTTCCCTGCTGCTCATGAAAGGTTCTCAAATGAGCATAGCTGTGCATTTCATTTATATCTCCTTCTTAAACTTCTAAATGATTAAAATATCTCAGTGAAAATTTTGCTCTTTTTTTTTGCTTCTTTTTTTAATACCATAATATTCCATTGTCTTTGCTAGATGTGAACACAGATGATTACCTTGCTGTAGCATAGATTATTCCATTCTTGTCCTGTTGTTTATATCTCACCTTGAATCCTCAGTTGTTTCCCCATCAACTTGGCAAGGACTCTTTTCAGGGCCAATGACAAGCAGGAAAATCTTCACAGTCATCATGAAATGTATGAGGTTCTTTGGTGTCTGCTTGGACTTAGATCTTGTGTGTCAGACAACTATCTTCTTATTCATGGAGTTTCTCCTGTTTCACGACGCTTTACTGGGAAGGCAGCCGTGGCAGTGCAGGTGGAGGAGGGTTTTTCCCTGGGCCATGTTTGCCATGTGCAGTTCTGCCCATTTCTGTGTGCACCAGGGTCAGGCAGTCCCAGCCCATGCCCAGCAGGCCACAGGGAGACTGGCAGTTAACTGAATATTTCTTTTGTCTTGGTTGATAGATTTGTCTTAACAACTACCCTCCATAAGGCATTATCTTTTGACTTAGCAAAATAATTTGTATGACTTCCCTAAGTGCTTCCTACCTACTGAAATCCTTCCCAGAGCTGTCAGTTCTTGCAGACATGCAGCCTGCCTGCCTCTACCTGACAAGAACAGTGACATCAGGTGGCAGGAGGGCCTCTGGGACAGAATACTACTCAATCTTACTTTTTCTTTCTTTTTTTTTTTTTTCCTTTAATTTAATGTAGTGTGGGAGTTACTACAGCCACAGGGCAACCTAATGAATGTAAATCATCAATTTACCACTAGGTAGTTCACTGAAAGAAAGGGCACAGAGCTATAGATAATGGTTGCAAACTAGCCCCAAATCCGTCGGGAGATCCAGTATCTCACCACTGTGCTCTGTCTCCTGGTGCCAGTATTATTTGGATTTTTCTAGTCTCCCCTCACTCTGGATAATCAAAATACATTACTACAAATTGTGATAATATTACAGTATTCATTTTTTGTCTCGTTAGCCCATGATTACTTAACATTTTGGGTTTCCAGTTATGGTTGAGATTTTGCTAACATGGCAAGATACCAGGAGACCATAACAGAGACCAGCAATCCCTTTCAGTTTGCAACATAAAACATTATACATGCAAAGAGGTAAGCAAGCAGTTTACTGTATGCTGTGAGCTGCCACATTCATTTTAGGAAGATTAATCTCTCAAAGGAAAGCATATGTGGAATTGGGTCACAGCACTTCACATATTCAAACTTGTGTAAGATACAAAGTGATCAATCCCCATAAGGTCTTTGCGAAGTAAATAAGCTTTATTATTTATAGTAGCAAACAGGTTAGCATTTATCTTTTCAAAGCATGGTGGTAGCATAAAATCTGTTTTAACTTCTGCATTTTAAAAGCTCTACTTTGAGGTGCTGTACCTTCCTATAATTTAATAGTTTATGTGTGATAAGATACTCGCAATGTAGTGAAATTACAGTTCTCAAGACTAGTGAAGAAGAAAAGAACATGGCACACATGGAAATTCAGTGTTATATATGCAGATGTATATTCCGATATGCTATTAGTGAACTGTTTAAATTATTCTCAGTGGAGGTAGCGAGATGACAAAAGCCACCTAGCAAAGTGGATGCCTACCTCACAGTCCCCATACCATCAGGAGATGGTAGCACAAGAGTGATATGGCAAAGCCAGTAAAATCTGTCGTCATTTATAGGGTGGTTTAACTCAGCTGTGTATAATGGAAGCCTGTTTACTGATGGCATTTGAAAATGACTCTTAGCAGAAACTGAAGTCAGGTTTAATGAAAGTAACTGTTTGGAGGATGTGCAGCAGTGCGTGATGCATGTTATTTTCGTTCCTGTCGCTCTGCAAGAAGCAAATCTCCTTTCTCTTCTCTCACCAGCAGTTCCTATTCATCCTCTCATACAGTTCAGGCTTTTAGTTTTATGACAACTTCTACTTCAGTTTTCTTCTTAAAGGAGATCCTAGTTCAGTATCCATCACTGATGCTCTGCTAAGATCAAAACAATTTTTTCACTATCTATGCCAGCAAAAGTTATGGCTCCCCCACATATTTTGCAATGTTTGAGGCTATTCCACTATATTATTTACTGAGATAATCCTTGCATGGATTAAAAGCAGCGTTTTGTCCTAGGCCCAGAGCTTCATTTGGGTAGTACCTGTTCAGATTATCCTGTGGTCTTTCAGCCAGAGTCAGTCTTGGAGAGGGAGGCAATGTGGGGACAGGAACCTTTCTTTTTGTTTTTCCTTTTTTTCCTTGCTTTCTTTTTTTTAAATGCTTTGTGTTGGCCCAAGTTCTGCTGACAAAAGGTAGCGGCAAGCTCTGGTTCCCACTCAGCATTCCTCGCACATTGTCTAAAGGACCATCACAATCGCCCTCAGAGACTTTTGCTTAACTAAGCATCTGGCTTTCTTGAGATTTTACACAGTGATGTCTTTAGAATGTTGTGGGGTTTTTTTGGTGATTGATTTGTTTGTTTGTTGTCAGAATGCATAATATTGTTAAATATTTCCAGACCCACCTCAGTGGTACTGCACCATTTATGCATCAGACGGAGTGAGCAGCTTCTTTTGCTTGCCAAGAGTAACAGTGACACCCTGTGGCAAATTCAATACAGGCTTTGCACTGAATTTCCGTTGTTTTCTTTCAAATTCACCTCTGAATTTCTTACATTGTGGGGAGTATCACGGGAGGAATCTGTCCTGTGCACACAGGAAAGCTTCATCGACTTGTCATGTCTCTCATTTGACGTCTCCATTACGGGAATACGTGTCTAAATAACACAATTAGGAACTTCACTGCAGTGCACTATAGTTCTACTGTGTTCTCACATGCTAATGTCAAAGGTATGTACCCAACTTAAAATTGTTTCATTATTTTAACCTTTGACACTTGCTATGTCATTCAGACAGCTCACTGAATACTGTGGTTTGCACATGGCAAGTGGTTTAAGCCTTCTGCATGCTAAGTAGCTGACAAAAGAAAGATTTGGGAACTTCAGGAGAGGAAGTGGTCTGGTTTTGGCTGGGTTTGGTTTGTGGTTGTTTTCTTTTAGAGAAGTAGGAAGAAGAAAAAAGTTTAGGAAATATTAAAAATTCCTGTAAAACTTCATCTGAATCTTCTATAAAACACAAATTGCTTAAAAAAATTAATGGATGTGCAGGAAAGAATGTCATAAATTAGGTTTTGTGTCCTCTGTGCTTGAAATTTAATCCCGTTACATCTTGTCCTATCAAGAGTCCACTTAAGTTAGGTGTTTGGGTGGCAGAGCAGTGGTCGTAGAATCATAGAATGTCCTGAGTTGGAAGGGACCCACAAGGATCATCGAGTCCAACTCCTGTCCCTGCATATGACAACCCCAAAATTCATACCATGTGTCCGAAGAGGGGGTTTTGCCATACAACTTTAAGATGATTGAAAGATACAGGGAGTGTAATTCTCCCTTGAAGAACTCGGCTGTTAATTATCACATATGAGCCCTCCCTGACAGACTAGACATTGTTGACCTGTTTTGTGCAGAAAACTTAACAAAAAATCCTCAACAAAAAACCCCACCACAGCCAAAAAGGAAAGTAACTTGAGAGAAAACAGACTCAAAGAATTTGTTTTTCCAACTGAGCGGGGTAAAGTGCAGCACGCAAGTAAGTAGGGAGCGTGAATTGTGACAAATCAATTGATGTTCCCATCCTTGTGGATTCTGTGTTTTGTGTCCAATATATTATTTTTTGTAATTTTTGGTTCTTTCTAAACTCTGCTACTCTTCCTTGCTTTTGCCCATGCGGCTGCCATTCCACTGCTCCACTCTTCTGACTCTTTTTCTATGTTACTTCTCCAGAGATTTCAATCTTTCTTCATATTGCTGTTTTCTGTTCTGGCTTTTCTTCACTTGTTCTGTAGAACTCTCTTGGTCTGGAATACGTGATTCCCTTCCACAAGTGACTTTGGAGCACTGGGAGAAGAGCGTGGTCAATAGACGTGCTGCAGCTCTCTGTGTCCGTGTGTACAGCCAGGTTTCACTCACTCTGTCTGTCTGTCCCAGCATACAAGTCCCCATAAGGCAGTGCTTGACAGTAGCTTGTACTTCAATATTGGTTTAGTTGGGCTTATTTGCCTTAGCTGAGATTCGGGAAAAAATAGTTTCAAAACAGCAAAAGTAAAATTGGATGGAGTTTTATATGTTGTTTTATATCTGGATGAATCACACAAGATTTTTACAAGAGAACCATTTTATTAAAGTCCTGTATAAATTGTTTCTCTGATTCCTTGTATGCTCTTCATATCATACCAGATTCTCTCAGGTACAGATTTCCAATTACAGAAGAAAAAAATTGTTGGGTTTTTGTTCTGTTTTTGCTTCTTTCTTTGTTCTTTTTTATAAAACACCAGTGATAGCTTTTCCACTGCACATGGCTAAATATTTAAGAATAGATAAGAATACAAACATGAAGAATGAATGAATTTTAAAGACAATTCTTAAGAAATATTTGCAAGCGTTTCATTGTCTCCCTTTAGTGACCTGGGCTTTCCCCTTAGCTGCCATTGTAAATACATTTCACAGCACATGGATGATACAAGATAGGAATAGCAGAGGCGGTTTTGTTATCAGAGAGGATTGGAAGCCAGACTTGCAAAAATTCCATGTATCTTTGATAAATGAAATTACTTTCGACTCTATAGGAAGTGAACATAAACTTAGGTGCTAATCCTGTAAGAATGTATGCATTTCCTCGATTCTTACACACTAACACTGTCCTACTGAAGTTAATGAGTTTAAGTTTTTGGAAAATGTATATTTCTTTTTTTAAAAGGTGACTCGGTGGGTCAAACCTTCTTTCATGAAGGTGATGAGAAATTTGCCATTGATTTCCCAAAGAGCAATATGGTTTTGCAATACTAGCTGAAAGAAAGGTCCAGTAAGGACAGTGCAGAGACATCATAGTAATTTATTTACATTAACAGTAATTATTTGTAAATTAGTTGTATTTGTGTATATGAATTACTGTTAATAGTCTGAATTAATAGGATACTGCATTAAATCTTTTCATGAGTGCTTAATCCTGCATGACTCACAGACATGAGGAGCATTATCAAGCTATGAATGAAGATATAAAATCAACATAATATATATTCCCTGTCTAGATTAAGATGCGTTTTGGGTGCTGATTTTTGTTATGTAATCCGTTCTGGGAATGGAAACAAGCACCATTGTTATTTGCAAATAATGTGAATGCAATTATCAATTTGAATCTGCTAAATTGTTAAAGTCTACTTAAATTCGAAGAATGAGTTGTTTTACTTCAATAAAAATTTCTAAGCAGATAGTAAACTGCATTTTATTTTACATTACATTCTCCAGACTCAGATTATCACCTTCTCTTTTGTTTTCAAACCTTTCAAAGTTTTTATTAATATAATGAAACAAGTCACAGAAACACATATAAAATACTCTATATACACTTTTTACCTTGTCTCACCTCCACTTGGTTATTAATTTTAAAATGTCACAATACTTAAGACCACGTGAGTTAAGTCTTTACGTGATGCATGAATCTTCTTAGTCTACAACTACATTATATAACACTACTTAGTTTACACACGTACACAGAAGATATTTGCAAAATTAAACAGAGATTTTCTGATGGTATCTTGATTTTGAAAACTGGTCAGTTCAGTGCCAATTCTGTCTCCTCAGGAAGTCAATAGTAGAGAAAGTCACTGTAAAAATGTCTCTTGACTTCAATTAAGTGATTTGTATCAAGGTGGAAAGCCTTGCCAAACTGATGCTAAACAAATGATATAAACTTGTTGTGTTTTGTTTGTTGTTTGTTTTAGTTTAGGTTTTTTTTTTCATTTCCTTATGTTTGTTTGTTTTTAAAGAGGTGTATGTGCAGGTGCTTTTCCATATATAAGCATATACCTTCCTGATCAAGCCTGCAAAACTGGGGAGCACTGGAATGCCTTTAGCAAGTTAGGTGCCAGCCTTACCAATATATTACTCCAGTTATACATGGTGCTTAATCTCCTGAGAGCAACTAGAGTAGTGCAGTGGCAAATCAGCACCTCAGCCCGTAAAAGCCTGTGGTCAGTTCATCTATGAAGAACTGACGTTTACTGCTCAGAGTAAACATGCGGACCTGCGCAACAGCAGCATGTCATTTGGTACATGCACTTAATCTGGGTTACAGGCTGGAACGAGATTATAGTCTGCCTGTTTAGCCAGGAAAACATGAATTTCTCAGGCAAAATCTTGCAGTCATGGCCCAGCCTCTCCCCATGTGGGAACCTCCTGCTTCATTTGGTGGATCTGCTTCTGTAGTTCATCTCTGTCCAGCTTCATTTTCGCTTCTAGAACTTGCCGTAGAGACCCAATGCTCTCATAGATAGCTGCAAATCCTAATTGCAGGTGAGAATTAAATTAGTTAATAAGCAAAAGCAAGAGTATCGCATAATTTCTATCAGAATGTGCTTTCTGCCATAACGCTCTCTCTGCTTTATAGCAGGAATATAACAGAAGTTCTGAAGAAAAATAGGCCTGTAATAGTGTGCTGATGGCAGAAATGCCCCCGATGGCAGCCAGGCTGTGCCTATGCATGCCGTGGGGAGAGCACTTATAAGCTAATAAGATGTCACCTCTCACTGTGAATTTCGTACTTAGTAAAAATCCTTTTTAATGTCACGGGTGCAACCGTTACATCTGTCCCCAAAGTCTACTTCGATACAAGCAAAGGCATTTTGCATATTATTATGGGTCAGTAATTGTTACCACAATTTAGAATAAAGAACTTGATAACTATGGTCCTACCAGCATTAACTTCAGCTTTCATTTCTTTTATATCTTCATTTATCTCATTTTGAAGTTTGCCAATGCGAATATTTATCTTTTCTTCTGACTGTTTTGCTTCATGTGCTTCCATGGTTATCTTCTGTATTTCTTCAATTTTGTCAATTTTCTCTGCCATTTGGTTGAATTTCATCTCTATATTTCTTTCACTCATTTCCTGGAGCCGGGAAAAATAGTTTTGATTATTTACTCTGCATCTGAAATTGCAGTAGTCTTTCCCAAATATGCAATAGACATCAATTTATCATCTTTTATGTGGAATTCAAAGGTGTAAAGAATTATAACTTTTTATAAAATGGTTTAAACTGGCTTGATTACTGTAGGCTGAAATACTGATCTATTCAGAAGTGATCAGATTTGAAGGTGCTCAGACTGTGGGGATGTTATACTTGACGTCAGTGAAAATACAAATATTGAGGAGGTCTGAAATCTCACTCAAATAATACTTCAATTACATCATCTTAGCTATTAGTAATGCTTTTGAATACTTCCCAAGAGATATTATTAGCACATTTGAATGAAACTTACAGTGTTTTCCTTAAAAGTCAATGAGAGTTGGTCAATTTTTTGGACAAGCTCTTTTTCATGCCTTTCATGTTCCTGTTCCATCCAGCTACGTGCAGACAAAATCTGGTTGCTCAGTTCCTCAGTAGCATTTTTTAATCTAAGAGCATAATAGAAATGAGCAGATATCAGAGAGCAGAATTTTTGGTCATTCAGCAGTGACTTTCTTTATGAATATGTTCATAAAAATAAATCCATGACAATTTAATACATTCTTGACAGCATATTAAGGTGAATCTTTGAAATTTAATGCTACTAGGCTGAGGCATAGTAGATGCAAATTTTTTGCAGCACTGAAAACAGACTATGGTCATCCATGCAGATTATAGTCTTCTTTTCCATAGGTGTTAAATCTGAACAAAGATTTAGTACCCATTTATTTTAGTGGCAATGCTGGTTCATATAGCCCCACTTGCATTGCCTATACCCACCTCAAGTTAACACCATCAAGTGTGCTACTGAAAGTGTTTCTTTAGACAGTCTTTTTTCCAGTGAATATTTGAGATCTGGATGTATTCTTTCATCTGGTTTGCAAATAGTTTTACTGGTGTAACTGGCAGGATTACATGAGGAGGGCAATAGCGGTAAGGATGTGGATGGCTTAAGCTGGCACTACCACTGAGTGAAATGCCTGGAGACGAGTTAGTATCTAAATTGAATGTATCCCTGTATAATATCTAGTAATAGCAGAGTAGCATATCATTAATAATTTAGGTATTTGAGTTATCTATTCATATTTGAGGCCAATTTAAAGCAATAACACTTTGTGAATGCTGTGCCTTGCTTCTGGGTTCCTTGAGTTGAACTTCTTGCCCTGCTCTCAACAGCCACCTCCAGCTTCTGTTGCTTTCTACAGTTCTTGCAAAAAGGCACCAGGCCACTCTTGCCAAAATCCTTACTTGTGTTCTTTAATACGAGTTCTGCCTGGATACTTAACTAGGGACTTAATGGGCTTTTCAAAATGGTCTCACCACATTAGGGGCAGAATTCTTGTTGAAAGCGAGTCCTACCTGACAGACCATTGTGCTCTTGTAGTAACTCTTGAGCACACATATGTATTTAAACAGGTTCATGCTTTTGTAAACCTGAAGACGACAACAGCCAAGCTTGGAAAACGGAGCAGCAAGGTTTCCTGACACTCACTTCATATCCAGAAGATGGAGCTGTTGGTTGCTCTCTTTGTAGGCAATCTTCAGCTTTGCTTCTTGTTGCATTATTGATTGCTCTACTCTGCTCAGAAGATGAGAAATCTGAAACAAAATTCAGAATTTACTATTTTTCAACAGTCTTTCATCACAGTCTCATTTGGGACGTTTTCATACCAGTAGAGGAGATCTTAAAGAGGGGCTATTTTTGCTGACATTTCAAAAACTATTGAATTTGCACGTTTTACTTGATAATGAAACATATACTGTCTCACAAGATGAAGGTATCTACATTGTGAAAACTGTAATTTTTCAGCCATAAGTTATTTTAATAGTCTTCTCTTGAAAGCATCTGCCTGCTTCCCCCTTGAAACAGCTGAATTTGCATAATACGTACATCTCTATGTTGTCCTATAAGCAGAATAAAAGAATGGCAAAGCACTCCACCAGTACTGAGTAATATTCTTCATCACTTCATGTATAATGGCTACTGCAGTGATAAAACTGTTGGATTTAACTGGGCATAGGCCATTACTAAAAGCAAATATTTCTCACTAAAACAATCATCCCAGTTTTACAAAACCGACTGTTCTGTTTCACAAGATTAATGGCAATATGCTCCTGGCAGGCTGATGCATTACACTGAGTCTTCTGAGAAACACAAAGTGGATTTTAACCATTCACCTAGCACAAAATGAAGATGTAAAATACTTTTGTTGCCCCCAAAAATGAGGCCTTGAGATGGAGATAGGAAGAATACTTTTCCTAAGTGCTTTAAGTCTCTGCTTGCATCTACTGCTCACTATTGTGTTCAAATACATATGAAATTATCCTGGGCAGCCCAAAACATACAGGGAGAGACACGGATGTTGCATTGTTGTGTTGGTTTCGCAGAACATCTGTGTCATGTTCACATTCCAACCTCAAGAACCTGTTCAGTAATCACTGACTTCATTCCTGGACACTTTCAGTTGCCTTTAGATACTATCCCCTTGTACACAGCACACTAAAGGCAGCAAATTAAGGGCCTTTTTTCAGTTAGACCAGTGCAATATTGCACCTGGGTACCAATATTTGATCTAATAAGGACTGTGAGCACATACACCTCTCCATTTGTAAATATGTGACCTCCCAGGGTAATAACTAACAGTAATGGAGTTTGTGTGAATTAGACTACAACTCTCACCCGTACATGAATCATTCTGATCCAAATACCGTACCTGTATTTCTGCCTCTTTGATTTTAGATTCTAAGATCAGTTTGGAGGTGTGTTGATCTTTACTTAGGCTCTGAAGTCTTTCATATGTAATTTTATGCTCTGCAGACAATCTGGCTAACCCAGCATCACATCTGTTTGAAAAAATAAATACAAAAGCAACAGCTGAATAGAATACAAGGTTCAGACTTTTTAAATTATCCATTTTAGACTAGGCAGTTCTGTGAAATTGCTGGCTGTCTAGCAAAACAATGTCTTATGAGACTGTAAGAATGGTGATATATCTCGTAGTATTCAGCAAACTGCCCCCAAATGGGACTGGAAGTCAAGTAGTCTGACACATACATTCCTCTTTTCTTGGCACTGATGCGATATGTATAAACTGTGTTGTTATCAGTCAGGAAAATCACATTAGAAATGCAAAGATGCAGAATTTCAATACCTTGTATTTTTGTCATACTCCAAAAGACATCTAGTAACGTGTGCATGATTTCACCTACATGATTAGAAGCCTAAATAATTGAGGGCTGTTTTTTCATTATTATAGCTATGTTCCTCTGAGTTTTACATTATTATTTTTTTTTATTTGTGAAATAGCAGTATACAATTAATGTATAGTAAACAATGCGGGGCAAATTTTACGGTTATTAGTCTTTATTTAGGTAAAACTGTCTTTGAAAACAATGTCTCACAAAAGACTATGAATTGTAGATCTGGAACTGTTCAGGATAAATGTGCTGTAGAATCTGTGCATTTTCTACCACATTTCAAAACTCCTTTGGCCAGGTCAGTTTCGTCTACATACAATAAGGACATTAACTGAGCTGTAAAATATAAGTACTGTAATTTCAAGAGTAAGACTGCTGTGAAGTATGACTCACATATATTTTTTTGTTAAGGGAAATATGTAATCGGCAATGTTACCATATTTGATCTATGAAACCAATGGGGAACAGATAGCAGTTACAATTTAAGGCAGAAAAAGGCAGTAAAACGGAAGAACAAGCTGAGGCACGTTAAATCATTACCTAAACCAATGACACATTTTAACCTCTTTTTAGTAGATCTCAGTTTAAAGGCTTTCATTGCAACACACATTTTCATCACCTCGGTTACAGCAACTACCATTATCATTAATCGTGAAGGGGAAGTAACAGCTAAAATGACAAACACAGCATCTGCTTAGTATTATGGTAAAAGTTCAACATGAAAATAATCAGCAATTCAAAATAAGACAAAGAAATTATAAAATGTGTGGAAAATAATTTATAGTTTAGCAGTTCAACATTGCAAGACTGATTAGTAATATCTGTAGAAAGACCAGCTATGGTTTACGTAGCAGTGAACCATACTTGTAGCTCTTACAATCAGGTAGTTTCTTTAAAAGACGAGAGAAGCCAATTCTCTTCATGTTGTTGTGATCAATCAGAGGAATGAAATCATCTGCATCTAGTCACCAAAAGCCTATGAACTCACAAAAATGGTTAGTTTGTTTCTCTGAGGCACCATAGCAGAAGTAAAAAGCAAGAGCTTTGAAAGTACTGTAGCAATTGTAAACAGCAGGCATCCGCAAGTGTTTTTAAGGCAAATTAATGTTTTGGGTTTAACCACAATTGATCTCGCTGCTTTGCGGAACTCAGTTACGTGATCAAAGAGGCCATAGAGTTGCATGGTAACTGAAACATTAAAATTCTGGCTATGTTAATTTAGTGTCAGCTTGGTATGTATTAATCGGAATATTTCATTTTTCTACAGGGATATTCAATTTTCACCCTTTTAAACAAAGTTTGAATGAAGTTTAAATTCCATTTTCTGTTGTTATGCAGTGTTTAACCTACATTATTTTTTAAAAAACAATATTCTATATGTTGAAGTAGTCAAAGAGAAGTCTCTTTGCTATATATATTATGCATACACCCGATTAGTTTTGACCTGGAGGAAAATATTAGAGTGCTCCAGACACAAATTAGATTCTGATACTAATCATGTGAACATGCATTTTGAGTTAAAAATTTACAACAATTAAATAACTTTAGTCCATGCTTCCACTAGCTTTCAAATGCATGGGGAGGTAATAATAAGATGAACATATGGAAAACCATGGGCTTTCTACCACTATTAATTCAGGTTTCTACTGCATGGTGGGTCAGAAGAACATCAGTAATCTAAACGAAAGGGCACATCATAGTTTGGAATTATTCCTTGTTTTTTTAAATTAAAATATTTTAAAATTTTAATTTAATTTTCATTTAATTTTTTTTAAAGGAGGGGAAAAAAAAGGCACACTGCAATCTCCACTGAATTTCCTCTGACAGTTCTGGTTTGATACTTCTTTATAATATCATGATAAAATGATACCAGAATTCTTCTTAAAAATAGAACCAAATGTTTCTGAACACTGAATTGAAGTTCCTGTGTAATTTAATCAGGCCATCTATATAAAGGAAGCCAATGGACTATGGATATGAAGACAGAAGTTGAAAACAACTTTTTAAAACATTAAGTTTTCTAGGAAGAACACTAGTTTAAAAATATAAGAGCTCTATATAGAACCATGTTTTATCAGGAAATGCACAATAAATAATTCTGTCTTCACATCTGAAATGCTGAAGCTGGTCATACAAACAATCCAGTGTGGTTTTTCATGTGCAGTTGCACACATGCACTATTGAAATTTGGGCCAAGGATGCACTAGAATGTGTTTGTTTTACTTCTGTTTGATTCTGGAGGACATTTTCTGAAAATTCTGATTGCCAAGTCGTGTACTTATCTGAAATTACAAATAAACGGAGAGATTTTGTAGTGCCAAGTATCATTCTTGGTTTCAGAATACAGTATAATTCTGAAATATAAACCAGTAATGTTTAATATAAGCAGTGAATTCATCAAACAGCTGCCTTGCAAGTCATAGTAAGCAAAAGCAGTAGTTATTTTTCTGGCATGCTGAGGAATATTTCTGTTGCCTTCAGTCTCTAAGAAATAAATACACAATGGTTGCTCTATTCAGTATCGCCAAGTACTAGATAAAGCTGATGACTACACCAATACTTTGCAACAGGATGCTACATAAATACGCTAGAACGGTACATACAAATTTTTAATGTTCCTGTTTTATTATAGCAGGAGATTTTTCAGTTGAAGTACCAGTGTTTCAGTGAAAAACAAGTAGCTGAAGAACAAGTAGTGAAAAGCAAGTTGATGTGTTCAGGGGACCTAGTGGGCAGCAACAGCTGGTGGATTCTGGTTGGCCTGGAGTGCAGCACTTCCGTTGTGCCGATGAGGTTCACAAATGCACTGCATCCCAGATGCATCAGACTCATTTTCTGTGCAGTGTAGGAAAATCTGCCTACATGTAATGAGTCCAGAGCGTCTGGAATGAATCAGATCTATAATGTAATGCATCTATATATGCAAAGTAGGCCCAATTTGAACATGCATAGCTGCCATTTCTCTGGATGTTTCAGCTATCAGGAAGCTTCTAGAGACAGCTACTGCTATGGTTTTGACAAGGCTGCTGTATTTAAATTTTCCAGACAAATTATCATAGTCCACAAGTTATTCTGTAAATAAATAATAGGGCACTACTCGTGAGTTTTATGATCTAATATTGCTAGAAATAGAACTGGTAAATCTGCATTATATAAAATTGCAGACATCAGGGACAGGAGGCTGGAGTAATGGATCTATTGGCATGTATCTAATTTTCCGCTGAATGTGTCACTGAATTTAATAGAGGTAATATTTTTCTTACAGTTAATGCTGATTCTCAGGAAAATGTACAACATCATTCATGGTGAACACTATAATGATGCTTTACAAATTCATCAGTAAATTATGCTCAGTGAGAAATGGTTCAGAGACATGAGCTGTAATGTGTACTCAGTCTTCTTCTGCTAGGGATATTAGTTGATTTTGCGATGCAGGTGAGCTTAATGTGAGGGCTGTTGGGATCTCCCTGTTCCAGAGCTGTCGGTAGCGTGGCTGTGGAGCTGTGCTTCAGAACTGTGTGTGCGTGTAGGGAACTCTGCTCTCACCAATGAAAGCAGCAGCCCTCAAGAAATAATGAGGCAGTCGTTCAGTGATATATTGACGTTACAGAACAGTTGGTATCGGGAAATAAACACCACTCTCTCCAATATTGAAATTGAATAGGATGTTTAGTATGCCTGTAATTACTGGAACTGAAAATTGGCCAGAATCCTGAGATCGATGTTAAAATTATTACACGACCAAAAGGCTCAGACGTAGGTGATTTACTATCATGTGTCATATAGAAACTGATGGACACTGATTGTCCAGCTGCACACTTCCAGCCTGGAGCTACTGTGATGCACTTGGAGTTAAATTAGCCGACTGTCACTCCAGCCCGAGCCACACACCATCCCTTGGCTGTGGCTGAGAGCGGATGTGCAGTAAGTTGGCAACCTGCAGTAATTCAGTCGTGTTTCTGAGGTTTCACTCTTTGAACTTATCTGAAAGCTAGCAGGACTAGATGTAAAAGTAAGATTATATTAGGTGAGTTTAACTTATTTTCTCTAAGGAACATTGGCTAGAGTAATCAGAAGGTGTTTGTTGTCTCAGGGCAAGTTTCTGGTTAAGTATCTGTAAAGTGCCAAAAGCATCACAAGCTGCCAGCTTGACCAGGATCTCCAGATATTACTATAGTCATTATTCACAAGAACACTAATTTTCAAAGTAGAATATGTCTATAAATGAAGGCAAATAGCTTTCTCCATGGAACACTGCTTTAACTTGATTTCTGATAAAGGAAAAATTACTTTCTTCCTCATTCCGGGAAAATTTCCCATAGAGAACATAACATTGAATTGAAGTAACCATTAAAAGACAATAAACTGATTCTCTTATGGAAATGAATGCAAATACCTGACATTCATTGCACAATCTAACATAAGGCAGATTAGTATAATCTCCTACAATTGTCAGATAAATTGCAAGCCTGTCACAGTACAAGGGCATTGCCCTCAGTAAATAAAGGAGGAATCCTGTTGCAGACTGTGCTAATCCCCCCAGTCCCCACACCAAATACTTGGGACAGGCAAAGGCCTCATTATCAAATTCATGCTGGCACGTGTTTGTTCTCTTGAGTTCTGTTATGAAAAGCAAAGGCATTATATTTTGCTTCACAAGGTGTCAATAACTCTATTGCTCCAAATACAGACCTCTCTCAGGATGTCATGTGATCTCAAAGTGGATTTTTTATATAAAGAAGCAGGAAGATCGAAGCATGTGAACTTGTCAGGGATTTCTCAGTGAGATAGGTATAAATGTGTATGTTTATCACTCTCTCTATATTATTTCAATCAATTTTCTGATTTGACAAAATAAGCTTGTCTAGTCCATTCCTGTTTGCTTAAGGACAGTGCATAACTGAAATTAAAAAAAAAAAAAAAAAGTAAAATCATCTCTCTAAAGTATTCTTTACAAAATCAGCTATGAAAGTTACAGCGGAAACTTCAAAAATCAAATAATTGATGAGAAAACTTTACTTTAGTTATCACTAAATCACTCAAAGTACCAAAAAAAAAATCTGTACAGTATAGACAATAGATAATTCAGGACAAGTATAATTCCACTGACACTATTAGCCAAGCTGCTGTAGGCCAGATCAGGTCATTTTTCTATAGCTGTACGTATCCTCTACCTTTTGTGTTCAACTGTACAGACACTCAAGCAAATGTTGTACTGGAGTTTGTAAATGTGTCATTGATGGCACGATGTGAAGTCTGTGTAGTTCCACAACTGTAATCTGAAGTTTCAAGTAGCTTATGAAATCTCTGGTTTATAGATTTCTGTTCCTTAATGTGTCAGGTAACCTATTTTTAATTTTTAATATGGCTGACTAATTACTGAATGCACAGATTTTTACTTCTAAAACATATGCAAAAATGTGCAGCTATTCTGTTCTTTACAAGTGCAGATTGTTCCATGCTGCCTTTATAATTGTGCTAATTAGTTTGTTTCAAAGATAGACTGCTCTAACCATAGTACTTTTCAAAGCTGAACCAAATCCAAATTCATAAGGAATCTGAGGTAATTTATTAAAAACTAATTTCAGGAATTAAGGGTGAGTTTAATGTATAATACTGGAATGCAAAAGATTATTATTCATTTTCTTGAAAACACTGAGCAACATTATCCTGGGAATTTTGCCAAAGTTGAATTAAGCCCATTATCATTAACATTCATACTTCAAGATTACAGCAATATTAGCCAGTCCCCAAAACATACTTCTGTGGTGACTTTTACCTTGCAACTCTTCCCCGAAGATCCCCTAAGCCAGAAAGCTGCCGCATTTCCAGACTCTTCAGAGTAGAATTTGTTCCATAGCTGAGATTGTCTCTGACACGGATCTGTTCCTGCAGCATCTACAAAGCATTCATATGGAAATATAAACTCTATGGCACATGTAATGTACATATAAAATGTCACATATTTGTTTTCAGTAACATCACGTACTATTTGATTTTTACTTTATTAAAACCTTTTCTTGTACTAAACAAGACACTTTTAGGTCATTTATCATTTCTTATTCTTAGTATCCAGTCTGCACATAAACACCATAATATGTACAAAGTATAACTTGACAAGCGAATGGAAGCTTAAATATTAATTTTATCCTTTCGGTTTCCCTACCACACCCCTGTTGCTCATTGCAGCAGAGGTCAGACATGAAGTACGTATCTGCATACGATTAGGTCATAAAAATGAGCAGTTGGGTTGGGCTGCTTGGTGTTGTCAGTAAGTCGGAAGTGCAAGAAAGTTTATTATAGATCTAAGGCATTTCCGAGTGTTTATACAGCACAGCCTTTGGACTGAACTTGAGCTGGGTATTAGTGTCGCATTAATTCATTTTCTCAGGGTTTTCCAGCGCAGCTTTTGAAAGCAAGCTTATTAGTACCACAAAGTTTCTGTGTTTATATGCTGACATCCTGTGCTATTTTCACAGCCACTTAAGGAATTATGTAATTTGTGAACAGTGTTTCAAGTTATAAAAACAATTTATAAGCTTACAGGATCCTCAGACCTTGTCTGACCTTTACTTATCCTCTGGCAAACTTTCTTACTAAATCAGAAGGAATAAGTAGCCTAAATGGCATTAGTCCTGTGAAAAATTCTTAACATACCTCGATGTCCCGATTAAGCTGCCTCACGATCGCCGTTATGTTTCGGATGTGTTCTTCCAAGAGTTGCCTAGCCAACCGGTCGCCCCCCCCTTTGTTCTGCATTCTGTGCAGAGTGGAAACAATGTCCTCCTTAATGCGAAAAGCGTGTTCCACAAGAGCCGCCGTTGTTTTTTCATGGCTTAGGATTCTGTCTTCCAGCTGATCCACCAGGCTTGCAGATGCCAGCGGGACCGCTGTCAACGCCTGGCTGTGCAGCGGGATGTTTCGAACCCGTCTAGTGGAGAAGAATATCCAGATATTGTGAAGGTCTTACACAAAAGTCCACAATGTCCTTTCCCTGGAGACAGTGTGATGCTGTCTTAGTAGCAATACTGGGGAGAAGCACCAAAGTACTCACAGTGGGAGGGCCCCCTGCTACACAAAAGTGGGTGCTGTGTTTGCTACTGTGCGTATCTTGTACAGAGACAGGACGGGCTCTTTAAGGAAGCTTACAAAAGTGTAGGATCTTAAGAAAAGGACATTAGCATTGCCAAAGTAGTTACAATTCAGACCTATAATTTGATTAAGAATCCAAATTCAGAACCCCTTTACTGAGTTTGAAATGTACTGCTATTTGTCTCTACAGTTTTCAGGCTTAAAGCAGTAACTATATAGAAGGTAGATGTTGCAAATTAAATGAAACCAGACCAAGATTAAAAAAGAGTTGCTTGTGCCCATTCCTTTTTTTCAGTCTCTACAGCTATCCTGTAATACCATACAGAAGCTTGTCCTCCCATGGAACAGACAGGAGCATACATATGTGTGGATAAGGAGATACCAAAATCATGACAAGCTTCTCGTAATCTTAGTAGTCAAAATTTCCCCCCAGAATAGCTTGCATTTGGATACCTTCACCTATTGTCTAGATTTTTTCAAGAGAGCTCTGCATTGCATAGCTTCCATGGAAAGCAAGGGAGCTCATGGGTGCTTAAAGGAAAAAAATTAGGCTGCTAATGCATGCAATCTTTTCCTGCCACTATATTCTGAAAAGAATAAAGAAATTTTTCAGAGGCAGAAGGGAACATACAAGTTCAACTCCACTTTGAAAAAGATCTTTTTCTTTTGCTATGTATTCTCCATTTTGTTTCCTGTTGATGAGCCAAATTAACAGTTTATTTTCACCGTGGTGATATTGATGGACATGCATGAGGACTCTAAAAAGGTCACTTCTGACCCTGAGTATTCACCCTTACTCCATGCTATGAGAAGACTGGTTAAAGTATAGTAGTCTTGGACCTCTACTCAGTTACAGTTTAAGCTATTAAATTTCTTTGGGAAAGGGTTAAGTAAAAGCTGAGTAAGGAATTGTGATTTGGGCCATGATTTGAATGAGCCTACAGTATTTCACTTTGCTTTGCATACTAATGCCAAAGTCCCAAGTCACAGCATTACAATAGATAGGAAACTGAGAGACACATAATACTCTGCAATATGAAGATTTTATTTTTTACATTCCAAACTGTACCTTTCAGAAGGGGCAAGAGTTGGGAAGATTGGGCTTCGCTGGGCCATTTTCTGGTCAATAACTTGTCTGTTGAAAAAGTACACATTGAATTATTTAATAGCTTATATCTGGCACTGTAATAACTTAATGCTTCTGCTTTGAGTGAACCTTTAAGTAAAGTTTAATATTACGCTGACAGTTCTGATCTTGGAGTTCAAATATTGCTTATAGAATAGAGGCAAATAAAAATCAATACAAAAGAACAAAAGAAGGAAAACTGAAAACTGGTAGAAAGCTTTCTATAGTGAAAATGATACTCTAAAAAAAGGCAAGGTTGACAGCCTTGAAACTGAAATCTGCTGTGGACCCACAGAACTGGTTTGGCAGGACAAAGGCAAACAAACTTCTTGTCCCCAGTTGGTCTGCTGGCCTCAGACATCATCAATCTATGACTAAAAAAGTAAAATCTGCAGGATTGTCATAAAGCTTAAGAAAATATTGGCTAGAGAATTAAATAAAAATATTTCACGACAGCAGATTGTTAGCAGTGAGGTGTTTTTCAGGTAAAAGCATTGGCAGTTGGAAACCTAAATAGAATGTATTAGACATCAGCATAGTTTTAGCAAAACTGAGTCTTTTATTAATTTGTCTTCAAATCTAGATGACTGCACTTTATGTTTTAAGAAAATTTTTCTGTGGTAAGAATATAGATTCTGTTTTTAATTTTTAGACATAGCCAGCCAGACTGTGACAGACGTTGCAGCAGGATAACTGTTAAATAGCTTCAGAAAGACATTTTAGATATCTGACTGTGAGACCAATACCTGGCTCAGTAGCTTTGTCCTCTGACACAAGTTAAATTTATGAAGAAGATGGTAGCCTCAATCAAATCCAGGTATTCCACTCTATATAAAACAAACATTTTTCATGATAGAGATGGCATGAATGAGCATATCCTGAGCCTGAATTCCTTGGGAACCTAAAATCCTCACTGAAAACTGAAGGCTGATGTAGGAAAAAAAATTTTGCAATTGCTGATGAAATCCAGTGCAATATACTGTGCAAATAGAAGCAGAAAAATAGACTTATTGGAACAAAATAATCAAATATTGATTGTAAAGCAGTGATAGGGCCATCCTCCAAGATCTTGAAATGCGAAGCATGATTGTGCTTTAGAAATGTATGAAAGCCCTGCCTAAAAGCAGAGAGCAAACATTGTCACAGTGTGTGTGTTCTATTTATAGCACAGTGCTTCAGAAACTACAAATTAGAAAAAAAAAATGTTTTAAGAGAAGCTGGGTTGCTGAGCAGCAATGACACTAGCCTGGAATTCAGAAGGTCTGATTCTAATTCCTTGCTCAATTTCTGATGCTGATGACTTTGGACAAGTTATTTCCATTTCTAATGACTCAATTTCCCTACATGCCTGTAAGTAAAAAGCACGGTATAAGAACTGGGTATCATTATCATGATTTCTGCGTTCAAAATCCTGCGCAGACACAGAATGTCCAGTGCTGCAATCTGTTCCTCACACTCTGCTTTCCCCGCTCAGCGGGCTGTCCCCCAGCTGCACCGCCAGGTTAGACAGGGCCCAGGCACCCAGTTCTCAGTGCATCTGAGCTTGCTCGCTCTTCATCCTCTGGGCCATAACACATTCTAATGATCTTCATGCAGCAAAGCATTTAAGTACAATTTAACTGTAAACCCCAGAATATCCTACTGATTTGAGAAGAGCTATGCGTATCACAGCACCATAACACTGGACACTACCTAGAAAAATGAAGAACAAATTAAAGTAAGGTACATCTAGCAGTATCTTAGTGAAATACAATTTATAAAAACCAGCCAAACAAACAAAAAAAAACCCTCCACTCAAGCATTTTAATTTTACAGTCTACACTATCCATTTATTATCAATTGAAAAAACGGTTTGGAGCAGAGTAAGCATAGGATTGTTTGAGGTTTTTACTTTTTCTGCCAGACTACCATTAGACAAGCAGCTAATTGCAGATGTCTGGAGAAACTGTGCACATGAAACAAAAGTTACACAGATGGACTTCTCGTTCATTATTGCTAACTTAAGCACATCACTCGGTACACACTGAAATATCAATTATCGGATTTCTTGATCTGATCCAACATCCAGAAGGGACGTGTTAAGATCTTGTTCAGCAGTTGTACAAAACTTTTCTGCAGTTTGGAGGCAGGTTTTTGCAGTAAACAATAATAGATGGGTGTTGGACCTAATGGCAAATTCCCTCTCTACCTATTTAGACTAATAAGTATAAAATAAAAGAAAAAGTTGTTCTAATGCCTAGGTTTAGGAGAATGTAATGTCACATAGCTCAGCTTTTAGTGGCAGTAAACTAGGATCAGCTTAGATCGCAGTTGAAATACTGGCTTCAAGTGTTGGGGTTTTTTTTTCTTCTTAAATGATGTTGTTTCCTGCTTGATACTGCTATAGCAACTTAAATCATAGTATATTAATCCAGTAAATTTTTATTGATTGATTTAATTTACTGAATTTCCAAATATTCTTGTCACACTGACAAGGTAAAGATTTGTCCCTGTTGTAAATGGTATGCCCAATTGCCAAAAATAGCAGTTCACTTGATACATAAGGCAGCTGTTCCGTGCAAACATAGGCTACTTCTTTATCGTTTCTTTAAGTCACTGACATCAGACGTGAAAGCTTGAAAAGACATCATACATGGGACATGCCGAAAAAACACTTTTAGCAATGCAAAGTTCACTCCTTGCTATTTGTAGTGTGGCATCCCTTCCCACTTCAGCAGACTGCCTTGCATGTTTATTTTCTGCAGATTCTCCATTTCTCCGGGTTTGAAGGATAATTGCATCTGTAGTGTTCAGTTCTCCATCTTCCATTATCACCTACATCTAGTACTTGCTCTAATGTCTGTGCACCTCAGAGCGTTTTTCACATTCATCCTTGCAATATGCCTGTGGGGTAGGAAAGCGTTATTATTCCTGAAAATGTTATTTTCCTTTTGTTGCTGGTAGGGAGATGAAGCACGAGTGGGACTATGTGACTTGCCACGAGTCACACGGGAATCAAAGCAGACTGAATACCTGCCTAGGCAAACACTTTGATCACTCTTCTTAAAATAGAAACCACTTTGGTTGCTATACAGGGAGCATCTGACGGTGCCATCCCAGGAACAGCAAGGACCTGGTGTTACTCTGAGGCACTTTGGGGCAACATTTTGGAGTAAGTGCCAAAGTCCCTGGGTCGCAGCTCAGCAAAAAGATGGGTCAAAACCCGAGTGTATTAGTGAGTCGTGTGAAACAAACCCGTGCAAAGCCCCTCTGTGCTCTGTGGCGTTTGGGAACAGTTACGCGGTGTGCGGTGGAGTGCGGGAGGAGGCTCCGCGCAGGGAGCGGTCACCGTGCCGGCCTGCCGAGCCCAGGCTGAGGGTCCTCTGCAGAAACAGGTCTCATCAGCTCAGGTGCTTGACTGTGCTAATGCAGCTCTGCAGCACTTGAGAGCCCAGCTGGAATCCGTGCCCGGGCTGTGCCGTGTGGATGCACCGGCGCTCCGCCGTGCCAGCTGCTCTGGCGCGCCCGCGGCTCTGCCGGGCAGGCGGGCCCGGGAGCCCGGAGGGGTCACCGGTACACGCGGTGGTGGCTGTAGAAACATGGGGTATACAAAAGCTGACAGGACATGACAGCGCAGACACCACTCTATGGCCATGCAACACGGAGGGACGTTGTTGGGACAGGCTGTCCGGCGGGCGCGGGGCGCAGCGCGCACTCACCAGTGCTGGCTCAGGGCAGGGCAGGGCTGCCCATCGCTCCCCTGCATCCCCGCGGCCGCCCGGGCCCCGCTCTTGAGCGCGCTGCCACCGCTCCAGCGGCCGTTTGCGAAGCGTCGTGGCTGCCCCTGCGCAGCCGGGGCGTCAGTCCGTCCGTCCGTCCGCGGCGTGGCAGCCGCTGTGCGGAGCGAGGCGGCCGCAGGCCCGGCTGCGGGAGCGGGCGCGGTTGCCAGGACGCCGTCACCATGGAAACCACTCGGCGGGGGCCAGCGCCGCGCAGGCAGCCCTGAGAGTGGGGCGGTGAATCTTGCAGCCGCCGGGGCAAACCCCTGTTGTCATCGCTTCCTCGCAGGTATTTCATAGCAGGGACCGCTCCTTGGGAGGGAGGGAAGGACCCCTCGAGTAACAGCGGCGTTCCCTGCGGCGCGGGAGATGAGCAATGGGGACGCGGGGCAGGGGCCGTGTCTGCAGCCCCCGCACCCCACATGTCGGCCTCCAAAAAGAAAGTTTGGTGCTGGTAAAACAGTGGTTACTCTCAATTTCTAATGGTGCTGAAGAGCTGAGAGTGTGACTGAAAGTATGGATTTTTCCAGAGCGTATAACAAACCTTGGCAGAATACAAGATTGTTAAAATCGATGGTGAATAATAGTTTTGTTTGTAAGATTTCCAGGTTATATATTCAAGCAAGTTCTAGCGCGTAGCTTCAGTAAAACTTCATGTATCACATAAAGGATGATCTGTCCCTTTGCACAGCAGAGGCGTATGAGCTAAGAGAAAGTATTACTGGAAAAACAAAGTCCATCGAGGGTGTGTCTGCCTTCACTGCTGTTTCCTCCTTGTGTCATTCTTTGGACTTTGGTACAACCACCTTAGGTAAACAAAGGGTAAGTGAAATCAGAAGCAAACTTAACTGCGTCAGTTCAATCTGAAATAGCAGATTGTCTCTGATTTTGCTTAAAATATAGACATTTCGCACTGTTGTATAGGCAGACTATTGCAGGCCTGGGTACCTGACAGATGCGAAGGACAGAAGCGCTACAGCATGCACATGCCATTGTAAAAGCAAGGCGGGGTCTGAATCCACACTCTGATTGACCTATTTATTTTAAAACAATTCCTACATCAAAGGATCAGGCCAGAAACAAAATATGCCGTAAACACTTTCAAAATGGGATCGTAACCAAGCTGAGAGTCATAGGATTGTGGTATAAGTCAGGTTAGAATGGACCTCAGGAGGACACGTGGCCAACCTCCTGCTCCAAGCAAGGTTATTGATGAGGCCAAATGCAGTTTTTTGCAGTTTTACAGAGCCTGCTTGTGAAAACCACCAAGGATGAAGACTATCCAGCCTCTCGAGGCAGCCTGCTCCCATGCTTGATTGGCTGCTGGGGGAAGAACATTTTCCTTCTACCCAGCCTGCACTTCTCTTGTTTGCATTTCTGTTGTTGTCTTCTGTCCGTGCACCACTGTGAAGAGTCCAGCTTTGCCATCTTGATGACTTTCTCATAGGTACTGGGGGCTCCTGTCAGGTCCTGCAAAGTCTGCTTTTGTCAGGCTGAGCAAGCCCTGCTCCCTCAGCCTCCCCTCAGGGAGGGCTCGCTGGCCTCTGCTGAACTTGCCCTAGTTTGTTGCTGGATTCTCTGACCCAGCGAATACCTAGACTAACTTCATACACCTGTCTAGTGATTTCCCTTGCTAAAGGACTGCTCAGATACTCGTTTTTTTCTTGAGAATGTATATCTGCAGGAGTGGGGCTTGAAAGCAAATTTTTATTTAAAGCAGATTGGTTGAAGTTCTTTTAATTTTAAAACAGGTCAACATTTGTATGGCCTACTGCAGTCTTGAAATTAACTTTAAAAGGTACCTCCATACTAGCTCTTGGTCTGCTTTCTCTCCCTGTCCCTTGTCTGACAATTGCGTTCAGCATGGTGGGGGTGAGAGGTGGGGAGGGGACATGGAAGTGCTTGTCTGTTCCTCCACTCTTCCCAGGTACCCATCCTGACCACTGGCCAACACAGGGTATGGAGGTGAATGGTCTTTGATTTGACCCACACAGATACTCTCTTCATCAGAGGTCTTAAAGGCAAATTCAGATCTCTTTTCTTATCAAGGCACAGGATTAACAATAATGTTTATTTATTCTGGAGTGTTGAACTGTCTCACTCATGAAAGGAGCCCCATTTTAAATGATCATGGAAGTACAGAGTGGAGCAATTTAGGCTGGAAGGGAGCTCAAAAGGGAATCTGGTCCAACTCCCTGCTCAAAGCAAGGCTAATGTTGATGTTAGATCAGGTTGCTCATCATAACATAAAGTTTTAATCTTAAAAGCTTGTGTAATGTTTCAAAAAATTTCCCTCTGAGGAAAAAAAATACAATCCTTGTAGTTTTTTTGATGTGAACCTACGTAACGTAACTGAAGTCAGTCACAGGAACGCAGGAGGCAAAACTCCTCGGTTACCAAGTCCTTGTGGACTTCTTCCAGATTTATACCAGCCTTGCAAATAACAACATTATTCATCCATTTTGGGTTGCAGTTGGAGAAAATTCAACTCCATGAGTTCTGAGTATCTTGTACGTCTGAGGCTTCTCTTAATCAGATCCAGAGTAAAAGAGCTACATGCTATTTTTCCTCAAAAAAGCCTCAGTGGGTGAAAAGGGGCTGTTGATTTTGTTTTTACAAACTACTGTAGTTTTTACTCTTGTGGCATTTTAGATGGACATGTTGAACCTGTTAATAAGCATGTTTTCTGGACAGGTATGCTTCTCTAATTTAAGGCTAACGAAAGAGAGGAAAGAAGGAAGATGCTGTGTCAGGTACAGAGAAAGGGAGTGGCAGAAAGCTAAAATGGTTATACTGTTTTCTATAACTGGAAAACAGTCCTAATCGTTGAAGTGATTTCATCACATTTTAAGTCATAAACTTCTGCCTTTGTTTTATATGTCTTTGTGTTTCTCCCTACATTTCACAAGTAGAAATTGCTGAATCCCTTTTTTATTTTCTGTAAGTAGAATTCTACATTTGCCAAGTGTAACTGAAGGCAGAATGTAACCATCTGCATTGTAGCAGAAAACATTAAGGTTATAAAATGACTGTTTATTCTTTGGAAAGAAGATACAGCAAAAATTGAACTGAATTTTTAAAGTTCCCTTAATTTTCTACTGTTTGTTTTTATGTGACACAAGTCCTTCATCTTTCTAAGAAATACTAGATTGTGTGGTTTTCTAACTAAAAGTGTGATGTCTTCTTAAGGGTAGTAAGCCTTATTTTAGTGGCTTTCAGGCATTAAATTATTAATTAAATTATTCTGATCAATAGAAGGCAAATATATGGGTTATAAAACTTATTCTAAATGTATTTTGTAAGTAAGAGGAAAGCAGTAATGCCTTATTTTTTCAATTGCTGTCAGTTTTAACCAATTAGAAAGCAATCAGGGCAGTACTTATTTCATTAAAATTCGTAGCCTTTTCCAGATTCACTGACTTCTCGTAAGAGTTGTTTCTTTCTGAAGCCACATTGATGTTTTTAGAATGGAGAGCAAGGGAAAGTTGTACTCTGTGGCACTTCCAGAGTAAGGACCATGTTCTTTTTTCAGACAGTTTAGTCTTTACACACTTCAGCACCAGCCTGATGCCTGTTGGTGTCACACATGGTGTCACTCGGGCAATGGGAAGGTGGAAACACACGTGTGGGTTACCAGACGCATTGTGAAGGCAACAGCTTCTCCCTTGTGGCGCTGCCCAGTGCTGGGCTCTGAATCAAGGCACAGCAAAGAGGCTGTCATCACTTGGTCAACACCGAGCCTGAACCCACCTCTGAACCAGTCCCAAGTGCTGAGTCAATAAACCTCCTCAGGCACTGGAGTGAAGCTCATCCTTAAATACAAAGCCGAAGCTTAGCACTAGTGATCAGTATCAGGAGGATCAAGCGCTGAAACTGCTTGCAGCCAGAAAATATCCTCAAAATGATAAATGCTCAAAATGATAAAAATGCTTGATGTTAGCACTTGTGTGCAGGAGCTGGTAGATGTTACGAGCCAAACACAACACTATCAGACAATGCATGCACTGAAAAAACCAATTAAAGCTCTTGAGGTTGGGAATTTTTCTTAGATATTTTCAACTTAGGTCTCTTAAAGGTAACTTGTCCATCTGAATTTTATGACAGAAATGTCACCATTTCTAAGTTTTGTGCATCCTTTAAAAATACAAAGATTCCTTTTTACTCTGCTGGAGCTCCTCAAGATGAAAATGTGGGTTCTGCCTTTCTCAGAGGTGACTGTTAGATGTTGTTGGCAGGAGGAGCTGTGCATGCAGACCATTCAGGCACTCCACCGCTGACACTCCAAGGGAAATGCCTTCCCCTCCTTCTCGATGTGGATGTTGAATAAGTGTCATTCACCTAATACAGTCCGCTTGGGAATTAGATGTTTATCATTAAAATAAGCAGAATTAAACGACTATGTTTAAAACCATGAAAAGAGTTCATTGTGAATTAGACTGTGCTTGGTACACACAGTGCTTAGCAAAGGTTCCTGCAGACACGGAGCACTGATGCCTTCGGCTCTAACATTTTTGTTGAAGGTCATCTTCTAGTCCATCTAGACTAGATGTGCCCCTGTAGCACACATAAAATGCAGTGAACTCGGGACTAGATTCTCAATTAGCTGTACAGTCTGAATGCACTTTTTTTACTCTTCATCCACAACCTAGTTTCTCTGCTTCTTTCACAAATTGTTATAAAGATGTTTCTTTGTATGTGAACACACATACAAATATATGTCTTCGGAAAATGAACATCGACATTAAAAAGACCCGCATACAAAGCAAATAGAAAAACCTACATAACCTGTGAGATTATCTTTCTTTTGTGGGCCTATATGCTCTCTCTGGATTCTTACAGGTTTTTTTCACCGCTTTTTATCACAGTCTCATAGATTTATGTATGCCTTAGAAAGCACAGTCTCTGGAAATCGTATTGATTGTATTTTGATCAAAATGATACGGGCAACATGGAGCAGGTGCCACCCTCCAGGCAAGCACTTCTTGTTTCTTTCGTTTGTGCGGTACAGCTGGGACTGGTTTCGGTGTCCATTTGGTATCAAGGTGCTGTGTACTGTCCAGCATTGCCAGGCACTGGAAGCATCTTGGCGCTGTGTGTGTGACGCCGCTTGCCGGGGTGTCCCGTGCCCGGGCTGCGGGCCCCAGCGCGGGGGCTGCGGCTGCCCCGGCGAATGTCGCGAGCAGCGGCCCCGCAGGCCGCGCGCACGGGATTCCCTCAGGGAATGACGTCCCGGCGGCGCGCGGCGATTGGCTGCGGCGCGGCGAGTTCTCCATTTATGGGCACGGGGCAGCCGCCCCGCGTTCCTTCCTGCCGTTCCCGCCGGCCCGGCCGCAGCGCTCGCGGGGCCGACCCGCCCGCTCGGGGCCGCTGCGCCGGGGCTGCCTCGCGCCGCCCCGCCCCGGTCGCGAGCTGCGCGCGCGGGGAGGGCGGGCTCGCGCCCTCGCTCCCTCCCTCCCTCTGTCCCTCCCGGGGCGCCGGCGTGTCTGGGCAGAGCCGCGGGCAGCGCAGCGCCGAGGAGCCGCGATGGTAGGCGCGGGGCTGCCGGGGCTCGGCCGGCTCTCGCGGGCGGAGCGGGGGGCAGTGGAGTGGGTGGGGGGCGCCCGGCGGAGGCTCTCGGCGAGGAGAGCGTGGCTGCTTCGGTGCCCGTCTGCTACGTTTCCTCATGCTTTGCCGGGAAGGGGCTGCGGACAGCGCTCCCTGCCCCGCGCTGCAGAGGGGCCGCGGCGAGGGGGGGTTGTGCAACCGGCGTGTGGGGAGCGGGACCGTGCCCGGCGCTTGCCGGGGCGCAGCCGGTCAGGGGCTGCTGGCCCCGTGGAGCCCGGGCGGGTGCTGCCGCCGGGGCACGGCGCCTTCGCTCGTCAGTGGCGTCCCGAGCAGCCCGGGGCTGTCCCCAGCCTGCCCTGGCCGGGCTCCGTCCCGTCCCGCGGCGCTCGGGCAGGGCCGGCTGAGCGCAGGCTTCATCTCCCGTCGTCTCTCGCCGTTTGGGGTCTGAAGAGGTTTTGCGCGGTGTTATCCTCAAGGAGGAAACATCTCGTGGGAAGGTAACGCGACGGCGTTGTTGAACAACAGGTGACGCGTCTCCGCTTCAGAGAGCCCTTCTGGAGGGGGTTTTGTGTTTCCTGTTCCCGGGCACCCGTGTCCCAGCAGCGGGGTCGGCTCCAGTCCGCCTGCGGCGGGCAGCACGGAAACTGAGTGCGCAGCAAACGAGGGAATTTGGGCACTGCAAATACTGGGTCTGTTAAATGTCTGGTGTGATGAAGGGGTGTGATACCAGTAAAACACATCAGGGCTAGGCTGAAGAAAAAACTGAGGTTAAGCAGCTGATCCTGGTTTACCTTTAGTAATTGACTCCTGATGATTAATAAATAGCTTTCATTCTGAAGTAATCCAAATAATGGTTTTGACTACCTGTTATACAAGAACCAAGAGTCAGTAGTAAAAAATCCTATGTGGTAATAAACTAGGCTAAAATCCATAACCTTTAAATAAGTAATTTATTTAAAAAGCTGTTCT
The DNA here is from genome assembly GCF_963082525.1 of Nesoenas mayeri. Taxonomy (NCBI): domain Eukaryota; kingdom Metazoa; phylum Chordata; class Aves; order Columbiformes; family Columbidae; genus Nesoenas; species Nesoenas mayeri. The sequence goes on along the minus strand of NC_137563.1, from coordinate 14,770,047 downwards.
AAAGTGGAATGCTAAAGATCTGACAGTTAAGAAACTTGAAAAACTTTTGCATTATTCCTACTGAAGCTTAACTAAGGTTAAGTTTTAAATACTCATCAACCTAGGTCATGTGTATTCAGAGCTTTGCTGACTTAGGTGGAATGTTAGCTTGGGCCCTTCACTCCCAGTATGTTTTAAAGGATGCTCATCTTATTACCAGTGTCTGGGCTTCAACTTCCTGCGGCAAGTACAGTTGTACCTGGCTAACACCTGTGTTGAGTACAAGCCTGTGCTTTAAATGAAGCATTATAGAGGTTAGGAAGCTAAAATTTCTGTCACAGTCAGGGATAGGGATACTACCAGATCATACAGCCCTGTTATTGGTAAGGAGCTTTGAATAAGATAGGTCCGTCTGTTCCCCGAGAGTTGCCAGGTGCTTCAAATCAACTCTCCAACCATAACCTTTGCTCAGTACTTGCTGGGTCACACACACCTGTGGCACTTACAGACTTCCTGGTAGAGACTGTGTCATTGCCTGTGCTGCTGCCATGTGAAATGGGGTTGAAGTCCTTGGTGCAGAGCCTTCTGAGATGTCTGCCTCTTAACAATAATACTTGGAGATCAGTGAGTCTGTTAGTTGATCTGCTGTGGACTGCATTGATTCCCTTTTAATGGAAGATTTTAATCAAAATATAGCTATTGTAAATATACGTAACTAGTTGGTAACATACAAGATTAATTTTATGTTATCTTCTTCCACAAGATGTAATTTCCAGGGAACTGTTCAGGCAGTTATTTCTCCAGATTTAGTTTGCTACTGAAGTAGTCTTGAATTAATCTTTTCACTGTGAGGTTTCAAGCTGGTGTTAACTCTATTTCTTAAAATTGTCTGAAAGTAATGATTACAACAAAACCAGGAAAGACTGTTTTTAAAGTACTGCTTTTTTTGTAAGAATTATGCACAAACAATTGTTTGATAATCGTTAGAAGGTAATATTTTGTAACTTAGAAAACTAGCAGAAGGGTTGCCTGGTGGGACTTGCAGTGGCTTCTTATGAACATGAATCAACTTACTAATATCCCGAAACTTTATACTTGTTCTCTGTATGCAAAATTCACGTGACTTCCCTTAGTTTTGTTTAGACAATTTTGATTTCCATGGAGAAGCAGAATGTCATAGGTGTGCTTTATGTTCTCTAAATTGAGTCTTTTCTGCCATATCATCTCCATAGGCCTCACAGTGAATTTTTCCTGTTCTGATAGTGTCCACAGTGCAGGGTTCTGAGATAACGCTGCCGTCGGTTGTGGTTGTTTCATGCTGTTGAAGCAGTCTGATACAGCAGAGTATATAAAGATGATGCTGGTGTAGATGTGCCTCGTTGTCCAGCCTCTGAGCTGTGCCACGCTGCCTTGCTTAGGTCTGCAGGCAAGGCTGTGCAGATCTGTGCAACTTAGCAATACATTTGTGCTTTTTTGCTAATTTATTTTTAATCCAGACCAAGATCTATATCCGGTTAACAGTGTGGTTTCAGGAGGAGAACTGCAGACGTGGAATGGGTGGGCTGTTTTGTGACTATACACTGCAGTACAAGGTGGGAATGAGCATCAGTGGGGCAAAACTGCATTAAAGCAGCCAGTTCTAAAAAATACAATATCTGAAATTTTTCTCTTGAATTGCATCAATTTTATTAACTTTGCATTTAGATTTTTAATATTCAAAGTAAACCAGAGCCTCTAATAGTTCAGCTGTAACTTTTAAGTCTTTCAAAATGTGTATTATACAAGTGTAAAGTAGTCCCACTCCAGTGCAAGACTGGGTCCTTCATGTTCAGGAGACCTCTCAGCAAAACTAAGTTGAAACTTGCTTGAAGTGAAAAGTAAGATCAGGTGAACTTTATGCAACTTTTGCTTTTATTATGTGAGTTTGGACCTTTGTGGTGTCATTAAGTAGTTCATGAAGGTGCACTGGAGGATCTTGTGTGGAGTTGGATAGAGAATTTGTATCATGTTACAAAAGTAATCTTGTCACCGTAACATGACAATGTGATCTTCAGCCTTTTCTTTAAAGCAGCTCTTTAGTCTTCAGGGAAAGATTGTTCCCCTGAGTACTGTCAGCTGGCTTTGACTTTCTAAAGGATAAAACATCGAACACTAATCAGCAAACATAATATTATTTCTGAGGTATAAACTGGCACCATATTTATTAGAAAAAGTAGAAAACAAAAACACAAAACCAAATAAACACTCCAACAACCCATCAGTGATAAACTTTGCCTGCTTTTGCATAATCTCTGTTCTAGAGGGAAGGTTCCAACAGAAAGCAGATTCATCAGTATCTGGAGTAACTCACAAATTGTTGAGCAAGCCAGGGTTGTCTAATTCCCTTAAGGAAAAGAAAACAAAGTGTTCATATGTTGCCTTTAACCAGTATTTCAATGCTAAGCATTTTTTTTGTAGCACTGCAGTCAGTATGTGCGTTTTGTCTGGGCATATTTGGTGTCTTCATGTTTCCACCTCGTCAACAAAGATGGAAGGTTGAGTCTTAAAAAGGAACCCTTTTATAGCAGTTAAACATAACCTGACATCACTAAAGGTCAGATATTTATGGCCCAATCCAGCAAGATGCTAGGGATGTCTTGATTACACATAGTGTCTGTGAAAGTCTGCAGAAATGAAAATGACTCAATTAGCCTGAAAGGACTTGCTAGCCTTTAGGATTTTGTCCTAAAATAGCTGATGTGAGCTGGGACCTTATACCATCTTAAGTTTTTTTTCTGCAAGAAAGTCACAAGGAAGACATGGATGCTTCTGTATCTGAAGGGAGCTTTTCTGTCTGGTGCTGCAGACAGTAGCATAAGCTTAAACCTTGTTCTCTGCCAAATGTGGAATAGTAGGGAGGTTAACAGCATGTGCTTTGCATTATGTCTAGAGGTGCATTAATGGAAAAATCTTCTAGCTATATGGTGTTTCTGTCTGGCCAATACATAAAATATAAAAAACACAGTAGCATGTTAAACAGCAAAGCAAGGGACTCATACTTGATGTGTTTTGTTTATGTTTGAATTGTGTGCATGCTTTTCTCTGTTTCTTTATAGTTTAGACCTCTAGAATGGTTTATGGATATATTGGGCATGTTAGAGCACTTTTTCAGAAAACACTAACATATGCAGAATATTACCCAAATGCAGCTTTTGCAGCTGAAAGCTGAACATGTGATTGAACGTGTGTACATCTTAAACATTTTTCTCATAATTTCTTTTGCCCTACAGAACTGTTTTTTCCCCCCTCCATACTTAACTATCTGCTTGTGAAGGAAATGGGGTGACAGTGCTATTACTAGTTTAACTAAACTACTTGCAGTCATTTTTTTCTTAACTTGAAGGGATAACTTGCCCTAGTTTTACTGCCTCATCTTAAAACATTGTTGCATATGTGTAATGGGAGAAGTTAAAACAAGCTTTTTAGAGCTGTTGTGATAGCCAGTGAAACCTAGTCAAGCTTTTACTGAGTTCTCAGTAAAATCTTAGTAATATTTTCATGTTGATATGGAAAGTATGTTTTTGTGCTTGAAACCTTAAGAAGTTGCATGTCTCTTTAGATAAGTCTTCTCAGCTCCATTTGTGATAATTTTAAGTTTGTTTCCTTCATAAATACCAGCTTAATCTCTTCCCGGATTTAGTGTGAAAGTGACTGATCTAAATGGTCATGCACTGCTCTATCCTAGTGATATCAAAGAAGAAAGGTTTTTGTATTTTTCCCCGATTTCAACCTAAGGAATTGCTCTGCCAAGGACCTGGGTAACCCTGGGAGTGACTTTACTGTGGTAATACTAAGAGATCTGAGACAGATCGCTGTTGTTCTGCCAGAGACTAGCCTGAATCTGGCTTACTGTCTTGGCCTGTAAGTTGTCAGGTTTTCGCTTATCCATTTATTCTGGTTGTTACCACAAAACATGGTTTATGAGTGACCACTTGACCTGTTTTTCAGTTTCCTAAAACACTATTGTAATGTAATACTTGGCTCTGTTTTTTTTAGGAAGCTGGATTCTAGATATAGATGGTGTGTGGCTACTGGAAAGTATTAAGAGCTATGTTAGAAAGGTATTTTGCGCCTAATTAAAACAGGTTTCGTTCTGTGAGTTAACAGTGCAAGAGCAGGAGGAGTAAAATCAAAGCAGCAGTTCTCAGAACTGGGAAGTGTGTGTGTATATGTTTGTTTGACAAAAATAAGGATTTAGAAAATAGTTCGTTCCCTTTGCAAATGCAGAAATCACCAGGCTTTGGCAAGAAGGGGTTTGTTGCCTTGCGCTATTAACTTTTTGAATTAAGCCACTTCATACTATCTAAAGTCTCACCTTGAATATGAGCAATAACAGTTTACATCAGTGTAAAAGGTGAAACCTTTGGAGGAAGGTTCTCTTACACATTTTCTCATCTGTTGGATGTCATTAATTTCCTCTCTATTTTGTTGTCTGCCAAGAAGATTTTTCTGGTGGTTGCAGGTCACTAGCAGATGACCAGCATTCCAATGCTTCTGTGCAAGTCTTTTTTTTTTTCTGCTTGTGTATGGAGAAGTATTACAGGTGTATGGGATGCCTGCTAATTTTTGAAACTGCTTGTAGCCAAAGGATTCTGTTAGGTGTTGTATGTTGTTTGGCTTTTATTATTCCTACTATATGGGTGTGAAAGTATTTACAAATATTAGAGAAATATGGCAGAAAGTAAACAAGAATTTTCTTCCCAGCTTAAGATCAGAACCGAGACCTGTCTCTGGCAAGTTGTTTAGACATTCACCTCACCCAATCACTGGGGCTCTTGTGCAATCTCAGCCTCCTGTTGCACTCCTGGGGGAGCCAGGGTGTGAGGAGCTGTAGTTAGTCAGACCTTCCTGGGCTCAGGCCAGTCTTTCCCATTTCCCAATCCCTTCCCCACGTTCCTGAGATGCCAATCACTGACCTGCTCAGGAAGTATGGTTATCGCTCATCTCCTGACTCACCTTATCTTCCAGCTTTTCTGTCCTCCACCTACTGATTTCCTCCCCTTCTTCTACCCTCACCTCTTTAAAAATGCAAGAATAGCCCTTGGGCAGACCAGGTGCACTGTCATGTTCTGGCAGTGCATGAGATCTGTTTTCTCCGCTTGACTAAGTCATCACTGTTGTAGGAAAAGGTTTCGTGGTCTAAAGTATTTCCACATACTGAACCTTGCAGGTGTTTTCTGCCTATTTTATTATATATGCTTCATACAAATATCTAAATGGCTTTGGAGTTTGTTGGCTTCATGTACGACAGCAAGTACATCTAAGCTCAAGATTATTTTTCCAAAGACACAGCGGCATTTAATTTGCATTAAAACTATTGGTTACTTGGGTTCATAAACTGTAAAGCTTATTTCTAAAAAAAAAAAAATCTGATTTTTTTTAAAATTGAAACTGAAAATGCCATTTTAAATAAAACAAATGGGAGATCTGTCATGGAAAGCAGTATTGGTAATTGGATCATGAGTCAGAGTTATCATCAGAAGTGATGCTTATTGGGAAGCATGCTTAAGAGGTGCTTTTGAGTACAGATAATTACCTACTAACCTAACTTACTAATATCAACAACTAGATGTGAACTTTAAAGTCAGGTGCTAGCAGATGTTGAGCATGCTTTGTGATCAACACCATTATGGAAGTGTAAAAAGGACTATAAAGAAGGTCTGGTGTTCTTCTCTCCTGTCATCTGGGTGATTCTTCAGCAGCCAGAAGTGTTTCTGGCAAAAGCCACTTCAGGATGGTCAGGGAAAGTGATGGGTTAATGCTCTTGGGTTGAGATGATGATAGATTTTTCTTTAGCTTGCTTCGTCAAAAAAAGGAACATAAATGGTTTATGCAAAAGAATGCGCTTCTAGAAGCTATTTTGGTGCTTTGTTCAGCAGTCTGAAGTCTAAATGTGAGGTTTTTGTTGGCGTCATTCAGACAGCTCTAGCAGCCTTGCAGTGACTGGCTGCACTTGTCCCTGCACAGGAAGCGTGAGGGGTTTTCCTTGCCAGCTCAGAACCACTCACTGAATCACCTTCATCAGCTGAGCCTGAGTCTGTGACCAGTTCTTGGTCAGCCTTGTCTAATTTAAGTGTTGAAGTTGTATTTGAGTCTGAGCAGTGCAGCCTGATATCCTTTCTTAAACATGTCAAATGTTCTTAACACTCAGGATTTCAATCTTTCATGCTTGTCTTATGAAATAATATGCTGCCAGATGTTTTATCCTGCACCTAGGACTGTCTTCTGTTTCCAATCTGACATTCCACAGCACTTGTGAGGCTTTAAGTTCTAGGCAGTTTACCAGTGCATGCTGTTATCTTTTGCAGTGATTTATGTCTTTTCCTGTGCTTTGAGTTGTATATTGCGAATAGCAGAAATATGGAAAAATGGAAGCTGGGACCGCTTGTCAGTAATATATTTGCAGTGCCAAGCGGTAGTCAAGAATTTGTCTCATCTTGTATATGTTCTTTTTTCTTTTTACTGCCTTGAAGGATACAAGTCTGCACAAATGCCTAAGTGCTTCCAAATTTGCTTTTGCAGTAACTCTTAACCCTATGTTATTCCCAACTTTGTAAAGAAGTACACTGCTAAAAAGTGTATTTGAATTGCTTTTAACAAATGCTACCAACACATTTCTTTAAATCCTTTGCATTGTGGCCCCTGTACACTTTGATAGCTCTTCAGTAGTAAGATTCTGAGGACAAAAGTTTATCTGGTTGTCATCAGCATGTGTATGTACATAATTAGCGTTCTGTTAACTGCTGGGCTTTGAGCTGTTATGGTTCTTCTGGCATGTACTGAGCACCTGTTGATCACTCAGGTTTTGGAGGATCTTATTGCAGATGTTGGTATATGAACTGGAAAATACCTTGCTAAGTGAAAGCGCTGTGCTCTTGAGGCATACTGAAGGAGCACTTTTGTTAAACCTAATCTTAAAGGCCATTTCATGGTATTGAAAAGCAAATGCATACTTTTAAGTTTGAGGTTTTTTTTTTTTCTTTTAGTATTTGAGAAGAATTTGATTTGTGTGTTTATCACTCATGAAAGAATTTGTTTTCCTGTACTGTGTCCGCAACTGTTTTCAGTACATACCTAAAGAAAGGGAAATATACAAAAGTATTTATAACAGGAATTGAACATACAGTACAGGTATAATTAAATGCAATGGGGGATTTTAAACTTGGTGAGATTCATTCCAGAAAGGATACAAAGTTACAAAACCAGCTAGTTGCTTTGTGAGCACAGTGGTACTGGCTGGCTACAGAGTCTGAATTACTAAATAATTCGGCAGTATCTTATGGTAAGGCCCATGAAACATGGATTTTGTGTAATTATCTGTCTTGATATTGGCACTTACAAATTGTTATCTAAATATATATCATGTTTTAGAAGGACTTAATGAAAGGATGTAATAATCTAGGAAACAAGCTAATTAATCACAGGAATCCATAATTGTATTAGACTATTGTATCATATTTAGTTCTAGAATTCTTGTTGATTCTTGATAGTACAGTTTTTATGGAAGCAAGTTAGACTGATAAAGTACTTATGTCAGGAAACTTCTCATATATTCCCTACCATAATTTGAATTAAAAATGTGGGTAGTGTGGAAACTGATGTATTATAAAGCATGATTTTTATTACATATAGCTTGAATACCATATAATATCCTGCTGACATTGTTCTTGTGTAAACTTGATTAGTTCCTGAATTTTGAAGTGCTTTAATCCACAAAAACAAATATTTGACTTTATCAATTAAAATACAGCAGTCCACTGAGAACAGAATTACTTTAGTTAGATTTTTTTCTTTTCTACTTAAGATCCATGCTCCTGCACAGTCATGTTTCCAGGACTTGATGCTGCAGTGTTGGTAGTCTCCAAAGCCTTTTTCAGTGCTTCCCCTCAACTTTAAATATACACTGGAAGCTACTATATTGGTCAATAATTGCTAGATTCAGCAAACCAAAGATTCCTACAAAAACATGGTCTTTGTGGTGGAAAAATCAAAATAACTTCTCAGGGTAGGGCAATTCAGATGTTTTCTGTTTTGGAGGGTATCCTGGCTGTTCTTTGTGTAACCTGTAGGACTTGAATAGACTGGAAAAAGGTGATGGATTGGAATGGATTAGCCCTGGTATCAGGGGCACTATAGACCTACTGCTGCAGCTTAAACCTCCGGAGGTATCTGTGGCAAAAGAGCTAAAACTGCGTAAATCTCCCCTGGTCTGTGCCCAAAGCGTTAGCTGTTTAATTGCTCTGCGGTGACCGTGGGCTTTGCAAAGCATCTCTTCTGCTTCTTCCTCGGGTAGCCAAGAGTTCCTCTTTACAGTTGTTTGAAGCATACATTTTTCTAGCTGCGCTATCAAGGGGTGGCATAAGCACACACGGCTTGTATGGGGAAAAACATTTTTCTTCCAGCAAATTGATGTGACCCAGTGGGCCCCTTGGTGTTAGTTTTCGATGGTCAGTGTCACATTCTGCTTCCCAACAGTTGAAGGCAAAGTCTCTGCAAGAACAACATCTCAGAATCCTCTAAGGACCCAAGTCCTATTCTGTTGGTGAACCAAGGTTGTTAGGGATAGGCTATCAGCAAATAGACTTTGCTCTTAAAGTTGGTGTTGTGCTAACTTCTACAAACTATGCTATTTTATTTTTTTTAAGATTAATTAGGCTTGACATGGGAAAAAATGAACTTGAGTGTTTTTTGTAACAAATGGAGATCTTGTTTTGACACTGCTTTTGTCTATGGAGGTCTGATTTGAGATTTGGCCTTTAATGAGCAACTTGAGTTCCATTTAAAGCAGAGTTCTGTGGGGGAAGGGAGAATGACTTCATTGCAGGCGAGCCACTGCTTTTGCTATTTTGCTGTGTCCCTTTTTTTTTGTCTCAGCATTGGGTTGCAACCACAGAGTTCAAGGCATGATCGTTTTCAGATGAGAGGATAGGGGTAGGTCTTCAGCAGAGCAAGGCAGATTAGAAGTGTATCTAACCAAGTGAAAGAGGACTCGACAGTGCCTGAATATACAATATGTGGAACTTGAGATATGTTGAGTACCTGTTGCTAGTAACTAAGTCTGGCTTCTGAAGCAGCTTAGATATTTGTCTATAACTGTCAGCTTTGCCTTAGAGCACTATGTAATAATGTATATCTGCATGGCAATAAAGGACTAGATCCAATGTACTGGAGAAAATAAGAACTTGACCAGTTTGATACTTGCTTTAAATAACAACTTAATCTGCATGTACAATGCTATGTGTTTGACAAAACTTGATTTGATACAGTTGAAATGGGTTCTGTTGTGGTTTAAAAAAAGTACATACAATAATGGCGACTAATCTGTTCTAGCTTAAAGCTGCCTTCAAACACACAGGGTATGTACTCTCTGCAGAACTTACTCCAGTCTCCACTGCCCTTGGCATCAGTCTTGGGAATATGTTTAACAAAGTGTGTGAGTAGTTTCACCCTGGCATAGTTTCATTCTAGGAAGACTTGAGAGGAAGCAGAACAACAGTGGCTACTTATTCCCATATTTGGTATTGTTCTAGGCAAAAAGAACATCCTTCTTCACTAAAAGCGAGGGGTGATACAGAGTTTCTGGGCAATTTAACCTTCTTCAAACCATGGGTTAATCTTGATGGGGTCTATTTTCTTTGTAGCTATGTCCAGTGCAGTTTTCTACATGGAGTTATAGTGATGTTAAGCAGTTAGGTGGCACTAATGGAATGGATTAAAATAAGTGGGCTTGCAGCTTCACAATATTAGAGGTTTGTCTTTAAATAGCTACAACTCCTTTTTCTACAGCAGAGCTTCCATTGGTCTATACATTAGTAGTGATGTGTAAAGAATTGGAATTACTGGAGGTTACAAAGTACTTCTAGTGAGAAGAACACTGAACCTTTAATTGCTGATAGTGGAAGAGGGCAGAACAACTAGAACACCAATGTCAGCTGTACCTCCTTGCTTGCTCATTGTTTTCTCTTTCTCAAGACTTGTACATGAATGGGCTCATGTTGTATTCTGTATTCCCAGTGCAGATTTGGGGGTGGGAGAGGAACCCCAAGCCCTAAACCTGATTTCTTAAACAGTCAAATAAATACTGAGGGAGAGGCAAATACAATGTAGTTCAGAAAGGCATTGCGTTTACTAGAAATGTACTCCCTACTTCCTGCTGCCTTACCTGCTCCTGTGCAATTCACCTGTAAAAATACAAATTAATTCTGTGACAGCAGATTTTGATCTTCAGTTTAGGAGTCCTGAGCTTGACCTCTTCTTGTTCTTAAGTATTGCAACTAAAAACTTCCCATGCTGGAAAAGAAATGCCTGAAAACCACCCAGAGGAGCAGATCATAATACAAAACTCTTAAGTCCCTGTTTCAGTGACATAGGGTAGGTTTATAGACTTAACGTCTTTTCCAGTCCTGAAAGCTGCTTTTGTGGAAAGCAATTTAAGAGCTGTTTATTCTGAAAACAGTCTTAACTGTGTGAAAGATGACAGGTGCTGAAGCAAGTATTATATATTTGGCTGTATTGACAGTACAGCCTGTACCCTTAGTTTATAGGCAGATACGTCATAAACTTTTGCTGTTGCGAAGGATGTTCTGATGAACCTGTACTGAAGGTAGTAGTTTGAATGTAATAGAGAAGCATGTTGTTACCACAATTAATGAATTAGTCATGAATAGCTATTTAGTCTGACACACCTCGAGAGTGTTCACCTACTGAAATCAGGTTTTCTTTTGTTCAGATAATTTCTTAATGGTAGAGGCTGAGGCATTTCTGCACCTGAGGCCATTAGGTAACTTTTTCACCTGACTTGTCCAGTACATGGGTCTGTTCTCAGACCAGAATACATTTAAACTTGAAAAAGCAGTTAGCAGGCTTATCCTGCTACTGTTTGGTGGGATTGTCTTGGGATTGTCTTTATGCTGAGTGTGGCTACATCCAGCCTGGGACTGCAAGGGACAAAGCAAGTTTGATTGTAAACTGCCCGTTGTGGTTTGTACTGGATCTCTGATACTCAAGAACAGTTAAATAGCTCATAACTTATTATGGGGGGAAAAGGGACTTTAATAAAAAATATCAGTGGTAATTTTCTATTGTTCTAGACTGCACTTAAGACTTTGTGGAGTTCTTCCTAGTCTGCACTTCAAAATTTGTAGCTGGAGAGTCAGTAATTGGACTGTTAACTACCTGTTGAGGTAGCTACGGTTATGAATTTTACATCTGAAGCAGACAGTATTTTGAAAGAATAACCATTTTTATTTCAGAATTATTTTACCTGGAGACTACAGTTAAGATCTGAAAGTTAAAGTCAAGGCTATTTGCTTCCCCTGCCCAGAGTTTGAAAGTAATTAGTCACTCTGCTCTTTACAGATGTGGAGTGGTAGGCTAACTCTAAAACACTAATCCTGCTGCTGTTTGCTCATTGAGAGTGCAGGTGTACAAACAGGAAAAGAAAAAGGGGAAGTTAATAGCATTTGATTGCCAAAACAAAAAAGCACCCATTCAGTAGCTAAAATTATGTTCAAGCTGGTAACAGGATACAGTGAACAATGAAGAATGTTTTTTGCATTCTGTAGCTAAATGTGCCCTTTTAGGGCTTGTTTTGCAATTACTTTTGACCAATTGAAACTCTTGAGGTGGGTAGAAGTCTACCTCATTTAAATGAACTCACTTTTTTGGCATGATGTCTCAATGAGATGCCTAGTAACTTTTTTTTCATTATTGGTATTTTTAAAGACTTGGGAATATACTTAAGAACTGAAACTACTCAGTTTTTATTTTTTTTTTTTTGGTCAGGGCAAGTCAGGACGTGTAAGTAATAGAACTGGCAGATGGGAGAGTACTTTGTTGTTCTATCCATTTGCAACTGTAGCTGTAATAAAACATAATATTCTCCCCCTTATTCCTGTTGCTCTCTTCCGGTCTCTAGTGTGGCAGTGTGTGACAACCTTGCTGAAGTACCAAAGCTGTGCAGAGCCTCAGTAATCTCTCTGTGGATGTTGTTTTGTTCTGCTGCTATTTTAATAAGGAAGTACTGAGGAATATGTCTAAGGGGCATGTTCTTAGCAGCTGCCATGGTCACTCTGTTGTGGAGTTCTCCTAGGAGCCTAAATAATCTGTAGTGTGTGAGGGCTGGAATCCTATGGTGGTTTTGACAGGCAATGTATATCCAAACTATGTTGTGTCCTCCATAATGGAAGTGTGACTTGGTTTGCAATAGGCTATGACAGACCCTACTTTCTCAAATAGGAAAGAGAATAGGGGGAATAAATCTAAGAGGGAATAGGTGGATGGTCTGTGTTGGCAAGTTGGTGCGAGCTGCCTGATCCAGGAAAGCTGCTTCCAACTTTGATGTGAAGTTCTGCTCCTTCAGTTGTACCTTATTTCTCTTTTCATTTGTTCATAAGCCTTCAATATTGCTGATGGAACTGGTTCAGTGTGTGACACCTTAGGTATAGGAAGCCTCTGCTTGTCTTCATACGCACTGATCAGCCACGTGACTTTGAAATACTCGGCCTGACGCTGTGGTCTTACCTCTTAGCTTCTGCAGTTGTCTTCCACAAGCTTTCCCTTCTACGTCTCTACTTTCAGCAAGCCTTCACCGAGGTCCTCTGTTTGCAGCTGCAAATCCCAAAGGGCATGCTCACTTTGTTACAATGTGATTGAGTTTTTTCACTTAAATGTTATCCATAATACTATGTAATATAATGTGATATGCAATTTTGCGTTTATTAGTAGTTCTAAACGATTTAGCCTTGCCCAGACAATGGTTCTTAAATGGTGTGTGTAAGCATCAAAACATTTCTTTGGTGCCTTTTAAAGTTCACCTATCTATGTTAGGACATACTAAATGGAAACTTGCAATGAAATACATTGCATAAAGGCAAGGAAGTTCTATTTTGGACTTTGCAATAAGGTGATGGAGATGAAAATGTATGTACAAAGTTATCTCCGTTCATGAACCTGGTTATATAAATAAGTCATGTTATTATTAGAATAATATGAAACATGTGACTAACAGTAGATTAAAAATTAATTTTTATATTTGTAGTACTTCTTACAGTTATTGCTACAGGGTGTTGATGAATTTTTAGGAGTGCAATGAAATATATACACTACTCAGTTTATGCATTACCACTAAATTAGCAGAACACCGAGGATAAATCTTTAAAAAGAATCTGTGGTATAGTTGGTGTTAGATATTGCCTGTATACCACAGACCATGCGTGTGTGTTTAAAACATACAGGAAAGCCCTTTTGTCATGCTTAGCTATTATCATATGATTTAAAATGCAGAGTATTTTTTGAAGCTGCTGTTAACACTACCTAAAAGCAATACAACTACTGTAGAAGTGGAGTCCAGACTAAAAAAAAACTATTGTAAAATGTTCCACAGCACTTTTAATCACTGCAAATAACTGAAACCTCTTTGACACTATTTGCAAGGTTTTGTCCCTTTTGATAGCCCTTCTGCTGAACCATTGGGCTGTTATTGACTTGTGACTAAATTACTAGTCTTACTCTATTTAGAAATTTGGGCTTTAACTGATGTTGTCCTATGCAAACACTGATGTAAATCAACCATTGCTAAACACTGAGATTTGACAGGAGCAAACTGCAAAGCAGGATAGCTGCAGGCTGCCTCCTTTCTTTACTGTGTTTTGGTGGAAACAAAATGATTCTGTCAGTCAGACCTTGCACGAGGAGTGTGCAGAAGCACATCTGCGTATCTGATAGCCTAATTACTTAAGCTACAGATTTTAATAGGTGCTTTCATTCATTGGATGAGGCATGCTTAGTTGCACAACATAGTTTTTCATATGGTTTCTGGGATTAACATTTTGCGGAGGAAAGAAAAAGGCACAGGCAAACGGCTGGGATGGGTAAAGATCACATGCCTGATGTGTGATGTATTTTTCCACTGTTGCTTCACTAGATGATACATAGAACTGTACATCTTAAAGGAACCTTCTAGAAAACAAGCTTCTCTCAGTTGCTGTACTTCAAATAAACCAAGGCACATAATGACATCAGTGGGGGTTTTGAGAGTGGGAGTGTGAATTCCAAATCTACATCACTAAATGACCATCCAATGATCCCACCTCTTTGCTAAAATGCTTAAAGCATTCCTTGCCTTTATTCCCTTTTCCATCATCTGCCATATCACAGGACAGCACGCTGCCCGTGGGTGACTGTGGTGGGGGTGAGTGTCCCCTCACCAACACCAGCGCTGTCCCCAGCAGCATTAGAAGCGGGATGTGCTGTCTGTGAACCGGGCCCTCTTGCCTGACCCCACTCCAGGGCTGCAGCTACTTCCACACACTGCAGGAATGTGAGATAATATGTGTTAAAACCTAACAGTTTTTCAAGAAATTAAATTGAAGCTAAATCAATAGACATCTGAAGTGATAGAATGAGATTATATGGTACTGCATATAAAACTTAATAGGAAACTATAAAGTGGGTTATTTATCTGCATATTTAAAAACTTAACTAGATGAGGCATTCTAGTGCACAAAGGCTTTTAGATGCATGTATTCTGCATTTGAATGCAATACAACCTACAGAGGAGGCATTTTGTTTTTCTTATTAAAAACTCGCAAATTTTACTAAAGAACAGTTTGTACTAATGTGCTCTTTTTTATTTTGAAAAACCTAAAGAAAACCCCTGAGGCTTTCCATAATTACTGTACATGATTCTAATAGCTTTTGTTAATCAGATGTATTAACAATGAAATACTAAAAATTGTATTATCAATAGCAAAATAGCACAAACTTGCCGATTTTTTTTAGTTGCTGGCAGGCTGTACACCTTGCTTGTTTAAAAAAATCTGCGTATAAGTTACTCTGGTCTTGTTGTATTTGGTCTTATTGAACTTAGGTTTGTTGGTGTTCTCTTGCGTGTATCTTTGAAATGTTACCTCGGAGGATGTTTGAAGCTCCAATTCCATAAGCACCAAAACAAATGTCCTTCACTTCTGTGTGACAGATTAGATGGAATCTGTAACTTAAGTTTTCAGCTCATCTTCCAAAACCAGAAATGTACAGACAAGGAGGAAAACTTAAGATCCGTAGGTTATGTTGTTGTGGTGTTTGTGTGTGTGTTTTTTTTGTGTGTGTGTGTGGTGAGGGGTTTTTATTATTATTTTTAAAGAGGACACTATCTATAAAAATGGATAGGCTACCTCAGAATCATCTTTCCTTACAGTCCTGCAGGGACAAACATTCTTAATTGGCCTAGATACTTCTTGCAGAAGCAAGAAGGGAATGGTTTTCTTTTCAACAAAACCTAACTAGGCATAAATAAAACTGGAAGAATATGTTGGCAACTTATTACAAAGACTTGGATATTTCATGGTTCTTTGTTCTTTATTTACGTGTTTATAATTAGAAGTAGTTTGTTTTTTGAAAACCTCAATGAGTTTCAGTATTTTAGGTGTTGAATAATTAATGCTAAACTTTGTTTACGCATTGTTTATGGTACCAAAGAACCTTAAGCAAGTGATGAAAAGAAGGCTTGCCGCATTCCTTTATTTACAGTTATCCTCGGGTTAATAGCAACATTTAGACACAACTATCTTGCCAAAATCTTAGCAAAATTTACATAAAGACTGGTGCTATGCCAAGCCTCCTCATTGAATTCTGAGGGCTGCCCAAATCTTTCCCATTTGATTCTGCCCCTCCTGAAAAACATTCCAACAGACTTTAAATTTGTTTCCAGTTTGGCACTTTTCAGTGCCACTGTTTCCAGTAAGGGCACTTTTCTTTATTTTTAGGTTTCTATGGATGCTATGCACAAGGACAAGCAGCTTACTAAAAAATGAGCTGTGCTGGAGTGTTTATTCATAGATGTTAAAATGATGTTTGTCCTTAAACTTTCTGAGCACTGACTTCTTCAGACCATGCTAGAGTGATGGTTTGTGGTAGTATCAAGGAATAGCTTAGTGCTCTCTGAATAATTATCAGATACAGTAGGTGCCATAGGGCACAAGGAATTGTCTGAGATTAAATAGAAAAAAAATCTCACCTGGAATTTCTCAGAAGAATTTGCCTTTAAGTTCATATCTAAATCTTTTTTCAAAGGAAGAAAATAGATTTTAATGAAAATAGTCTCATAAATATAGAAACATGTACTGCATCAGTGCCTTGGAATCTTCTCACGTGCATTCCAACATCATAGGTCAGTGCTCCAAAAGTTTATGGCATTGACTTAAATTCTTGGTCATCTAATATAATCTCACATAATCGCATTGACATGAAATGTAGGGAAAACACAAAATGCAGTAGTTGTGGTCTGCAGCCAGCGGCAGTGTCTTTGCTGCACGTACCTGCCTGTCTGAAGGGGCAGGACATTGAAAGTCTGTCCTGCTTCTTGCCAGGCTTGGAGCTGCCTGATCTGCACCATTCTTGAGAACAGCCGAGCTGTGGGCATCTGCTTCAGAAACCCCGTCAGCTGAGTATTTCTTACAGGAAAAAGGACAAAACAGGGTAGATGTGTAGTAGTAGAATTAGAGGCTGATCTTAGACAGTATGCCTTTTCCAGCAACTGTGCTGAAAGCCCTGAAAATGGACCTGCAGGTTTAGGATTATCCAAAGATTAATACAGCATGCTGAACCCTTAGTTAGCACCAGGGAAGTCTGTGGAAAGTGTCAACATTTCTTTCTTAAGCAGTGTGGTGGGGTTTTTTTATTATTTTTTATTGCTTTTGGAATGCTCCTGATACTTTTATTTTTTTCCTTATGGTTCTCAATCTAACTTACAGGTGCCATGGTGTTTCTAGGTCAGGTGTGAGGAAGGTGAAGAAACCATTGTGGAAGAATAAATATATTGGGAAGGTTTGTCAAAGTTCAGGACAGCCCTGTATGCAATAATTGGCAGTAATGCCACGTTGAACTCTAACAGGTATTTCTGGAATATGTGTATGCCTCGCTGGTGATGATGGCTCACAGCTGAGGGGCGTGTGGCAGAACACACTCTTACTGACCTGATACAGCATAAGGGTACAGCTACTGCTTGTGTCTTTGGGTCACGTTTTTAGGACATCACCTTAAATTGTCTTTTTTTTGGCATGTTAGAGTGAAAGGCAGCCACTCCTGTAACCGTCATGGGGTCATAAGGAATACATTGCTTAGCAAGATGACATGTAAGCTTAGAGGAAAGCTACTTGAGTGCAGGTTGGGTTTTGAGCCAGATCTTTATTTTTAAACAACTGCAAATCTTGGCTTTAGCATGGAGTGTAGAAAAAGGTTAAGCTGCCTCTAAATGATTCAATGGTGTAATGAATTGCAGCAGCTCAAAGTTAAAGGATATCAATAATCTGAGCATCCATTTTGTGTCCAGATTGTTGAAGAGTGGAGAGAAAGAAACGATATTCACCTAACAGCTGTCTTAGCAGAATCAGAATGCTATGCTTAGGTTAAAAGTCACTCAGCTGGTTTTAGTTTACATTTAAAATTATTTTTTCAGTTTATGTTGGTTTGACTTGGATCTCGGAGTTTGAATGAGCCTAGAGGTTGAAGGCAAGGTATGTCACAAACATTTAAGTTTAATGTGGTTTTATGTTGATGCCCTGCAAGCCCAAGTCTTCAGCCATGGTTTAATACCTGAGATTTAAGGGTTTTTTTCTTAATTCCTCCTGCCCCCAATTTTGAGGCCATTGTGATTTAGCTTGAATTTCACCTCTTCTGAGTTTTCATTATGAAGTTTAGCATTTTGCGTAAGATAAAAGCTAGCTAGCTTTCTGTTTTTGAGGTAAAATGCTAAACTTTTACTGTTATGGAATACAAAGAAGTAGTTGGATTCATAATGTTTGAAGTTCTCTAACAGAAGTCTTTGAAGACATAAATGAGATGTACAGGTTGATAGAGATACAGATGATGGTGATGAAGAGAACCCAATGTAGAATGTAAAGTCATGTTGAATACAGATTTGCTTCAATATGGTTGGGGGGGAGAGAAACGCTTATTTGGACTGGGCTTCAATTTTTGGATGCTTTGTGTCCTATTAGCACCATACTTCAGTGTTGAAATGAAAAAGACCTTTAGGTAAATGAGGTGTCTTCAACAGCAAATGTGAATAATTTCCTGAGAGGAAGCCAGGGTCAGACGTAGCATCACACTTCACTGCAGAAACTCTTTTAAATAAAATCAGGGTAACTTATCAGCAGTTTTTCTTCAAAGCTGACCCTTAGCTTTTCACTTGGTTTCCTTTTAACAGAAATGGTTTGAAACTGATGTTTATTTATGATGCTGATACTGAATTACAAGTTGTAACAGGCACTTAAATATGGTCTTTTGCATAATTCTGCAAAATCAGTGATAAAATTACAGGTTTGTGAAACAGCAGCAATTTAAGTGTACTGGAGTGCATTCAGAGCTGCTTTGGCATCTCTCTGCAAAGCAGAATTATGCCAATGCATCATCTGTGACGCTTAATCTGATACATATCCTGATACTATCAGTTTCTTATAGCAAATGTATGAAGTTTGCAAGTGAACTTGCTTGTTCACGCATCTGGTAAAAGCCTATAGTTATGAAGATAGCTAGATGTCTGAAGTGGTTTTCAGTTATCTTTCTTGCTCCAGAAATCATTTGAATGCTAGACATTAACATTAAACAATCTAATGTATTTTTAAAAGCAGGGAGCAGGGAATAGCTGTTTCCATGCCAAAACCTGTCTTTTGTAGACTAATAAGAGCTATCACTTTACCTGTTAAGTGAACTTATGCCCATAGTTAATAAAACAAAGATAGTACAGATGCAGGAGTCGCACACATGCAGTGTTGCAGCCTGCACAATACCCATGAAGACCCAGTTTCCCGGCTGTTGAAGGTTATATTAAAAAATGTTGGGCCAGACACTTCCATTATGTAATTCAACTAATAACCATGGTGTTCCACTAGAGCAGAAGGAACTCTTTGTATTCCCAGTGTATCTCTATGCTACCACCTTTTCGGGCCGTCAGCTACTTCGCCAGTGGAGATCAGGTATATGAATTTGTAGTATTATTTTGTTGGGTGCCTTATGAATTATTATGGAAATATGAAAGTCTATAGAACCAGGATACAAGCTTAATACAAATTAGAGTAAATAATCTGAAGCGTGGGGTCTGACAGGAAGAAGATATGACTGCTTCATGAAACTTTAAATAGGCTGGGTTATTTAGAAAAATGTTCAAAGAATAGCATTCTCATATCGACTAGAAAGATATTGTAATAAAAGCCAATGGAGTAAAGCTAATATTAAATGAAAATAAGCCAGTTATTCTATACAACCAAAGTATTACCTGCTGTATTTTTAATGTAGTTTCTTCTCAAAGCTGCCCTGAGATGGGTAATCAAAACTGTTAGAAAATTAGTGCAATGGCAAATATTGAATTTGTTCATGATGTGCATGTGGGTGATAATCTGGTTATGAGAATGTCTTCTTTTGTGGACACTCAATGAGACCCGCTTGCCCTGGCATAGTCTAATTATTGGTTAAAGTAAAAATCAAACTCTGACAAAGGATGAATGAACCTGTGCATGAAATTGTCCCCAAGCCACTTTCATTAGCCATTCACTGAGCTCCCACTTCTGTATTTTTGAGTAGTTTAGACTTTTCCTGCTGTCACCATGTACTTTGCAGCGGAAAGATCTCTTTGCCACTAGATATTTAGGTTTAGTGCTTGTATGCATCACTGAAAACCTGGAGTGGTCTGCAAAGTGTTGTGTATTGGGCCTTTAGATCCTTGCTGTAGGATGAGGGAGGAATGAGACTGTCATACTGGTGGGGAGTGTGCTTTCTGAGGGGGCCGCTGGCAGCTCTGGAAACCCTCCTCAGCTGCACGTCAGTTGTGCAACCATCCTCAACTGTTATGCTGGAAGCGGATAGTAAGCACTTTGCAGACCAGGCCAGAGGTGAATGTGCAGCTGAGAAAGTGAAGGGATATCTGTTTGAGTCTCCTACACAGTGCATGAGGTTTGTTGGGTCTAATGTATACTGCTTTTCTCAAGACTTTGCTTCCTGTTGCTTTTTGAATAATAGCAGCTTTTGGGCAGTTGATGTCAACATGAAGATTTGATCCCTTGGAAAGATGTGTAACTAATATCTGAGGTGGAATGCTCAAAGAAATTGTTTGTATTTATGTAATAATTACACAAGGAAGCAGTTGTATCTGCATGCACTAATATTAAAGTTGGATTTTTTTTTAAGAGTTAAATTAAAGATTTAATTAATGTATCAAATAGTCTGTCTACCCCAATGTCTGAAGTAAAATCTGATTTCTTGCATGAATAACAAGACATGACAGCTAATAAAAAGGAATGTGTGGGTTGAGCCCCATGCATTTTGCCAGCCAGGTGTGGGCTCTGCTGTGGATGGTAACACCACTCCCTGGTGGAGCGTTCCCCTGCTGCTGTGAGTCAGCGCTGCCCAGGTAAACAGGAACTGCTGTAGTCCTGAAGCTTTTACTGTTTACTCGGTGCTCTCTGAAATTAAAATAAACATAGAAAGCAATTTTTACATTACAACCTCCCCCACTGTGGAACTCCTTCTGTCCCCCCAAAGAAGCTTCTTCATCCGCTGTCACCAGTGAGAGGAGTTGACAGCTCATGTGTGAACTGGGGATATTGATGTGGGGGAGCGCTCCTGCTTCTCCCTCAACCACAATAACATCTCTTCAGCTCTTCACTGCATGTCCCACCTCCCAGTGCCAGAGCTGTCCCCTGCTGCAGGACTCCTTGTTCACACAGTTCTCCCACAACAGTGACCTGTCTAGAAATCCAGACACCTGAGCAAAGTCCAAGGACAGATTATGGAACTCTTTAAGCCAACATGAAAGTAGACATTGTTGAAGCCACCTCATAAGGAAAATCTTAGATAAACCATGCAGTATACCTTGAGATTCTGCAAGCAGGACTTTGGCAAATCAACAGTAATGATGGGGCACCACCCTGGTCCAACACAGCAGTGATTATCTCTTATCATCCCAGTCAAAACAACATGGTGCACACAGGAGGGCAGGTCTCTGTTCCAACATTTGGGAAGATCCCAGCAGATACCTCAAATTTGAAAGCGATGACCATTCCAGTGCCTGCATTAAATGAGCAGTTGATTGTGTGTCTTGTTATTGGCATTTGAGCAGTTAAATGTTATAACTCTGAGCAGTGCATTGCACTAATAAAGTTTTGTGGTGTCAGCACAAAGGTGCTTTTTGGTACATACTGTTGAAAAATCAGTCTGGCCACAGTTATCTGCTGTGTTGCAGCTTTTGCTGGTTTATCATGCCTATTACAATAGAGTGTGGTTTTTTTCTTCACTCTGACCTGCCACAGGCATGTGACTACATGACAGACTTCAGTTAAAAAGCAAAACCTGATTGTATTCCCTCTTGTTTGAATATCAGTTCCGAAAATGGCTATATTTATACCTAAAAGGAAAACAAAACAGAGTACATGTAAAAAACCACAAGCAAACCAACAGTCTCAACTTAGTTTTTCAAAATTATTTTAAATTTACATGTTATTCAGGGGGATGATTTAGCTAATGTGCTTATTTTATAAATCAATCTTTCAATTTTTGTGGAATCGCTACATACTTTTACTCAACTAGATGAAGCAGATGGCATGAAAGCACGTAGTTTGGTATTCTTGGTTAAAAACAACAGTAATAAGAAAAGGTTCATGCCACTTTCTATCATCTGCCAATCTGCTGTATTCTTACGATCCATTAGTGATTGATGAAGACAAATACACCCAGGAAAACTGTAGATGTTCAACAGTTTATTGAGGAGAAAATAATATCGTTTCGTAACATCTTTTGTTGTGGAGTGTGTTAGTGCATCACATTGGAATTAAATTGCTTTGTATCTGGAGTTCGTATGAATATGTGCTAAGCATATAAAAGAAAAAACAGGAGGTTTAGGGTGACAGGTAGATGATAGTGTCTCCCTAGGTAGTGTATTGTTAAGTTAATGAAGTAGGCATGTTGGGGCATAGATGTCTTTATTTTTTAATTAAATGTCTAAGCCAACTAAAATAATCCATTTATTGAGATTGTTTCAGTTTCTTTACTTATTCGAGATAGTTTTGCTCTTCCTAAAGTAATAGAGTAATAAAAAAAAAATATCTGCCATCTGTGTACGAGAGCTGGTATGCTGTGTTTAAACTGGAGTTTAAAAAGCCTTTTGTACTGGACTGCTCAGGCAGTAAAAAGTTGTGTTTCTGTAGGTCACAGTTCAATACCCAGGGACTTTAAAAAAGCCATATTGAGGTAAAATTTTAGAATGCGTAAAAAGGAAAAAAAAGCCATGGTGAGCAGGCAGGGCTGCGCTGCCTGATGCCTGGCACTCGGAGTTTGGCATGAACCGCTTTGCTATCAATTAACCGGGTAACAGAAAGTTACTTTATCTTTGAAAGTTAGCGGACTACAGACTGAACATAAATTACTAGGTTTCGATTATTCTGATTTCATGAAGCTTTTAAACTGATGTAGTATTTTTAATGAAAAAATAGAACTATCTTGTGCGTTTACTGAAACAGAATAGAAAAAAAAAATAACCCAAAAGCTCTAACAGTGTGGGAAGATAGGTTGTGACCCAAGTTTAACAGATCTAGTGTGCTAAAACATGTACAGGTATATCATGATCGTAATAAAAAATCAAAGCAAAAGTATTACTGGCAGTAAGTTCTTAATCAGTACAATACACTATATAAGATGCTTTCTCTCATTTTATTATGTAAAATTTTCCTTTGGTAATGCAATTTCAATAAAATTATTTGCTGAAAAGTAAATATTTTATGACAAGAATAATGTTAGGGTTAACAAAGTTTTATACTAAATTCAAGGAAAGATTCAAAACTCTAATAGTTTGGCATCTCTTTTCATCATGCTTTGTGATTACTGGCAGTACTGAGCATGTTTTTCAAAGACAAGTCACGCTTTACTGGAATGTAACTAAAAATACGAGCTATAAGTATTTTATAGTATCTTCCTGCTAATAATTAAAATATTGAGCTGATTAGGTAGACATTTGTTGTTTGGAATGAGATATTTTCAGTCACTTGAAAATGCCAGTGACATAATTAGAAATTAATTCGGTAGATACAGACAGTGGATTTGTTGTAACTGTTGTAACCAAATGGTATTTCACAGGAGCAGTTTAATTCCCTGAAATTCTACAAATACTTAAATGGTTTCTACATCTTCAATACTTGCAAAATGTATTGATTTACTCTTCAGCTGGCACCAGCGTAGCATCAAAACGCTGTGTTGTGGCAGTGCCTGTGGAGACACTGGTCCGTGTGTCTGAGCTTCTGAGTCGGCCCGTTCTGAGATTGCTCTCTGGAAACCAGATAATAAGCTCACAGCTGACTTCAGTTTCTTATTTGGTTTCAGGCTGATCAAGGAAAAATATTTTCAGTCTGATGCTGTAGGAGAGGCAGCGGTGTTTTGTCTGAATTTACTGATAGTTTTCAGATTACATAATTAAAGACCGTAACAATTTTTTTTTTTTTTGTAAACGCAATACACAGAGGAATACTCAGAATAAATTCATCATAGACAAATTTTTTCCTGTTGTTTGAAAAAAACCCAAACCAATCAAACCCCAAACAAACAAACAACAGCCAGAAAAAAAATATAATGTTCTTGTTCACAAAGAGGTGGAGGAGACTTTGGGGGCATTGCAGCTGTGGAAAATCCAGTGATATTTGGCCTCTGATCTAGTTGCTCTGTTGTATTTTGGGGAAGGTGGTATGCAAATAATCTCAGAGCATCTCTCATCCAGGGAGGTGTCAGGAGGGGAAACCATCACTCAGCCTTTTTTTGTAATGACAATGAAAGAGGGACGAAAAAGTTCCCATACACCTGTATTGTAGAGAACAGATGCCAGAAAGAATTTTAATACTCTATAGCTAAACTGTGATAGTAAGTTTGGGTTAAAACATATGGTATTTTGTAGTATTACATGTAAGATGTATGATTGTACAAACCTCTTTGAAACCTGTTTTTAGTGGAGAAGAGTGACAGATATAAAAGCTTTATTATACATTAAGCACTGATATAGCCAGAGTGAAGCTTGTTTGTTGTAATTGTTGTCTTGCATTTCCTTAACTTGCACAATATGCATATAAAGATGCAAACTGTATATACAATTTACAGATCAAGAGCTAGTGTGCAGGGATGCTGCTCAGTTAAATAATTGGAATGGAGTCTGTGTATGTGTGTGTATTTTTATGTAGATACACTCATCAACTAAACGTTGCTATTGCAAGCTTTATCCTTAATCCACCATAGTCACCAAAAATGTTGCTACTCGTGTGAGAAGGAAGAAGTCAAACTTAGAACAGTTCTGGAGACTGCTCAGTAAGTTGAGGAAGGCCGTTCATGTCTAAGAGCAAGTCAAGCAAGTTAAGTAGATAGCAGCATTGCATTTCCTTGAGAAGATTGTTTCTTGGAACATTAGGCCACAGCTGCCCAAAAAGCTGTGGGGTATGTTAATATGAATTTGCAGTTCATTAACTACATTCTGGTATCAGCCCACTTTCTCTGTAAGTTGTGTCAGAAACATGTGCACGTTAGCGTGATCTGCTCTTAAGCTCATTCCCATCCTTATTGTGTTCTGTCAAGTAGCTGTGCCTTTTTCAAAAATACTAGTGAAAATTAATACCAATGCCATACCTGATCCTCACAGTGAAACACTGCAGTAACTTTTATTTTGGTCATGTTCTGTTATTTATCTTACAAGAATCCTGATATCTTCCCTGACTGCTGAAAATGAGCATAATGTGTGTAGCCTGTAGGCATCTCACATTGCTGTAGCTGGTGTTGTGTTACAAGCGTGCACCTGCTGCCCAGGTGAGCAGGCTCTGGGTTCGGTTCTGCCCTGTCCCTCCTGCGGCCCCGGCTGCTCTGGCGTTGGCTGCGGGGGTGACGTGGGGACCTGCCTGAGCTGGCCCTGCTGCGGAGTCAGCCCTTCTGTCACAGGGGCCTGAGTAGACTCTGCTCCCAGAGCAAACACTGAGAACTGGGGATTTTTTAAGTATTTTATTTCCCTAGCTGTGGTTTGAGGGATATTAACCTGCTAGTAGTTTCCAGTCCTTAATGCAATTTTGGTATTTTTAGTTCTCTATAAAATGTCCTGCTGCTAGATGCTCAGTACTTTTGCTTTGCTCTTTCCTGAAATCTTAAAGCTCTGCTTTTTGTCTCCCTTAATATTTCTGTCATATTAAATTTAAATAATTTGCCCTCTATCTTTGTTGATCTAGCTGATTCTGCTATCTTCCTTTTATTTCTTTCTGAAATATGGTCACATCATTGCAGATAATATCTCTATTTTTTCTAACACTAGATATACAAGAGTATTTTTGTCTACTATGTCTTTTCAGTTTTGATTATCCAGGTCAAGGACCAAAAGCCACGTTAAGTATTCCTAATGTATCCTCTACTGAGAAAGCAGACTTTTCCACTTTATAGAAATATATGAAAGATTCCTGTAAGTGGATTATACAAGGTTGCAATTTTGATGGGTTATGTCATTGCAAAAAATTGTGTTTCTTTTTCTTGTTAGATGGAAAACCTGATACAAATTATGCAGGGATGACACTAGTGATACGCCTCCATTGGTAGAAGCATTGATGTCAGGTGTAGAGTAGCTGATATGTGTTTTTTTCAGTTTTGTGACATCTTCGGTTAAGATGATAGCTGTGTATCCTTTAGTATTGTATTCATAATACTTCTCTGAATAGATAGACACATGCCTCCAAAACTACAAGGATTTTGTGCAATAATATGTTGTCATAACTGAAAAAAATAAAAGCTCATGCTTGTGATCATATGACACTCTTACTTCCCTCGTGGAGGCTGAGAATCCGTTCTGCACTGGGATGGAGGATTGATGTTTGCTACCGAAAAAAGCTGTCAGAGATTCAGGATGGCAATTTTTCCCCTTTTGGGAACCACAAATGATTATTTATGGCATGTAGGTTGTCGTAGTTTAGACAGAGTTCTGATGGAGAGAGAGAAACAAGGCTCTTTCTCAGGGACAGAATATATAGTGTCTTCTGATTCCTTGTTTTTAGTGCTTTATTTTTAGACGTACTATTTTTAAAGAGCTTGAAATACAAAAATATTTGCTTTTTTTTTTTCCAGTTTAAAGAAAACCCTGTTGTGACACAGCATGACTCAATCTTTTTATAGCCACATCAAATATGTGTTGCTTAGGATAATATACAAATATACTAACAATAATAAAGACAAAAAGTAAGAAACCAGCAGTTGCTATTGTAACACAAGGTGGAGGGCAGCAAAAATGTTCTGTAAATAAAAGTCTCATTAATATTTATTATTGACTCCAAATGAAACAATAATATGCTTTAACCATATCATACCAAAAGTAGTACAGAGAGTATAGACAGTATTTAGTACATAGGAAGCATTTTACATTCTCTCTCTTGGTATTAATGCAGCAATTGTCTTAGTCTGTTAATGAGTGGGTGTTAGGGAGATGTACAAAGTGAGAGTAGAATTTTTAACATTCTTTAGAGTCTGGATTGTTTTGACGCTGAAGATAATGAAGTTGTTGAGGTGGAGAGGAGGGTGCCTGTGCGCTCCTGAAGCAGTTCTGCTCAGAAACAGTAGGCTCCTAGCCTGCAGGGTCAGCTTGTGACTCATAAATATTATTCTTGTCAGTGCAAAGCAGATCTGATTTTGAGCCTAAAACAGCAACCGAATGAATAATAACAGCTGACAGCAGTGCAGTACACGCCTTTAACTCCAGCTGGCCCGCCCAGCCGCCGTTCCCTGCGTGAGGCTGGGTGCTGGGCTGGGAGCACAGGAGGCTTGGCGGAGGCCTGGCAGCCGGCTTGTTCAACACCCGTGCTTCCACTTCTGTGGTGTTTAGCCGGCTGTTGAGTTTTTGTTTTTTGTATTTTTCCTAATCTGCCCAGCTCTTCTTTTTTTCAGCTGCTTAGGCATTGTTGGTGCTGACACAAAGACTTTATTTGCTTATTTATTGTACAGTTAGACCACATCTTTCCCTGAGAAAAGCTAAGAGAAGCTAAGTTGCTGTTTGCTGACATGTGAACAGTGCAGACCACAAGCTCCGAGCCTCTGTGTGCCCAGATCTGACCACGCCACAGGGGACTCTGTTCCAGCCCCGCTGTGGCCAGTGCTGGCATGGGGCATCCCCACTGGCCCTTGCTCTGCTGGCTCTGAAGTTCTGGGGGAGCCCCAGGAGCCCCAGCCTGTCCCTGGAGCAGGTGGACGGGACAGTGTGTTGTTTGAAGGGCAACAGAGTGCCATTAGCAGCTGACTCAGTTAGTCTGAGTCCTCCTGCAAAGGAGGTTCAAGTTAAGGTGGACACCAGGTAACTAGCTCGGGTGTAAATTGTCTCCAGATCAGAGTACTGCATTTTTATGTGTATGTTAAAATAAAAGTTAAATTCTCAAGAAATATCCAATATGAACAAATCATTAGTGTTTGCAATGTGGGTAACTGAAAAGCATTGTAATTTTTAAGCATATGTCCTTGACCTTTAGGAAATACACAACCTGGAGAAATAGAGTTGCTTTTACAACTCTTCATAATGTGGAGCTTTTTTCAGATGACTTGTGATAGGAAGATTCTCTTATTATTTCAAAACTATATAAAACCTGGTTAACTGTTAGCTGGACATGGTTATAGTACCAGTTGAAAGTGACTGAAGTTGATAAATTCAGGTTAGACTCTGTAGTCATCACTCATGCTTGGAGGAGCAAGAACTTGGGAGTAGGTGGTATCCTGTAGAAACAGCATTCCCTTTTTGGTTGCCCAGACCAAGAAGGTGCTAGCCACTGTGTGTGGCCATCCTACTGGTGTTAGGTTCCTGGAGAAGGAACAGTGAGAGCAAAACTTAACCACAGATGCAGTGAGACACTATTGATACTTGGGCTTATTTCTAGATCCTAGGGAGAAGTCTGACAATAATGTGGTGAGGATTTGCTGCTTCTCATAAG
The DNA here is from genome assembly GCF_963082525.1 of Nesoenas mayeri. Lineage (NCBI taxonomy): Eukaryota > Metazoa > Chordata > Aves > Columbiformes > Columbidae > Nesoenas > Nesoenas mayeri. Next base: position 14,742,067 of record NC_137563.1, on the reverse strand, counting down.
GCTGTGCTGTAAGGGAAAAAAATGTAGTCCCAAGCGACTGATGGCAACTGCCGTTTAAGCTGTGATAGAATGTTAATGTGAACTACTTCGTGCTACCACTCTGAGGTGTCTTCCATGCTTTTGCTTTCTTGGATACTTAGGCTGCTGCCTTTTTATTAAATCTCTCTGCATCCTTTTCCATGTAGCTGTGTGTGACCCTGCAGCACTCGGCCTGGATGGCCATGCTGTAGCAATGTGTGTGCGGGCTGTAGGGCTGTAGTGGTGTGTCAGCTGTACTAGTGACGGTGTGCAGGCGGGCTGTAGCGGTGTGCGGGCTGTAGCGGTGTGCGGGCTGTAGCGGTGTGCGTGTGCGGGCTGTAGCGGTGTGTGGGTTTTAGCGGTGTGTGGGTTGTAGCGGTGTGCGGGTAGGGGGCAGAGCCACTCTGGGGCAAGTGGAGGTTTCCTGGCGCTGCCCTGGCGTGCCCGCTGGCATGGCTTTGGGGAAGAAGCCTTTGGCCCGGCAGCGTGCGTGCCTTAATCACTGCCAGCAGCAGCTGCTGACTGGTACAAAGCCGGCTGTTTTGCAGACTGCGTGCACATTTTCCATGGATCCCGTGGCTTTGTGAGCTTTGTCCTCTTCTCATTGAATTTACTAGGTCTAATGCTGTAGCTTCCAATGGGAAGCTTGGTTGTTTTCCCACTCTGGTTTACTACCCATTTTCTGTAGCTTACTCTATTATCTGATACCAAACCACATTCTGTTGAGCTTTGTGAAGAATGCAATTCACTGTATTTATATTGATACCGTATCTTTTTGTCCATCCTGCCAGTTCCTTTTTCCAAGTGTAATATCACAAATAACTGATGAGTACACTGAAGGAAATGCCTCTGTGTTGGATCTCCGTTTTCTCCAATAACCCAACCTTCAACTGATTCCTTTCAGTCACATGTTTTATAACTATTTCCAAGAATTAATTGGTTCCTTCATTTTCTCAGTGTTTCCAGATCACTGCTTCCATTGTTCAAATATAAAATTGACATTGTTCACACAGACTAAGCTTGTTTGAGATTATTATTTTATTAAAACTCACGTAAGGTTGTGGATGTTCAAGAAAATTGATGAGATTATGTGTTTTCAGACATATACTCTGGTATACTATATTTAAAAACATTATTTTAATTAAAATTTGCAATTGTTTTACAGTGTCGTTTGCAGTGATGGAGCTGCATCAGTGGTAGCAATGGCTGGAGACTTAATAGAAAACACATGTAAAGTCTGCAAATTCTGTGCTGTCTGCAGTAGTAAAATGGTCTGGGTTTAGTGCAAGTTAATTTAACTTGAGATAAAAATCCAGTTGGCCTTTGGTTTGTATGTCAGTCAAATTGAAATGAGGCTAACCTATAGGCCCGACTCCATTTGCTAATATTAATATTGCAAATACATTATGCATTAAATCTGTGTCTTCATTAGGTTTTGTTGGGTTTTCCCCCTAATAGGGACAGTGAGTTTAGTGGAAAAACATAGTCCAAGGCTAGTTTAATGAACACTTTTAGCCAACTCAGCTTAAAATAAAAGCTGTGTGCTCTTCTGACCCCATTTGTAGTTCTTACTCTTGTGCCTGGTGTTGGTGCAAGTGCTTGGCTATTTATTTGAGGAAACAATTTGGCAGATGCACTTTTGTGTTAGTAGTTGCATAGGAAGTGTGTACACAGAAAATTTGCACCTCTGTAAGTTACTGATGTCCAATTTCGAAATAGTTGAGTCCAGCCTAAGTGTTTAGAGTACCTGAGTTTTCTTACTTAATCTGTAACAAATTATGCATTATTTTGTTCTGCAAAATACTTTATAATAGTTAAGATTTCTTGTATTCTGCTGAATATGATTTGATGCCATAATATACATGAGAGCAATGTAGCTAAATCACATGGTTTGAAATTGTGGTATTAAAAAATGAGGGGAATACACAGAATTGCCGTTTTGTTGGTCACATCTTCCTTAACAGTGTACTTGGTAAATTTTCACTGTAAAATGTGTTAATTCCAGCATCACTAATTTCAGTATTGTGTAAACAAAAATTGAAATATAAAAAGGCAAGAGGGTTGAACTCCATTAGCATTATCTGCCAGGTTGGTTAATAGCATTGATCTAGACTGGATTTAAATTTGTTTGTTGGTGTATCTGTAGAACCTAGCTCCTATTCAAATCAGCTGGGGGAAAAAAATAACTATATCTATATATATGCATATATATCTATCTATATATATGCATATATATAGATATATATATATATGCATATATATATATATAAACCAACCAAAAACCCCAACCACAACACTAAAACACCCAGATTTTGATTTCAAGTGGTAGAGCTTGAAATGTCACAAGTTTTCAGTTGCATCCTGAAATAGTCTCCAAGTGTGGAGAGAGAATATCTAATTTGATGTCAGTGAAGGATGGTGACTAACATCAAAAGCAACCGATAAGCTGCATAACATAATGTGCAGAATGTCGCGGAACACTTACTGATCAGGCTCACAGCTGCCATTTGTGCAGGTTTCACTTAAAAGACTGTGAAGAATGGAGAATCCACTGTACCCAGTTTAACAGTTCAAGTGGGAATTATCCTCACTACTAACAGTTGCACTGTTGGAGTGTAATTTATGCATCCTTAGCTTCCAGTAACTGCATCTCAGTTGGAATCGTTGTGTTGTTTGGTTGTGGTGTGGCATTTTGTTGTTGGTGGTTGGGGTTTTTTCTTGTTGTTTGTTTGGGGTTTTTTGTTTTGTTTTTTTCCCTGGTAGATTTAGAAGTGTCTGCCATCTGAAATCCCTTCTGTGTGCAGACATTCAGAAAACCCTGTGGAATTACCTTATAATGTTTGAGGGCGATCCTTAAGTAGTTCAGAGGCAAGTCAATGGACATATTTTCTGTATGCTTTTGTGTGATGCCTGGATCAAGGAGTAGAATTCAATGAAAGAGAAATATTTTGGAAGTTGGAATTTGAATAGATTGGGTTTGGTTATTTAATGCTAATGAGAAATATAGTAACCTTTTTGATGCTTATTGTGCTTTCTTGCAGGGCAGCAAAGGCCACTACAGATACCACTGGCAGAGCCACAATGTCAAGCACAGCGGTGTGGACGATATGGTCCTTCTTTCCAAAATCACAGAGGATTCCATAGTGGAGAACTTGAAGAAACGATACATGGATGATTATATTTTTGTATCCTTTATGGTGTTGTTTTTAGTGGGGCCCTGTGGACTTGCTGAGCCAGTGAGAAATTAATTATATGTGTGTATTCTCTTTAACAAGATTTCTCAAAAATGCTGAGCATTTTATGTGACAGTTCACCTGAGATTACACAAAATGCTTTGTAAACTGAGCTAATTATGAGGGTTGAAATTAAGATCTGAAAAATTATTTTAAAGTATTCTTTTTGATATATGGAATTGTTTTTCTCATTGTTGAAGATAGGCCTCTAGCTCCATATATTTATATATCCATTTGATCCCTGAAGCTACTGCAATAATGTTATTTCTAAGAGCAAGAATTAATAGGTTTAGGGTGTATACATGTGTCTTGAGATCATGTTGTCTTCCATGCCTCCCAAATTCTAATGCTTTTCAAAATAGTATTTCTTCTGTGACATAACCCCATTTACAAGTTATTCTGGAATTGTTAATACTGTGAATCATGGGCTGGTGGAAACAGGTGGACATCTGTAAATCTGCAGTGTTCACACTTAATATTTTTATTCTATGATTAACGAAAACATGAAAAATTTAATTACCTGAACATATAACCTAAGAAGAAAATCAGATTTCAGCACCAAAGTTTTGCTGGTATTTTAAATATTATTATTTCATATAAAAGGAATTCTTTGAGATAAGAAGGTTACTATTTCATTTTTAGCTTTCACAATGTAGCATGTGCTGCAGTAATTAATTTGGTAACACTAGTCAATATGATTGTGCACTAGAAAGTGATACTGTTTCTTCTGCTGCTGTAGCCAGGTTTTCATACTTCCTAGTTGTTTCTGGAGAACAGTTTCCTTGAAGAGTTTAGCTTTTTTTAGCAGAAAGGGAAGGAAATATAACATCTGGCTATTTCCATATATTCAGATGGTTAAGAGCTAAGTAGCAGCTCAATTTAGCAAGGACTGATAGACGAAAATTAATGTTGCAGTTGTGCTGACATTGCCGTTCCAAACTGCAGAGGTTTTTAATGTGCATGTGCACAAGGGTTTGGACCCTCTGTTCAATAAAGGACCACGCCATTATTAAATTTGCCTTATAGAAACATGGTGAAGTTGCACAATATTTGCCAAACTGTAGTACTGGGACAAACTGTAGTGCTTTTCTGTTAGTAACATGAATGCTTTTGTCTCTGTGGAATGTTGCATCTTCCATGCGGTATATTCACAAAGTCTTCAGTGCTCTTTGCTGAAGAAATGGCTTTATGCTTTTTTTTTCTTATAAAAATAACTGAGATTAACATTGAGATGGTCTTTCTACTGAAGCAGGAATAAGTCTGTTTTCCAAGGGTACTTGTGGTCGCATTGAGGGATCAGAGTCTTCTTTTAAAGCATTATAATTCCTTTGTGTAGAGAGAAAAGACTCCTTTTGCAGTTCTGCGAAGGCTTTTCATTCTAAAATGGAGATCATCTCTTGAATCTTTCAGTTGTTTGTGTGTCCACCCATGAATGAACATTTCTCTGTGCTACATTGCAGAGAGATTACCAAATCATCCCAGAAAATGCTGGTATTGTTTACCAACAGAAAACTGTCACTTCGGATGTTTATACTGACACAATGAATGCTTGATTTATTATATTTGAGACCCAGATGTTGTCACTCTTGTTTGCATTAAATTAAAAAATGTATGAAGAAAGCATTGCAAATTAACAATACAGAAATTATATTCTCTGGGTTATACTTCTTTAACATGTTACCATGTTGTGCTGTGGCACCAAAATAAGACATTCTTATGGTGGATAATCCAGCAGGATAAATTTGTTAGTTTTCCTGCTTTTGCATGGAAGGTTTGGATAGTAAGCTTGCCTGTGAACAATTCCAGATTGTTTAATGAAAGCTGCAGGGAAGTGTTTTGGACTCATTGGCGTGGGCACACTGCTGACTCCCAGCTCAAAGAACCTGTCAGTTCTTCATCAGTTGCTTCATGTATGTACACCACACTTCTAATTCCACAGGTTTCTAAAGTATTTTGTAATTGTAGGTACATGTGCAGCTGAATGCAGAACAGTGAAATATGAACATTCAAAATGTTGCAAAAAAGCTTTCTGTGACTAATAAAGGCTTGAAACTGAATGTCTTCCACGGCAGCCAGCTGGATAAGACTTCTAGGGACTGTTAATAGTTACACTCATAAAATAACACCACACACTGATTTACCTAATCCCTTAGTCCCCCACTGCCACACACAGCTGAGTGACTGTCCAGTTGAGCTCGGCTGTGGCTGTTTCCATCCCACTGTGTGTGCTCAATGCCCTGACTATGAGATCAGAATTCATCACTGTACTGCGTGCTGCAAAGGTCAAAACAATCTTTTCTAGTACTGACAATACAACATCCTCAGTTACAAAGGAGTAAACCAGTTTAAATATGCCGTTTCCTTTCTGTATTTTGATTCAAGGTGTGTCGTGTTTGGGCCTCTGATACATATTTCTATACTTAGCTTCTCCTAAAATAAACATTTTGAGAATATGAAAGTATCCCATTTTATGATATGTTTATATTCTGGCAAGCCTGCTAATTTCATTTTTATTAACAATTGTTGTAAGCTGTGGGGTTTTTACTTTTTCGTTTGAAGCTGTGCTGGGTTATGTAACAGATGGAAAACTTACTTGGCAGTCAATTGTGGTAAGATAATAGTTTGTGAAACTGTAGTTACCTTAACTTCTTTTGAATACAGACATATATTGGCTCTGTTTTAATCTCTGTGAATCCTTTCAAGCAAATGCCATATTTTGGGGAAAAGGAAATTGAAATGTACCAAGGAGCAGTAAGTAAAGCAGTCTAAAATGTACTGCTGTATTTGGGGACGTGTAAATATTTTTCTACGTGGTTAAACTCTTGGAAGCATTTGTTATTGGGTTTTGGTAGCATTGCAGTAGCCTGGGAGGATTTGGCTGATAGCCATTACCATATATTGGGTCTTCAAACTGAATTTTCTGGATCATAGGATTAGTATTATTTCAAGAAAATACTTGTATTGATTAACTCTAATCCATCTCAGGTCTTTGACACACCCCTCCTCCTGCAAAGGCTGTTTTTACGTTATTGTATACTTAAAGTGTGCTGCACAATACAAAACGGCCATTAGTGCATTTGAAGACAATGACTTGAGAACTCTCTAGCTGGACAAGAAGAATAAAAAAATTTAAATGCCAAAATTAGGTGCCACTTCTGAAAATACAGCTTGACGAGTGGCTCAGGACAAGGACATTGGGGACTTTAGAAGTCAGCTTTCCACTCTGCTCGAGCTGGTCATATCTGTAGATGTGGGAAACTGCTTGGTTTGGTGGGCTCTGGATGAAAGTGAGACCTGCAGCAGCAGGCTCTGCCGAGCGGTTTGGGTAGTTTATTGTTAGCATATGGCTGCTGGTGGAATAGGCTTAAATGATGTGAGTTTCTCTTGGACAAGTAATGTATTTCAAACACGGACCATTTTTAGGACAGGGTGTTTACAACAATTTAGGAGAAAATTGTGCATGAGAGAAAGATCAGTAACAAAACCTAGACACTTTGATTTGTTTTCATTAAACAAACAAAAAAATTCCTGGGGAAAAATCAGTATAAATTAGGACTCACAATTGTTTTTCCAGGAAAATAATTCTTCCAGTTGAAATAAAAATTTATATTGATCTTTCTGCATTATTTTTATATGCTGTGTTGAAAAATAATTCTCTGTTTCCCTTCTAGGCACAATATGAAAACCCACCACATATTTATGCTCTTGCAGACAGCATGTACAGAAACATGATTATTGACAGAGAAAATCAGTGTGTCATTATTAGGTAAGAAAAAGACCTATGAAAAAATATTGTTCATCTTCCTTTGGTGTTTTAACTTCAAAAAGCAGAAAAATTTATTTTTTGTTATATCAATAAAAATATTGTGTCCATGCCCACTGAACATTTTGGGGTTTTCTAGGACAGCTAAGTACTTCCTGAGCCTCGCTTTTGTTTTCCAGTGAAATCCTGACGATAGCTTAACCACAAGAAATCTCTTAGTCACATAGCCAGCTTCACGCCCCAAACCAAAACTGCAATAGCTTGAGTGGCTACAGGAAAGAGATGGATTAACAAGTATAGCAGCCACAGGAACTGTTAAATCAAACATTCTCACATGGACGGCATTTACCATACTCTGGTTTTAGTGCTATTTCTTTTTTCCCCCTGTTAAAAATAAATGTAGTGTTGATCCTTTTGGAATTTTACTTGCATTCAGTCAGAGACAAAAGGAGGAGAGAGATACAGGAAGAATAATTTTGTATTCACTATTAATCTATTTTAATTATTAGGTGGAAGGAATTCACTGTGGAACTATTACTGAACTTTTTTAATGACAGGCGTTACTTAAGTCACAAAGTGAGTTTTGGGTGGAGGTATGCTTTGTTCTCAGCTGTGGGTTTACAGATGGTGTATAATAACGAAAGTGTGCAGAGAGCAAGAACTGCAGGATGTTTGAGCTGGTACATTGTACCTCTTCTGACTTTCCTTCTTACATGGAAAACTTGAGAGGTTCCCTGTGGTGCACCTGGAACTGCACTGCACCCGTGGCAGAGCTGTCCAGGGTGGGTGCATGCATCACAGGGGCTGTGCAGGGAAATCCGCCGGGATGTGGGAAGAAAATATTAGACCTTCAGTAGTAGATGTCTGTAATTTATAAACAGAGAAATCACGTACATGAATTGGGAGTGTGTGCTCAAACATGTTTTTTAATGGCGTGGGTGATCAAAAGCATTCATAGACCACTGGCCTATGAGACTTTTCCAAGGACTTGGGGAAAAGGAGAAAAAAAATATTTTGAAGGGAAAGTGTCATTATTTTATTAAAACCAGCTTTTCTTATGCTTCCTATCATTTGTCTGTGGGTCATGCCGAGAGGCAGCACTATGAATGTAACTGCCGTTGAATTTAACAAAAGAGAGATGTCAAGACTGAATGTTTTCTTTGTCCAGGGGCCCTGTCTGGTCTCCTCCCCCGGTGGCTGTGTGCCCCGCAGTGTCACAGCCCAAGGGAGCAGGGTGGCAGTGGCGATCAGGGGCAGGTAACCTAGTGCGCCCAGTTCCTTGGGCTGACTCTGCCAGGAAACGGTGGGTGGTCGCTGATGTTTAAACTTAAATGTCCTTGCACCAGCCACTTACTAATTTGTTGTTGTCACAGGGGTGACAACTGGGCTCAGTATGTGGGTCCTACTTGTGTTGATGCTCCATCTGCAAGTGTGTCTGTACACTCCTGAATGATCCAGTGTGAAAATGGATTTCATATTAATATATCTCACTGATGAGCTGCCATGAAAGCTTGTGAGGAATAATTGTTTGAAAGTTACATTAACTGTTTAATTCCTTTGAATCTGTACCTGGGGGTTGTGCAGGCAGAGTTTCCTAGGTGACATGTTACAGTGGAAAAGTGCACAGGTGTGTCCCTCTTAGCATCAGCCAAGTGTATGTAGGTATGTGGAGACTGTTGATTTTACATGTAGGAAGGTCAGCCAGGCATTACGAGTTTGCTGTGCTGAGCTGTACTGCTGTCAGGGCCTCCCTGTTCCTGGGCCCCTGGCTACAGCATGGTGCCGTATGAAACAAGATGCTTGTACTCCCGTCTGTCATAGATCTGAATTGTTCCCTGAGCTCAGTTGTCTTTTCTGGAAAATGGGTGCCTGTTTCCATACTGAAGTTACTAGTCCCATTTAGTCAAATTCGGACTTATTAGGGATGGATAAAATTGGGTTTTATTTTGCTTTTTGAATAAAGTAACATCCCAGAGGCTGGGATGTTTCACATGAAGCTAAATTCATAGTAAAAGCCTTTAAGATCTGGTGAACTGTGATTAAAAAAAGTATTTTTTGATCCATTGCAAATGTCTCCAAGTGCAATGAATGCAGAGGGTCACATGTTCAGATACCTGAGATGCAGATATGAGCTGCAGACTTACGGGTTTAAATTCACGTGAGAGTTCTTGAGCTTGAATGATGGATGACATGCTCTTTGGAGTGTCTGCGTTTTGTATATGCAGAGTGAATTTTCTCTCAGTGTGTGCACAGCCTATACAAAATCTGGAGTTAATTGACATCTACTGCAAAACTAAAACAAGAAAAATCATGTCTGCCAGTGACATTTCAGAGAGTTCCTCTTCCTTTCTACACATTTATTTTTCCTATGATTATTCATGTTACAAACACTGTAAAAACTGTGGACTAGACTTACAAGTAGTTTTCATGATGGTATTTGATATTTTGGGACACTTGGAAATTATTTTGTGAAATTAAGTAACTCGGCCATTGCAAAACTGATTTTGTTTGGTTGATACTTTAATCCATTAGACCACATTGAATTGAAACTGTTTAGAGACATCCTGTATTTTCTGATTTTAACGTCATCACTATTTCTAACAACTAGAGCTGGCATAAGAGTGAAGTTCTTGAAGTTTGGGGTTTGTTTGCTTACGTTTTATTTCATAGACCAGAAGGCACTGAAGTTGCTGGCAGACTAGAGGCTCCAAAGGTTCTGCTGCTCTTGAATGAAATGAACGTTGTAGCTGTTATAGCTTCATGTCTCCTGCCACATCATCCTGCTGCAGTCGGGACCCTGGCTGTGTGTGAGGATCATTTAATTTCAGAACTCTAAATAATACATTTAGACACTGATAGAAAAAGCTCATCTTCAAAAAGTCACTGAATGAACTGGAAAGCAGATTCAAAAGAAAATACAGTTCTCTGAAAGGCTGAATAGATAGCAACCAAAACTCATCTTTTTAGGTGATAATACCAAACAGCATTTCCAGGGCCAAGGAAGCCTGTTGCACTAGCAGAGTAACAACAGTGTATGTGTATATGCATGAAAAAAATTACATGTACGCGTGTCTAATTCCAGCTGAGGAGCCAGGAGCTGCTTGGAGTGGCAGTTGGTGGTGCCAACAGTGAGGTTTTCGCGGGCTGGGCTCTGCCGGGCTGGGCTCTGCCGGCCTGGGCGCGGGTGCAGAGTGTGCGCTGAGGTGGGAGGAGGGAGCAGCACCCGCAGTCGTCTGCCTTCCTTTCGTGGCACCGAGCAGAATTACAAAGGAAGTTTACTCATATGAGTAATGCAGTTAGACTGGAGTTGATTTTGTTGTTAAGTTTATGCTTTACTGGGGCGTGATATTTAAACCTCTGTTGAAACAAGCTCATAAATGTCTGTTACAGCAGACTGTGTTCACATTTCTTCCTCACTTGGAATGGCAGCCCTCCCAAACTGTCCACAAGGAGTTGTCCAATCAGGATTTTAATTATGAAGGATTGTCTGGTGTGACTTTTTCTTTCTTCTGGACTATCATTGCCGCTAATTAAGAGAATGGAGATTATGATTATTATTTTTCTATTGTGTAGCAATAAATGTGTTTATTCAGAGCATTCTTAAACTTTTACTTTTCTATAAAGTTGAGGACTTTATTTTTACTTTCTTTCTGGAATCTCTGCCAGGAGATGATGCAGTTTCTTTAAAGCAGGTTTTCAGTTCTCATTTGTAATTTTAGTTTACATTTGACATCCATGTGGCAGTGCTTGAGTACAGTAAAGCTGTGTACGATGACTGCATACCTGAAAAGACAATACATTTAAAATACCGCAAATATATGTTAATGAAAGATCATTTACCACCCCAACTGTTTTTTGTGAACAACTCCCATCTATCTTGTCTATTAAGTTCAGAATTTAATGTGAGATTTCTAGTCAGGTTCTGTATCTCAGCTTTACAGAAGACTCAAATGACTTGATTGTTCTAAAACATCTGTACAGAATCCAACTGGCAATGTGGTTGAATTTTAATGGAGAGGTGGTAGAAACCTAAACCTAGTGCCGTAGGAAAAGTTAGCTAAAGTCTCTGCTTCAGAAGGGAGAAACGTTTCTCTGAGGTTATGCGACTGAGGTTTCCTTGAACATAATTAGGGAAAGTGAATTTGCTATATAAACAAACTAAAAAGCTTATCCAAACACATCAGAGTATTTTACATATGCAATGCTCTTTACTGGCAGAACCAAGAGTTCTTTATAAGTATTTGTTATTCAAATTTTGACACTGTCCTGGTGATGTACATAGGTATTACTGGTACTGTTCTATAGCCAGGGATTCTATACTAAACATCACTCGGAAAATTAGTTTTAATGGGAAGGATGAGGCTAGTTATTGCATCTTGCTTCTCTAATCACTGATTGTATTTCTCCTGGGAAGGAAGGAGCAAAAGCTTTTCCCTCTGTGTTTGTAGTCTTATTCTGATTTCAGCTAAGTGTTAATTGACTTTGCTGAACAAAATGTGACTTTGCTGAACAAAATGTCATTTTCCTGAAGTAGCAAGTAGTGCTAGAAGAAACAATACCTCTTTCAAAGCATTATCTTTTTTTTGCTAGTGATTGAGACTATGTATTGTTTCTATTTTTAGTAAGAAAAGTCTGAGAAAATTGTCAGTACCACAATCTGCTTACTTTAAACCATTATAATCATTTTTTCAACCTTCAAAAACCTCTATACTTCCAAAATTCTTAAACCTACCCAGCTAGAAATTATTCTTACCTCTCCTTAAAATAGTTTTAATAGCAGCAGAGCAGCAAGATGTATGTGAAAAAGCCTCAGTATGAGAATAATTTTGCAGGAATGCCATAATTTCCCTGCTAGAGCTGACTACCTGAGCTTTCACTGGGGACAACATACCATCCCATCAGATAAAGTTACTTTGGTTCATAAATAATGCATTATCATGTTTTATTCTAGTTTAATTGGGACAATTTACTCATCCCTGATCAATAAAATCCTAAAAATGAAAAAAGGTATGCATGTGCAAATCTAAAGCAAACTCTGAAAGGTAGTCTTTTGGCCAAGTTAACTTACTATAAAGGACCACTTAGACCAAAACAGAGACTAAAATGGAACTATATTCCTCCAGGTCAGTTTCTGTGGCAGACACTATAGAATGAGAAATATAAGCCACCCTTAATTTAAACAAACAGGATAAAGATAATGTATGCATCAAAGAAAATCTTACAGAAAGGTGTTAAATTTTTATTGTGTGATATATAATACCTGATTAAATTCATTCAGTGTTTGACCCTGGATCCTCTTTTGTATTCAGTTGAAAACTGCATATAGAAACTCAAGAGGATGATTCAGTTAGTGGTTTGGCTGTCTCGTTTTACCACAGGATGAGAAAATTTACTGTGAGCAAATTTTGAAGAAATGTTATTTTAATTATCGTACTGTTGCTGATTTGAATTTCTGAATACAGTTTGCCATCCAGCAAACTTGTCTGTCCCTATGAAGGCAGCAGATGCCAATAGTACAGGCTTTCTTCTTGATGCTTAGGAAAAGTTGACTTGGAATAAGAAAAATCCTAATCCACATTTCACAGATGAGATGATCAAGAAGTTTGTGAGGTTTTGGGTTTTTTTTTCACCATTTCACGGTTCCTGTTTGATCTGTAAAACTGCAGTCAGGAGAAGGCAGAAGCATGAACATATTTCTGAGGGGGAAAAAACAAACGTGCCTTTCGGTATGTGTGTACTGTTTGGAAGCTTTAAGGGGTGTAAAATGCAGCCTGGCAGTTTGGGGAGCTTTTTCAGAATTAAACCTTTGGAAATGTCTCCATTATTCATGCTGATAAAGAGCTATGAGTTGACATTCTCAGCAAGTCCTTTTCCTGCACAGGACTTGCTGATGTTTCTCTGGCAAACGTAGCTTAAATTTGTGCAGGAAAAGATGTGTATTTGATCCATATCCAAGAACAAGTAGGCACAGGACAGAAGAGTCAACAACATTCACTGACATTATTCAGGAGCTTAAAGAGAGCGCAGATTTTGCACAAGAAAAAGAAGTCAGGTATCTTTATGACATTGAACTAACACCCATCTGTTGTTTTTTTGTATTAGTATTGTTGTCCAGGCCAAGGTAAATTCATTAAGGTCAAGGCAGACTTGCACCAACATTGGTGTAAATCTGGAGGAATTCTGTTGAAATGAAGTTAGCTTTAAGGTATGAAATAAATCATGAGGTTGGATTGTCTGGCATGCCGTCTTCTTTCCCTCTTGAGAGCTTACTAATTGCAAGAAGGCAAATCTACTGATGTTGTAAATGTTATTCACCATTGAAGTAAAATATTATAATGGCAAGATGGAATTGTGAAAGCTAATATGGAATATTAAGACTTCTTGTACCCTGTGTCAAGAGGCATAGGAACAGGAAGGAAGTTCTTCCGTCATTCAGGATGTGATTAATAATGTCTCATTATTTCATTCAGGAACACCTAAAACAAAAGACTCCTGAAATGAAGGAGGTATCTGGCATGGCATTGAAAGCTTGGACTTTCAGATGAGTTTCTGTGTTAAGATCTGAAATCCCTCTAAATGTAGATGGGAATCGAGTTCTTAACACACTTGTTCTCTTTTGAGCATCTTAGTTTAAATATTTTTCTTTCTCAATTTACATAGTTTTCTGACTTTAAAGTCCCATAGAAACTCTGGTGTCCATGCAAAATGATGTATTCAAAATTATTTATTCTCAAAAATTCAGAAAATATTCATTGTTAAAGTACCTAGTCTTAATTGAACAAGATAAACCTCAAATTACTCCATTTTAGAACTATTTTAAAACTAACAGGTACATTTCTGTGTTTCTTTTTCATAGTGGGGAAAGTGGTGCTGGAAAGACTGTAGCTGCTAAATACATCATGAGTTATGTCTCAAAAATTTCAGGAGGTGGCCCTAAAGTACAGGTGAGTTGATGGAGGTTAATACTGGAGCACAAACATTGTCTGAAGATGTACCAGAGAGGCAGAAGGACAAGGGTCTGTGCAGCAGCCCCGCGGCTCTGCCGAAGGTGCTCAGCGGGGAATGCCCGCAGGCCACAGCTGCACAGGCAGCTGGAGGGGCTGGGGACCTGCCCTGGGGAAAACCCATGGCCCCAGAATCCTCTGTGCTGGAAGTCTGGCAGCTCTTGTGCTCAATTATGTCTACTGGCTTTTATTTTTTATTTATTTATTTTTTTTTTTAGTTAAGGGGTAAAAGGTACTTTAATTATTATTCTTAACCAGAGGAAGAACAACCACCAGTCTCCTTCTAGTAGATGTGTGGGTTTTCTCCCCTCCTGTGTTGACAATCTATTGAAAACTGAACTGGCTTTCTGGCTTTTTATTACTACCATTAAATCTCTGATTTGTATGCATGTGTCAGAGAGCCAACAGCAGGAACATCAGCTTGTTTTATGAGGCTATCTTGTCAAAATGAGAGTATCTGCAAGCTAGCTGCAACAACAAATAGTTGCTTTTGTTAATAACTACACTAGCAATGTCTGCTCTATCTACCGAAACCTATTAACTAAAGCTTATTGAGCGAATTAGTCATAAAAATTTTCTTAATGACGTTACAACGGTGTTCACTGGCTGACAGACAGCGGTAGGTATGTAGTAACTGCTTTTATCAGTCTACTCTTTTTAAGGGCTTATTGTTAGTTTTTGTTTCATTCTGGTCTCTGATGTTGAGTACGTTGTTTCCACTTAATTTTCCGCAACAGTGATACTGGGAACATTGCAGAGAATAATTCAGTGACCAAGAGAATGATCCAGAGAAAGTATGCATTGTGTTATTTTGGGAATGAATATAATCATACTTTATAAGTAAATAGTTTGTTGAAAAGATTCCAGCTTTTTGTACAAAATTAAAAAATATTCTTAGTGATTACACAGTAACAGTTGATAAGTTGATAAGTTGCCTTGAGCATTCCTTTTGAAATAAAACTAAATCTTCACAGCCCAGCATGCACTGGGTTTATTCCAAAGCTGCTGTCTTGCCCACACTTCCAGCAGCCAGGACCATACAAAGAGACAACAGTAACACACTTTGCTGCAGCATCAGTGATCCCACAACAGGTTGCTGAAGCACTTGCAGATTTCATGCTGCTCTGACTTCATTGATTGTGGTTCCAGACCCAAAAATATTTAAATGCTCATATGTAAGAAGGAAATAGTTTAAAATCAAGATGGTGAAAAACACCAAATCAATTTATTGGCTCTGTTGCTTGGCAGTACAGTGAACAGAAGGACCAGGTTTTAGCCTCAGGCATTTTGTTCAATTTTGTAGGATTTTCTTCAAAAAACAGGAACTAGAAGCTCTTCAAAAATATGGTTAGATTCTATTCCTTATCTGATCAAGAGGATTCCTTACAGATGCAGGCTTTCTTGCTTTTTAAGATATAATTTACATGTTGTGGTTTTCTAGAAAATCTGTAAGAACTCTTAAAATGTCAATTTCTGAATCTCTGTTTCTCCTGTTTTCCTAAAATTTTAGCATGTTAAAGATATTATTCTACAGTCCAACCCTTTATTGGAGGCCTTTGGGAATGCAAAAACTGTACGGAACAACAACTCCAGCAGATTTGTAAGTCCCTGTACCTTAGAGATTACTTTATTCTTCCAACTTCCATGCTGTTACAGAGACACTATTCAGGAGTATAATATAAATTGACTATAAATGAGGTAAAGCTAAATTAATTACAAAGTGTGTTTTAAAAAATAAAGTACATGTTGATAAGCCTGTATTTCATTCTGTATAGCTTGTGTGTTTGTTTCTCTTAAAATGTATACTGGTCACAATTTATAAAATGTTCAGCCTGCAAGCAAATAATTTATCAGCAACAAACTGTCCAGTTTTCCAGATCAGTAAAATATACACAGTAATAGATGTTTGTTTGTTTTTTTTTAAAAGAGGCTTTTTTAAGAATAGATGATACCATACTTAGAGTTGTTTGATGTGAAATGCCTTTACTAATATGTACGGAAAGCAGGCAGGAATTATTTTCAGTCTGTCATTATAAAATACACAAGATAATGTTGCGCAATGACAGTTCACTAGATAACATACTGAAGGGTCTGTTTCAAAAAGTTACATGTAGGTTTTACAAACTTGAGATTGTTCCTCACCCAACATGAATGTTAATGCAATTAACGTTTCCCTGAAAGAAAAACATAATTGCTTTACCTTGCTTCCAAGCAGAACACTATGTTTGCTGTCGGTGGTAAATCTGTTATATTGACTTCCCATATAGGTGAGCCTTATTGTTTCCTTTATACTAAGCAAAAGTCTCAGCAGTGAAAAGAAGCCATTGACTTCCTTTCTACGTTGGCATTAACATATGACGTATTATTCCGAGTCTAGCGCTGTGTAAATGCAGAAAGAATAAAAGTTCAAGAATCTAAGCTTAGGTTATACCTTGAGGCAGCTGTGTCACTGTATCCATAAAGATTAAACATCCCAGTAACCTTCCTTGAGATACAGTGCCAGTGTGGGATTTCAGATTTGTATTTACTAATCATTCAACAGCTTTAATTGTTTCTTGCAGGGGAAATACTTTGAAATCCAGTTTAGCCCAGGTGGAGAACCAGATGGAGGGAAAATCTCCAACTTCCTACTGGAAAAATCTCGCGTTGTAATGAGGAATCCTGGAGAGAGGAGTTTTCACATTTTTTACCAGGTCAGAAGTTTACAGCTCCTTTCTGAGTTACTTAAAATAACTAAGACCTGTTCTTCCTTTCGATTGAAAAGTCGTTCTCAACACAGTGAGATTACTGGGTGCATACTCAAGAAGGTAATCTGGATATCAGTGGGAAGGAAGCTTGATAGCATGTGGAGGCACCATCCAACATAGACTTACCTCGCTGCCTTCCAGCTCCACAACAAAAGTGCCTCAATATTTCAAAGGCCTTGCTTGGAAATTCAGTGTGAACTTGTATATGGAAAAGTCCAGTAGTGATAATAGAAAATGAGAACTTTCCAACAGATTTCTGTTTGAACTGGCCTGTATATTTATACCTTCATGAAAGAGAGATTTGACTCTCAGTTGATTTTTCTAGGACATTTAGGATAATATATCTTCATAGAATCCTCCAAACATCCTCACTTTTTTGTGTTTCAAAAGGCTTTTCTGGCCTTCATTGGTCCTTGATATGTGAGTTCCGTATCTGCTGAAGTGCTGTTGATCAAGCTCTATGAAACTAAAGGCAGCATCGTGACTGTAAGCAGCTTCACATTAAGTTGAAGTGCCCCTGCCAGGATGGAAAGCTGAGTTGGAGCTGGAATTGCTCCAAGAGCTGTGCGTTCTTCTTTTCTGAGGTTTATTAACAATTTTCACTGTCCTGCTGTGGCTTGGAGAGGCATTTTGACACAGGGGTTAAAAGACCATGGGGGTTTGAGTCTTCTGAGGTTAGTTTGTTCATTCCTTCCTATTGCACAACTGTGTAGACTTCACACAGATCAGAGGATCCTCTCCTCTGGCATCACAGAGAGTATAGGAACCTTTTTTAACTACTGTGTTATTTATTCTTGGCCCTGTTGACTTAAATGATGCAAAGAGGGGTGACTTGAGCCATAGTGTTGAAGCAGTTCAAAACTTGCTTAACATACGCCATATCTTAACATATGTTTAACACTAGCCATGTCCCTCCCAGTAATTTCAGGCTCAGTCACCTCTTTCATCTCTGCCGAAGACTGTTGTATGATGCCTAATGTGGGGATTTTTATTCTGCAGCTAATTGAAGGGGCCTCCTCAGAACAAAAAAGCAGTCTTGGAATTACCAGCATGGACTACTATTACTATCTGAGTCTCTCTGGGTCCTACAAAGTTGATGACATCAATGACAAACTGGATTTCCAAGAAACACTGGTGAGTGTTCTACTCTATGATTTGCATAGTGGTGGATATATGTTCATTTCACTGTCCATTAGTAGCAAAGACCTTGATGTATTAATGTGAGAATGAGAAATGAATGTAGATAGAACTTATTTAATTATATTTTGTGCTGAGGAGGAAGTATGTTACCCTGAAGAGGTCCTGTGTTGCAGCCTAACAATCTGAAGTAGATAAATACTTTCTATAGAAAGGTGTTTTGTTTTCTGATTGTTCTTTTTCAGAAGGGTGCAAATTTAATGAAATTTAATTGAATGCAGATAATCTGTAGTATGAAAAATGTGAAAATGCAAACACAGTGAGGAAATTCCATTAAAAGAAAATATATAAGAGAGTGCCCTATTTTAGCTGAATTCTTAGTGGTGACTCATCTTCCATTCCTATTTAAAATGGTGCAACTTAAAGGCTGGAGAAAGGGACTAGAAAGCATAAATCAGGGATCTTTGTCTACTGCTGTTGCCAATTTGTTATGTGACCTTTACGCAAGTCATGTCAATTTATTATTTAAAATAAGCATATTAACACATCCTTTATTTATATATGTCACATATGTAAAGGCCTAAAAAAAAAAAAGTTACTGTTGTATTCTAGCTAATTATTAGTGTGACACTTCAGAGCAGATGGTTGTTTTTCAGTAACTTTAATTTTTCCAGAGTTAATTTTGCTAACACATCTTCTAAATAGTGTAGATGCTTCTGCATTAAATAAAAAAAAAAAAAAAATAACTGACGTAGGACATGTGGTACCTTTTGAAACTTCAGTCCAGGCTGTAATAAAATTTGGTTGCCTTAGGTATTTGAACTGTTGTGAAAAGCTCTAATTTTTAACATCAGAATTTGAAAAGGACTTCTATGACAAGAGTCATTGAACAGCTTCTGCAACTGATTCCATTTTTTTTCTTTTTCTTCCCAGCATGCAATGAGTGTGATCGGGATCTTTGCAGAGGAACAGGCATTGGTGCTGCAGATAGTGGCAGGAATACTGCATTTGGGAAACATCAGCTTCAAAGAAGTTGGCAACTATGCAGGAGTGGAGAGTGAGGAGTGTAAGTACCTCTGGAAACCGTTAGAGAATTAGCAATGGGCTGAAACGCAGATGGTGTAAGGTGAACTGCCTATCTAAACACAGCACATCATTTCTTACAGTGTGAGGCTGCTGGTTTAGATTCTCTTCCAAAACCAATGGTGCTGAGGTCCCTGTTTTGTCTTGTTCAATGCCACAGACTTAACAGGAGTGCCATTTTGCATTTTGAATTGAAGAAATAATTTTTCAGCCTTTAAGTATGGAATAATAGAAATAGTGAGAAATACTTTCAGGCAAACTTGACCTCTGCTCCTTTTAGTCTGTCAGCATGCATTCCTAAAAACACCTTTTTCTTATGTGCTTAGACCTCCTTGACATGTGAAAGCAGCTAACAGCTTGTGGAGTTATATGTATATGTATATGTTTTTGTATATGTATTTGGAAGAGGTGCCTTGAAAACAGAAATTTAGACTTGAATTGAAATGCAGAATTCACATTCTACATTTCCCTGTCTCTAATTTTTCAACCTGTACCTCATCATTAGGTACATCTACTATTTCCTTACCGACAACGCACTGTCCTTGGAACCCTCACCTGTTGTTGCTGGCTTAGATCAGCTAGGCCCACATCAGCAAGACATTGAAAGAGTAATGGATCTTGAGTTCTAAACATTTTTGTCATGATTTATAAAACTTGCATCTAATGTTGATTTTATACTACCTTGATAATTTAAGGACAGAGTGGATAAGCACAACATATATAGTAGCTTATACATATCTGTCTGTTCTCTTAACTCTTATGTCAGAATGGTCCTTTTGTTTAGGAAACTGCATTTATTTAGTTTTAGGTAAGTTAAATATGAATAAAGTTATCCTGTGTATTCAACTTCCCACTCAACTGTATGATACTTGTTTTAAAAAAGTGGGAAATGAAAATACTAATTTTTAGCCTTAATTTCTTAATTTGAGAGAATAGTAAGTGAACCCAAAGAAAAACATTTTGTGGCATTTTATACATCCAGATAAAAATATAGGAGTTTTTATATGCCTTATGGTTCCAAATGAGCTACTGTGCTTCCATTTAAATCACAGCATTAAATCTTTCCGTGAAATCGAGACATTTAATAGCCAGACAAGATAGATACAGAATGTGTTGCGTGAAAAGGTAACAAACTGAAAAGATACGAGTTGAAACTAAGTTGGTAAATGTGAATGTTATTTCTGTGATGAGCCATGTACGCCATCTTTAAATATATGTGTGTGACTATTATATTGAAAAAATTAGCAGACAGAATGAATATAGAACTTACTCATAAATGTACTGCATTTTTAAGGCGCCAGGGAAGAAATAGCAATGTCTCGTACAATTTCTGCATTATGATGTTGAAAGTTGGGTTCATTTCTCTTTCTGTTTGTCTTCGCCCCCAGTTTACTAGTTGTCCTAGCTAACTAAATAGAGTTTATAGCCTGGATAGCCACTAAAGCTAAAACACAAAGACCACTGATAAGTCATGCTTTGCATAAGTTGGAAATAATAAAAAGTGTAAGAATTTTTTCCCTAGTGTTATTATTATATAGCCAATTGCACAAAAACAAGCCAAGGCCATTCTTCAGGACACCAAAAACTCTAGTCTTTGAGTCAGAATTAGATCCATACAGCCCATTCTTAACAGAAATTTAGACAAATACTTCTTTAAAACTGCTGGTGATTATTACCTGTTACAGTGCTTGATTATATTAATAGTTGAAAAAAAAGTCATTATTTATTCTAAATCTTGTATGTTGTAAATCATGCGAAATACTATTTGTTCTCTCCTGCATGCAAAGAACAATTTGAGCTATTTGTCTTTACATTTGCATTGTACTGAAAGGTCTGTTTTACACTTTCCAAAAGCTGACAAAGTGAACCTAGTGTTTTTCAGCTTTTCTTCACCAATTGTATTTGAAAGTGTTCCACAGAATGCCACTGATTACTCTTTGAGGATCATCTTTTCAGTTACGTGCATATCCTGCTTTATGGTAGTTTCTAGATGGTAACTCTATGGTTCCTACCCAGAGATAATAACCAGGCATCTTAGGAATGTGAAGTTATTATCGTGTCAGCTATTCTTCCTTTACAGTAAATCACAAGCACTGTGAAGAAGAGTTTCTGAGGTATGTGTGGTGGTTCATTCCATTAGACTATCATCATAAATTCTTACAGCAGTATTGGCTAAATACTTACTCTGGCATCTTTACAGTATATGTGAGCATATATGGTCTGTAATTACCTACATTCTTTTCCATTGTAAAGCATATGACCTGTTCATGTGCTCCTCAACCTGAGTTCTCAGTGAGTTAGCAGAGACGGTGGCAGTGACTCAGCTTTGGTTATTTGTGTGGTTCCTAGTACCCTAGAGTGTAAATTTAATCAGCTTGCTGATGGGAATAAATAAAATTCCAGAAAGCTGGCAGTTGTTTGCAGTTTTGAAAGTCATTTTGGATTAACGTACGGAAGGGTTTAGTGAAATCATGCTGTGATGTTACAGATGTGTAAAGCACAACGGGCTACTGCCTTAGTGATTGTTTTACATCCTCCTCACACCAGTAAAGTAGATGTGAAAGCAATGGAACATGGAGGAAACACTGTTAGAGGATGAGATGGTTTAGCAGAGGTGCAACGCCAACTCCAAGAGCTGCCCTTGGGAGCTATTTCCATGTGCTTTCAAGCTGTTTCTCTTTTTCTGTTCCTTATGGTGTATGACACCTGTGGGTAACATCTGCACAATGTGCTATGAATGCAAGGAATACTAGACTTGTGGCTGCTTATTGCATAGATGTATTTTTCTGCTTTACTTTTAAACAAGGGAAATCAGAATTTGTAAAGTATGTCCAGAATAAGGGATTTAAAAACCCCCAAACAACCAACCAAAACGCCACGACACACAAAACCCAACCAACCCACACCAAAACCATGAACAAAACTACAAAAAACACCAAAAAAATGCATGCCACACAAACAAAAAACCACCAAAACCAAATAAATGGCAAGGCAATTGAAAACTTTTTGCAATATCCTAACTTAGAAGAAGAAAGGTAAAGAATATTAGGAAGCAGATAGCAAATTATTATATTTCAAACATTTCATGTTTTCCACAAAGAATTTTAAATTGTCTCAATTTTATTTAATGTTTGAACTCTGTGTTTTATTTTACCTCCTTTAAGAGTGACTTGTTTGAACCACATAGTTCAAAACTATGACCTAAGCTACCTTATATGTTTGAAGGATTGAAGGTACATAAATAGCTGATTATTTTGCTTCTACGTGGTTTATCTTAATTGAAATCCACGTAAGTAAAGAGTTGAAAGTGTCTTTGGGGAGCTTAGGGAGATTTTAAAGACATAAATCCCTGATCTTTTTAAGATGCATGCCCCATGAGGTTCCTTACTGCTGTCGTTATTAGAGATATAGCTAATTTTTTTCTCCCTTCATTCTGTATTGGTTAAGTCTGTAAATCATAATCCAGCAACTCCAACTTTTCTTGCAGTTTTGGCTTTTCCTGCTTTTCTCCTTGGAATTAACCAGGACCGCCTAAAAGAAAAACTGACCAGCAGACAGATGGAGAGCAAGTGGGGAGGCAAATCTGAGTCTATCAACGTGACGCTAAATGTGGAACAAGCCTGCTACACCAGGGATGCACTGGCCAAGGCCCTTCATTCCCGTGTTTTTGATTACTTGGTGGATGTAAGTTGGATTTGCTTGAGTCTACTGGTATCAAAACAAGTACAAGTACACTAGGAATGTTCCTTGCAGTGTCTTACTTGTCCATCATTTTTCACCCAGCATGTTTCTTTGCCTAAACCTTAGTACCAGTAGTGAGCAGAGAAGTGGGAGCATGACCACAGATGTTAAATACTGAATGTATGACAAATGCTACACTTTCTTTGAAGCAAATGAGCTGTGCTTTCAGCACTATATTTGCTCAGTCTCCTGCCACAACTGTCCCATATGATATTATGACATCTTCCTGTCAGCATCCAGACTGCTCTGAGTCGTTGTCTCATGTAGCTGAGAATTTCTGGATGAGCAGAATTAGTGAATTAGGGTCCCCTGGTCTCTTACCCCACTCTCCTGTGAAGAACACCTTCAGCATCCCAGTGCTGTGTGAAAAGATTCATGGCACTATCTGCAAAATGCATCAGTCTTAAAGCTGTTACGTTTTTTGTTGGCCTCTTTTCTTTTACTGAGCCAGTTACACCAAAGGAGAAGATCTAAGGATATGAATGTATCTTTTAAATATGTAAACCACACTTTGTTTTACATTTTGTTTCTGTTTTATTAGTCTATTAATAAGGCTATGGAGAAGGACCACGAAGAATATAACATCGGTGTCCTTGATATTTATGGCTTTGAAATATTCCAGGTAAGGCAGTGCAATATGCAGGGTTTGAGCAGACCTGACCTGGGAGGTTTTTGTTATTTAGAGAGGGGAAAAAATCCAAAACACAAAAAAAAGAAAATCCTGTGGCCAGAATAAAAGCAAAAAATGCCCAACCCAGCTTCCTGGACATTGAGTTCTCACTGGTAATGTCTCACTTAATAAACATGAATTATTGAAGAAACTTCAAAGAAACTAGGTCATTGATCTTGAAAGAAAGATCTGAGATTACACAGGATGTCCATAAAGTCAGCAACCCATCCATCACTGAACATGTTTCTTTGAAGCTTATTGCCAGCATAAGAACTAAGAATTATTGTATATAAAGCATGAGACTGATTTTTAAATTGTTTCCTTTTCTATAGAAAAATGGTTTTGAACAGTTCTGCATCAATTTCGTTAATGAAAAACTACAGCAGATTTTTATTGAACTGACACTGAAGGCAGAACAGGTAACCAGACATTTATTATTTTTGAATTCATAAGTGAGCTATGAGTTTTTTAGTTGGTGGAAAAACTGAGGTTTCATCATCTATTAACAATAAGATTTGCCTTGTTAAGCAAGATAAAGAAAAAAAACCCCTTTGTTGGCTAACCCTAAAACTGTAAACCACATCAGCTACAGACATTTATTCTGTGATACAGTGGTATAGAAGTGAGTCCGTCAGACAGCGTGCTAATGCAGTCATATGACTGCCCAGACTGCTGCATATTCTGACTCACTGACAGAAATGGAAAACTGCTTGGTTCCATTCCTGTGCTTTTCTTGGACATGACACAGTTAAATGGGAATACTTAATTTCCTCCACACCATTTTTCTTTTTTAAAAAATATATATGGATATATGAATGAAATAGATTACTGAGCCAAATGCAAAAATACTTCTGAAAAAATATTTGCAGTTCTCTGCCCATAGTCTTACTGCAAAACCTCACTATACACAAATGTGAGCTACTGCACGGGAGGGCAGACAATGCAGCGCAGACAGAGGCATTGTCTACAGCATGAGCTCAGGCCTGGCACCAACTTCAGGACAATGTTTTCAAGAATGCACTTACACAGTTGCCTTTGTATAAACGTAACTGATGATTGCAGCTGAGCATACAAATGACCTGCTAGATGCAGGCAACTGAGTGCATCAATTCAATCAATTTTTAGTATGATGTTTTTCCCCAGACAGTGTCTAGGTGTCTTTATGGTTACAGTAATTGTGTACAGAAATATAGAGTTGTGTCTTCATTTCACATGCATTTCTAAACGCATTGGTTTTGGGCATCTGACCTTTGATACGCCTGTCACTATCGTTGCTTTTAAAATAGATTAGGATATGGATGATTAGGTGCACTGTCAAGATACTGTAAAAGTCACATTGTTAGTATTTGCAAAGTGCTTTGACAGTGAATGCACTGCTGAAATATTCTTGCTCTTCTTAGTAACTACTCAAGGGCTATGAATGACAAAAGAATGTGTGGGGAGAAGGATTCCAGTTCATCTCTCAGGCAGCAGAGAGGTGGATTTAACTATCATTAGGGTCATTTCTTCCACCTTCCCCCAGTCACACGTTTGACAGGTCTTTCTGAACACAAGCAGCGCAGAGTGCGTCTGTATGTAGTGCATTGTAAATCTAGTGCTGCGTCCACAGTGCAAAGGAATATTTGCATCTTTCTTTTCACTTAACAGGAAGAATATGTGCAAGAAGGAATTAGATGGACTCCAATTGATTACTTCAACAACAAAATAGTGTGTGACCTTATAGAGAACAAAGTGGTAAGTATTTAGAACAAACAGATGGAAAAAACAAGATTTTCTTTAAAATAATTGGGCAACTGCTTTGCTGTCAAGAACATTCATAGGAAAAATGCAAATACTGTTGTTCAGTTACTGAGTCATACTAAGCCTATATATAAATCTTATATAACATGTCTTATAAGAGCTCTAAGATATACGTTATCCAAGATATTGACCAAAAAGAGAAGCATAAGATAGCATGACTGATGTGTGACTAAAAAAAAATATAAGGAGTGAAATTAAACTTTTTTTCCACCTACATTTATCATGAACTTCACGGCATATTCTGTACATCGGATGAGGCTCTCTGTGTCCCTGGGAAGACACAGTTCCGTTTGGGGAAGCCACAGCTCTGGCATCCTTTGTGGTACTGTTGCAAATAAAGCAAAAACCAGTGAAGAGGAAGCATTAGGAAGTGTTGGAGATAAAAGAAATTTTGTGTCTTCGCTGCACAGAATGTTCTGCAATTTAAAGTCTTTATGTTCTAATTTGAGGTGACAGCAAATGTTGAGTTGTCCTTTAGGGCAGAAGTAGGTTGTTCTTCATCTAGTTCTTTGTCCTCATGTGGGCCAGATAATTTTAACAGCAGGAAGAAGACAGGTTTTCTGTCACAATCTTAGATATTTTGCTGTAGATTTGTCCAACTACAGCATGTGAATTTAAGTACTTGCCTCAGACATACATTTATGTTTTGGTGGAATGAGAAAGTAGATTGCTTTGTGAAGGAATTAAAAACTTAAATGTTGGGCATTTTGATGGGGTTTTTTGTGCGTTGTTTTTTTGAACAGCAATCATTGTTTTCTCCATCATTTCCTACTGTCACTATCATTACAAAAGTAGGGTGTCTCAAACTATTTGCATGCTGTGTACAAATGAATCTCTACTATAAACTCTTCTGATGGAGGGGGAATTCTTCTTGCTCTGACTTTGCTCTAGTGTTTTTGAAACTGGCATAATAATTTTTTCCTGACTTTTTGCTGTTTTTGTTATTCTTTTCCAATGCATTAGAATCCCCCAGGGATTATGAGCATTTTAGATGATGTGTGTGCTACAATGCATGCAGTGGGAGAAGGAGCTGACCAAACACTGCTTCAGAAACTTCAGATGCAGATTGGGACTCATGAACATTTCAACAGCTGGAACCAGGGATTTATCATTCATCATTATGCTGGAAAGGTAATATGGAAAATCATCACTGAATTCTGTGTAATGTATTTATAAAGAAAAAGAACAGTAATGAAAGGAAGGGAAGCTATATAGAGGGCTGTTTGTTTTCAAATAGTCAGATTATCTCAGGAGATCTCAGGCACCTTCCACAATGTAGGGAGCTTAGAACAAATATGCCCTAACGTATGTCCTTTACTTAGGAGAGATGAGTTTGGGCCTTGCTGCTATCAAACATAGTAACCAGAACTTAGTATTAAATGTAATAAGTAAATGCTCCTAGTTTTTATTCATTATCTTAATTGTTGGTTATATTAGCAGTGAATTTAAAGAATTCAGTTATAAAGATGATCTGTAGGTGATGATATACTAATAAAACTGGGAACAGAATGTACAGTTCAGTCTCCTTTGGGTATATTTCTCAAACTATTCATGATTTCCTGCAGATATAGTTAATAACAGTAAACCCATAATATGCAAAAATTTTTCTTCAATAAAATTTCATATTAAATTAACTTATGTCGTATTTCATTCACTAGCTCCATAACAGTCTTTTCACTGAATTTAAATATGTGGATGAGATTACTTTGTTGTGAAAGAGTTAACTAAAAATATATGCAAGGATTTAGTGATCATTGTAGTATCTTTAGGTTATACCAGACTAGGCAAAAAGTTCAGAACAGCTACTGATGAGGACAGGATTTCAATTTTCTTCAATTATTGGGTTCTCAACTTACCACAAACAATCAATTTCCACCTTGGCCCAGGTATCTTATGATATGGATGGATTCTGCGAGAGAAATCGGGATGTTCTTTTCATGGACTTGATTGAACTCATGCAGAGCAGTGATTTGTACGTAAGCAAAACTTGCTTAAAGCTAGGAATAACGTGTTAGTTCAGATGGATACAGAGGGCCTGACTGCACCCCTTTGCAATTGTGAACTCATTTGCATAGAAGTGGGAATAAAGCATTGCTGCAGTGGAATAGTGT
This sequence comes from Nesoenas mayeri, assembly GCF_963082525.1. NCBI lineage: Eukaryota > Metazoa > Chordata > Aves > Columbiformes > Columbidae > Nesoenas > Nesoenas mayeri. The sequence goes on along the minus strand of NC_137563.1, from coordinate 14,714,760 downwards.
CATTTGCATTATATTGACCTTCATTTTCTGGAAATCTGAAAAAGTAAGGTACTGCAGTGTCACAAGCAAATGGTGTAATAACAGCCATTTGTTTTGGCCTCAAACAAGGTCATGAGTGATTTGGCATTCTCTCAGAACAGGCACCGTTTTAGCATATAAAGTAACATTTTGTTGTTATGTATTTTAATTAATTAAAGCTTACTTTTTAAGAAGTGCGTGTTTGTTCCAGTCTAGAAGTCTGGTATCGCATCTTCCAAGGCTCACTAAAATAGCAAGGGATCTCTACAAGTAATGAAGCTCATGGAAAATACTAATCTTAAAATAGATTTGATACAACTCCAGATTAATAGAAATAGCTATTTATATTCTCCTCAACTATCAACTTTTACAGCATATTCCTTGATATTCCTGCATTGAATTGTCTTTCTACGCCAACATTATTTTATTGATTCTTCCCTAGGCCTTTTATAAAGGCTCTATTTCCTGAAAATCTTCAAGTGGACAAGAAGGGCCGTCCTACCACTGCGGGCAGTAAAATCAAAGTACGTCTAGTTTTGCTGTATTAGTATGTGCATATGCGGGTGTGTGTTCGTGTGTGGACACCTAAAAATAAAAGTTGTCTGTCCAGACATTTGTAAAGGTAGGTATCAGGACTGTCTTTACTGCGAAGTGATGCATTGTTTCAGCTGTTAGAATGGCGTTTTGCCCAGCATCACTGTCCATTAGATGTCTTGTTCAGTGGCTTTCTACAGCAATGAATTTTCCAAATGAGCAATTGACAGTCGTGATAACAGTACTTGTCATGCGCATAACGAATGAGCTCCTTCACTCAGCCACTTGATGTCCTACAATTAACTACAGATAACTGGTCTCCTTTATCGTGCAGCAGTGACGCAGTACCTGATCCAATGCACACAAAGTCAACAGGAGTCTTCCTATAGACCATAAGGTGCCTTGAATAAAGCAGCAAGTGTTAGAAGGCGAGCATCTTTTTGGAGTCTGGCTGTAAAATATATTCTTAGATTACACATTTGCAGACTTTGGAAATTGATATTTTATCAGCCTCTTTCCTCACATTCCGTCCTGACAGTCACGTCCACCTGATGCATTCCTTGTCACTCCATGTTTTTATGTAAGAGTTTTATATAGTATTATATAGCTGGAGGTAATGGTGCCTTCTATTACTGATTGTTTTTTCATGAGGTGCATATTATCCCAAGACACTTTGCCTGAGAAAGACCAAAGTCAACTGGATCCTGTCAAGTGAATCATCAGCAGATGGCTGATAATTTTAGAATTCTCTCACAGGATTTACCCTGTCCAGCTCAGATCCTGTTGTTTTCCCTTAATTTTACAGAAACAAGCAAATGACCTTGTTGGCACCCTGATGAAGTGTACGCCCCATTACATCCGCTGCATCAAACCAAATGAAACAAAGAAGTCTCGAGACTGGGAGGAGAGCAGGTATGGATAAGCAGAGTATGTGATGAGAAACAGTCAAAAAAAGCCACAGAAATTCCTAATTTGTAATCATACTGCCTACAGACAAACAGAAATAGCTACTATAAAACTTCAGAAATGAAATCTGGGATGACCTCTCCTCTACTTTGAAGATAAGCTGTGGTCACTTTGTCTAAATCAGCAATTCGTATATGTAGTTCTTGGCTTTTCTCGTATCAGTTATGAATAATCAACATTTGCATAACAGTAACACAATGGGTATATTAAAAACTCAGTTTTCCATGTAGAATTTGCACACCAAATGCATTATATATCGATTCTAACTTTTGTTTTATGCTTTGAAAAGAGCTTCTATTTAGGTAGCTAAAAAGCCAGCAGAATGTCTGTATTTGCTTTTATGTATCGAACTTACCAAAAAGTCTCTGTACCCAAGAATGCAAAAGGTTTCTTTTTCACTTGACTTCTAAGTTTCATTAGCCAGCTCTTCAAAGAGAAGTCATTAGAATATCATATCAGGTGATTATATAGACATTGAATAGATGTGTAAACCATCAGCTTGGTTTCTCTCATCTGTTTTGGGGCATCTTTAAGTACATGATGCTTTATAGCATATTCCTGTTATCTGAAAAAAGATGCTTCTTTTCACTGAAGCAGGTGATCAGTATGGTATGTATACCATTTGAGGTCCTAATATAGATAACGTTTCTTACCATCTACCAACTACTTTTGGTATCAGTAAAAGTGCTGATAAAGCAAGTGGTTAATTTTATCACAGTGAAACAACTCCTCTGATAGAAGTCTGATATGGTCAGGAATGCTTTTTATCAACACCACACCAGCATTCATTTCCTGCCACTTGACATGCAGATGTAGAGCACTTACAGAAGCCGCAGTTGGGACTGCACTTGGAAGTGCCATTTGGGTCTTGGCAGTAAACACAGACCATCTTTCTCTAGCCTTTCCACCCCTGAAACTCCAACTATGCAGCACTTCATTCTCCACTGATACTGGGGACCAAAAGAGGAAAGTAAATAATCTTGGAAAAAGTATGTCTAAAACTTTTACCTGCAAGTTAAAGGGCTTTTAAAATCAATCATTTACATATTGGAAGACAGCCCGTTGTTGTGGAAGGTGTTGCTAGGAAACCAGTGAAACAAACAAACAAAAACGTAGCCCTGAGAAAAGGCCAACTTTCAGGAAACCCCTTTTGGAGCAAAAATGGGCAAGGTTTCTTCTTGGTTTTCCTGTAATGAGGATGATATTTGGCAAATGCAGCAGCTACTGAGAACAAATGAAATACCAAGGATTGTGTACTCAAACTCAGACACAAGTAGAAGGAGTTCTTATAATGGTAATCCTTCATCTCTCTTTAAAAATGCTGATGTTCTCTCCCATTTCAAATAATGATTTCCCATATATTATACTGGGACTCCACATAGGCTACCACTGTAACAGTTAGCGACATGTCCGGGGAAGAGAAATTTGTATGTGTATGACAAATGAAGCTTGAGTTTAATTTTGTCTTTTGTGATTTAGCTGTGAGAAAGTTTGTTGTTGAGGGAAATACAAAAACTGAGTTTGTGATATTTTGCTGGACGTTGGTTTAGGGCTTTTTGTTTTCTTCTGTGATCACTTAATACCGCAACAACCAGTGTGATGGGCACAGTATATCTATTGTGCGTAGTAGTAGCCTGTTACTAGACAGTGAAAATGGGAAAAAAAAGCCCTTCATAAAGCCTGTCTTACTTCAGGCTCACAGAAGCCATGTCCCTCCAGCTTTGTACTGCTGTTGAATAATTCCATAATATTTAGCACTGAAACATAGACCTTGTGTAATATTTAAACCTTGGATAATAGCTTAGTTATTCAAAAAATTGGGGTGTTCTTGAAATGTGTTTTTGTTCAGGTCCTGGCACAGCCACTTGGACTTGTATTCAAAATTGCTGCATTAGCTGAATTCCCAGACCCTGACCTGCTTGAGGTTGATGCCTGGAAGGAGATTTTCAGTGTGCCTTTCCTCAGAAAGAAAAGGAAAAACAGAAAAACGTCTCAAATTCTCTGTTGCTGGACACTAATACTGGCAGGACAGTAAGAAAGTGGGAGGAATACTGCTGCTCCAGTGCATTATTCCAGATGTGAACAGGAGGGAAAGCTATAAACAGGAAAATATATTTTTGTCCACCAACTTTCTACTGTACCAGAATTCTTGGAGTGGGTACAAAATATTCTTTATTCCTTGAACACAGCAAGATTAAAATGTGCAGTATTTTTATTATAAGCTAAAAGAGTGGTATAACTTATTTAGTAAAATATCTCTCATAACTGCTCTTTAAAAAAAAAAGGAAATAACGAAAGGGCTTTTGTCATTTGCAGCATGGGATTTCAATTTTTTCCCCTTTATACTATGAGTCATGAGAAAAGAATGTCTCAACCAAAAAAAAAAAGGGGAAAAAAAATCAATGGGCAAAACACTTCATATTGAAATGTAACATTTCAAAGTAGCTACAGAAATAACATTGAATTAACCAAGAGTTTTTCAGGATTTGAAAAATCTTTTGTAAAAATCACAAAATAGTAAGGCTCGCTTTTTTCTATTACATATAAATAAATGCTCTTTTATAAACTTGCAGAACTCAAAGCCTTAACAACTCCTATATTTCTGACTGGAAGCTAAATCTTCTATAATTTGCCCTCTAAAAGAACAGCAACAGAGGCCCCTGAACACCACATTTCAGTTAAAAACTGACATTGCCTCTTCCAGCCATGACTTAGATGAGGAAATGAAGGACATGCAAAGGAAAGCTGCAGGAGTCATACATTGTTAAGGAAGTAAACTGAAATTCTTCAAATCAAAACTCCAAACATTAACTAGTAGACTAGCAGGGTATGTGAGAAGGAATATCAAATAATGTACCACAGCTCCAGAAAGAGGAAAAGGTGCCAGAAGGAAGCCACCTTTTTTTTTTTCTGCTTTGTTCTTCTGCTTTGAGATTCATGTGGGCATATTTGTTCCCTTTTTAGCACCTAAATGAACATGTTTTGCATGAGGGAACTGTAATGGTGTTGGGTAAGGAAGTTTCAGTTCACACGTGCAGCAGAGTCCTCTTTCTGTGGGACTGGTACCAGCTCGGTTGGTGTTTGTCACTGAAGTATGCCACGGACAGACTTACCGGCATGCTTCAGCCAGTCTTGTGCCTGGCCACAAATCCTTCCTGAGCAGCATGGTAACGTTAGCAGGAATGCTAGCTTTTCAGGAATATACTGGCCTTCTCATTCTTTGTGTAACGGAAGTGTGGCATCTGGGGCTTTCTCCAGCATCAGATTTGGTCCCTTTTCCAGAACAAACAGAAAAGAGCTGCTGTCTGCTACTGTTGATATTTGAGGTTTGTAAAACATAGGTGAAACCTACAACAGAAGAACATGAAACTATTTCCTGCACCCTTAGATACCAACTATGCAGGTGTAATTGTATAGGTTGTAGTTATTTAGCCTTTTATGGGTAATAATAATAGACAAGAAATTTATACACCACTTAGATGGGAAGTTAAACTCTATAAAAATGCTAAACTTGCTACATACATTTTAGTAATGTAGTCTACCTGCCTTTAATATTTTTCCTACCATGCAGTGTGCATGGTAATGCCCAAGAATAGATTCATGTACCTGTGTATGAATTTTAGAACTCAATAGTCTGTAAACATGATACAGACTTCTAAGAATACCTCAATCTACAAATACACTGAAATAAAATGGATTGTAAATCTTGCACTGTTTTTCTCCGCAGGGTAAAACATCAAGTGGAATACTTAGGTCTGAAAGAAAACATTCGAGTAAGAAGAGCTGGCTATGCCTACAGGCGGGTGTTCAAGAAGTTTTTGCAGAGGTAGGGCAATACTCCTTTTGAACTATTACAGCACAATTGTTTACATGATGAGGAGGAAAACAAGAAGTTGCAAGCTTTGAAAGCTTCTCATTTCCCACTTACCCTTTTTCTCCCATTTACCTTTCTCACAATCTAGGCTACACAGAGATTTCTAAGTCTTTATGTCTTTGAAAGTCTCTTCATATTTCTGTAAACCTGCATAAGAACTCAGTGCTTTTTATAGTGTTATAGGAGGGTTCCTCAAAGTTAGAGAGTTAGGGGAACTTAAGAGTTGTGAACTGTAGAGCCTGGAACCTGAGTGCCTCGCTGCCAGCCTTTGTAAAATGTTACTGCTCTTGCTCACCCAAGGACAGAAGACAGGTAAAGAAAAACATGGCTGCCATTCAAATGTAACTAGTGACCTTAGCTTAAGTTGCTCCTTACATCCTTCCCCTGGTGTTGTAGCAGCTGGGAATGGTTACAACTTAAACCACTGCAGCTGCTCACTAAATGAAAGCAAGTCAGAGCTCTGTACCACCAATCCTTTTTTCAGTGTCTCAGGATCAGCTGCTAAGATGATTAACTACCTCCACTAGCTAATTAAATCCTCTTAAATAAGAGTAATTTCAAGATTTATATAACATTTAGATCCTGGTTTTTAGAAAATTGAGACCTACAGCTAATAAATGCCCAAACTGGGGAATTACATGACAAATCAGATTTCGTTGGAAGCCTTTGTGTTGTGTTTGAGAATATAAAACAAAAAACCCAATAAGTTGTTGCAAGGAATGGAGTATAATTAATCAGACAGCTCAGAACAAAGCCATTGATAGTACTTCATTATAATGCAGAGAAAGTGCTAACCAATAGACAGACCTAAAATATCTTCCAAGTGTGAACTCAATTTTAATTATGGAACAATTTAAAATCCATTTTTCTTCACGATCTTCAAGCTCAGACATATAAACGTGATATGCTTCAGGTTGCATTAGTTAACAGAGTGTGTTGCTGATGCAGAATAGCAGGTTAATAATGTGTATTAAGTCAAGCCTCCCCAGTTGCAGAACACTGCTTGTGAGGGCTGTGCAGGTCTAGATATCTGCCTGAGAGGTCTGCACAAAGGAAAGCTACCTGGTACTTGTAATAGATTTCTATGCTTTATCTGTAGACATCCACAAGCAACTGAAACCATTTGTTATGGAATTAATCTATTTGTTTCAAATTAGTCTTCTTAAATGTAAGATTTTTTATGAGTAAAACTCTTCCTGCAACCTTTCCATTCACAGTTGTGTAGCATCCAGAACAAGCTGTGTTCTGACAGCCTGAGTCAGTGTGAGTAGACGGGCTGAGGCATGGGATGGCCAGGAAGTGCATGCTTGGACACTTGTTTGCATTGGGAGCTCCTTGGCAGCTCCAGTAAGTGGAAGCTGAATAGACTTTTATGTACTTTTATGTACAAAGTTTACATTTGCATGCAAAAAGCCACAGTCTCTGAAAAGGCCTATGTGTTTCAGAGCATAACCAGTCTGAAAGCTCAACTCCATACTCCCACATTTAGACATAGGACATAATTGCTCACTCTAAATAGATAATTGGTAACTTTGGGGGGGCAGTCATGACTTTAAATTGTTTCAGAAGCATTTTAAGATCACAGTACTTGTGCCAAAATCCTGTGTAAGATCAAATTACACAAGCTTGAAAAACCTAGATATATGTATATTGACATGACCAGTTTAATGAGAAGTGTGCGTAAGTACATTAAAGTGCTATTTCTAAACACTAGTGAAAAATGATGGAATTGTCATGTTATAAACTTGTAAAATTCTTAATTGGTGCATGTTATAGAATAACCTGTTTCTTCTGCCCTGTAGCGTTGTCACACCAGTAAAACGTATGAAGTTAGAGTTAATGGAAAAGGAGAATTTAAAATGTATTCTTATTTTGTAACCCAAGAGCTTTACTTATATTAAAAGGTCTTAAGTCATGTTTTTCCTTGTGCCCTCCTTTACAAATTATTTCCTACATCTTCTGAGCTGTAACTTGGTGAAATGTAGCATCAAATTCTGTTGTGTGGAAGGCAGCCATTTCAAATGCTTTTCTTAACATCAGCTCCCTTAAATTCAGACTTGCTTAGGCCCACCTGTAGAACTATACTGCTGGCAGTATGTGGTGAACCTGCAAAAGAGGCTGTTAATTAACTAAGTTGGGAGTTACTTGAATTTACAACTCCATACTAGATTGCATCTATTTATGCTATAATACTGATAAATTACATAAATATAAAAGCATACACATTAGCTGTAAACATAGTTATGTATAATATACTTCTATATTTAGCATGGTAGAAGAGCTACTTTGTTACAGCATCATGCGTAGTACCTGAGCATTTGTTAACTAATAATAGATTTAAACATAACAGCAGCAGACTCTTTTGAATCCTACTGAATTATTCATAAGTTAACTTTCCCTTTCATATACTTGCTATTCAGAGTTGTTTGGGTTGTGTGATGTGTTCCTGTTAACTGTTTGCTATTTTTCTTTGTGTGGTACTGCTATTCAAGTTGCACGAAACTGTTTCTGCTTCCTGGCTAGATAACATTTTAGATATTACAAGAACGAGTAACGAACATTCTCTTAATTTTCTAACAATTACCTGTGTGTTTTTTTGAAAAAAATTTTATTAGGAACTGCTTAAATCTTCTTAAGAAACAAGAACTTTGGAATTACAACAAACTGAACTACATACTTTTTTCATTAGTTGAATAATTTTACTAAGATGTTTGTATAACTCAAGTACACTTAAGACATTTAAAAAAAAGTTGTCAAGAGTAAAGAAAATAAAACATTTTGAGGGGAGTTTTGTCACATCTTTAGCTGTTCTCCAGTCTCATAGTCAAAGGAATCTAAATAGCTTGTGCTAGAGAGGTTACTTGTCCATTGACATGCTGAGGCCGCTAAAGCCCATCAGTGCTCCTTCCTGGGCAGCGGAACAAGGCAGCTTTGTAACTCCAGCCTGGCAGTTCCAAAAGCCCAAGTTAAGCCTGAAAAAGTGTGAAGTTTAAAAGGTACTGCAACCAAGCATCCACCTCATTTGCAAGGCTTAAAGAGAATGAGACAGAACACTACTCACCTCTTCCTGTCAAAGACATGATATTATAGCACCTTCCTGCCTCCTTCCCTTGTCCCCCGTGTGCTTGGTTCTGGTGTTCCCTCCAGGTAGCACCAACATCACTGTATCTTTACTGTATCTTGTACCAGAAGGCAAGCCAAAGGCTTCCTGTGATAAAGCCAAGAATGGCTCCTTGCTAAACACAGAGCAGCTGCTGAACAGGTGGGTTAGGAGCATGAGCTGCCCACTTGCTTGGAAACACAAAAGGCCTTTGTAAGAGTTAAGTCAGAGAGAAAAGGATTAAGTGGGAAGTTGGCCACACATTTAGGAATGAGTCTCAATACCAAGTGTGCAGGTACTTAAATCTGAACCATAAGTCATTGCTAGTAAATAAGCTTGCCCTGAACTTAAGGAGGTGACAGCAGAACTTTCTGTAATTAACTACTGCAGTTTCCAAATAGTAACTTAGCATCTGGCAACTCCTGGACACTGTTGCCCTTCTCATTGCAGTTGTTTGGTCTTGCTAAACAAGTAATATCTTAATACTGTACATCTTCCCACACTCCAGGCTTTTGTAAGTCCCACCAGAATTGTCAGCCCTCCCCCCAGGTTAATACTGACTTAGATTCAGTGGTATTCTGCTGCTGTTTGATGTCAGGTTTTAATCTCTTCTCCTTGGTGTTTAAGGTATGCCATTCTGACCAAAGCAACCTGGCCTTCCTGGAAAGGAGAAGAGAAACAAGGAGTTCTCCACCTGCTTCAGTCAGTCAACATGGATCCTGACCAGTACCAGCTTGGGAAATCCAAAGTTTTCATCAAAGCTCCAGAGTCTGTAAGTGTGGCAGAACGTGAGTCTTCAAATACAAAATTGTTTTGCTGAAATAAAAGGCCTGCCCATGCAGAAGTTGAGCATGGTATCTGCTAAGGTGGGAGAGGCCTAAGAATCCAAGTCAAGCTGGGCAGCTATGTCATGTGCCTCAAGGCTGTACAGGGATTCTTGGCACTGTTATAATGGGCACAGTACAGAAGGACCCTGCATGATTTTGATACTAATACAAGGAGCATTAAATGCATAAGAAGAGAGGATGAGATATGAAGGTGCTTTGGTGTCAGGTTGCACATTGTGACATTCCATCAGAGCATCTGTCATATGAAGGAATATTATGGCATGAAAACACATCTATGACCATTAGCCCAAGAAAACAGGTGCTTTTCTCAGCGCAAGAACTACTGATGAAAACAGAATAGTCCCCAGTTATAGTAAGGATGTGTTATGTATCATTGAGTAAATCAATGTTCCAGAATGACCACAACTTGAAATCCTATTCAAAGAGAATGTTAGGGAGGCATCATCAGGCTGGTTTTATCCTGTGACTGATAAAGTGCACAAAATCTGTTGGAAAATAGATTTCTTATATCACTACTCAGGAAAATTGTCAAGGAAAAAAACTATGCTCACCGCCATGTATTCCTTGTTTATCAGAAGCAATGGGGCTCAGTTTGTATAGCATACCTTGCAGTTGAGCATTAGGTAGTTTCTTGGTGCTTTACCTGAAGTTACATATCAAAATAAAAGCAGAACACTTGTATTGTTATAATTTTCTTTCCCAGAAACGTATTTTTTGCTCTGTGTAACAACAGTAATTCAGGCAATGATACTGCTGTGCCAAATCACATGGTAAGATCTCTGTGAAAGGGAAAAAGATAATACTTCTCCAAACCATCAGAGAAATTGTGTTGTTTCTACCATAAATAGGGTAAGATAGTATCATCTCTGTTCAGGAATAGTGGGACTTTATATTCCTGCAGTCCGAGAGACATGTTTACATAACAAAGCATTTAGCATTCAAGATGTTATTAGAATACTTAAATGCACGTTGCCAGAGCAGGAAATTCAGGAATAGGATTAATCCTACTTAGTCACTGCAAGTGGCACTGTAGCTAGCCAGTTATGAGGGAGTGTGAGCTTTATCTGCTTTCCTCTGTAGCACAGGCCACGATTTATTTCCTAAGACTATTGAGGAGGTTTTTCTTACAAAGTCAGTGCAATAGACTTGGACAGCAGTGGATGTCTTTGATACCTCTTCTTATGATATGACAGTTGTGATTTTTAGTCCTTTTACTGATGACCTCAAGTTCATTATAGGGTGGTGGCAGGTACACATTCTGGTCAAGTATCTATTTGAATTAATACAGGCAATTTAGCTGCTTGTCATGACAAGAGACCAGCACATGTAAGTTAAGCAACATCTTCCAGACCTGTGTTCATTATCTTACACTGGAGCAAACCTGATTTTCTTGATTTTGCTGTGAAATTATTTTGCATCCCTGCCATTCATTGCAGTTAGTTATGAACCAAATGCAATCTCAGTTTGGGAGATAAACAATTAAGGGAAGACACCAAAATATTTTTTGTGTGGTGGCTGTTTTCTCGATGCTATGCTACTTTACGGATAAATCCAAGTTTTTAAAGTATTTTCGTTTTCAGTTTTATGTAATAAATCATATAAGGAATTATCTTCCTTTCCTGGCTGCTGACATACCCTAAGCTTGGTATGTTTGCCCCTTCAGCAGCCAGTGGGTGGGTCTTATTCTGGTTGTTTTGTTCTGTTGTTTTTGAAATGAAATAATTTGCTAGTGTAGGCTTGATGGATCTAGTTCCCCTTCACTCTGAAGTAGCCAAGATGTTAATATTCTGTAGCTCAAAATCAGGCACTACTAGGTCATTTGCAAGAAGACTACACTTTCTCAATGGATGCATCTTCCCATTTGAATGCATTTTTGTAGCACTAAGTCTTTGTTGATGTATATGCCATTTAATGGCATATCTGTGAGTTTTACTGAAGGGCAGTTCTGCCATTTAAGACATGAGGTTGACTGGCGATAATAAAACTTTTTTGGGTTGCATTTTATTTTAATTCAAATTTATGCTTTCAGTTACTGTTTACATTTTCTTTAAAAATTTATTTTCTGAAAAGCCCTGAAATCCATTTTCTAACAAGTACTAAAAATAGTCTGGGCCTTTTTCATTTGAAGTTGACAAATCTTCTGTGAACTAGATATTCTAAAGCTTGATTTATATCTTTTAGTATCAAAGACAATCATCTCTCATCTTATATTACTAAAGCATTGGCTAAGGTTATATTACTTTTGAGAAAAATAATTTTTTAGGTGATAAACAAAAATTTTTATTTCTGCTACCAAAGAGAGCACCTGTTGTGGTTGATCAGATGAAAAATACTTGGGGGAGGCTTCATAATACTTATTTTAGAAAAGCATTTATTCTGTTTATATATTTTATAACTTATGAACTGTATTTTCACTCAGTGTTTTCATTGAACTTCCTTAATTGTGACCTTCAACTGCAGGTGACAGACTATTTTTGCATTGAGATTTTGCAATTAGCATTATTGTTAGAGAAACAAATGACAGGTGGTGATGAGAGGCAGCATCAATATTGTTAGTGTAGCCTGAACTGCACGAGGGTTTTGATCATGGCCCTGCTGAAGCTGAGGAAGCTTCTGCATCAGGAGCACTCAATGCCTGTGTGCTGAAACCCTGTCTGTATTTTTGGTGTGGTTTTTTGTTGTTGTTTTAATAAGTTGCCTCAAAATGGAGAGTTGCCAACTGTGAAATAAGGTATTATGGGTGGCAGAAAGAAGGCTTCATTATTTACATTTTCATCAAACACCTGAATAAATAACTCTGTACAAGAGCAAGTGAGATTCTGTGGAAATGGATTGCACTAGACTAAGTTTTCTTTTTAAGATCAATATGAACAACAGTATTTTTCTAACTTTGCATTGTTTAAGGCAGCAAATTAAAATAAAAATGGTCCCAAGGTCCAGGTTTGCTTCTTGAGCCTGAACCTGGTTTTTACTAATTTTATGTTTGTTGAAAACTAGAAGCAATGTTTTTACGAATATTTAACACACACAGGGAAATATTGTCAGGTCAGTGGCCTGATGTAGTACTGTAGAAGTTAGCCGAATGCTTGTGCTTCTAGGGAGACAAGAAAACATTTAACTAAACTTGAAGTATGTAAAGGGCTGCAGTGAAATATGTGGTATCCTAAAATAATGATGAAGTTGTTCTAATGCATTAATTTTACATATGTTTTAGTGGGACTTGGGAAGTTCTCAAAAATGGAGATGCACCTTCCATTTCAGTTTTGTTAAATCAGCATTTCTTCTTGAATTCTGACAACATTTTAGACCCCCAAAATCTTATGTCATTCTGAAATACAAGATCATAGTTGTAAATGCTGCAGCTAGCCAACAAACCTCACTGCTGGCAAAGAATGGAGCCAGTGGACACGAGTATGAAATTCAGACAGTGAAGAAAGTTGCATGCAGACACAGTGCATTGTGTTACAAATTGCACAGATTCCCATAGACACAGTAACATTCTGACAAGAGAAATGTGAATTTCGGAGAATGTGAAGATGGAGGTTGGGTGGATGCCCAGTGGAGAACCTTGAGTTGCACCAGTAGAACATGTCAGAGAGAATTTGTATTCCTCTTCCTTCATCATTTGGTATCAAGATCAATGGGTAGACTGGTAAGAGTCAGAACCACTTAAGCATCAGATGTTTCTTCCAGAAAAGGCTACCCTAACGTTCTGTTCCCAGATCCCACAGTTGGGGTACAGGCACCAGCTTGGATTTAGAGTGAAAGGCACTGGAACGTTGTTGAAAAGTAGAAATGGCTTTTTCCTGAACTTCTCATGTAAAATATTTGACCATCCCTCTGTCTCTTTGTACAGCTGTTTTTGTTAGAAGAGATGAGAGAGAGGAAGTACGACGGGTATGCCAGGGCCATCCAGAAGGCATGGAGGAAGTACGTGGCCAGGAAAAAATACGTACAGATGAGAGAAGAAGGTAGGTCATAACTTCTGATGACAGATATTTCACAAATGGTTCCAGGAACAGAAAGTGCCACAAGAGATGAAGGAAATATCCCCCTTTCCATAGACCAACCCATTGCATTGCAGATGACTGTCTAGGAATGACTGCAAATTATTGGAGCCCTAAGGTGCCAGCGATGAGGCTGGCCGCTCTGCATGCAGGGGTTTCTAGGACTTCCCAGTGTTTTGCTCTCAAAACAAAGCCAGACTCAGTAGGACAGATCAGTGACATTCCAGGGAAGCGAAAAAGAAAAGGTTTCCCACAGTTATACAGGACCTATAAATGGTTTATAGATTATATAAATCAATCCAAGGCCTGTAATGCTTAGTCACATGTGTGACCTGGGTTATGTGAATAAACAGCCTTCTGGGTTTGGAAGAGTTAATCTTTAGTTTCCAGCAATGAGTGAAAAATTCCTTAGTTCCAGAAGTCCTTGTAATTAATCAGAACTGCTAAGCTTGCCATCAGTGTATATCACTAGGAATGGATTTAATAATCACATGGGTCCTTAGTAGCGGTGTTTTTTCCATATTATAGACGATTTGATTATCACTTCTTCCCAAAAAGTTCTGCTTGAAAGAGTTCCCTTTCAGATCATCAGTTTAGAAAATGTAGTTAATAGTATTAATCAATGTTTATTTTTTTGTATTTAAGCATCAGATCTATTGCTTAACAAGAAAGAGAGAAGACGGAACAGCATTAACAGAAATTTTGTGGGAGATTACATAGGGATGGAGGACCGTCCAGAGCTACGCCAGTTTGTGGGCAAACGGGAGAAGATTGATTTTGCAGACACTGTAACTAAATATGATAGACGGTTTAAGGTAGGTTTAAGAGCAATATGCGCTAGTGATTCTGCTAGGGAGTTACAGATGTCTTTACCATCTAGGATACCAGCTTGAAAAAAGTGTATTTGTCCCAAAAGACTTTCAGGGAAGCAATTACATACATTCTTGTGGTTGGAACATTGCCATTGTCAAACCTGTTGTCCCAGGATGAAGGTTTTATGGGACTTGCTGGGCAGAAAGCTACATTAGTTAGGAAATGCAGAACAAAGCTGCTTTTCTGTCCTGTGCAATCTGACTCTGAGGTCATGTGATTAATCACATCAAGATTCTTTCCACTCGAACCAAAGACTAACAGTATTGCAACAAACCATAGTACATTATATACCTTTGGTACAGCATCACAACATTAGCGCATTGATCTCTACGTCGCTATGTATTTTCAAACAATTTTGTGTTTCAGAGCGTGAAGCGAGATCTTGTCCTCACTCCGAAGTGCATATACCTGATTGGGCGTGAAAAGATAAAGCAGGGTCCAGAGAAAGGCCAAGTGAAGGAAGTCTTAAAGCGAAGGATGGAAGTGGAGAGAATTCTGTCTGTTTCTCTAAGGTCAGGACCTTGAAAATATCTTTCCATTGACAGAGAAATTTGTGTAGGATGGGGGAAAGGAGTTGATTGATGAAAGGTGAATTTCTTAAGCTATATTAATTGAATCATGTAAACAGAGAAAGCTGAAGCCTTATTTTCACTCCCAGCCCTAGTAAGTGTGTTATAGCAATAGATGTTTATGTTTGTAGCCAACACACATTTTCTTACTAGTTGTTAAAACATTTCTCTCGTACTGGGTAACACCTCTCCATTGTGTCCACCAGAGTATATTCTATGAAGCATATATTCACTATCCACAAGCAGGTACTAGTAAGTTTTGGCTCAAGATTGTATGCCAGAAATAATTCTAACTTCTAGAAGTATGCCATGTATGTGTTCACTTCTTCCTAAAGGGGTATTCTTTCTCTGAGGAGCTACTAAAACCTTTAGTTCTAGTTGGATTTCACATCACTTCTCTTGACTGAATGTCGAGCCAATCCCAGACTGCAGGAAATACCTGAGGTTAGGTGAGGAAAACCAGGAAGCAGCTACCCACAAGACTAGAGGATTCTTGCCTATATAGTTTCTTCCCTTTGAAGACAAGTGAACGAAGTCTCTGGATACCTGGATTTGTTACTGCAGTTTATCAGAGCTGGTAGCTGAGTGTAGTTTAATACAAAAGAATACTGATCCAGGGCAACAAGTATACTTTCAATATTGAAATAAATTACTATTTTAACATAATACAAGCCTACACTTAAGTACTATGTATTGATAGCCACTGCAAAGGTTTTTTAGTAAATGCTTATCAAATGTACCCATTAGCATAGCCAGAGATCTCACAGACAGTATCCAGTACTTAAAAACCAGCAGATTTCACATTTTTGCAGAATTCTTCATGGCCATTTCAAGATTAGGGAAAGGTCTGCAAGATGTTTTTGCTCACAGTACCATTTTCCAAACCTGTGGTTTATTTACCATACATCTTTTCTAACGAAAGTTGCAAGAAAATAACTGTCGTAGCTCTAGGATGAAGATGAGAGCGGAACCTGTCTTTTTAATGCTCCACATTTGGACAGTGTGCTGTGCGCAGCCTGAACAGATTGCAGCCTGCTGCCTGAATCGGGCCTGCGGCATTGCAAAGGCACAGCCGCATGGAGCCCCTGAAAGGGTGGCTGCCTGCCAAGGCTCTGAAAGCTGCTGCACTCCTCTCACATACAAATAATAGTTGCACACAACCTTCTGAAGCAAAACGAAGGGTGCCTAGTTCAGAGGAAATATGTACATTGCATTATGTGTAACAATGTTTTAAATGTAGCCTATTGATTTTATTTTGTTGTAAAAACATTTGATTTTGTATCTGCTAAAAGTAGAATCGGAATTACAAGCTATCAAACTGTCCAGGTATTCTTCCAAAACTAAACCCTAAAAACCTCTGGAGGCAAGAGGGCTTTTCCCTGTTAGTATGGCCCAACTTCAAAATGGGTCTTAATCAAGGGATCTCTTAACTCTGTATTGAAGTGGCTTAGTAATAATACAACACTCTGGCTGCAGAGGCTGTAAAAGTTACCAATTCTGTTGAATCTGAGATAACCTCTGTGACAAGAGTTAGTGCTTGTAATATTTAACAGTCCTCAATTAGTAAAACTAGAGCGAAACCTTGATTTAGTACAGGTATTACCTACTTGTTGGCGCAAGGAAGGGAGTTGGGGGAACAATACACACAAAACAAAAAAAACCTGCGAACAGCTTTTCAGATGTCAGGCTCAAAGCAAAAACTGTGTTAGCTCTAACTTGCATTCTCTGATGTGTTTTCAAAACTCCAGTTTGTTGTCTCTATAGTTTAAATTTTCTAGACCTTTAAGATAATTGGTTCTGACTAGTTTTGAAGGGAATCTCAAACCTCTACACTGGAAGAAGAGAAATGCAATACCATTCTTTGTGACTTTATTCAGAATAGATTTAGCTCTATTCTGTATTGCAGTCTCAAAGTTTTAAAAGTTTCAATTCTTATTTGTTCTATTTTTCATGCACTATTAAATTTTAACTAAATCAATAGAAAATAAAATATATCTTAAATGGAAGAGAGAGAGAATATAAATGTATTTTTGCATTGCTGTCTAAATGATATCTTCCACAAAACCCATGTGCAATATATTGATGTAAATTTGTATCAATACACTTACAGGCAGAATAATCAGCACTATTGACATGCATTAAGAGCAATTAACACTACATAACAATTGAAATTAATGAAGGAGTTGCAATTTAAAGTGCACATGCCCAACTTGGAATTTGTTCAGGGTACAGAGAATGACAACCCACACTCTCATGGAAATGTTCTTGTATTTTTAGTAGAAATAAATAACTGAGCCTTATCATTCATCTGATGAGGAGTGACACAGAACATGCCAACAGTATCATGAAGTCAGACTCTTCACCAAATCGAAAAAAATAAGACCACTGACTGGACAATATTTACTGTAGGTCTTGGGCTTTTCCTAAATGTCTCATTAAGAACCTTGCTGAGGCTCTAGATTTGTTTGATGATAGGAAAGAAGGTCCATGCTCTTACTCTTATTTTTATAGATTTCTTATTGCTATTTTTAATACTACTTAGGTAAGTTTGTAGTTTCATACACTCCTTTCCAAACTATAAGAAAGACTTCAGAATTTGAAAGGAGATTATGGAATGCATAGGTGGATGATAGGTTTTCAGAAAAACAGGCAGTGTACAAACTTATCCTTTACCTAAGGTCCCAAGTAGGTTAGAATTGTATTTTCATACATGACAGCCAAGAGCACCTCTAGCAGCACTATGAAGGTATTTTTGATTCTGCATAAAAAGGTACTCACAGTCTGTAGAAGGAGTTGTGGTCTTCAGTAACCAGATGGAAAATGAGGGTCAGAAAGAGAAGCCTGCCCCCTCCTTTCAGATTTATAGAGCCAGCAATCAGGCAAACCAGCTGGGAGAGGAAAAGGCAGGAGCATGCTCAAAGTGGAAAGCTGGCGATTGCTGGGTAATTAGGATCAGAAAGCAGTGATGCTTTACTTTGGGCTTCAGTCCTACCTTAGTGACCTTCAGGTTTCCAGTTCACAAGTTTTTCCCAATATATGGACTTTAATTGTAACTTCAATAGCACATGTTCTTCTGGTTGCAGTAATTACTGTGAAATGACTAAGTAGTATTCCTGTCTTTCAAAAAGGATTGCTTTAGGTATTCCATTATCAAGTCCTGAAAAACCCAAACCTGTTCTCAGAAAGCAAGACTCTATAATTAATGCTACATGGACTTTCTTATGTTTTTAAAAATTAATGATGAGTACTCTGCAAATGTCATTATAATGCTGGCTGTATTTGCTGATGAAATTTTAACCTGAGTCGTATATGCTCTGATTTCTTTTCAGCACAATGCAGGATGACATTTTCATTCTACATGAACAGGAATATGATAGTTTGCTTGAATCGGTCTTCAAAACGGAGTTTTTAAGCCTCTTATCAAAACGATACGAAGAGAAAACACAAAGAAAGCTACCTCTGAAATTTAGCAATACGTGAGTTATGTGTTTTTTTTTTCTTTCAATGCACTTTTAAGAAGAAATAATCTTTGTTCTTGTTGCCAGGGCAAATGAGTGCTAGTTGTCAAGTTCCTGCTACTATGCTTTGTTTTAAAACTGTAAGAGGCAGCACAGTGTAAAAATCTATATGTGCAAGGAGACCAGACTTTCTGATTAGCTCGTCAGAGTAATAGGTTAGGATTGTAGCTGGCCACTTTTCCCTGTCTGTGCATCGAGGAGTTGCCTTCATTCTGCCGAACATGGCGTGAGGCTGAAGGGTCTGCTGCTTTGTGCTAGCACAGCCGTGGCCCCACGGCGAGGGCCAGGCCCTGCACAATTAATGTGCAACCACAGTGCTTGCTCTCCATCTCTGTGCTGGCTGCTGCTTCCTGTAAAGAGAAGGGAGCATCCTCTTCCTTAACCTTGACCTAGGAGTGGAAACATCACCATGAAGAGTTTGAAAGATTATTCTGAAGTTTGTTGTGGGGACAGGGGACTGCAGGGTAATAGGCTAATTCTAAAGGAGCCTCATTAAGTAAATGATATTGGGAACATATTTTAGAAACAAGCCTGAAAAGCCACAGAATGTTTGATGTGGATTTTAGCTGTAAGGATGTACTGGAAACATGTGCTTTTGTTAAAGTCCTACTTGTTAAGCAGAGTAGCAACAGCAGGCCTTACATTTGTATGTTTATTTCCTTTGAAAAAGTGAAAGAATTATAAAAGGTAACAGAAATTACTTTAGTTTGGAAAGGGTGGAGGAGGACAATTCCTGTAGTGTATATATGTGTGCGTGTGTGTGTATATATATATATATATATTTATATACACACGCACACATTAATGTATCTATATACATCTAGTGGTACATACAGGAAAATGTTTAGGAATGGAGCACGCTAGCTTGCTGCAGGAGTCTGCTGCGGAGGCAGTGATGTTTGATGGCAGACACATAGACCTTTGCACATTTTTCCTCAAGGCTTGCTGTACTTTCCATCCTCTCCAGGGCAACTTAAACCATGTAATTAAACCTCTTTTACATGCTTTAAAAATAATGTTCTTCTTAATTACTATTTTAACTTTCCTGGTAGAGCTACTCAAAGGAAGTTTAAGTCACTCAGGGAATACAGATGCTCAATCTAAGCTTTTTATTTTTGTATTTCTAAGTTATTTGCTGACAAATGATATTGTCCTGATTTGACAGAAAATTGCTTTTTAGTTTGGGGGTTTTTTTTGGTTCATTGTTTTTTTATTTAATTTGTTTGGTTGTTTTTTAATTCATGTATTCATGTGCTTATATTAGACTTGAAGTGAAGCTGAAGAAGGAGAGTTGGGGGCCCTGGAGCAGTGGTGGTTCTCGACAAGTGCAGTTTATGCAAGGCCAAGGAGATATAGCCATTCTCAAGCCAAGTAATAAAGTGCTGCAGATCAGCATCGGACCAGGGCTACCAAAGAATTCCCGTAAGTATGAATTTCCTTTAGAAATTGGTGATTGGTTTATAAATTTAGAGAACAGTTGATGCTTTCTCTCCTTGCTTGCCTCCAGCCTCAGCATGTTCTTTATTATTCTGTAACACTTAGAAGATCCAAGTTACAGAATCCTAATGATACAGAATTCCCTGCTGCTCTACAGTCATGCTCAGATTTTGTTACTTTCACTATATACTGTTTCTGAAATGTCTGAAATTCTTTGCCCTGTGGCAGAAGAAATGAGGGCATTTCATCATGTGACATAATACAAACGGCACAATGAGCCAACCGTTTTCGGGAAGAGTCTTTCACTCTGCTCTGAGCTCCTGCAGTTCCTACAGTCTTGCTGATGAAGAAAGGCTGTGATACAAGAAGAGGTAACCTCTGTACATCACCAGATTGAGCTGCAAATATACCAGCCTCCCAGTTCATGTCCTATATTTTTCTCATAGCAATTGCTTATCAGAAACATTATAGTCAGAAGTATTGCTGTGCTAGCCATCCATGGTTTATAGAGCTCATAAAGCTAACGGTCATAAAGCTCATAAGTTCATAAAGCGAACAGTCTTTTGAGTGTCATTTCTTGTAGCCTTTTGAGACAGCTTTACTGTAGCTGAACTGGATCACTAAAGGGAGAATACGCTTAAGTCATCCTTGTTGCACCTAAAGCTTTAGCACAACCTGGCCAATACTGGAGTGAGATTTACTGTTCCTGAAGATCAGCTGTTTCTGATCACAGAGTAGGGGTCTGGCAGCCAGAATGATCTCCCTACTGAATGTAATTGTGAAAAGGTAATAAAATATTGCTGATTTCTTTTAGGTCCTACTCGACAGAACCGTACACAAAGCAGACAGTATTCCAACAGGTCTCAAAGTCAGACTTACCCTATGAGAGCTGCACCGCCTCCTCCTGGTAAGTCCTCTTAGCCAAAACAAAATTCCAAATTCAGGCTTTCACTTTACTATGATTCTTAATGGGTAAAAATTACCAGATGACAAGAGTAAAGGTTTAAAATCCTTCTTAAAAGATCCTGTCAGGAAAACATACATTGTAGGCATTTTATGAAGTGTAGTGTTGGAGTCTCCAGACAATCAAACTGGTATTCCACCAGAGATACCCTGGTTGTCATGGATGCTGGCATATTCAACCACTTAATGTAAGACACTGGAAGCTAAAACTAACCCCATAGCCTTCACTGTCCTTTCTAGGATAAAAACTATACACTTACCAAGCTACAGATAAAGCTTTGCAATGAAACTGCTTCAGTGCCATTAAAGAATAGAATGCAATTTATGTCTCATTGTCCTACCCTGTTACTTATCAACTTTTGTGTACACTGAGTGCTGAGAAGTATCAGCTGTGCCAGTGAGCAGCACAGCTTTTTCTGCATGGGATTTATGTCATTAGGGTGTTTCACTTCTGCCCTTGAGAGATATGATTAATTTAGCCTGTGAACTCAGAGGGGAGAACAATATTCCATTGATCCAACATTTCCCAAGTGTGTTGTGTTTTGTTTTGTGTGTGTGCCGGTCTTTTTTTTTTTTTTCCTTGCAGTCCCAGAGTAATTCTTTTTCTGTTAACAAAGGGTTCTCTTTCAGTCAGCTGCTGTTTAGTGAGAAGCACTGTGCTAACTGTGCAAGCTGGGTATGCAACCGGTCTTGCTCACTAAATTAACTAGACAATTCCCAGTCCTAGTAAATGAGTCACGCTACGACTGTGTGATCTGCAAGAACTGCTTATAGTAAAGTAAGAAATGACAGTAGTTAAAGGAGTTAACCTGTCTGCAAACACAGATAGTAAATATTCATACAGGACGAGTTAAAGCAAGGAGTCTGTTTTAGTATTTTCAAAAAGCTCAGCAGTTTTATAGCTACAGGAAAAAGACAAAATCATTGGCTGAAGAAGCCCTGTGCATGCAGACCACCCCAAACTTGCCTCATGTAGGTAAGGTAGTTTGGATGTAGATTTGCATGCAAGGCCAAGGCACCAGTGGCTGCCCATACCTGCAGCATGGCCTTTTGTAATCATATAACACCTACTGCTTACAACAGCTCCTGCAACAGAAAGTCATAATTAAAAGAGCATGCCTCGGTGTATAGCAGGACACTGGGCTAGCTAACTTTCTGCATGGGACTGATGTCATCAGGGTGTTTCACCTGTGCCCTAGAGAGAAAAAAATAATTTAGCCCATGAACTCTGAGGAGAGAACAGTATTCTAATACTGACCCACCATTTCCCATGTATTCCACTGTGGAGTCGAACTAGATGTTCGTGGACCAGGGAAACCACACTGTAGTGTCCAGGTAGGCTAAGTCTAACAACTGAAGTTAAATGCTCTGTTGACCCTTACATGTTAGGGTTTCGTGTTTAAAAGGTGAGTTGAAGTCCTTCACACAGACCTGAAATCAATTCCTGTAATATGTTTGTTTTAATTCAAACTCTTTTGTAAAGTAGCCAATTATAGCTGGAAAAATAAGACTGAAGACAGGTGTTACAAAAGAGTCCCAGTTAGATTGTCCAGACTTTCAAGGAGGCAATTGCATGTTCCTCCTTGAAAGTTAAACAGTTCTCTCCACCCTGCTCTCACAATGTGGGGAAGTAACACTGAGGGCTGTTATCCCTGATCATTTGAAATGTATTCATCTATTTTCACATCTGTTTTGAAATTAATGGTCCAGTAGCTGAACAGACATTGATAGGTGTATGTTCAGAATAAAACAAACCTTATATTACCATAATGTATGTGCCATACTGGCTTGGGTCCCAAAGTGAGTTTTATGTATGAGTTTCTGACTGCTT
Organism: Nesoenas mayeri; assembly: GCF_963082525.1. Lineage (NCBI taxonomy): Eukaryota > Metazoa > Chordata > Aves > Columbiformes > Columbidae > Nesoenas > Nesoenas mayeri. The sequence continues at coordinate 14,692,222 of NC_137563.1, read as the reverse complement.
AAGCTATGTCACGTTATCAAGATAATATCAGAAGCAAAGACCAGCTGCTGAATGCAGCAAAGGTTTTCAAAGTATCATGATTATGAATTCTCCTCTGCACAGCTATTCATTCTGCTAATTTCAACAGGCATATTCACAAGGAAAAAAGGACAGGATCACCCACAGCATTAACCACTGATTTTCAATATAAGCATAACTCCTGCTTCATTTAGTGAAGGTTTAGGAATGTAAAGTATGCAGAATTGAACTCCCTAGGCCTTAATCCTTCACTTAGCTCAGGCATGGGTGGGTCTGTTTTAAATTGTTAGAGGTATAATTATTATTTAAAGGCATTTACCCTTGTCATCACCTAGAAAATTCAACCTCCTGTTGAGCTATCGAAGTAGCAGCAAGGCTTTAAAAAAAAATAACCACAAAAAAAACCCCTCCAAACCCAAACACACACACAACAAAACACATCACAAACAAAAAAAACAACAAACCACAAACCAAACCAAACCACACCACAGAAAAAAAAACTTGTTAAAATAGACATTTATAGCAATGTATAAACAGTCTACCCAGTATTCAGAGAGCTGGATGGAGTTTGAACTTTAAAAGAAGAACTAGCTTAATGTCAACCCTTACCTGGATAAAATTTTATGCAGTGTTTTAAACAGAGGTTTGGTGATTCCTTGCTAGCTAACATTAATAAGGTTGATCCTCCTGTTTGCCTGTAACATTCAAAGGCATGTGTCTCAAACTTGAGAACAAGTCCTGAAGCTGTGAAACTAAAACAGATCACCTGCAGACTTGAAACTGTGTATAAATCACACTTCAAGATTTCAGCATTGATTTGTTTTCAAGTTCCTTGACAGCAGTGTCTCACTGACAGCTGAGACATCAACACACGGAGGAGGTTGCATTTATTGAGCTGTAGTTTGGACTGGATGTGTTCACACTTTATTTACTTCTAGGTCAGCAGCTAAATGGAGTAATAAATCCCCCCCAGTTTGCACAACTTCCCCAGGGCCCAGGAAATCAACGGGCCAGTCAGAAAAACCTGTATGCAAATATGACACGACCAACTTTACCACGGCAACTTTCAGGAGGCTCAAGCAAGATTTCACAGCAACCAGAAAGCTTGGATTTCCTTAAAGTACCTGACCAAGGAGCAGCCGGGTAAGATTTTACATTAAACCTAAGAAAAAAGGGCCAATTTTTGTAAATAGCCTCACACATTCAAACTGTTCCTGACTGATAAACTTATGTTGTGTACAGCTGCGCTCAAAGGTATCATCATCTTCCATAGGATGTCAAAACACATATTCTATTGTAGGCCTTTAGGAATGAAGGTGAACCAGTTCTAGTTTAATATCTTAAATTTGCACGGTACCTTTTACTTAAGGTTTTTAAAACACTTCTGGTTTACAGATCATAAACAGTAGATGTGGTACTTTATGGCAACTGAAACGCCCAGAAATGCTGGCTAATAGTCCTTCTGTTGTAGCTTTGACGCTGAACTCCTATACCAGACTTGTACTTCTTTTTAGGAGGAGGGCTTGGCAGTGTGACATTCAAGATTATTTCAGCATCATTTGGACTTCTAAGCTGCAGCCTTCCAGGATATGTTACTATGACAATCCTACAAGATTTGGGGGTGGGCGGGTCTTACTGTTATAACTAGGTGTTTCCCAACAGCCAAGAGCCAAAGCATCAAAACAATCACCAGAAGTAGCAAAGACAGAACCAAGAAATCAGAGACTTAGTAAAGCAGAACAAGTTGTTCTCAACTCTGAAACCAGCTGCTTCAGATCTTGACTGAAAATCCAGAAGCAAGCAAAACAGCTCTGATTTTTTGAAATAATGAAGTCTTCTGTCAAATATTTATGGGACTCTAGTGCTCCAGAATGTTAAAGGCCTTATAGTATTTTAAGTTTTTGAATGACTGAGCAGTTTCTACTTTAACTCAGCCCTTGTATTCCACTGTCTTACAGAACGTTAGTGGAGCTTTACTATAGTGGAATTTGAGTGACACTGCATTGCCAAAGACTGCTTTCTATTCCACAATTCTAGCACGACAAAAAAAGAAATACTCTGGTTTTAAATAAGCAGTTTGTGTTTGTCCTTGCTGATGACTTCCTGTTTGTGTGATTTAATTCTGATGTAACAAAGTCTCAGAGAAATTACTCTATTAGTAACAGCTGGTGGTCCAAGAGCATATTAAATCAACAAGGAAATTTACATTAGCAGATAGAATGAAAATCCACTGTGGTACGGTGTAATAACTTTGTATAGTAGTGGCTAAAGCAGACATAATTCTATAGTCTGCAGCTCTTCAAATAAACATACATGATAAATACCTCCTTGTTAAGTAGGAAAGTCCTTGTATCACTGTCCAAATAATATTGAGGGGACACCCAAAAGGAAATTTTGACTTTTCCTGCTGGTAACTGCTCAAGACTGGTAAAAAAAAATTACAAACAGCCACAGCAGTAATTGCAAGTAGGGAACAGGCAACAATTGCTCCGCTCTGGATGGATTTTGTGGAAGTCAGGCTTCTCTCTAAGATGCCTTAAGACAAAAGAGTAACATAGCTTATGATTCTGAGGACAGAGGTGGGGAAGGAAGAGGATGTTGGGGAGTGAGGGTTATTTGGTTTGTTTTGTTGTGGGTTTGTTTTTTATTCTTCCAAAGACAGCCATAGCTGAAGGCAACATGCAGTAGCAATATGGATGCTACTGTGTAAGGTAAGGGATCATCAAAAAAAGGACCTGGCAAAGTAATTTCTTAGACCTTGAAATTCTAATATACAAGTTGCTGCCTGTCTGGTACAACTCACAAGTTCTTTGAATTGTGTTTCCTAAAGTGTAAAATAGTATATTTTGGTCAGAAATGGTGTAAAGTGCTTTAAAATTAGGATAATTTCAGGTAGGCATTGAAACAAGTAGGTAATAATTTGATTTTACATCTGTGTGACCAGAAAGTGATGGGTTAGTCTAGGAATTTGAGTATTTTGACAGAGCATATTAAATGCTTTGTTGATACTACTAATACCGTATTCTGAGCACACAGTCAAAAGACCAATTTGTATTCACCATAGTATTAATATGACATGGTTCTTGTCCTTACCAGTACTAAGTGTTACTGAGCCATAGCTCAGTAGATATTTCTAGGGCTGTTTTATAGCCTAGTTTCACAAACCAGCATATTGCAACACTACCAACAGTATCACTTTGTAAGCAGAACTTCTATGAACAGCTGTTGCAAAGACAGAGCTGGGGTCATTTCCTCGGGGTGAACAGGAGGGGGACAATGACACCACCCCCTCCCCAGCACAGGGTGCACTGCACAAGCTGGCTCGGCCCTGCCCGCTTTTGCCTTTGGTTCCTGTTGCAAGCGGCAGCACAAGTGTGTTACAGAGACTGAGCAAACCGACTATTCTAGCCAAGGCAGAGGACTGTTTTTCAAATAGCTCAATCCCCAAAGCCAGAACAGAGTCAGAGGAGGCAGGTACGCCCAACACCTCAGGGGTTCTGCCTGTTTAGTACCAGTCCCAGCATCGCTATCTGCAAATTTCTCCAGTACATTCACCACTACAAAAACCAAATATCCCAGAGGAGTTTTACAGCAGTAACAGACCAAAGGAAGTACTTGTACAAAAGCGACATTTGCAAGGCTGTCTTCCTACGGAGGATGAGAGCCTTTATTAATGTACTGAAAAGAAAGTATTACTATACTCAGTAGTTGGTTTCAGTGTTATCTGTGACAGTTCTTTTTCAAAAGGGAAAACACTAGTTTTCTCTGTACACCTGAAGTAAGCTAGAAAAGTTGTGCCTTTAGCATTTCAAAACATCCATTCTAGATATAATTTTTAAGGGTTAGAATGGGCTTCATTTTTAGCAAAGCTGCTGAGCAGGATGCACTGGTACTACCACAGCTTTAATTTCTAGCCATCACTAACAATCCAATACAAGCCTGAGTTTAAAAACATCATGCTCTCACGAACAAACCATCTTATTTAAGGTGGTTGCAGAAAAACAATGCTCTTTTTTAAGACTTGCTCTGAATTCTTTCATTTCCACATCTAGGTCTAGGTTTCACAATGTGTCCTATCCCAAAGCAAAGTCAATACATGCTCAACAACAGGAGAAAAATAGTCTCTCCCAGTAGATAAATGTAGAACTGGAATGTTGTTAACCCATACTTCAAAGCTGATTTTCTGGTGCAGTTCACTAAACAAACTTAGAACTAGACAGAGACATACTTAAAAAAATTAAGTGTAGGACTGTTAAAGTAACTATAAACCTTTTCTGCAAGAGCTGTGTAACATTTATCATGACATTACCTCACATGACCAGAGTTCAGTCTCCTCCACGTCACCACATTTTCAGTCATTCAGCGCATTCATTTATTATACATTTTAAATTGACATATTGCATCTAATACCTGTTCTCTCTTCCAGCCTTTATTAGCTGATGAGCTGGCAAAATGCATTTCTTCCCTCTTTCCCCTTCCTAATCTTTGGAGTGGTCACAGCTGTGACAGAGTTTGTGCAGCATCTCCCCTGCTGCTTCAGAGTTGACTAGAACAGAACAAGTCCATAGACGGCCCTGGAATCTGAGGCACCTTAAAAGAGATGCAGTCTCTCTTACAGCTTAGTCACAAGAATGGTAAAGTAGCAAGCCTGTGAGCTAGAACTTTGTTTTTAATATTGCAAACTAAATCCCTGTTGAAGTTGGGGCACGGGGAGAGACAGATCAACTGTGCAGATGCCAAGATATGCATGAACTGCATGTGCACATTTGTTTACATTCCACCCTGAACACTAAAATGTCTTTTCCTATGCATTTGAACTGCTGCTTCAAAGTACCTAATAATTCATTTCAGTAGGAAAGAAATGGCAACTTTGCCTTTCACAGGGAAGTCTTACGTTGCTATTTTTAATTGTTGTGACATTTAAGAGAATATTTTTTCCCTTGTTTGGTCATATGCTTTAAAATCAATCCACTAGGACAGAGGGGTTGATAAAGCTTAGGTTCAAGTCATAACCTTGGAAGCACATTAACACTTTTTTCTCCCATTAGTGTTCGCAGGCAGACAACAAACCGCCCCCCACCAGCTGGAGGAAGGCCTAAACCACAGCCAAAACCTAAGCCTCAGGTACCACAGTGCAGGGCACTGTACGCATACGATGCTCAGGACACAGATGAACTTAGCTTTAATGCCAATGACGTGATTGATATAATTAAAGAAGGTATGTAAACTGTTTTGTTACTTTAGTACTAATCTTGAAGGTACACTGTCATAAGACACAACTTTTTGATCCACCCCAGTTATCTTCCCTCATTACGCTTGCAATTTCTATGGTAGCTCAGGGAGCAGAGAGGTCCCCACATCAGTCAAACATGCTCACTTAAAGGCATGTCAGAGACAGATCACTTATGTGTTATTTAGTACTGCAGATCTCTAAATTTAATTAGAGACCAATACTATCACTGGCTCTGGTGGAAAATAGGCCTAAAACACAGTTATCGCACAAGAACCAAAATTAAAGCAGTTCCAACTCTTTGAGTCTCCAAAGCAACCTCACAAGGCACAGGAACATTACCAAAAGATCCGCAAGCTCAGGTTCTCCATTTCTCCTCAGTCCTCCTTCACAAGAAGGCTTTTTCTCACCATGACAAACAGCTTTGCAAGGCTGTCTCAAAAAAGTGCACAAAAAGGTTTACAGAACCTCACTACTTACTTTGCTTTCTTTGTCACTAGATCCTTCTGGCTGGTGGACAGGAAGACTACGAGGGAAACAAGGTCTGTTTCCAAACAATTATGTCACCAAGATTTAAAAGACTGTCAGGCAAAAAAAAATCTGCATGAAGTTACCAGTGGTTCAAGATGTTTTCCTTTGCCATCAGGACACTGTTCAAGATCTGCTATTCTCAGCAGTATTTTCACCAGTAAAGTTGTATATGAGCAGGAAGAAAAGTACCCACTGTACAGACTTTGATCTTTTGTCTCAGAAGCACACAGCAGTGGACATACTACCAATTATTTATTATATTTAAAACCTGGTTTTAACACCTAGTAAGTAAGGAATATTCAAAGCTACTCTCTTCCTGAAACAGAAAGGTGCTTTGCAGTTTGGGACCAGGGACTTTGAAAGGGGTGTATTTAGTAAGTGCCTTCAGCTGAATATCAGTAGCCTTTTTAATTATGTACTGAAGATAATGTTAAATGCACATTTCCTCCAATGAAGATGATTCTGGGGAACACGCTAAGTATGCTGCTATGTGTCAAAAAGATTTAGGCACATATTACCATCTAAAACCCTACTGTAAAGGTATATTTAAGTAATTGTGTCCAGAGTTGTAATGGAACTGGTTTATGTTTGCTGAAGTGTTCAGGGGCTCCAACAGACACTGTAAGAAGTTAAAACAGAAAACCACATAGTGCTGCATGCTAAACAATGTTGCCTTCTTCAAGATTTATATTATAATATGGCTGGCCCATGTTGGATTTATGTTTGATGCTCTACTTGTTATAAGAAGTGTCTTTATGCAGAGCTGTACATTTACAGAAACAGATCATATACTGTATATAAAAATGGAATATGATAGAAACATGTATGAATGTATAATGTAGTATTCCACTGTTCTTATTCATTAAGTAGTTCTACTAGAATTTTTATGCCCGGTACTTACAGATATGCACTACTCCTTTTATATGGCAAAAGTGTTACTGCTTAAGGCTGACTGCCTCCCACACCAGAGTGGCTGTTGCTTGCCATACAGTTTATCAGCATTCATGCTTTGCCTTCTGAACCTCCATAAAATAAAACACAAGAAGCAGTTAGCTGAACAGGTCTGTTCTCTGCGCAGCTTGTTTTCAGTTACATATACTAACAGATCCTTTCATAACACTGTCTGTTGGATTTTACCACACTCATATCAAAAGAATCACTTTGCTGCAAACCAAACCATTTTCACTGTGCCCAGCTGAAGTGCTGTGTTAAAAAAAAAAAAACAACAACAAAACCAAAAACCTTGCATATGTTGATATTAAGTTGTAGAAGCTTAAAGATCCATCTAAAAGTCCTGAATCCCTTTCCAAGCCTAACTTAGACACACTTAAACTCCATCTCCATTAAGAGATGACTGACTGTAACAGCTGTTTCAGAAAGCTAGAAACTAGGGCCTCAATCTGAGGGGAGGAGGGGGATGATACCCACAAAAGGGATAAAGCATGTTTCTCAAAAGACCATTTACAGTAAGTGCTGGGCTTACTTATCCTATGGGACAGAAGAGTCTCCTGCTTGAGAAGATAAAAATCAGGAGCTTCAACATCCCTCCCACAGAGGGAGCACTGAGGTCTCGGCCAATTTTGTAGCACTGGATTCTTGCCTTCTAAATCAGGGCCAGCACACCCACGGAGAGGAGACAGAGAGAAGGGGGGTAATGAGTTCAGGATAACTCAGAGAAAACCTAAGGGTCTGTAACTTAACATTACTTACACAGGACTAAGTTAACAAATAGGCTTAAATGAAATATTGAGGCAGTAGTGTCACATTATTTACATGCTTGCATTCCTTGACCATATGCATAACAATGTTTATTAGAAACAAAGAAATCAAAATGTTAAGTGATAAGGAAGAATCTGCTTATGGTGGCTTTGACTGTATTCTCTCAGGTAGAGAGATTTATTTTTGGGGTGTGTGTGAGTGAGCAGGCAATGAGAAGCTATGGGTTATTTTGTCTAAGAAGTGGAACAGGTTTTAAGAGCTGAGATGGTTTGAAAGATCTCATCCCTATAGTTCTACACCCACGTCCCCTGCATACAAATGGTTAGCATCACAGCACACTTACTATTTTCTTACCTTAGCTCCCTTTGTTTAGGTACACAAAGACAGAGAACACATTGTCCTGTGTTCACCTAAATGCAAAGATGTACCAGGCTAATATCTGTTGCAGCCAGCCCACTCACCCCAAACTTAAGGCAAACTACAAAAAAAGAAGGAAATTCCTGTATACTTCTTTGGGACAAGGCACTGAAATAAAGTACATATTTTGTGTCCTTTAAGGTACACCAATAAAAGACAAACTGTCTGCCCATGCTTGCTTAAGTTACTAAAATAACCCTGGATAAAGCCTGAAGACTTCAATCAGAAACAACCACTGAGAATAATCGTCCACATCTCACTGCAAGTTGCATCAATCACCTATTTAGTCAAATGTCCGGCTCTGACATTAGACTGCAGACATGCCTAAGCAGTTGTCTTTAAGATTCACAGTCACAGTACTACTATTTTTTTATTTTATTTTTCTTTTTTTTTTTTTTTCTCATTTTTCCTTAAAAAAAAAAAAAAAGGAGCTTTATTTTTAGGTAGAGACTTGAATTACAAAGCAAGTTTAAAATTTCACCTTCTGAGTCTGAAGAGTCTGTGGTAAGGCTGGAATGCTATGTACAAAGAGCAGTAGTTTTGCCCCAACAAGCAAGTGAGGATGAAGTGCATATACCATTAGGACTTGGATGCCCAGGGTTATGATAAGAGTGATGAAGCCAGGTCTTCGATTATCCCGCCGCGCAGTTGAGGGATTGTGCTGATCCTCAGTAGTTTGCTACTTGCATATTTGTTCTTTATAGCCTGTAGAGGAACAGTGTTACAAAAGATTACACAGAGTATTGTTAAATTCAGGCAGATAATTTGGGGTCAATTAGTCTGACTGCTTGGAAAACAAGCAAGGTTAGAAGTGAACCAGCTTGCAAAGTAGCAGGAGCACAGTCTGTCTAATATATTTTTTAGTACTAATGCAACATCATCTCACAGGCTTGTCAGAACAGCATATACTTTAACAGAGCATACAGAACATTTACCTAAGGAGCCACAATATGCAGGAACAGTATTTCTGAAACATCAAAAAGAATATTTAGGTAGTTATACTTACTGTGTATTTTGTTAGTTTCTCATTTACTTTGACCACATTCTTGGCCATATGTTTCATAGTCATCACAAGACTGTCTTCTGTATACCCAGTGTAGTACTGCTGCTTTGTACCCTGCAGCATAATAGTAAGAAATGCGAGATTTATGGAGTGCAGACCACTGTGTTCAAAGCACAATCACTTCAAGCAGCACATGCCCGAAGCTTGAGGCGCTAGCCCTGAGTGCCAGAACTGTAATACTGTCAGTTTAGGTGACAGATCCAGAATAACTTCAGGTGTGTAGTACTAGTCCGGACAAATCAAAGCCAAGAACCACATTTCTACACTGCACAGAGGATAAAGAAAGCAACCCTTGCAAGAGCAGCTACTAGTTTAATTAAAATTCACTATTCATGGTCTGTGATTTCATTACTCTATGTGTAATGTGAGAATTAGGAAAATCTACATTTATTTACAGTGTGGCCTTCTGTAATTCAATATTTTAGGGAGAAAAATCCTTTTATAACAGGGTTCACATAGAAAGAGTTAATCAGATTTTAGTGGTATTTCTACATACAACGATTCATCAGGCTCTCCAACTGTCACGTGGTCACAGAATCACAGCGTGTTAGGGATTGGAAATGACCTCAAAAGATCATCCAGTCCAAACCCCCGCCGGAGCAGGAACACCCAGATGAGGTTACACAGGAAGGCGTCCAGGTAGGTTCTGAGCGTGTCCAGAGAAGGAGACTCCACAACCCCCCTGGGCAGCCTGTTCCAGTGTCTGTCACCCTCACTGAGAAGAAGCTTCTTCTCAAATTTAAGTGGAACCTCTTGTGTTACAGTTTGAACCCATTACCCCTTGTCCTATCATTGGTTGTCACCAAGAAGAGCCTGGCTGCATCCTCCTGACACTCACCCTTTATGTATCTGTAAACATTAATGAGGTCACCCCTCAGTCTCCTCCAAGCTAAAGAGACCCAGCTCCCTCAGCCTTTCCTCATAAGGCAGGTGCTCCACTCCCTTGAGCATCTTTGTTGCCCTGCGCTGGACTCTCTCCAGCAGTTCCCTGTCCTGCTGGAACTGAGGGGCCACAACTGGACAAAATATTCCAGATGTGGTCTCACCAAGGCAGAGTAGAGGGGAAGAAGAACCTCTCTGACCTACTGACCACCCCCCTTCTAATCCACCCCAGGTACCACAAGGGCACAGTGCTGGCTCATGGTCATCCTGTTGTCCACCAGGACCCCCACATCCCTTTCCCCTACGCTGCTCTCTAATAGGTCATTCCCCAACTTATACTGGAACCTGGGGTTGTTCCTGCCCAGATACATGACTCTACACTTGCCCTTGTTATATTTCATTAAGTTTTTCCCTGCCCAACTCTCCAGCCTGTCCAGGTCTCTGGATGGCAGCACAGCCTTCTGGCGTGTCAGCCACTCCTCCCAGCTTGGTGTCACCAGCAAACTTGCTGATAGTGCACTCTATTCCCTCACCAGCATTATTACAGACAATTACAAATTGTATAAATTGTACAAATTGTACAAATACAATTTTCTGAAGTAGTTAACAGTTCAATTCAATTGACTGAAGGATAAAAAACTCCTCACAACAAGTTTGATTAATATACTTACCCATTCATTATGTCCCAGAAGCTTTTGGGACAAGCATATTGCAGCAGCTGCAACCTCTGAAGGACGATGGTGAACCATGTCATAGTCTGTCAGCGTCAGCTCCATTAGGTATTTTGCTAGTGTATGTTGCTTAGCGTCAGCCTACCAGATTGAGAGTTTGTTAATCCACAAAGGTTCACTTCACTGTATCCTAATAATTCAGGATTGTGTTTTGTATTCATTAACCAACAAAACAAAAATAGCCAACAAACTTTTGATTAAGGTCTAGGGACCATACTCTGTAACAAGCACTCATCTCAAAATCGAGACCAGAGCCCAAACCAGACTGGTTTAGCAGCCATTTGGGATTTAAACACCAAGTCAAGCAAGGGATTTTACAGAAAGCTGCAGTATCAGGCACTGCTGTGCCCAACTAGGGATACAAGCGCTACCTCCGTAATGCACTAAGGGGAGGGGAAAAGTGTAAAATGACTTAGGCGATCCTTATTCAAGCAGTCAGCTAACTTGAGGAGTCACCTAGTGGTCTGTTGAGGAAACTGAAGCCCACTTCAAGCACAGGCAGTTCACTCAAGCGTAACTACTGAGGTGGGAAAAAAAGGGCCACGACAAAGAGAAAGCATGTATTTTGATTCTTAAATAATACAATATTTGCATCCAAAAATTATGAAAAAGTGCAACACTGCTCCCCTTTTACTAGGGAATACCCTGATGACCAAAAGATGACTCTAAAAGCAAGGGTTCTGCTCCAGGTATGTTTAGTTTACTCTAACAGTAAAATCACCACCACTAGGACTGAACACCGGCCCCAGTAAATACAAATGTGAACCGCTACTGGCTACCACAGTGATATTGTCATGTTACTCCACATGGTGGAGCTTCATAGCTGAATACAGGGCTTTTCAAAACGACGGACCAAACACATTACAATTACACAAAAATTTACAAATGGTTTAATGAGTTATCAAATTTTAGTAACCTTTTATAAATGCTCTGTGTTCACCTGCTGTACAGACTGTAAGATTTTCATTCATGGGCGGTTTGTGGCTGCAGAGATACAGCCATTTCAAATTGAGTCCATCTTTTTGAAACACCCTGTATTTCTTGATCCCATGTCTAAGCAAAAAGCAAGTGAGATCATACAATAAAAATGCCAGAAGCATTTCTGGTAACACTTTACACATACACTAAAGGTCTAGATAATGAGTACAAGTACCCACCTCCCCAGCTTTCGATGCTCTTCTTAAAAAGTGAATCGGAAGAGGTCGTCCCAAATCGAAGTTTAACCCTTTAAGCATCACAATCTCCATTTCTTTAATTTCATCACTGGTATAGGAATTGTCAGTAATGTAAACCAAGTCTGCTACAGTAGGGCAGAACAGCTCTTCATATTTAGAAGCCAGAAGCAGTGCTGTTACACCCACCAGCTGAAGCCTCTTACGAGGTACTGGGTGACTCTGCAATATAGGAATTTAAAAAACAGACCCCAAAATGTCAAACTCCAGATAAACATATTCTAATGAATCAGTTTAAAATACCATTATTTTAACATAAATGAGATTTTCCACTTCAAGTCAGAAGTGTCTCTATAACGACAGGCTCAAAGAGGACTATAGCCTCAGAGTTAAGATGCTACATTATACAGAGCTTACACAAAGAGCACATTTTGTAGGTTCTTAGATTTATAAACAAAGGATAAACCCTAGACTCCTTTAAAAGCACAGTCTTTGAACAAGCCTCCTCATCCAAACACGAGTTGAAAAACATATTTATTACCTGTAAGAAGCGATCCATAACTGCAACACACATATACAGCGTTTCCTGCAAAAGCTGGAATCTTGAGTGGACCTGGACAAGCCAGTCAACTAAAATTGCACGCATACGCCCATTGAGGGTCTTCCCGTCAAGGTAATGTGGGCGGATCGATTGCTGCAACTGTTGGAGAGAGAATTGTGTGAGCAACAAGATTAACACGATGCTGCAGAAGCACAGGCTCAGTATGCCATACCTCAAGATCCTTTAGATACAGGTAGATATCTTTTACATAGTCACTACACAGCTGGGGATTCCCCCCATCCTCAGCATCGATGTCTTCTATATTGTTGAGCAATACATCAGAGAAGGCTTGGCACAAATCCTCCTCTTGCATAGATACATCCATAGGGACAGGAGACAGAACCTAAGGAACAGATTATAGTGCTTATTTATCTATCTACCATTTAAGCTGCAATGTTCCTTCATTTCCACATTCTTCCTGTTAGCAACACAATTTCTTAAGATAAAAGTTGAAACCGAGCTAACATTCTAACACAGCAAGTTTTCACCAAGATGCCGTACAGACAAAAATCACAAGAACTTCTAGCAATTGCCAGTTAAAGCACAAACTTCATCTAGCTTCAACAGCTACTTCTGCTGCTGTTCTGTTAGTCTTTAAGCACAACATGCATTAAACCAAAACCTCAGTACAGAGGCAGGGAAATACATTTCCCTTTATCATCAGAGAAATGAAGTACATCTACATATAAACTAGTACAAAGTTAGAGCTCTAAGTTGCAAAACAAATTAAGAATCAGAACAGTATCATTACTTCCTACCTTTGGAACATCAATTTCTTTGAATGCTCGATTCACAGCCGCTGGAGGTTTAGGCGGTACAGTTACTTTTGTCATTTTACTAGGTCCTTCTGCAGGCTTCAGGGTTGCTTTGGAGGGTTCTGTTTTCTGAAGTGAAAACAAATACTATTAGTATGCAGGTCATAACCCTTCTTTTCCTTATAGATAGATTTCAAACGTTGCTTTACCTTAGCTATATGTGTTCCTCTTGTGACAACTTTATTTCCTATTTCTTCCAAAGCAGCCCTTTTGCCGGGAACGTGAGTTTTGGCTTTACTTTTAAGGTCAGTCACAGCATTCTCCATCCCTCTAGTGAGCTGAAACAATAAAATTGCAGGTTAAGAGTCAGAGACCAACTTCATTTTCAGATGCCTAACTCCATTACACACTCCCCAGCACTGTACAAGTGTACCTCTGTGCACGCTATCCATTACTCAACCAGCTTTTGTTTCCTACCCATTCACACTGTTCAGAGAAGAAGCCTCTGCTGCGCAGGTTTTAGACAGTACTGCACTCTCTGAAACTCTGTTGCAAGACAAAAGCAATGCACCATCTCGATATTCCTCACTGACAACTTTCTAATATTAAGACTGCTTACCTGCTACTGAGCTATTTATTGTATTGACACACTTAGTAACTATAGCAGTATTCTCACATGCTAGTTTTAGCTCAGATAAAGTTAATTATCTTCATAGCAGCTAGTATAGGGCTGTGGTTTTTATTTGTGCAGGAAACGGGGCTGATAATACAGGGATGTTTAAGTTATGGCTAAGCAGTGCTTACAAAGAGCCAAGGTCTTTTCTGTTTCTCATACCACCCCACCAGCAAGTAGGACAGGGGTGCACAAGAAGCTGGGAGGGACCACAGCAGGGACAGATGAGCAATGCCCTATGACACCGTGCTCAGCTAGGGGAGAAATAAGGAGAAAGGGGGGACATTCAGAGTGATGGCATTTGACTTCCCCAGTAACCACTAGATGAGATAGAGCCCACTGTCCTGGAGATGGCTGAACACCTGCCTGCCCATGGGAAGGGGGGAATGAATCCCTAGATTTGCTTTGCTTGTGTGCACGGCTTTTGTTCCTACTAAGCTGTCTTTATCTCAACCTATAAGTTTTCTCACTTCTATTCTTCTGACTGTCTCCCTCAGCCCAGCCGGGAAGGTGGGCAAGCAGCTATGCGGTGCTTAGTTGCCAGCTAGGGTTAAACCACAACAATGAGCACAGCAATTTCTTCCTTACACAGGTACCACCACGCAAATAAGAAACTATGTTATGCATACAAAACCCAAATATCCTTTATTACACGCAGCAAAGAAACCACCAGGCTTCGAGAGTTTCTCGCAGAGCGTAGTTTAAGCCCTGAGACACGGGCGCAGAAGGGGCTCCTGTACTCCGCCCCCACTCCTCCCGCCCCGCAGCTTTCTCCGCTGCTCCCCGCGCTCCCGCAGCGCCGTGGGGAGGGGCGGGCGGCCCGGGGCAGGCGCGAGCCGAGGGCAGGGCGGGGGGCAGCGCCGTGCACGTGCCCGCCAGCCCGGGGGAGCGGGCAGCGCGCGCCCCCTCAGCGCCACTCCCGGGAGGGTCAGCGGGGCCTCAGCCTCCCCCGGCGCTGCCCGCACGCACTAAGCACGGCAGGCCCCCCGCACCCCACCGCGGGGCATAGCCCGCTCCGGCCCGCGGTCCCACTCTCAGCCGCCCGAGGGGAAAAAGCGGCGGGGCCCGGGCGGCTCGCCTGCCCGCTCCCTCCCTCGCCCCCTCTCCTCCTCGCCCTCCTTCGCCCCGTCTCCTTCTCGCCCGCCCGCTCCCTCCCTCGCCCTCTTTTCCTCACCCGCCCGTTCCCTCCCTTGTCCCCTCTCTCTCGCCTCTCCCCCCGCTCCCTCCCTCATGCCATCTCTCTCGCCCCCTCGCCTCTCCACCCGCTCCCTTCTCTCGCCCGCTCGACCCTTCCGCCGCACCGACTTCCGTCCCCGCCCCGCAAGCAGCACTCACAGCGGCACGGCGTGTCACCGGGAGCGCCATGGGCACGGGGAGCAGCGGGGGCAGCCACACACACTCGCAACTCCGCTCAGAGACCCGCTCTCTCCTGAGCAAAACCAGCAACTGCTGCCTCTCCCCACCGCGATTCCCTTTAAAACCGCTCCCGCTTCCCTATTGGGCAGCTTCGTAGGATGCACGTGCCCGATTGGTCCATCTTCTCAGGCCCCTCCCAAGCAGGAAACGGTTAGAACACCTTCCGGCGAGCCAGGGCCTGTTAGGGGCGGGGCAGCAAGGGAGGGGCGGGGGCGCAGGTGCTTCACATCGTGTTTAGACGAGCTCAAGGCCACAAAACAAGAGATTTTACCTTGAGAACGACGGACAGCTGTGCCGGCTACCGCAAAAACACGCGATGGCCACGGCTGTCTCAGCTGCTGGGAGGCGGATGAGGCCGGGCCCGGCTCAGGAGGGGCATTTGCTGAGCACAGCCGCACTCTGCACCGTGGGAAAGCGGCAGATGCATGTCACAGCTTTCATTTCCAGCCTCACACATGAGGAAGGCACGCTGGACAGCTCGTCAGGGGCTACTAACATTGTAGTAACTAGTCCTGAGACTCAGGAACTTGAACTCTACCCTGACAGAAAAGTCTAATAACAACTATTCTGCAATCTCCACTTTTGGGAGCATTAGGTTTACTCACGTATGCACAAGTTAATATTTTTATATCCTTCCTAAGGGAAGTTCTCCTCGATTCCTAGGTTCTAGATGGTTTTGTTTGTCAACATTTTTAATAGTGGCTAAATGTTGATCCTCCACTGAGAGAATTGTTCCTTAGGCAGTATCTGTCAGAATACACCTGTGTAAAAGAATGTTTACAGATCAAGACTTGGAAAGGCAAAACAAGGCAAAAGAAAAAAAACACCACTTACGTAAAACAGATTTAATGATACCAGTCTAACATTTTATTTATTGCATACAAAAGGATTTCTTTTGACAATGGAATTTTATATGAAAAGTAATTTGATGCATACTGTTGAGAATCTTTAAAGTCAAAGATGCTGCAGAAAACTTAAGGCAATGCATCTAAGCATATAAAGCACAGTAAGTGGTGGAAATTTTCATAATCAAAAGCCTATTCTTTTTCCTTCCCTTAAATATTATTCTTAAGTCACAACTTTCTGGAATAGAAGTAAGCTGCAGCTTTATTAGCCCCTGCAATAGTAAGATCAGAACACTGTGATTCCTGGCAAATACCTAAGTGTTCAACATCACATTACAATGTTATGCACACATTTAAAAGCAAGACAATATCAGTAGCAGTTATAAAACAAGTCAATTCATGGACCACTCAAATACCTCTAGTACCAGGCACCCAAATCAGGTGCATAAAATATTTCATTAAACAAACAAACAAACAAAATCCCCCAAACCTGTGCTTCTTTGTCCTGTAAGGAAGCTAAAGTAGATTCTATCACAGACCCAAGGTCTCAATTATAACAGAGGCCCTGGGTTTTTTTGTCCTGTGTCTCTCAAGTACCTTCTTGGAAACTTTTAAAAGTGAGTATCAGACTTCAAGCATCAGCAGTCAACTAACTTCCCTCCTTTTCACCAGTCACTGAAGAACAGAACATGTGTGTCCAGTCTTTCCAGTTATTTTTATTCATTTTTACCCATGCAGCTTTAACTTCATACTCACTTTCAGTTTCCTACAGCCATAATGTTCAAGAAGCTTTAGCAAAAAACCATGTCAGGTTTTGAAGCAGTCAAATCATGTGTTGCTTCTCTCCCATATCGCCCATTGTACAAGCATAAAGTGGTTTTAAGTTCAGTTTTAGCTATGTAGTTAAGCTTGAAAATGTCCGTTTACCACACATTCTGGAATAACATTTATCTCCACTTAAAGCCTCCGTGCCAGAGGTGGTGGTTGTTGCCAGCAATAGACACTGCACTACCAAATGCTACTCCTGATTAAAAAAAAAGGAAGCAGCTTTAACCAGACAAAACCAGGCATCAAATTAGGTAAGGTAATATTTATAAATGGATCACTTTTTTAGTGTAAACACAACAGTTCATCTTCTAGGTTTACTGTAAACCATTTTACACTTAATCTGCTTGTGAAAGACAAATACAAGAGAAACTGAAGGTATTCATTATTCAATCCACTTACAAAGCAGGTGGCTTAATGCAAGCTTATTGACATGTGCATATATGATCCCCGAGGAACATCTTTTCCGAAGTGACAGTAATACTGTCTTGAATGTTTTTGCACACTTGCATTTTGCAATGTTGAGCACATTTAAATAAACTATAATCTATCATATGCGAAAGAATGTTGATGAGCAATTTGAATCCTGATGTGGACTAAAACTTCCTCCAAAGGCGAAATGTTAGTACATTATAACTTAATTCTATATACTATATTATGCAGCAAATCTTAACTATAGAAAATATTTCAATCAGTGACGGACTGTTGGTAATTTATAAAGAGGGAATCTATGATCAAGGCAAAAACTAGGTAACCACATAATCTGTGTCTCAATTTCTACACAAATTTACAGGCTTTCCATTTACTAATGAAAAATAAAACAAGAGACAAGTAGATTTAGCTAACTTTATTAACTTTAAACTAATAAAAATCCCAAGACAAGCCTGGAATCCTTAGAAGTTCTATGAATGCATGTATATCTGTCAAACCCCCAAAACAAAAAACCACAAAAAAGAAAACCAAACCAAAACCCCTGCAGCTCTAAGTCCTTATTGAATGGTTTCATATTAAAAAACAAAGAAAAAACCCACCCACCCTCAATGTGCGCAGATACTTCAACTTAAGTTAGCAGAAGACCAAACAGATTCAAAGCTCTTTTTCCACTTCCCTAATAATCCTTTTGATCTGCAAGTATCTACAATCCAGCTAACTGAAATCAACATTTAGTGTTCACTAGAGCTGTTTCACAGCAGCAAATATTTAAGTTAGGGATTCAAATTTCTAGACATAGGAAGAAAATGATAAATACAATCCGAACAGCAGTCTAAATGTTTAATATTGACATTCAAATATATCTGCATTGTGCTGAAATTTTAAAAACAAACACAAAAATCTGATCAGACAATAACTCCGGTGATGAGTATGCTATATTATCAGTCAAACTGAATACAGTTCATATTCTGTTCCCAGTATTAAGGATGTTATCTGACTCAGAACTGATATTGTAAATATACAGCAGCCATTTTTTCCTAATTAAGGAATGTCTCAATACATATTATTATCCTTTTCTAGATGATCTTTATACATTTAAACTAAAATATATGATTGATTAAATTAAGGAATTCGAGGTTAGTAATGAGTGAAATCATACTTTCAAAGCTCGATACTATGGAAAACAAACAAAAAAAACCAGACCACACAATTCTACTTACTAAAGCAGCTAATCTTGCCTGCAAGTTTGGGGTCACAAAGCCCATAATATGTGCAAACAAACGCAATACAAGGAACCATGCAAAAATACAGTAATGAATTAAAAGAAAAAATGTAAAACCTAAAAAAAAGTTTTATAAATACACTGAAACTCAACTGTCTTCTACACAAACCGTAGGTCTAGCATTAGTTGTACCATATAGCAGAGCCAGCACTCTAGCTTCAATGCTTCCAAACCTGCGCAGGGAAGTCATGCCATCTTTGGTTGACTGCAGTACCAGGAAGGATGAGAGGGAGTGAGAGGGAGGACAAGAGTTCTGGAAAGCAGTGTCAACTTTCACTGGGCAGTTGGGCCTCAATGTCCACTCTGCAAATGGGGCACTTCTTGTTAGTAATCAGCCACTGATCCACACATACTTGGTGGAAAAGGTGCATACATGGAAGGCGCCTGTCATCAGAACAGAAAAACATCTGTGTTAATAAAGCATTTCCACACTAACGTACCCACTGCAAAAATGGTAACGTGCATTTTGCTGTTTTGCTTTTGGCACGTGCACATTTATCCACAAGTTTCACCAGCCTTTCCAGTTGAACCTGCATTTTGTCTGCTTCCAAGAAGAAAAAAATACGGGCAGTGAAGTCAAGCAACAGCTGGCTTCTGCTGCATTACATTGGTTTAAACCTCTTATGGCTTAAGTAGCAATATTACAGAAAAACTAAATTTGACAGTCCTGATTAATTCAGGATGTCAGCTTGGGCTCATGGTAGAAAACAGACAGTCAACTTATGGAAGACCATAAGAAAATAACCTACATTTTACTCAGTGTCAATACAGACTAAAAAATATGTATTTTCAACTGCAACTTGTTTTATTAGTTCAATGACAGGTAGTCTTTAATTGTAACTGTTAACCTAAGGAGTATTGCAAAGAGTAGAGTACCGTGTTCAAGTACATATGGTCTCAAATCCAGAACACTAATATTATATTATCATATTCAGTGGTACTATTTACCTGACATCTTCACCTTCCTCCAATATAGACAAACAGATGGTACACTTTTCCTCTGTGTCTTCTTCTGTTCCTTCTTCCCCATCTTGTTTGCAGTGCAGTTTCCTCTGTGAGAACCAATCAGTTGTTACCTTATTAGTAGAGATGACATTATTGACAAACTGAGTAAAATCTGTTTTTAATACACATTCAACACATACTTCTTTGAAAACATTTCATAATATTTATTCAAATGTATCTGAACTGAAATGAATCAATAACTAGCACTTGGAGCAAAATCACAAGACATTTCAGATTTATTTAACTACTGTTAATAACAAAAGTCTACTGAACTGTGAATATATTAATATTGTTGCAACCAGTCCTTTTATGTGTGGTAGATGTATAAACATCTCCATTTAATTCATGAAGAGGCAAAAAAAATTCTTTTCAAACCCAGTATCTTAAGTCACTATCAAGTGTGACAGAACACCACATAAACGTGGAAGGGATTCTGTATATTACGATATAATAAACTCCAACTGAAAGACAAGTTGCCAAAACTCTGTGACAGATTCAAAACTTCCTAGTGTCCCACATCTTCCTAATGTAATCGTAGTACAGGTTAAAATGATACACACCAAGCAGGTAACCAAAATGAACAATTTATTGCAGAACTGAAGTTTTACTTTATTTAATAAAGTTCTCACTGAAGTCTGTTGACAATATAGCTATTACCAGCAGTTATTTCATTTCTCACAAGGCCATTCACAGCTGCTGGACAAGCTATTAAATCATAGCAAAACACTGTTGTTTATCATATTAGAGTAGCTCTTAATCTAGGGACCAAATTTTTATCTTTGTGAAAGTAGTATCATGGTAAGCTTTGCTTACAGTCCTTGAAATTGCAAGATACAGAAAACATGCACACATTGAAGCTGCCACTTCTGCAGATTGAAGCTAAACATAAATGTTATTACAAAGAAATATTACAGACAGGACACAATTTGAGAAATCCTCACCTTTTTGTATTTATGTGGATATGTGCATCTTTCTATAGTTCCCTGTGTTGCTCCACGATTCACGTTGCCTAACCGCTCCTCCAAGTGAATCAGCTCCTAAAACATTATCAAGGAATAAACAGCATAAGAACTGTTATTTCAGCTACCTTGAGTAATATTAATTTTATTCTAACCCATTTGCAGAATGACAAACTTCCAATTCCCAACTTATTCAAATACAGGCAAAGCAGAAAAGAGTATGTTGTGTGGGAAGAGTGTTCGGTTTCTGTAGAAAAACCCACACAACACTGCCTGATATTTTAAGTTATAGGGAAACACTATATTACTAGTAAAAAAAAAAAAAAAATAGAATTTGTTTGTCACCTAGGAATGGTTATCACTATGTTCACATGTACTTGTGTGTCTAATGAGGAAAATGCAATTTTAATGCACTACGTAGATATTTGCTTTCTAACTTTATTTGCCTTCATTAAGGCTTAGAAGAAAAAAAGTTGCTTAAATTGAAATATCATGACTGATTTCTTTTTCTCCAGCAATAAGTTTATTAGAACCATGAGATGTCACTGAAAATGTTTTCAGTGGACTAGATCATTAACTCTCTGCATCTGATACATTTTATTTTCTCTCTTTTTTTCCTTCTCTCCATTTCAATTCCTGCACTAGATAAACAGGACAGCACTGCTGAAGTTGCCAAGTTTCACCCTTACAAGGGGGATCCTGGCACAGTTCCTCAGAGACACCTCTAGCTTTGACCAAGATATCATGTGAATGCTACATCCGACTAACTGCGCTGGTGTGCAGAGCAAGATGTACTGTCAGTTAATAACCACCTCAGCCTACACTGTCCAGGGTACCTTTTGTTGACTGACTTTTCAACACACTTTTATCCCAGTTTACGATAGTGAGGTCATTCTATAAATAAAGGGCTTTTTCTTTACGATTCTTTTATATCTATATATAGAACTAGCTCTACCATACACCCTCCCCGTATTCCCTTCATGACACATTTTGACATATATCTAGTTTTATTCTATTACAAACCTCAAAATTGCCCCTGAAAGGGCCTCTGAATGATGTTCCATCCAATCCCGATGAAATGTAACGGATGTGAGGGTAGCCCGCCATGTCTGGTACCTATTCAAACAGCAGATGTTAAGTTAAACCTATTCAGAACAGTTTCAGTACTTTACTGTTCACTTTGTAAAATTTAAGATCCCTTTGCTTTTATTGAATCACTTAATATTTACACTCCTCAGCTTGAGCATACAATTCCAGCTGACGGGTAACACAACATCACTCCGAGTTCTCTAAACATATCCAGAAGCAAAACAGAAGCGAGACTAGATCCTCTATTATAATCTCTCCTTATCTGCTTTATACATTGCTTGGTCTCGCTTCCCAAGTCTCAAAAATCTCAAACCACTTTGTAGAAAGTGCCATAAACATCCACTTGTTTTTGGAAACAAAACATCTAAATGCTACATCTGAAGTTATGAAAAGGACTTGCTATAGATTCCCAAATGTAATTTTTTGGTACCACGGAAACAGCAAGGCTATCACTCATTCCAGGAAAAAACAGCCAATATCCTTATCTTACCCAAAACAACTGAACATCCTCAGACACGCTTTGAATTTAGAAGCAGATAATCAAATTTAGAGGCAGATTTAAAAAGGTAACACTCAAGACTTGCATCTAAAGTCACAAGCAACTCTATATACACTCTATATTCAAGCATCCACTGCCTTCCTTGCATATTAAGAGATATAAGCAGTGAACAAAATATCAGTGTCAACTGATATACTCTACAGGCACGTAAAGCACCAGTGCTTGTCATATAGGAAAGCAGAAAGGTGGTTAAAATACTAAGGACCACCTTCACAGCAGGGCCTGTGTTGTACTTTTACCCCTGAAAGATGAGTGAATAATGGTATTGACTTTTTGTCAGAAACATGCCAGCAGCAATTCTTAATGAACAGGTTAAAAAAAGCCTCCAAGGATCAGCAGCTTCAGTTGACTTAAACACGTAGATCGCACTGATATGAGTACCGTAAGCAGCAGTGCTTTTGGAAATAAAGCACTTGAGAAGTATTATCTTCCCTTCTGTGCTATCAGCTGGTAACACCTCTGCTGCTGTATATGACAGTTCAAAATTAATCTCATGAGGTTGTCAACAAGTCAGACATTCCAGATATTATTAGTGAAGTCAGGTGGCTTTTCATATTTCCAGAAGGCACTTCCAAGCTTAACATATATAAGGGTGTAAAACTGAATGAATGCATTGTGGGAAAGAATAGGCCTACACAGTTACTCACATGACATAACACACCAATACGCTACCTTTCTATATTTTTCAAATCCAGTCTGGTAACCAAAAGCTGACAGGAACAGAAAAATATTCTCTGCCCTAAATATTTTTTTTTTCAGAAAATAATAGAAACTAATTATTTTAAAGCAGTTTACGTGGTGCTTGTTAAATGATGACCATGTAGTGCCAATATAAGCCACAAACACAACCACAATATTAGTATTAGATTTTTACAAACCACAATAAGAGAAACTGAATATTAAACTTTCAGAATATTTCCAGAATCCTAATACAGGAGGAGCCTCTCTCATAAGCAGCCTAAATATCTCTTAGCCTGGTACTAATTAGAGCTGGAGATGAGAAACAAGCAAGACAGGATAACTGCTGAAAACAACAATGTATGAATTTAAAGATCTACATTGTTACACAACATGCAGAGTGTATTCACAGAGATTATAGGCCGATATATTGATTCGGTATAATACTGGGTGGGACAATACATTATCATGCTAATAAATTTGCCTTCATATTATCCTGATGGGGAATGGCATAACATCTCTGCAAAATTATTTAAACATACATTATGCACAGGCTCTTCTAGAAGATACTGTGAGAGTGCAGCTTACATTTCTGGCCAAGTGAAACACTGTATTTTGAAAAACTTATCTCTGTAAGAAAAAAACTGCTTAATCTGCAGGCATTGAAGCTTTCTCCTCACACAGCAAGATTTTAACTAGTTCAATTTGTGACTACAAGCCAAAGCAAAACCAGGCAAGAGCGAACTATCAATAATGCCCAAATAGGAGCAGTCTAACTAAAATCCCTGAGACAACTACCCACAAGCTTCAAATGCAAAGAGAAGATTCCAGCTCTCTTGAAACAGCTTCTCACACAAACAGATGTGTGTTTTCAGTAAGTTTTCATATTGAACCTAAGAAAAAAGAAAAAGCTTAAAGCTAATGAAAAAAAGAGTTAAAGGTAATACCAGCCTGCCCTAAGTATTTGTCTTTTGGACACAGTCAAATTATAATATATACTTTAAAGTGACATAGTCTGAACCTGCAAATTCCACTACAGGTTTGCCAAGTGTTTGTTTCCTGTAGAACAAATATAATTTGTTTCTGGTTTCACACTTCCTATCACCACTTCCCACTACCACAAAAATTTGCAGCAACTTATTCAAGGCTAAAGCTGAACCACTTACAACACAAACATTCTGAAACAGTTTCCAACAACTAACCTGCAGGAAAGATTTTCTTCCTTGGTACCTTCCTTTAAACACCCTCCATCTTTCCAGGACCTTTTTGCCTTTCAGTTGCCACAGTCAGTGAGGAGATTCTTGCATTGTATGGAATTACTTATCTTGTTCACCGCAACCTTTTATCCAATGGTTCACATGAAGTATGATCTTCATACAGGTTAAAACAAATCCAAACAAACTTATCCAGTTAACTGCTTAGGTCCACATCAATACTCCAGAAGTAAAGCTCATCAATATCTTAATAAGCCAAATTCAAACTAGGTAAAGTTGCAGTATTCATAGAGAGACACTGCGAAGGAACAAGTAATGTGTTCTGCATAGCTAAAAGCTAACTGTACCCGTGTCTGAGGGGATCATAAAATTAACACACTACAATAGCCTATATTCTACAAAAAACTGAAATCAGTGATTCACATTGATAATAAGAAAAAAAGCAGCAGCTGCATTACAAAGGTTCATTTTCTTATTTGAAAAATGCAGTTAAATTTGA
This sequence comes from Nesoenas mayeri, assembly GCF_963082525.1. Classification (NCBI taxonomy): domain Eukaryota; kingdom Metazoa; phylum Chordata; class Aves; order Columbiformes; family Columbidae; genus Nesoenas; species Nesoenas mayeri. The sequence continues at coordinate 14,667,627 of NC_137563.1, read as the reverse complement.
GGCCACTAATCAAGTCTATTTCAAACCTCCAGTTCCCCTTGAACTACTATTGCTACTTTAAGTTACAGCTTTAAGCTAACTAAATGTTCAGACATCTTACAACAAGTTTGCTATCTTTTTTGTATGGAACAGTTGCATCTCTTAGAGCTGTGATGCCCACACGACTGCACTTTTAGCAATGATATTCTGACCAGCACACATCTACCACAATGTACTGGCACCTATTGGCCCGTACCTCCAAATCCCTCCCAATTTTCACAACTAAGTGTAAAGACAGCCTCAACTACTCTGCATTACTCAAGAGTTAAAGGAACAAAACAGTAAGGCTATGAAACAGAAGAAAAAGGGGGGACAGCATATGAAAACTGGATATATAACACCTGAGAGAGGTTAAGCTAGCAAACTGTAAAATCCAGGTCATTTCCCTCCCCTGAAATCCACAATCAATAAAACACTATTGAAAAAGGCAGAAGCAGCTGGAGTCAAGAGACTGGAACAGCATATCCCAGGAGCTTCTTTAACAGGTAGCTGAAATAATTTGAGAGGCATGTAGATAGCCTCCATTATTTAAGATATTTTTCATAAAACAGAAACTAAAAAAACCCAACCAAACCAAAACCAAAAAAACACCCATCACCAAATGCCACTACTACGCATAATATAATCTGAAAATTGTACATATGACAGATCTGCATGCTTTAAAAACTACAAGCTGGATAGAATACTCAGGAGAGAAAGAAGACATTCTAGTTTTAACCTTTCACTCCACCTCCCACTAAATGACATAAAGGAACAAATTCCATTAATAAAATAACCCTTTCTTTAGCAGAGCAGATTTAAACCAAAAAGCACTGATTTTTTTTCAGTGTCCTAGCAACAAACTCATATTCAGAACAAGTTCCTGTTTCAAAGCTCAACTACAATTTCTAAATAAATGTCTGCAGACTTTTAAAACTTTATAACACACTATTCTCAGTTTTTCTAATCCTTCCTTATTTTTTGAAGCCTCAAAAATGTCAGAAAGATCATATTTGAAATTACAAAAAGTAACCAACTTTACATGAGACACAGTAGAGATGGCAGCACAGAGGATGGGACGCCTTCAGGGTGTCCTCAGGCCAAATTTAGAAACATCTGAAGTTTTCTTTTTGGACTTTTGTGCTTCCAGATTTCACTACAAATTAAGATGCCTTTTCTTTCCTGAAGTAAGAGAAAAAAGGAATTCTGCTTGGATATGTGCTACAGCCCTAAGTATGATTTGGCTAGTCAGAATTACGGCTGGTAGATAGTTCATTATGAAAAAGTCACATTCCTTTCAACAGCTGTCTCAACTGATTACATCACAGAAATTCCCATCCTGTCCACCTATACGTGATAACTGGTGCTGGGCACTCTGAGTCAAAAAGCCTTTCATCAACAGTGCCAAAACAGCAGCCAGAGTCATTCAGAGTAACCAGAAACCAAAGTGGCATCTAAGAACAAGCACCAGCAGCAGGGCAGAGGCACAGAAAAGCCTCTGTCTCCTGGGTCTGTCTTGTCAGATGTTCCATTAGTTGTGCCATGCACTGATCTTCAGCTGATTCTTCCTAAAAATGTTCAAGCTCACAGAATGGGTATTTGTCCAGAATACAATCCAGCATAAAAATCACTTTGACAGATGATCTTTAACACCATGTATGTGCTGAGGAAAGTAATAACAATAGGAACACAAACTACTTCTAAGCCAGGGTCACACTTGATGTTATTTGTGTTAGATCAAGCAGGGAACCAGTCTAATGCTTCTCTACATAGCTATGGAGAAAGTTATTTTTAACTGTTTTTAATCTAGGATTCCTCCTGAAGCAGCATTTAAACATGTGAATGTTTCTTAAACCAAGGTAATAGAAAGAAGAGATTTGTTTCCCCCCATCTTCTGTTTGGACTGTCAAAGCTGCTGAACACTAATTCTCTCCCCCAACATTATCATTTTGTCTCCTGAGGGTTAAAACTGCAGTCTTCACCAACCACTGACTAGATGAAGATTAGGTCATCTGCATGCAATTAAAAACTGAAATTGATGTATCACAGTACTAGTGCCATTAAAGCCCAAATAATCCATCATGCCGTTTATGGTCTGGCAGTAGTTTGAAGGGGTTTTAGTACTCCTGAACAGACAGAAAAAATGCACAGTGCATATTGGGCAGTATGGTATTTCAGAAAGTGGATTTAACACAAACGAATTTTTTAGTTGAGCTGCATGAGTTACATTAAGACTGCTTCCCCACAATAAAGAATGGAGAATGTAACATCCAATGACATTTGCATCAAGAATACAACTAATGAGCCTTGTAAATGGCTATTTAGTACCATACTTACTGAAGGGAAGAAAGCACTCCTCATTGCATTATCACTTAGCAGAGGGACTCTAATCATAGCTTAGCCTCTTCTCCCCTGCCCCTATTCCGAAAGTTACAATGAAAAACCCAGGTGACAACTGCAATTAATGTTGCTCTTTTAATAAAAACTAAAATGGTACTTTTGTTTAATATCCAGTTAAGTTTGTTAGATAAAAAACTTCACTGACTGCTTGGTCTCTAGTCAAAGTCAATGTTGCTAACAGATCTGCCATATTCTTACATACATGCAAATGAAGAAAACTTTGGCTATCATTATTACCACAGAAGGGGCAGAATCATCAAAAGGCATCTGTGATGCTTTGAACTCAATGCATATGTAACTTCTAGCAGTGCTCTAACCTGTCTTTATGTTCTTCTAGTGCGTGTAATACAAGTACACTTAAAATTAGTCTCAGAACACAACTCCAAAGTGGCGACACTCGATCTGATCACAGCAAGGTTCAAAACAGACCCCAAACAGTTGAGGAAGTGCTGCTTACAGCAGTCTGCATGCTGCAAAACACGCTGTCAGCACAGTGTGTACAAAAACTCTACATACAAACAGCTTCTGTTCCATTTTGCCCAGCGATTCATGAATTACTGTTACAAGGGTTAGACATGCACAAATGTAACTCTACAGTTAAAAACCCTGTTCCATCTGACACCTTTATCAATTAGTAAAAGCAGTCACTGAGCAGAATGGCAAGACCCCTTCAAGTATTTTATTATTCAGAAGATACTTCTGAAGATTCTCTATCACAGCTTTCTTCCATTCTGCTGCTAAAAAGCAGATAAACAGTGGGGTCCCAACTACTCGTTTGTGTAACATTTTAGTTGCAGGAATACCCTTATGAAAATGAAAACCCAGTTAAAAGTTTCTCATCGTACTGTAATACAAAGATCAGGTGAATGCTGACATTTCTAGAAACTTCACAGCAGTAGTGGAAGTAAATCCCATAACTGACTCATTAGCTCTGATAGAAAATGAGATAAAATAGGCACGTTCAACCTGCTGCCTCCTCCATGCAATTGCAGTTCCTTGAACTGTTAAGGAGGGACCTTTCTCTTTGAGAATCTAAAGCAACTGATGTTACCTGTTACAGTACAACACATGAAATAAACGTAAGGGAGGCAAGCCATTTTTCATCCACTTGAAAAAAAAACCAGACACCTAACTGAAGAAGAATGAAGAAAATCTTAATTTAAATAGATTATGCACAGAAGAAATGGTTATGCAGTAAGAACCTTTTTGGCTAAACTAAAATACTGAACTCTACAGACTGCTCTAGAAAGTCTGCGGTTAAGTATGCAAACTGTGCATCAATGAATGACCAGCCCTGATTTATCAGGAAATTACTTGAGGATTATTATCATATTTCTCAATTAAACAGCAAGGAATAAGCAATGTAAAACCAGACTATAAAGAGACAGCTATTACAGCTTTGATTGTAAATTTACAGTTCAATCTCTAGATGTTAATTCTAGCTACTAACAGAAGAATTCTGGATGGACAAGACTTGCAGGCTGATTTTTTAATTACAATTTTGGCATTCATTTACAGAGGAGTGCACAATTTTGATTAGATTATCTAGCTTTAAGAGGGTTAAATAATATGGATTAGCCATACAGAATACCACACAGAAACACTAAACATGCTCCATTAAACTAAATTTGTGCCTCTATGAATTTTCATTAGACAAAACTAGGAATATTTTATATGAATCTACAAAACTTTCTTTCAAAAATAAATACTCCATAAAAGTCAGAAAGTATGCTGATTTTCCTTGGTTTCCTACTGTAGATTTAAAATATCATGTGTAACAAGAGACTAGTTTTTCCTCACACTTCTTGTTGCTTGTAACACTTCATGCTACAAAACTATATAGTCACACAGAATTAGGTTGATGAATAACAAATATAATTCGAAAACAACCGAATCTCTAGATGGAATTCTAGCTGTGCTGTATACACACCTTAAAAATAACGCACCAGTGCTAATCCTCATGCACTGGGTGGAAAGTTGGTACCTTTAACAATCCAAAACTCATTTAAGAAAAATCTGAACTTTAAAAATCAGATGCAGAGGGTCAATGCATTGCAATGCAAGTGACAAATTAATTCTAATAGGTTTCATTTTACAAGAGCTGAAGTTAGAAATGTTAGTGTCTTAAACTGTGTTCTCTTATTAGACCTGAGCCTGTTCTAGCTCCCCATCTGGGAGCAACACACAGAGAAACACTGGAATATTTTCTTCTTCGGTTGAACCACTAACTTTTCCAGCAATGTATACATGTCAAATTAAATGCAGTAAACCTTAAAATAATTTTACTGAAAAATAAAATCATTGCAATGACCAATGATCATCACTTCTCATAAGCTATCTCCTTACCATTAGAGGAAGGGCCCCTATTTGTAAGTGATGAAGTCGAGGAGGTGCGTGGTAGTGGGCCAAGTGGGGATGCAAGGGCCCTGGAGGGTAAGTGGCTGCAGTCACACCAGCTTCAATTCCCAGTTCCCTGTCACATGAAGGAAAGTGGCATTACAGTAAAGGTACATCCTGACTCCAGTTCCACTGCTTTGGAAAGCATACAACACAGCGCACCTACCGTTAACAGTTTTATGTAAGAATTTCTTTAAACTTACTTACACTTTACTAAAGAATAATCTTAATCCTACTATAACTAAAAGTTGTTTTAAAATCAGCTGTGAAGATTTAGCATGATAATCGCTAGAGACAACTCTACCATTACTGTGCCCAGTGATTATCAGTATGGAGCCTTCTCTGTAGCTCATGCTGTGGGAACAGCAGCTCTCACGCACGCACTTCTTCCCTAATGATTGAAAATGTTTTTAATAAAAAATATAATACAGAACTTAAATGAAACTTTCATGAGTGGGCCTGATGCAATTTTAGATAAGTTCAGACAGAGGAGAAAGAATAAATTAGTTTGTAACTCAAATCCAAACCTCTATTTTACAAAGAACATAATTACAAGAAGAGTCTTCAGCAGTGTTTTAGTTGCCTATTTTAAAATCAATTATTGAAATAACTACCTAGAGTCAGCAACACACAATTCCACTCTAAAAGCAATGGTTAAAACCCCCTAGAAATATATTTAAGATACTGAGTACTCAAAGCAGTATTTCAAACCCATATGAACATCTACACCTTTTAAAGTACAGGTGCATGCAGCACTTCCTAAAATCACAGCAAGCATTATCCACACTGTGATCAGCACATTCTGGTCTTTTGTCCTGAGTCCCAAAGAGCTAAAATAGTATTTGATAACTAACCAGGCAGATCTCTCTGGAGCTTGTCGAGGATGGGAAGACATTGTCTGAGGCACATGAATGTGATGCCCATGACCATAATTGGGATGCATTCTGTGAGGATGCGGAGGAGGCCGTTCATGAGCACGTCTAAACAACATAAAATGGCAACAGTTAATTTAATGTAGTTATTGGTATCAAGAAAGCAACATCCATAATCAAAACATTACAGACTGAATTAGTGGAATGCATTTAAAATTAAAAAAAAAACAAAACAAAACAAAACTCCCCATAGAGCATTTCAATTTTAACTTTAGATATGAGTCAGAAACTAATTATAATACAGATTTCATATTCAAAGACAAGACCAGCTTCAGCAACTGTGATCTGCCCTTTACTCAGCAGACATAACTACAGAAGGACTGACAAAGTGTTTAATCCCAACCTCAAACTGCAGGTAGGAAAGCAAAGTCCACATGACAGTCATGTTGAGATCCATAGTCATTCACAGCTTGCTGAAGTCTATTTCTAGTAAAACTATACTAGCAAACACAATTAGAGGAAATTTAATACACTAATCAGACCCTGAAATATGTTTGTATCACAGCTAAAGTACTAAGAAGAGCACACAGTTTCTTTCATGTCAGCTGGTATAGAATAACTACAGTTTGGGAAAAAATTTAAAAAACACCTGCTGGCTGACTTCTGTTACTTTACCATTTCTCAGTTACAGAAAGAAATGGATTGGTATTTTTCTTTCCATTGCTGTCAATGCAGAAAGTGTGTTTTTGTTGTTGTTGTTTGGTTTTTGTTGTCATTGTTTTTTTGTTTTCTCAACGCAGAAGCTTGGATTTGCCCAAAGCAGTACTCTGTCTTCAGATTGAGTACCACCTTAAAATACTTGTTAAAGTGAACTAGACATTTTGTAAATCTACATGTCTAAAGAAGTAAAAAGTTACTTAACAGCACACTGTTCTGATCACTGTAAATTGACACTTCTCCAGAGAAATCTATGAAGCCTGTATAAATTCTGTCAGAACTACTAGTTTTCTGCAGTGGTACAGACCAACATATGAACAGACCTATCAGTGGAACCTACTCCTAATCTCACCTCCCTTCAGTTTATCAAATAACTCTGGGGAAAAACATTTTTTTTGCTAAAAATAGCAAAACAACTTCCATAGTTTCATAAAAACTGAATGTCATAGAGGCCCATTTTCCCTAAAATTAACTAATTAATTTAAAAGAAATACCTTTGAAATTATTTCTGTGAATGTAAAATTCCTAGGCTGTCTATCCCACAATCCTAGTATAAAGTGGGTGATCAGATTGGAAATAAACAGAAAATTCCTATGTTATACAAATGCAGTGCACCTTCACACACTGCCTTTCGCACATTCTGTGGCTGATGCCAAAAGCCTAAGGAGATTACACCTGTAGTACCCACACTTGAGACATGACAGCGAGGACTCTAACCATTCTCTGCTTCCAATCCTGAAAGAGTCCTATATTGTTAGACAGAAGGTCTACCAACTAGACTATCCCATATGTTATTTCTACAAATGAAGGATGCAACAATATCTTAAGAACACTTTGAGAGGGTGCAACATGGAACAGAAGGAACTGCAAGTCTGCTGGCAGTCTCCGTCTGTGTATTAAATAACTGAGTGAATGAATATACACAAGTTTCCAGTTGTCAGAGTATAATCTGATTTATAAGAGGTTGGGCCAAGACACCAACAATATTGATTTTGCACGTAATTTGTATGAGGATTAAAGGGGAAAAGAAAGACTAAGGGTGGAACAATTACATAATATTACAAAACAAAACTATAGAGGAGAAACCATACTGAGAAAATGGACATAGTCTAACCCGAGATGGGCAACTTCGGAAAAAATGTCAAGGAAGAACTTATTATCAACATTTGACTACAGTTTCTATAAAGAAAATAAAATTCACTAGGCTAAGGAATGCCAATATTTACATTTCCAGTCCCCAAACAACCAGAAAGTTCCCAGAACTTTGCTGTCTTCCTCTCTCACATTCACTGTCTTGAATGTTCCAAAACTAATTTTTGGGTATGACTACATAACCATGGGCATGCCTGTATGTTTAGGGTAGGGTGTTTAGACATTATGCCATCTGCATAGCAAAGATAACAAAAGAACAGGTGTAGGTTCAGATCACACCTTCAACGACTGAGAAGGCAGGGTTATATTTGACTTTCCTGGGGGAGAGGGGCAAAGTCTGTCATATGTCACTTTGTGAGCAGTTGCTGCTTATTGATACTTCTATGAATTACCCACAAACCACCTCAAAAGTTGTAGTTAAGGCAAACTGTTGTTTACACATAAACTTGTAAGTCAGTTTCAAGCTAGTTACCAGTAAAATTTGTGTAACAAAGTTAGGAGCAACAACTAGAGAGCTCATTCTTGAAAGTCTCTTGGAGATTTAAAAGCATTATCTCCAGAATTAAAATAGCTTCATTTACTTCGTGATTGAATACCAAGCCAGTATTGACCTGATTTCTAGTGTCACAACAGCAACAGTAGCGCCTTTTAAACAGTATCACCAAGGCTACCTCTCAACATTGGTCACATTCTCATGCAGATATTACTCAGTTTCTTCCTTCTCTTATAAAGACATAAAGGCATAGTAAAGCTAGGGAAGTATCTAAGGTTAAATCTGAATTAAATCTGGCAAGCTGTCTCTTATGATAAATTGCTTGTTTCATTTTAAAGCCTTACTTAGATAAAAAGAATCCTAACAGAATGGAGAAGGCAAAACACACTGTCAAGGAAAACATTTGAAAGGAGCTTATGATGTACTTTCTAGGCTGGCCAGCTGGAAGAGGAATTTCTGCCTGTTATCTGGAGGATGAGTAATGGGGAGGAGAAACATCAGCTTCCCTTCCCTTCCATGCCCCATTCATGCCTTACCTGGAGACACTGTTGAGAGGTGTAATGGAACAAGCTCAGTCTTAAAGCTCATGTGACTGACAGTATTAAACCGTAGTAAGAAGAATCTTTATATACCAACCGTTCCTAACCATGCAATTAACAGTTTGAGATTCACATGCAATATTTTACAAACCTGAGGGAAACGAACTACATGTTTAGATATTGTTCTGAGTACATTTGTGACATACGTTGGGTGTTGCATCATCCTTCTTCTCTGGACCTCCATCCTCTGGATCACTTCATGAGGATGTAGCCGCTGTGCTGGAGGTGCCGTTGCAGGGATGTGATGGGATATAGGCTGGTGTGCTGCAGGAAGATGCTGTGGTATCGGAGCAGCTGCACTGGCTAAAGGATGAGTTGGTGGTGGAGGTGGAGGTGGAACAGGATGAGAAGATGCATGAGAGGAGATTGAAGGATGGAAGGGATGCACTGGATGAGGAATAACATAATCTACTTGAGGCGGAGGTTGTGGCTGTGGAGGAGGATTTCCATGAGAGTGAGGACAAGCAGAAGCTTGATGGTGAAGAGGTCTGGTCAAAGAAGCATCTGCAATGAAAACATCAGGTACTTTTAATTTGGTCAGTAGCAGGTTTTAACTTGAATTTATTTTAAAAAGTATCTTCACACAGGTGCTTCAGTTCCCCCCGCCAGGTACCCAGTGATCAGCAGTACTTACAAGGAGAATGCATATAATGCCGACAGGAGGAGAGCGATGCCTGAGGAGGAGGTTGGGGCTGTGGCTGCGCAACCATACTTGATCCGTATCCGTCCATGGTTATTGACTGGCTTGGGCCAGCACCAGCCTGATGCCCGTAAATTGCAGTTCGAGATGAAGAACCAGGACAGCAGGGGTCAAAAGCAGATGTTCCATGAAAAGCACCACTTCCATGACTTCTTATACCACTGCTGCTTAAGTCTACTGGCAATGCCTGCTGTGTAAACAAACCATCCTTTTTTCAAGCAATTCTTCAGACATTGAAAACAAAGTCACCCTCAGACATAATGTGATAAAAAAATAAATACTATCACAAGCAACTGGGATCTAAATTTTAAAGTTTTAAGGCTCAACCTTGGAAGATACTTTAGATATGGTTAACAGTTCGTACTCTTAAGTTCTTGAATCTGGTGAGACACACAAAATTCATTACACCAGATTGTATAAAAAAACCTAAAAACGCTATGATGCATTAATCAGTGAGTATATTACAGCTACATGCCCTGAAATATTTGGAGGCAAGAAAAACACTTTAGTGTTTTCAGTTGTGCCTAATACACTTAAACCAGAAAGATTCATAGTTCTGCATGTTGTAAATTAGGTTTGTACAGTATTGTTCTTAGTTATAACCATATTGTTTTAGAGCTGTGATTTTAGTTACTTAAAGAATCTTAAAACCCAATGCTTTTAGAAAAGCAACTCTTTCATACCTTTTATAAACAGAACATTAGAGATTATTTTTTTCTTCCCTTAAAGCAACTCGATTATTTGCATTGCAAAACTGTTATGCTTGGCAGAGTGTATTTCAAGGTATTTATGTTTGGTTTGCTTAAACAGCCACTGTCATCTTACAGTTGTCAAGAGAACGTCAGCTGTCAATGCTTACTTGTTGAATTATGACTTTCAAAATTGCAATTTTTTGTTTTCATACATTATAGCTCAAATTTTCCTTTAAGTTCCCTTCTATAGTGCCTGCTACACAACAAGAGAATAAATAATCCACAATTCAGCATCCTATTCTATTCTCTAATATCTGTAACAACTTGAAACTGCAAAGGGAGAGTCACAAGAATTAAACATGCCTGGTCATGGTAACTGGTGCCAGAACTGCTGCTCGCTGCACAAGGTGCAGGCACTGGAGGAGGCCGTTCAACAGGGCAGCTGGAGTCACTGAAGGAAGGAGACAGCGGCACAGCTGGGTGAGGGTTGTGGTGGTGGTGGTGGTGATGTTGAAAGTGGTGGCCATGCTGCTGAAAGCAGCTTGCATGCGGGTGCCCCAGGGCATGATGAGTCTGTGAAGGTCCTCCACAAGGAGAATGCTGAGGGCAGCACGACGGTAACCTTGGCATGGCTGGAGGGCCAGTTTCCAGTGTCGTATTAGATGCAGTTCTTCTTATTTCATCTTGAAGATAAAGAAAGTCAATATTGAAGTGAAAGAAATCAGTAAAGCTGATCACCATCACAGTATCTTAAATAGAAAAATTGTACTTCATGATTAAATAATTAACTGATTGAAAAACAGATCTAGACTAAAAAAAACCAAACTGGATACAAAAAAAACCCCATTTAGTTATGTCTGCCAAATGAACCAAAACTGAATGGTTCAAGTTATGTACTCATGGGAACCGCAAGAGGCCATAAACTGACACCTACCTTATTTCACTGATTTGAGGCACGCAATCAGCAGGGAAAGGAGGAAAGACTGTCCCTGTAGTTAGTGTGCAGAGACCTCAAATTCTGGTGCAACTGTGGCCAGCTCAGATGTTTTGTACCACACCTGACTTGCAGACAGGGGAAGAGCATCCATGTTTCAGAGATGTTATGAATGCTACCTGTATATACAGCTCTATTATAGGTCAGTATCTATACAGATCTGTACAGATGTGCTTCCAGTGATCTGCAAGGAGTGGTTCAAGAAATCTATATACATCCTTCACTTCCTTACAATACACATTAAAATCCCTGTAACACACTGCAATGGAAGACAGTTTCCTGTGAACGACATCCTACCTTCTCAAAAAGCAAGGATGTGGTTCATTAGGTATAACCAAATCACTCCAGTGGCAAAGGCAGAAAGCTCCAGCAGAATTTCCTTCATCTTTGGGGAGAAATCAATGATCTCTTTCAGATTCCTGTCCTCTCAACTTATTACTGTTAAGTTCAGTACTAAAAGTTCACATGCCGTTTAATCTAGAGAGTCCTCTACCTCTTTTGTACCAGGAGGCACAACACGAGTTTAGAAAGGTCTCTTATTCTGTACCTCCAGCTGAAGTCCCAGCAGAGCCGCCGCTGGGAAGACTGGTCACAGTGTCTGGAGCTGCAGAGGGCTGGCTGCTGGAGCTGCTGGGAGCCACTTCAGAGGCCTGCGCTGAGGTAGACGCACCAGCACTGCTACTGGCAGCAGAACTCACCACCTGTGGCTCCACTCTGGCTGACGTGGTTGGCACAACTGTTGGCTCTAGCAAAACAAAAAGCCTTTATGTTATTTAAGCTTTAATTCTGTTTCACTCGTGTGTGGAAAAAAAAATGACATAATTTTCTTTCTTTTTAAATCAACTCAAATTTTAAGAATTAATATAAAATCAATTCGCAATCAAATCTGACATACCAAGTTTGACTTAGTGAGTAAAACACTATTGGAAATTAAATTAATTACTTTGGTATTTTATGATGAAAACTCTTGCTGAAATCTTTCATAAATCCACAAGCTACTCTATGATTAAGCATTACCATTTTTTAATGCATCCAAAGCACAGAAAAACTTACAGATAACTAACCAAGAACAGCATACCATCTAAACTAGCAGTACTACTTTACAAACTTGGGTCATTATAGATACCTAGTACTAAAGGCTATAGCAAGATAAACTCGGTTTCTAGTCTCAATACACATTAAAAGCCGATTAATTAAATCAGTATTTGAGACCTGTTAAAAGTACATACAAGTTTATTTTGCGTAAAGGTAATAGTCAGCAATATATTTAATGGGATCCAGGGAAACAGACTAAACACTTGATAAATCTTGTTCCCTACTACACAATCGCTAACAGATGAAAATTTTAAAAGATACTTAGTGGCACAATTTCTATTTAGTTTTGAAAAAGTCTGCCTTTGACTCTAAGTTTGAAATGTCTCTAATTGTTGACAAGGCAATGACATGACTAGGAAGATGAGATACCATAGAAGGCAATATCTTCAGAAACAGCTCGGGTTTTTTTAGTAAAAATGTCTGCATGGATATCAGGAAAAAAAAGCATCAAGACACTTCAAATACTTCTCTTACACTGTCTCAAAATAAAATATGACTAGTTTTCAAGATTTCTCTCTATATCTAGAAGGTATATCAGAAACTCAGTGAGCCAGGGAATAAATATACATCCCCTGCTTCAAAGTCTTCCAACTCATCACATTAAAAAAACACGATCTGATACCTACATATCAACTCCTTTGGATTTTAATGTGCATTCCAAGGCACTAATTTTATTTAAAGGAAAACATTTTTGAAAAAATACATTAATGTTTAAATTCAGAAAAAAACCAGCAAGTATACAGGACATGTATACATTGATACGTGATCACCCTGTGCTCAAGGCTGGATGCTGGTCTGTTCTGAACACAGCGCTGCAGCCACAGAAGTCACAGTCACCCTGTGAGCTGTGTTGACTCACCACCAGCAATACAGACAGTTCTGTTTCTCCCCCCCAAAACCAGTAACAGCCAGTATGCTTGGTCAATTGCCAACTCCTAGCTAACAGAAACTTAATTTCAACACACTTCACATACATTAATCCAGGAAGACAGATGGAGATATGAGCCTTAGGCTCATGGAAGTAGCTAAGTGAAGTTTTAAGATCAGTATCTTTGAAGACATTAATAAAGTTATTATAAAGTGAACTTGTGTCTTGTGACAATGTTAATTCAGAATTTTTATCATTTATTTTCATGTGTGAAATTTGATGCCTAAACCGCAAAATAACAATCCTGCAATCCTGGAAGCTTCATCTTAAAAATGTATTTCCTCAGGCTGGGAGGAAACAGCTAGTCTTAAATATACACATTATAGAAGTAAAAGTTCATTCTTTGGTACAAGAATTTGGCTCCTCAGTTTAAGACTAAAATCTATAATTTGAGTTTAAAGAGTAAATTAAAGCCTCCTCCCCTTCAATGATAGAGCTGTTGCAATATTTCAGAGTTAATTCATACAGAAAAGAATTCGTAGATCAACTCATCCTCTTTCTTAAAAAAGATCAAACTACTAACACCAATTCCAAACCCTTCCAATTCTCCAACACATTCCAAAAATCAAGACAACTGGAAAAATACGACATTTGCAAGATACTAGCTTGTAATGCACTCAGGGATGGAACCACAAGCACAACAGGACCAAACTTCTATAAAACATTAACCGTAGCATGCACCCAATGAATCCCCAAAACAAATTAAACAAAAATAAACCTCCAAAAATGTACATGAGCTCTGTTTTTCCTTCTCTGAACAACTGACCATACCTGCTCTTATGTTTTTCAGCAGGAATAGACTTAAGTGCCAGTAGGTTTTAAGGTTAGGAAACAACGAAAGGCTACAGCTTCAGGAACTTCACGTACTTTACTAGGTTGGGGTTGTTTATTTTTTTCTTTTTTAAATTATTTTTACTCAAAGGCTTGAAAGAACAGCAGCTATTCCAAAGCACAGGCAATGATTTTCCTTTTATAGTATTGTATTGAAGTGCATATTTTTAAAGAAGTAGTTCCAACCTGTTCTGTAATTTCTGCTTGATGAGTCAGCCCTCAACCACACACCCAAGTCTGTTTTGGAAGAAAAATCAGATCTAGTAGACCCACTGGAAATGGCTAAGCTTTTTATTTTACAAGGAACTTTGCAAGAGGATTTTCTGATAGACTTGGAAATTACATTGGTTTTTTTTAATAATTGAGACTTTTTCACAGAATGCTGTTCTAACTGATGCAATTAATTCACTTCCCTTACAGTGATCATACTGCTTCTGAAAAAGGAAGAGATTTCTCAGACAACTGCAACTTACCGTCTTCATCCACTGTGAGGTCCACCACTTCTGCTGCATTCTGCCTCAGGGGCTGGATGACCGTGGAGATCCTACTGCGGCTCCGCTGTTCCTGAGGTCGTGCAGCATGAGAACTGGAGCTTTGTCCCCAGTGTGACCTTGTGTGTCCAAGTGTTGAACGAGACCTTAAAAAAAGGTAACATCTTAAATATTGACCTACATTTCGCCACTATTAATTTTTCTCCCTCACTGTTTGAGAAGTTATTTGAAGTTTTTTTTTTTTTATTATTATTAGAAAAGCATTTTTGTTACGTTGAAATACACCACTACTCTGCATTCACTAGATGCGTACTTACGAACCTTACTGCAGCCTTTACCAGGTAACAATGGCAAATACCAATAGGTAGAGTTTAAATGTCTTGGAACCATGTTCCTCTAAATACATACAGGTAACTTATAAAAAAATTCACTGTCAAACCCTGAAACTGCAGTCAGGCAGCAATTATATCTGATGTTATGTTTGAACTTTGTTAATAGTAAATGAAGAGTCTCCAAAACAGTGTGAAAGAGCAGGTGTCTGAATGATGACAGAAGTGTAAAGACAAAAATTTGTAAACATTAAGCTCTTTTTGCATGTTATTTTGTGACAGAATATTTTCAGAAGATAGTTTCTATACTTCAATTAAAATTTCCAAAATGTCCTAAAAGTGCAAAATATCTGGACTTTTCTCTCTTGAATTTTATTTCCCTCATCCCCTCTAAGAACACAGCTTTATGTAACACTTAAATGAAATGTGGCTTGAGGAGAGAAAAATCACAAGCCTGCAACCATACCTAAGGCAAGGGTTTAACACTTAGCTCCCATTCTGTTCAATTTAGCAATACAAACCCACTCAAATCAATGATGCTTTGGAGTTTAAGTTAAGAGGATACTGTCTTTAATTAAGGGAAAAATAGTTTTACAGTACTGTATTTACCAGTTCACTCTCAAAAACCTTGGCCTCTCCAGTATTTACATAAATCAAGCAGCTCTTATTTTCCAATTTGGAACAACAATGTACTCAGACTTCAGAAACTCAGAAGAGGAAAATGTGAAGAAAAGGGAATGACTTCACTAAAAACAAACAAAACCCACTGTACAAATCACCATGGAGATCAGTCTACATTTCTGTTCGGCCTGTATTCCCTTCAACCCTATCTGTGCAACTCACAAGATCAGTTTATTTTCCTGCAGGGCAAGAAGCACTTCTCAACTGGCTTACACTTCCATTCCACTTCAGTACAGCTTTGCTTCCGCAAAATTCTGCTCATTAGTCACACAGCAACTACAACCACCTTAACAATTCCAGATTAGTTTAATTGTCATGCTTTGGCAAAGCTTTGGTTTGGGGGTTTTTGTTTGTTTGTTTTTGTTTGTGCGGTGTGGGGTTTTTTTGTTTGGGTTGAGGTTTGTGGCAAATTTGGAGTAAAGCAAAAT
Organism: Nesoenas mayeri; assembly: GCF_963082525.1. Lineage (NCBI taxonomy): Eukaryota > Metazoa > Chordata > Aves > Columbiformes > Columbidae > Nesoenas > Nesoenas mayeri. The sequence goes on along the minus strand of NC_137563.1, from coordinate 14,651,810 downwards.
CGTATTAATACAAAGAGATGCAAGTCTCACCTGTAGTTTTCACCAACTGTGACAATCTCCACTTCGCTATCAGTTGAGGTAACATTTATTTCTTCATTAGCAGTGACCTGGGGAGTGGAGGATGCTTCAATCACCACCACATCTTCATCGATACTTCCTGATGAGGAAACAGGAAGAATGAAGTTAGTATATTCCATCTCAGGAGCTGTCATTGTAAAAGATCATTTTTTTCCTAGACTTAAAATACACATAGGCAGATCATTTAATAGTTTATGTCAAAACTTTAGCTGCAACTGTCAAATAAAAGATGTAGTTATTAAAATCAGCAATTGTGCTGTAAATATACAAGTAAAAAAGGAAGGAGACTGAAGATGGAGGAAGGTATTCAAGCTTGCATTCTACTGTGTATTGTAAGCAATTACAGTGAATTTTATTAGCTGTAACACCAACGACATTAATTTAATATGAAAAAAACCACTTAAACTAGCAAAGCAGTGGTGGCTTGTCAAATAGTGCAACAGGATAAAAATGCTGCACCAACTAATATATTTTATTTCTACAACAAAATGATCACAAATACATTGGTGTTTATAAACATCTTTACACCTACACTTTCAGTGGCATTCACAATTGTAGAGTAGACAGAGCAAGTTAAAATGAAACCATCAATGGTAAAAAAACAACTAAAACCCCATAAAATCAATTTAGAGACAAGTTCTGATAGGAAACAATTTCCACTTCAGGATATGTAATTAAAGTTCTAGCCTAATACCCAGACATACGGGAACACACTTCTACAGCCGTAATACTGACAGTGACAAACCTGAGGTTTCTAGAACATTGCAACTGAGCTATGGATTATTCACTAGAGCAATACCACTGAGCACCAAAGAACTTACTAAATAAATGAACTAGACAGCTTAGAAATAGCAAACTACCATTTCGAGATTTGCAAATTTCTTCAAGAAAAGTACTTGAAGAATTTGCTCTCATTCAAGTCATCCCGTATAGACTGACTGTTCTCAGCTGTTCTCCACCCAATGACAAGGCAAGGCAGATTATTTCCCCCCACCCGAGTATCAACATCTCTACATTTTGAAAAAACAAGTTGCAATACTTATTTTCCAACAGCCTTTGTTTCTGGTCATACTGATCCCAGAGAGACTGATCCTCAAAGTTGAAAGAGTGATGCTTCCAAATATTGATATTCACCAAGTTCTTACAATTGGAAGTAATATGTCTAAATTAATTCTCAGAACTTGCATGAAAATTTTAGGAAAAAATGAAAAAGTTAGTGTGTCTAAAAAATAAAGTCACATGCTAAAAATCAAAAATACAGAGAGGCCAGTTACTCAAAGTGAAAGAAAAGCAGCTAAAGTCATCATCGCACTCAGAAGTATGTCAATCTCATGCTTCTGACATCTTGCAAGTCATGGGCAAATAAGCAACAGCTTCTTTACGCAAAACTGTCTTAGCTGCTGCTCAGAGAAAACCAGCTAGCCAAGCAGCTGGTGGAAGGTCAGTTAGGGGAGAGAAGAAACAGAACAACTATTTTCCCCCTCTCTCTGTGCTTCTAAATATGCGCCTCTCTGAATTACAGTAAGTTTGAGTACTCCTGGGAGTTCACATGTCCTCCGGCTCAATATTTATTGAGATTTATGACAAGTGCAAAAGCAGGAAGATTTAGATTTAAGTATGATTATTACTTCTCAAAATAAACAGTACCTTCTTGAGGACAAAAATCATATGCTGCGTAATTTCAGTGTGCATCTCTACCTAAATTCTGACATGAGCTTATCTCACAAAAACCAAAGGGAATTCTCAGCTGAACAGCTACACTATTCAGATACTCACCTTTGTCATGGCTTGAGAGTTCATTTTACTTAACACTTTCTTTAAGCAAATCTTTAGCCAAGATGTGATTTTACAGACTTCACTGTAGAAACCATCATGACTGTTACTGAATGAACAGGTTTTATGACTTCCAAAATAAGAAAGAAAATCTTTAGGAAAATAGTCAAAGTTGCTATAAGTGGGATCTAACACATCATTCAGCTGTATGCTGTTTCCTGTTACTCATGCTTTCTAATAGCGCCCTCTCAAGTCAAAAGCACAAACTGATTGGGTTTTCATCCTATACAAGGAGCCCATAGTACACACTTCCTTCAAAATGAAGCAGAAAAAAACTCCTCTAAACTATGGAAATATCTGTAAGGCATTTAGTAAGATATTTGTAGTTTTGTTAGCAGTGTAATAAGGTGTGATCATACACAACTTTGTACCCTCTATTAAATACAAAGAGCTTTCAAGTGAGTTCTATCAGAAGCATGTCAAGGGGAAAAGTACATCTATGTGGACTTTGCATACATGTTTTAAGAACACTGCAGTAGTTTGGAGAACAGCAGATGCAAATTAAGACATCTGGCCAATACAAACTGGCTTAATTATATATAATTTGAACAATAAAAAGTCAGCTGAACAGCAAAACTTCAACAGCATAAGCAACACTGAATTAATGCTCATTGAACAGCTCTTGCACAGTCAGACATTAGCCACAGAGCTGGCAGTACTAAGTATGAAGACCCAATGTTTCATTGTCAACAGGACTTACTGGGGTTTTTTTTGCCTCTCCTCATACTTTACTACAAGGAAGATTAACACAGTTTTTGAAACATCACAAACAAAACCACACCAGCTTATTCTGATTTAGACAAGCTCCTCCAAAGCAGAGCTATGGATAGTAGTAAACCAAAGAAAAGTCTCTGAAATACTCTGTCAAAATGAGGTCTCAGAGGACAGCCCCCTCCACAGGCCAACAGGAAGACAGGGGCTGCAGCACCCAAGCAGCAACAGGGCTGTGGAGAAGAGTCCCTGAAACTTTAGCAAGCACGTGTGTAAGGGATTTATCCCAGTGTTAGAGCATTTAATTAACAATGCAATTAAGAATTTAAACTGCAACAAAACTAAAAAACTAGTGAAATTTAAGATGTCTTTTTCAAATGTTCTGTAGTACCAAAGTTAAGAAGAAAAACATTCCCTGAAAAATGCACTTAAAATTCAAGTCTGCTGGTCCGAACTACTTCAAGCCTATTCCTAGCAAAGCCATGATGTTTTGCAGTTCCACATAATGTAACTTTGTGGGTTAAGTTAGTGCCTGAAGATGAACTTTACTGGTATGTCAGCGGGAGTAGTTCAAGATGGTTGACTTGAATTTTAAGAGTGTACAAACCTGTAAAGCAGAAGGAAACTTTCTTTAGTGAAATGACTGACACACAGAAGTAAAACAAATGGATTTTCAGAGGTTTTGCTATATTGTTTCTAAAAATACTTGCTCTAGGGAATTTTGAGGCATTCACATGCCTCAAATGTTTACCACATATGTTAGTCTTAGGAGCCACCTGGTGAATCCAAGGCTACACATTAGCAGTAAACAGCTGAATATATCTTTAAGGTGCCTACACCTTTAGGTCTACCTGAGAATACACTTGATATATTTACACACTTTTAAAGTGAATTTCTTAAGAACAGCAGAATTCCAACAGAATTTGGTCTTCGTGTAAGCCCCAGCTCTAATGTACTGCACAATTTACAAAACATACCAACACCCAAGGGAAAAAAAACCAACAAAAAAAATAGAAATCCAGAAATACACCAGATGACAGAATACTTGCACATCTTTCTTGGTATGACTTTTCACCCTGTGGTCCACCACACAGAATGTTTTTATATAGTCCACCATGACAAGGAATATTTCATTTATTTTCTTTTATGCATGTACCAGTCATCTTCCATCTGGAATGAACCTGAAGAAAACTTGATCTTACTTAAGTACAAATATGGATACCTTACTCATCAATGCATCATCTCAATGCCTGACCCTGCAAGAGAACAGCTAAATCCGTAGACTACACTAATCCTACACTTGCTGAAGGTAATCTCCCCTTCAAAGAGAAGGGTCACTGGACTGTTGGCAGCAAAATAGTTACGCAGATCTATGAGTAGTATTTTGTACTACTTTCTGCATAACGAACACCTATGGCTGTAAAACAAACAGAAAATTATCCTCCTGCAGGTACACACAGCTTCTCTCCATCATGGCTTATTCATCTTGCTGAATAACAAAATGCAACAAGCAAATCATACTCTAGTTGTTTGTGACTAAATTAGCCTTTGGGCTACCAATAAAAGACTCATTCTACATTTTAAATGAGTTGGTTAAAAACAAAATCTTCACTGAAAATTACAGCAAGAATTTTATTAGTTTCTGCTGAATTTTGTTTTTTTCCCCTACTCACATCCACAAATAACATTTTATAGTACATGCAAACCACTATATTTTATTTTGCAAGTTTTGCATATCCAAACAAATCAAACTCATTCACAGATCAGTAATTAGGTTCTGTACGTAGCTGAAAATCAGTAATAAGCAGTAACTTCTTTACAGAAGCTTCTTTCTTTTAAAGGCATGGTTTATGATAGGGCCTAGTGCTCAATCAGCCGAGCAGAAGGGATAAACTATACTGGCTTGAATCCAAATTTGCACATGCTCAAAATAATCATCATCCCTTAAAAGCCAAAACACTCCTTCCTCCAGGTCCTACATCACAAAGACAGTAAATCTGTCAGATTGAAGTACTTTATTAAACAGAATATAACTTTTAAGATAATTTAATACAATGTAGTCCAATATTTACACCAGTAAACGAAGGTATCTTTTCCCCAGAAAGTTGTAAGATTATTTCAGAACTATAGCTGCGAGGTGCTGTTGACAGACCACATGTAGTTCTGGGAAGCAAGTTTTATAATCAAATACTTATAATAATTCAGAAGTTATAAGCAAGACACTAAGCTTTGCACAGTATAACATGCATAATATATACAATTATACTGTGTATAACAGATATAATTATACTATTATTTAACTCTGAAAGATCATGGCATAACTCAGAGATTAAATCAATCATCATCAACCCAAGTACCCCACCAAGGACATAAATAACACTAGTACAATATCCAAATTTATGTTTGGCTGGTTGTTGTCCTTCCTGAACAATGTTTTACACCTATTTTGCAATTAACATGGGGTTTAACTAGTTTAAATATTACAAGTAAGATAGTGAAGGAGGTTTAAAATACACAGCTTCAAATGAGACAGTCTGACAAAGCCATAAGTGAAAACAGAAGAGATTTAAAGTAAGCAGCCAAGTTCCAGGGACAGAGATGACTTATTTTGAGTTCCAAGTTTTCACTGGAACAGACCAAGGCCCGGCTGAGGCAAAATGGCAAAACTATGCAGTCAGAGTAGAAAATTCAGGGTACAATCTGTAAGTAAAGCCTCTCGCACAACCCAGCATCCACAACTTTCTGGTTGATTCCTTGCTCAGGGACAGCTGTAAGTGCTTCTCATCCCTTTTTGAACTTGCCGGTATTATGTGCCTCTACAGCACCTTGTGCTGGTGAGTTAATTACCTGGATAGTAATTCAGCTTGAAATGGATAAAATAATGATATCCTACTTGTGTTAATGAGCACTCCCTTCTTCAGCTTTCAAACTTCTTGAACTAGGTGTGACCAGCACCCCCTGCTCCCAACCCTGGTAATACAGTTAGCATCATTAATGCCATTTTATGAGGCAAGCAGCCATTGCCTAGGACCAAGCTGGTCACGTACGTGTTCTCTTTCCCCTCATTCTCAGGCATTGAAGGTCCCGAGAACCAGGCAGACAAACCAGACAGACTTCTCTGTCCCCTCCCTATCAGACTCAAGATTCCTGGGTGCCAGGACAATTACTCCCTTCCTTGCTGGCCTTCAAGGTCATGGGCACCTGGCCAACCAGGTGCTCCTGATGCCCCCATGGGAACGTAACAGCACACAGAACAGTGTCTATAAAATCTAGCAGTTAGAAAACGTAAGTGGGAACCTGGACCAGAACTACTGCTGAATAGTGAGAACTGTGATCCCCAGAGCCTGGGACACCCCCACCATTGTCCACTTCCTCCAGGGACCCAGTGAGTAACCATTCTTTTATATGATTTTATTGTTACGTTGATACAGCAAATCACATATTAACATTTGACCTGACCCACAGAGGCCCAGGTAACTAGAAATTAGTTAAATTATAAATTCTGTATTACACTACTTATAGATTGTACTATATTGATTCTCCTTGTAAAAGTCCTGTGCCACTCTAATAATAAATTCTGTGCTATACTAATCATAATATCCTGCTAAGGAAACAAAACTTTTATTGTAACTATAATTTAGTGCCATCATCATTCTGCCAAGTATCCCAAAAAGAACCTGCCTTTCCCCTTAGTGTTGGGTGACACCAGGTTAAAAGGTAACAGTTTTTCTGTAGCTGAGACTTATTTGAAATATACTTTCCAGTAGACGTGATTGATGGGAGAAATTTTCAAAAATAGAAAAATTGCTTATGAATCTGTGCTCTGGTGCAAAAGATTGGAATATATACTCCTGAAAGCACCTCCACCTTCACCTGTAAACAAATCACTAAACTACACAGCTGTTTTACCATCATCCTTATGCCCCAACTCTCCTCTGTCTCCTGAATGAGCTTCATCTGGTCACCTCAGATTTAATGAAGACAACAGCCTTTTACGGCAAACGGTAAAATAATATAATCTATTTGCAGTCACAATTTCGTACTTGTTCAACACTCTCCCACTTGCACAGCAAAAATTTTCCCTCAGAAGAACAGCTGATGCCCTGATAGAAAAGGAAAAGGAGGAAAAACCTGATATAGTGTTGTTTGGAGTTCTTTTTTTTTATAAAGGTTTTGTAAACAAATAAACAAACCCCCAACACAGATCTCCATTCATATAATTTCCCAGAAATAGCAAAGTTAGTTTTAGTAACTACAAGCACTAACCAACTAAACACTGATTTGGTTAAAAAGATCTGTTACTTTAATTTCTCACAGCAATCAGAAAGAAACATTTTTCACAATATCATACACTAATTTACTAGTTCTTTAAATGCACAGTATCTTTAGATAAATGTCAGCATTCAAGGCAAAGAAATATTTTGTGACATATCCTTAATACAAATGGCTACTAAGTAGGCTACAAGACTGATCACTCTGATGCCTGCTTATTAAACACTGTTATTACCATATCTTTTAACTTTTTATTTTTTGCCATTATTATTCTCCTTTCTTAAGTCTATTCTTTATTACTTTTACATATATGCTGCAAGTCTCATATTCCTAGCAGTTCTCTGTCCTTCAGTATACTCAGTAATTTCAGCACATGCATACATAACCTTCACGTGCTACTCTAGAGCAAAAAAATCCTTCCCTAACAGGCTAGCGTAGCATTACTAACAATACAACTATTTCCTCATAAAGAAGCACCATCATGCTTGCTCACTATACAGAGAAGTTGCATAGCTATTTTTCTAGCTGGCCCCATTTCTACCTAATTAGCTCAAGAACCAGAAATGCCTTATGTAACAGCAGAAAGGTACATAAAGTGTTAATCATACTTTTATCTTACTAAAAATAGGAGACTTTTATACAGGAAGTCTGCTCAGCTTCCCACTTTATCTGCAATGTAAATAAAATGCTCAAAACCTTCCCATCAATACATATTTCTACTGCAAAAAACCCCATAATATTCACATACTATAAGCCAGAATTACTTCTCAGCTCACTGCAAGTGCTCGTGGTGAAGTACAGCCACCACAATACACATTCTTTAAAGCTTACCTTATTTCAGTATTATGTCAGTACTTTAATCTCAAATTAACTGGTGCAGAGCTAATCGATTTTTCATTAATGACATGAGAAGAAACATAATTACAGAAATGAATTAAGTGTGCTTTTCCAGTAGTATAAAAATTAACCCACTGGATAATGCACTCTTCCACATAACTGGATGAAACAAACTGCAAGTTTCAGTCTTCCTACCATAAAAATAACATCAAGCTGAATCATTGAATTATTAGAAGTTACCTGAACAGCTTGAACATTGACTGATCATTGCATCAATTTTTAAAGAGATTTCTCTCCAAAAAGATTCTTTTGAAATGCCTATGGAAAGCCTCACCATGGAAATACTTGTTCTACGGTACAAGGGGAATACAAGCACAGAAGTGGTATTAATTGAATTTGTGTTTAAAGAGGGCAGTAGATTTTAACAGTTCAAGTAGACTAAAAAAATTTATTGAAAATTCTCTCTTTAAATGCATTTATCATGGTTAGAAACAGATGGTTGCCCAAGAAGCCATAACCTACACTTTTTTACCCATATACCTATTTCACCATTGCATGGTGCTCCGTGTGGAGAGAGTTGTTAATGGTCTTACATCATTTTACAGTTACATAAAAATCCTTTCTCTCTGAAAATGAGAAGAAACTATTAACTCTGAAACAGAAGTGTTAACACAGGACTTTCCCAAACTGGTTTTTAAGATGAACATATGCATATCCCCAGACAATTTTTAAAAAAATCATAGCCTTTGATATACTTGAACATGCATGTCAAATGTAACTTTTTTAGACTTAAAAAATTACATCTGACACCCCAAATACGCATGAACATAATTAAGGCTGTGCAATAATTCTTCTGTTTCAGAGTTATTTACGCATCTCTAGCCACTACACTTTTGCATTACAAATTTTACTTCTTGTATTTAAACAGTACATTACAGAACAACACAAATTATTTCCTGTTGCAGTAGATAACAAGCAATAGCATTTAGTAGTCTGGTTCTGTTCAAGCATAAATCCTGCCCTAACATGAAACTGTACACTTTTTTTTTTAAACCTGTGCTTGTGTTTTCAGTTATTTTTTCTTAGAGGAATGATCAGCACAGTCTGAGATATGGTTTTACTTTCTAAAACACACTTGTCACTAGGCAAAAAACATGGCTGCACGGATTAACACTACGCTGTGTTCTATGTTTCTACTTCCCTATGCTCTCTAAAAAGCCGAAATGATAAACAGAAGGCACAAGTACAACATTGCAAACATTACTGATCCCAGTTCAGGACTGTCTTTCACTTGGCAAGTTTAAGATGAAAGGAAGTCCAGGAAAACTGGTGCATGGCGCAAACAAACAAACAACAACAAAAAAAATCACACCCACAACACAAAAAAACCCAACAACCTAAAAAAGCCCAACCAACCGGAAAAAACCCAGAAACTCCAAAAAAACTCCCACTCCAAAGATTCAAACATGCCCTCAAATACTGTGTCAAGACATACTAGAGAAACACCTATGTAAACCAAGACTATTGCACTGATTTTACCTGGGTAACACATTTGCTATGTAAAACACTGTGCTTTCCACAACTTCAGAACTTGGAATTTATTGCAATAAAGCTACTTTCAACTGAATCCTGTTTTAGGCACTTATCACAATGACCCATTTTATTATTTTTATCTTTTTAAGTTGTCAAGCGCAGTTAATTGTGTATTAGCAGATATTTCTACATTCTGAAAGCAGGCGGAATTGGTATTCCCACGATCAGTTAAAGCTATAATAGATAAAATTTTTAATGCAATTCGACAGCTAAAAAAAATGACAGAACAACTCCACAGCATGTGACTTTTCAGACTCAGCAATCTTCCAGTACATTGTTTAGAAACCATTAACTTTACCCTTTACATCAAAGATTCTACATTGTTTTAATTCTACTGGAAGCTCTGAATATACTTTTCCCAACAAGAATTTATGGTGTAACATTCACATTGACTGCAGCAAGTCTATTTGTAATAGAACTTCTACAAAAACTGTTCCAAAGCACTTATAAAAAACATATTGTACATGATAAAGCTCATTAACAAAAAGTACCTCAGGAATTTAGCTTTACCTGAAGGAACAGCTGTACTGTTCTGGTGGTTTTCACCAGGTGACACAAATAAGTCTTCCTCTCCTTCAGTAGATGAACTGGAAGAAGATTCACTACTTAGATCATTCTCACTGGAACTGCTAGAGCTGGGTAGTAAAGCATATTTTCTTCGAGCTAACACTTCCCGCTTTTTCCTCTGCATTAAAATTCGTTCTTTTTGGTTCTGTGTCCGCTGCGATGAACTTGTTTTCACAAATCTCTTCCTATATGGAAGTCTTCTTAAAGAACTGCTGTGAAAACAGGGCCTTTTCATTAATAACCCAGGAACAGAGTCTGCCTCGGTCCGAGGCCACTTTTGTGACCTTGCACTATGAGTTCTACTTGTAGCATTCAACATTGCCTGAGGATGCCTTACAGGAGCATCTTTTTCTTCATCAGATGTTACTGTGTCCGAGTCCCCAAAATGTAGGCTAGATGAAGGCGAAGAGATACAGTCACTAAAAGAAGAATCATTGTCTTCACTCTGTGTTTCTAGATGCTGTCTCAATCCTAAGATTCCTTGGCTTTCTTTATCAGGACAATTTTGACTATATGAAGGACCAGCCTGCTGGCTCTTGCGTTTTTTTCGCACCACGATACCTTTGTCTTGGTCTGTATCGTTGCCATTCATGTCCTTCTGCTTTTGAGAATCACTACATAAGTGAGAGAACTCATTCCCTACTTTACTGGCAATCATCTCAACTTCTGCAGTGAAGCTTTTGGCTGCCCCAATAGGTTCAGGGTTCAAGAGGATCCCCTTCAGACTCTCCTGTCTCTTTGGTGCATCAGAAGGAACTTCACTCTTCATATCCGCTTCTAGAGTATAAACTATATTACATTCAGGAGTCCATTTAGACATGGGAAGTTTTAAGAAAGGCCTAGAAATAAAAATAGATACACATCAATAAAAAGCAGCATCAGATTTTTCGAAAGTAAAACTGAAATAAGAGAAAATCCATTTATTACTAAGTCTACCACCCCATGGGAAAAGCAAAACAGTAGTAACTGAAATACAACTGTTTCATAATATTAAGACTACAGCTTGACAATGTAATTTGGAATTGAGACAGAACTCTTGTAACTTGCATTGAAGGGAACTCAGAGTCAGTGAAAATATCATCACTTTCACAGAGCAAGTATTGATGTATGTCACCTGCAAAATACGTGGACGATGTCTTGTTCTAAGAACGCGTAAGCATGAGAGTTTTACAGGCTACTGCTTATAGAAGTCACAGAAGTTTCAGCTAAATAGCTCCAATAGCCATCAACTAAACTACATGCTAAAAAAGGCCCGCATCTTGCCCTATAGCCATACATATGGATAGTAAATACCTTGAACACAATACATGGTACAGTATGGATACAACTGAGCTATAAAAATCAGTTACTTAGAATTCATGGTTCATTTCTGAAATGAAAATAAATAAAACAGACAAGATTTAGAATCTTCTTATTTTGAGGTAAAGTAATTCATCTATTACCTTGAGTTTCTTAAAAAAACCAAAACAAAACACCACACATGAACAACATGGAGTAGCATACGAAACTATTTTCAGTCCAACTGCTTCTGATTTTATCTTGCAACAGATACTGTGATATATCACATGTTCTCTTAATAGTTGGTACCAGGCAGGTTCCCCTTACTGTCAAAATATCAGGCTGTCAACATACAATGCTACATTAGCCTTAGAGACTATTTCAGAGAAAAACTTCAGTACTGGAAGACTCCTCAAAGAGAGACACAGGCAACAGTAACCTCAGTAACATATTCACCCTCAAACTGCTTCATCCGGCATCTCTGCCTTCCATTTAAATTCCCAAAAGTGACAGCAAAATTTGGTTCTTACTGTGATAACCACTGAAGCGCTTTTAACTGTAACTAATATCACTTTTTGGTGCCTCAGATGAACAAGGCTAGAGACATCTGACACTTCTACTACTTAAACAGAGAAGTATTCCCACTTATCTCCCTCCCTCGCCACTTGTTCGAAGGAACACCTCCTATGTTCTTCTAGAATGTTTATGCACTGCATCAGAATGTAGAGCTGACCCACGTGAAAAACATATTTCCCAACCAGATCAGACATCAACCCAGTTCATCACATAAGCACACAAACAGCCATACCTGGCTCACTGCAGGTTGTGCTCAACTATCAGGAGGCTGCTTAAGAAAAATGCATGCAACTCTGCCTCATCTGGAAATGAGGCTCCTTAAGCAGCACAGCTGGAATATGCTTGACGCCATTAAAAAAAAAATCAGTCTAAGGTAGAAACAGCAGGATTTATGGCAGGTTAAGTAGCATTGCCTACTCAGGTCCATAATCTTCTGCCTGTACCTTCAAGTTCTTCAAAATGCTACTGTGTTGTTACATCAGGTGCTAATATTTAAAGCTTTTGTTTGAGAATGAATCAATACAAGATTGAGACTACAGAACAGAGTCAACTCAACCATTCTGAGGTTGTTTCATGAGCTGATGATGCTTTCAGGAGCAGATGTGAGCTTGTTGCTCCTCTCAGGCCCTGAAGAATGACTTATCTCAGTCTGCAATGGGTATAAACTTACGCATTATCCCTGGCAGACTGCATTCTCTTCCTAACCTTAAAAAACTAAAGTAATTCTTCAAGTCATGTCATCTGGAATAAAAATTTGGCACAAAGCACATATGCTGCAGTACTAACATCTACAGAAGCCATAAATTCACCAGGTCTTTCTGGATATCAAGAAACATGTGGATCTTAGAATGGAGAAGATCCATTTGAATGTTCTCACCTATAATGCTACAAATTTAACAACTGCTGTTAAATGTGAGGCCTATACCCTGTGATAACTAAGAAAGTGTTGCTGATTTCTACTGGAATTACAGCAGATAGGTATGTTTTACATCAGTAGGTCAAAAGCTAACTGCATGCAACTGGGACTAAACCTCCTCTTGTCTGTGAATACAAGAGGACAGATTCTTACTTTCACTTCATCAGAGCACAATCCACAGTAGGATATAGTTCTTATTTTCAAGTGTTAAACGGAAGACACTTCAATCCTGGACAACATATGTAATTGTTTACTGCAATAAGTTTTAGTGGAATGTACTACATAAGGCTACCCTCTTTTCTAGGGCTGAAAAAAGGAAGCTGCAAAACTGCAAAAAAAAAAACTTGGAATAATCATTAAGAGTGTAAGAAGTCTACGTAGTAAACAAAGAAGCGTCTATTAAAGCTGCAGAATTCTGACATCTACCCTTCTCTGCTCATGAGGAAAAAGCCAGCTCTCACATGCTCCTCCCTATGCACGCACTTACCCTCACATACATTTACCATCTTTCTTTGGAAAATTAAGACCGAGACTTCCATTTTATAACATTTACAACAAGGGCATGAAATCACAATTCAAACCTGTTACAAGCACACAGAGAACAAGCAGTACCTGGTCTTTTTCTCATCCTCACAAGGTCACCTTTAAGGTAGTATTTTTGGTCTGTTATTTACGCACTGTCTTACAGAAATGCAACAAAGACAAAGTTATTTTATTCATAGAGCTTATTGTCTTCAAGGAGTCATAACATTATATACTATGTGTCCAGCCTATATACAATAGTATCCCATTTTTTTTAACATGATAAATAAAAGGAACAATTATATTTAGTTCTGAACTTTTCTTAAGAAACAAAACTCTGAACATTTTCTCATTATGTGAGCACAGTCAGGGGCTGGTTTCCAATGGACTCAGTTCCACTCACTGAAGTTCTTCCCCCCTTCCCCTCTGTTTCATTGTTAAACTCTAGTGTGGAAATCTCAATCAGTATGAAAGTTCTGCATTCTGAATGCGATTATCTCTGTATAAGCTCTGAAATACAGACAGAGCTATGTAAGTTACAGCAAAAATATTAAAGCAAGAAACCTAACACTTTGAGAAACCTCAAACTACTTTAAGATGACAAAAAACTAAACCATGACACAGTGAAAACTAACCAGAGCACTTAAAATGCTATTTAGTAGCTTAGTTTTATTCCAAAAAGCAGCCTAGATAAAATAGCCAGTTAACTCAGATCCAAACATTTTGCATATTTGCAGTCTTACAACCATGGAAAAGTCTGCAGGAACTCAACTAAGTAATCAAGAAATCTTCATTTTTGCTAACGAATAGAGAGCCTGAAGGACTCCTTACACATGGCAGAGCTGCTGGCTTCCAATGAAAAATTATACAACAGCTAAAATGTGAGTACATTTTTCAAGTGAATGGCAGCAATAATACATTTGTTCACTATTTAGAAATGCTATTACAAACCTTTGAACAAAAGACTTGACCAAAAAAGAATCTGGAAGAGCTTACCAGTTAACTAGATTCCAATCCATTTTAAGTATTTTCAGTGGTTGGGCATAAGAAATACCCATACTACATCAAAGTCAAATGTTTTTACACAGAAGACGAAGTTTAAGATAGACTACAAAATTATGCAAATATTTAAGACATTAGAATGAGATCATCTGCTGTTAAACAGTTAGAAGGTCATACAAAATCTCCCTCTAATTAAAAGTAGTCCTCAAGCTTTTCCAAAAAGGAGCAGGATGCTCACTCAGCATTAGTGTTCTTCCTTCCCAATAAAAACATTTACCTATTAACTTTCAAAATCAAGACTTTGAGTGGAAAAATGGGGTAATATCTTCTTTTAAATCTTTTTAAGTAAAGACTCAATGAAGAGCTGTTAAGACAGCTACCTGAAAACTATAAATAATTATTCTAAGTTCCCCCTGAAGCGTATAACCCAATTCAGAATCACAAACTGTACACGACACTTACCCATTTATGTCACAAATGAAAGACTTTTGATATTAATCATGCCAAGACGCACAGCAGTGCAAGAAAATTCATGCAAACTGGGGAAGTCCCTCAAAATAGCTAAGTCAAAAACACAGGCTCAAAGTCTGAAATCTTTACAGCAGACACGCTTATGTCCACATATAAAAGCAGAACACCTTGAGTTATAAGACAGAGCAAGTATTTTGTCATTAAGAATTAATTTCATTACTAGCAATCAAAAAGTATGATAGCATTAAAGCACTATAAAACAGTGAAATGGTTCATTACACAGCATTAACTCAATTTTTTTGTGTAAACTGGGTTGATGAATACATGTAATCTAATACATCATTACTCTGAAAATGTATTTTCAGTTACATTTTAAAATATAGTCGACTCCCTTCAACCTCAAGAAAAAAAAAAAAAAAATCTCAGTTTTAGGTGCCAAAAAGCACTTTGATCAATTCTCTCAAGCTTGGCTCTAGCAAGCACACAGTGCTTTGACAAAAGACCAACTGACCACTTTGCAGAAAATGCCTATCTTAGGCACATGCTTCTTACATAACCCCAAATTACTGGTCTCTGTCCTGTTAGTGTAATACATACATCTCAACCCAGCTAGCCAAATAGTTTATTCATCAAATATATAGACTTCAAGCCAACTTGATGAAAAGCAGTGAACAAAAAATGCTTCATTTACGAAGCAATTAGTAGTCTACTTTCTCATTTTCTCCATTTTCGATTTCTTGCTCCTCTGTCATGATAAACTCAGTAATTTCCTCTTGTCTGATGCACCTTCCACCACTCAGACCCTAACCACACTCACAGGCAACTTGGCGATCCAGTAGCGCTGAGCCCAGAGCCCAGGGCAATCAACAATTCTCCCCTATACAACAGCTCAGCTTACGGAACATGCTGTCATCATAATCTCAGAAAGAACACAGCAGTTCCACTTCCACAAAAATTCTGTGCTACCTTAGACCATTTATGTATCCAGTCCAAATGCCCCTATGTGGAAAGTTATCAGGCAAGAGGATATTTACAATTGTCTCAGAAAGGAAGTTTCTATCAGTTGCATTGGTAGTTTCTTTATTCAGTCCTAACTCTTATTTTCTTTGCATATGTTCAACTGAACTCATTACTAAATTTTAAAATTAATTCCCTTCCCTAATACATGGCTTTTATTAGATTTTACTTCTAACATTATTTTTACTCTGATAGGCTAAAGCTGGTACTGTTATCTTCATAAGAAAACCTCATTGTTGATGTCTGGTATGCACAAAGAAATCTTACATTGTGTATAGTGTTCCTACCACAGTACTTTTTTTTGAACTGGCAAACATGGCTATCAAGAGCCCAAAGAAAGAAACAGTGAATGAAATCATAGCACAAGCTGTATTTTGGAACACCAACAGTTGTTTCTTTCCTCTCATTAAAATGATATTTTTCTTCTTTCGGCAAGGCTCCTCCATCAGATGAATCAAGATAACAAGAAATGGGATACAGAAAAAGCTTACAAAATTTGTACAAGACCTTCAGCAAAAGTGAGATAACCTGCATACTACTACTTCCCTTTCTCAAGAGCAGAGAGACAAACAGGACTGACTCATGTGTGACCCTGATGCCATGGAGGCTGACAAAGGACTTGGAGCCACTGGAGAAGCTGCATCCCCAACACAATCCTGTGAAGATCAAATCTCATTGCTATCATGCCCTGCTCCAAGGGAAATAAAGAACTCACTGAGCAGCGCACAAACCCCACCACTTGTTCAGCTAAAAGGGGCAGTCATGCCCTATTCATTTCATTTCTATCAAGCAGGGGACAACCTGCATAATGCAATATTCAGTTCCACTACGAGCAAAACAAGTGCAGACTTTGAAACTTTATTGCATTATTCTTCACTTTACGTTGCTCTTCATTTTCACCACTTCATGAGGCAAACAGTGCTCTTTTAAAGCTTGTTTTAACAACAACATTTTAGTATACTATATATTGGTCTTCTAATCTTTGCCAGAAAATAAAGCAATTGATAGTTAAACATTATGCATCTTTATAAAACAGCAACAATCAGAAGGTAAACTGAAACTCTACTATGTTTGCTCTGATATTATGTAGTATCAAACACATCTTTATTCACAGGACATTATGAAATACCATTACAAAGCAGTCTCAATTTCCTTTGTTTGCTTTAATGCAGCTACAGTGATGACAGATATTCCCAATTTTGAAAAGACAAAATTGCCTGAGAATTCTCAGAGCAGAATACTTACCCTTTGCTCTATGGAAAGGTACAGTATTACAGAATAGCATCCATAGTATTAGTTACTAACTGCATGACATTGTTCTGAAGACAGGTTCTTGCCTATAGTCTCCCAAAGACATTCCCTTACATCGAGCCCAGACAGAAGTTTGTGCTCTGTAGAGGTGCTACAGTCACATGAGCCACAGCAATACAGGCAGGCTTACTCAGTCCTTGCAGACAATTCTAAGAGCCATCACCAGCTTGGAAAGTCTACTCCTAAAGTGAAACAATGTTATTTCAAGCACAGTACTACCTTTGCAAAGCTATCTCAAAAGCAAGTCAGACCACAGTAACCGTACTGTAAAGTACTGGAACCAACAGTATCCATCTTCCGGACCAGCAAAGTCTCCTTAATTTTGTCTCTGAAAAAAATTTCCTTTGAGACCTTCAAGGTTTGTTTCTTCACGCATAAGCCAATTCCGATCAGTAAAGCAATTATCTTGCAACAGAAATGCCATGCCATCTATAGAACAGCTACAGAATGCCCTTGTTATGCCATGTTATTCACCTCTGAGACTTACCACTACTGTGTTCTCATGGAGAGACTAGTGGAAGTGTTTTTCTCTCACATCTTATAACAGTATCCAGCACAGAACAGCTACAAACAGAAAAGCTCTTCCCTAGGAGTACATCTATGGCCTGGCTCCAGCTGGGACAGACAGAACTCAGGGAGCACACGCAGCTGGAAGTAGCTCAGTTAGATGAGCTGGCAGGCTAAGAGTAGTTCTGCATTAAGCCCTACGAACAAGTTAGTTCTCGCACAATATACCACGAATCAGTCCAAGACCATAAGGCACCCACAGAAATCCCAGCATCAATCAAGCATCAGTGAAGCAGTAGCATGCACGTCCCCACCTGGGCAAGGAATCTGTTTGGCTCTGCACAATGGATGCAAGCAGGTGGATGTGACAAACACGGTGTTCACAAGCACATTCTTCAGTCTAGACATTTATTTGCTCTGTCCTAGGCTTAAACTCAGTTAGCTACATTAACACTATGTAAATCACGGTTTTAAGACATAAGCATTATGATTTGGCAACCAGGAATGTTTTGGCTTTAGTGAACTCCAAGACAAACATAACAGCAATGAACTTGAGAATAAGGAGTTGTAGCTTTATAGAAGTCTGGCAAAATAGACTTTTTTATTGGGGCTCAAGACCTTAACTACAAATTCTGCTTCAATGAACTTTAAGAGTATTGTTTCAAGAGACAGCTAGGGAAGTTCTGAGTTAAAGAGCCATCAAAAATAATTTAAAAAATTATTTCTTAGTCCCCCGGGCAGTTTTGACCTTTGAGGTAAATGTAACTGTTCTTCTTAATACAGAGTCATTTTGCAAAGACTTCTTGATAAAGCTCTGAGCAGCAAAGTAAGAGATGGTATTTGCAACAACTGCTAACAAGAACGTTGCAACTGAGAACTAAGAAATTAACCATTAGGACAGTTTTATGCTGTTCTTCAGAAAACCTGTGAGAAGTAAGGGATTTTTGAGATACTAAACTCAGTAGATCTACCAGTTTAAGACAGCAGGACAGCACAGCAGAATTCTCTATTCTTCGCCCTCTAGAGCCAAGTGGCAGTGGGTAAAATAAAACATTTTACTTGACAGCAGCCAAGTGTTAGGACCATACTTTATTGGTAAAGAACACCACAGAAGAAAGTCTCTCGCTAGTAAAGTCACGAACCAGCCTTCTCAGATTTCACTTGGTAAACACTTAATAAGGAAGACATCACTTTAATTCACAATAGTTACTTTTCCAAATAGCCTAAACTATATAAAACAGCAAAATAATCTTGTTAGCAAAATTTTGGGTTAGTGAAAGAAGCATTTTGCTTTCTTCCTTCCCCTCTGCTCCATTAGGGGTCTCTGTTAGGCCTGACATCAGCCCATCAAGAAAATCACTCATCTAACTTTAAGCCTGAAGGAAGTTCACTAGTGTAACACTGGCTGCAGATATATTTTATGTTTCTTTTAAGAGAACTGCAGGCTTTGGAAGCAGCTGATCGCTGTCACACTGACAAAACTTAAGAAACTACGACTGGAAGTAATTATCCTACCCCTATGTTGTACATGTCTCCCATATGACATTACTCAACATAGACATTTCTAAATCTCTTTCTCAACCTCACTGACATACAAACAGCTAAAACACTAAAAATCTGATGATAAAATTGACCTAAATGAGGTTGCACATTAGTAAAGCTGTGAGGAAATCTTTATACAACATCTACCTTTGGCAAATCTATCTCTCTGTACTATTCCCACTGTTTACAAGTGAAGTAAATCATTCTGTTCTCCACCCCTCCCAGCAATTTTTTTCCCCATCTATTCAACAGCCTGACATTTAAGCCTCCACAGTTCATAAACCAGAGCGAGAGGGCACTATTACCTCGATCTTCTCAAAAGAATGTCCTCACCATTAGAGGAAATATAAACCACTGAAAGACCCTTCATCTTGGAAAAAAAGGCAGTAACTGCTGTCAGCTAAATGTTATCACAACATGGCCACCTCCACTGAAAGACAAAACTGTTATAAATGATCTGGTTCCGCAAGTCTACAATGTTATTAATTCAAAGATAAAATTCAAGTCACAGACATATTAAGATACACTCTTAATACACTTCTAAAAAAGTCATTGCTTCATAAAAGACACATTTCTGAAAGGTCAGAATGTTCCCATCCAGATTTTGAAAGGACATGTGAAATATGCATAAATACTAAGAGCTGTTGTTCACCCCCAGACTCCTAATACTAGACATAACCACAGCTGTGGCTGCCAGGGCTTCAATCATCAATAAACAGATGCAAGACTTCAACAGTCTTAAAACGGGAAGCTTGGTGTCTTAGGCACTTTAACTAAAGTGAAATCCAAAATGTTGCACACAGCCTTTCCTGTCTTATGAATTCAATAGGTCATTTTACACTGTGGATGACAGTGTGAGACAGGTGACCAGATGTTCACTTTATAAAACGAACTAAGCCCTCATCTTTCCCTATCAAGCCTTGCACATCAGCTGGAATACAAATCTGAGCTGGTGATGATCTTGGCTAACAGTCTTTTTTGTTGTTGCCCCCCCCCAGTAGTCCATCTATCCAACAGAAAGCTGAAAACATGAGTAAAAACATTTAAATTGGTGAAAAACTACTTTGATAGCAAGGACTACAGGTACGTGAAGTAAAAGCAGCTTTCACTTCTGTTTTTAAGAGTGACAAAATTATTCCGATTCTTTAAATATTAATTTTCCTCAAAAACGTTCCTAATAAGTATGCAGAATTTATTTTTGGAATTTTCTGTTGGTTACAACAAAGACAACATAATTGCTTCATTCACCACCTGAAAACCTAGTTTTTATTTATTAGTTTATAATACAGATATTCCACCATGATAAATGCTAGCAAGGTCTCCATGCTGAGCAGTCAATTCTTATATTTCTTGTCAAATATCTGCCTCTGAATCATGCTAAAATCAAATGAAGTTGGACTATTACAGCAGGATCTTACCTCCTGCATTATATCTTCTTTTGGAGAAGTCATTGACTACCAGGAATTAAGGGTATAATTTAATCAGCTAAGGCAACCAGGACTTGCTTATAATTTCACAAAACCATTTCAAGCCCTGGAAAAGCTTACTCAAAAACAAAAATTCCACAAACCTACGCTCAGTGTTAATCACCCAAACACAGACACTTTCAAAAGTACACAGATCCTTAACACCTGTCCATTTCAGTAAGTTACAAACCTACCCACCTCTGACCATTGTGGCCTACATTTCTGAATGAACGTTGCTTCCTTGTTTATTAGGAAAAAAAAAAAGCTGACAATGATTTTTTTTTTAATATGAGTTAAGAAACAGAATACTAACTTTGCAAACAAAACAAAATACGTTGTAATAAACCCAATTACGCACACAAATAAAACTAAATTCTCTATTGTAAGGGAAAATTTGTGACAAATTTTCAAGAAGACAAAACCCAAGAGAGTGCTGTGGCTTCCCGCAGTGAAGATACCGCTTTGTGCGTCAACGAGGCACTGGAAAAAAACAAAAACCACCACCGTGAAGTTCCCACCCGCCCCACGGCCCCCTCGGCCCCCGGGCCAGCCCCGCCGGGAGACCACGGGAGGGGAGAGAGGAGAGGAGAGGAGAGGAGAGGAGAGGAGAGGAGAGGAGAGGAGAGGAGAGGAGAGGAGAGGAGAGGAGAGGAGAGCCGGCCGGGCCCGGCCAGCGCTGCCGCCACCGGGGCGGGGCTGGGGAGAGGAGAGGAGAGAGCCCACCGCCCCCTTCCCGGCCCCCGCGGGCCCCACCCGCCACGACACAACGCCCCGCGGGGTGCGGGCAACACCGCGGCCCCCGCCCCCCGTACCTGAGACAGCGAGGCCGAGGGGAAGAAGCGGCTGCCGCCGGCGCCTGCCCAGGGCCGGAGGGGAGGAAGCGGCCCCGGCGGGCAGCGCAGGGACCCCGTGTCGCTGCCTGGCGCGGCCCGGGAGGCCACCGCCTGCTGCTCAGCAGCGCCCTGCCCCGCCGCCCGCTGCCCCCGGCCTGGCCGCCGCCCGGACCCGCTGACACGCCGCGAGGCGGGCGACGTTTTGTTGTTGCGCAGCCCCCGCTCCCTCCCCAGCCGCAGCGCGACACTCGGTGCTGCTTTACAGCGCTCCGCAAAGCGCAGCCGCGCCGGCTCGCGCCCCGCCTCCCGTCAGGAGCCGCGCCCCCTGCTGGGCGGAAGCGGCGGCGCAGCGCGGGGCTCCCCCCTCCCCAGGGCCGGGCCGGGACCACTCGGCACGGACAGCCCGCGGGCCCAGCGCCTGCCCCGGCACAGGGACCCGGGCACACCGAGGAGAAGGCAGCCGAGGGGCACGGCAGCAGGCAGTCCACACTGCCCGGGCTCCGGCCATCCCCGTTGCTGCTGTGTCCGCATTTCCCCAGGCAGGTCTCATACAAACGCGTTGCTCTGCCACCCCGAGACGGCTCCGTGTGACCGCGCTGCCCGCTGCGCCGGCCGAGCCGACCGGCAGCGGCCGGGACAAGGACCCCGCGCCCGGCCGGCCCACCGCTACCGCCGGGTCCCGCCTGGAAACGCACACGCATCGCATCTGCTCTACTGAGAAACAGGGATTTAATTTGCATTTACCGCAGTAATGCAGGAACAGGTGAGCCTGCCCGCTCTTCTTACCGCTGTCAGTCAGACCCTGTGGGACCTTCTCCAGCTGAGGGCTGTGCCTGCTCATTGTTAACCCACCAGCACTGTGAGCATCACGACTTTGACAAGTCTCTCATTTAGCAGAACTTCCAGCTTAAAACACTGGGCAGAGAAGGGCTGTGTGCTGTCAGTGAGCAACACATACATACACTGGAGATTCAGGAGCAGAAAGGTGTAGTCTGATCTACCAGCAGCTAAAGATATTACTCAGAACACACTGCCATGAGAGACACCAGCATCCAAGAGTTCTGACACGTTTTGGAGGAGGTAAACAACCTTCATGTATCATTACAAAATAAATGGTCATTGGGAAAAAATGCATTTTGAGACTATTAATTGAATGAGTATTTGAATGGAATTTCCTTAAAGCAAAAGTGGATAAAACAACACGGAAGCTATTTCCCAAACAAGGAAAAAAGGCTGTAAGGAAAGACTCCAACAAATGCCTAACTCAAAAGAAGATACATTTCTGAGGCAGGAAAAAGGATTACTAAGCAAAGGAATGTCCAAATATGTCAAGAAGTGTAGAAACAAAGTGCAAAAGGTGCTAGACCATGGAAATTATATGAAAATAAACAAGTTTTTCAGCTTTATACATAACACAAGAGCAAAGGAGAAAGTGAGACCCAGACAGTGAAGGCGGAAAAAAGGAGCCAGGATGATTTCATGTGGTACCAGAACCAAAATAATAATTCATTTCAGTTTTCAATAAAGACAAAAATACAGGTCATCCAGCATTACCTTGCTAGCTTTTTCTACACAGTTTTTTGGGGGTGTTTGGTTGGTTTTTTTTATTTTTTAAAATCAAGGAATACAGTACGTTTCATGCAGCCAGACTTCAGGAAATGAGAAATGAGGACACTGGGCCACATATGAAGTAACTACTGAAACCAGAGAGAATGGGGAGCAGTCCAAGAAAAAGAAACATGCCTAAACCACTCAATAGAAGAAAGCAAAAGACGGTGGAAAGAAGGTCACATCACATTCTATGGAGGTCACGAATGGCTTGGTCATGTAAGCAATCTTAATATTTTTCATTCATGACTGGAACTGAAGGTGAAATACATAAATAAACATCTGTTGGGGAAAAAATAATGCACGGGAAGAACTGAATGACCTTGAAGACCAGACTAATGTGAGCAAGGTGAAAAAAAGAGTAAAATATAAATAATGTACACTTAAATACTAATGACTAAAAGTTTTGGTATATATTTCGTACTTGTCAGGTAGAAGGCAGCAGGATGAGAACTTCAATAAACTATGTAATTAAGAAAATGACCAACAGTCAACAACATGATGTAGACATGACAAAAATCAAACATGCTTGTACAATATTTTAATCTAAATATTTTCCAGAGAGAGAGAGGTTTCAATGCTATTGTAAAAATTATTCCTGATGTATTCTTACAACTACTTTATCCAGCTCTTTAAAAAATTTATTCCGGAAAGATGAACTCTGAACAGGACACTCAAGAGAATATAGCATACATGAGAGGAAGCTAATGAAATTTGGCTGGATTACTTTAAGAAATGAGACAGAGGAACATTCTTTATAAGCTGAACAGCAGCTAATACCAATATAAACAATACACCAACTAGTTATGTATTGATCTGTTTACTTAATAATTGTTTTGAACACTCACATGAAAGATGACAGAAAGGTATTTCTTGGCAGAGAAAATGTAGAGCCACTCTATGCTCACCAATTGAAAGACCTATAAAGAGCATTTCAAAAACCAAAAGCGAGGGCTACAGAGTGGCTACAAATCTCAGTTCACAAAATAAAAAGAAACACATGGTAAGAATGGATATTCTTAATTTCCTCCCAGTGCAAAGACAGAGTGGCCAGATGATTTGTAAACGCTTTAACTGTATATGATTTGGTAGACCTTTCCTCCTTGGGTAAATTAAAGGTAGAATTCCTAGCATCCTTACTAGCTATGATTTCCCGGTTCGTATTTCACTATTGGCTACCAGCTGACAATAAGCTACTAAGTTGTGGGCTATGTCACTCTTAAATTAACACTTGATAGAAATTAGTTTGTCTATTATTGACTGGTTATTAACATATTTTTAAAGCAAAGCGATGGAGAAAAAGCACTTCAATGCCTGCAATTGCTCACTTAAAAAAAAAAAAAAGTTTTAACTTCTATCTGTGCCCTTTGATATATTTATTAAAGTTGCTTCTGCCATTCTTTTAGGTTATAGACAGCTGTCTTGAAAATATTTTATTGATTCCTTGGACAAAACCAAAGGATTCTCCTTTTCACACTTCTTAGCTACAGAAAACAAAAAGGTTAAATAAATTATGCTAAATCACTAATGCAAATTTCAGAATAGCTTTCAGGCTGGGTGTCATCAATTCATACTAAACTCTTTGACTTCTAAGTAGAGCCTAACAAAACCATTTATATATGCACCCCAGGGCCTGGCAGAACTAAAGACATAAAGAAGCAGCTGTCTTATCTAAGATCAAAATAATGCCAACCAGCAAGAGTCTGCACTTTACATTTTTGGCAAGACGACAAAAATCAAAGCAAACCCCTATGCCGAGGTACTGTCAGCAGCTCGGCTTCATAGCTGGACGCAGCATTAGGCAGGAGCACTGTTTCAGTCTGCTCGCCCACAAAGGAAAGCCAGGCACAGCTTCTCCAGGTGCCAATACCAGCTTCTGGGACACCATCCCACCGGGCATGTGGGCAAGGTGCAAGGGGCACACTTGTACAAGGACATGTCTTTGCTCTGAGCTCTGTTAACTGCAAGTCTGGTAGAGTCCAGGACAGCATGGATCATATACACTTATAAACCTCCTGTCTATATACAGGAGTATGTATCTCCTGTCACAAATACCGCAAGAGCTCAAAATTACTTGCAACCAGGTTATTAATCCAGATGAAAACAGCCCATTCTTTGACATTTATGTCATATGTAGTCCTGTAGATTTATAATGGACCATTCTTAAGCATATGTTTAAATGTTTGTAAGTGCTGAATCACACTGAAATTACTAGTACTATTATTAAACTGTAAAGCCTTTCGTGGCAGTATGTTGTGAGGGTAATACAGGAAGAAAAAAAAAAAAATCAGAAAAATTGTGAGATTGATATTCAGATGACAAAAACTGTCACAGCTCAAACCAGTCCAGATCAAGATCTTACCAGTGAAAACTGGAGAAATAGGGAAGAGGAGAAAAAAATGCTGCTGGATTTGTAACATGAAAAATTGCTGATAGGAAGTGAAAAAAAGGATGCATTTGCAGAGTAAAAAAATACAACTCAACAGCTGTTGTTATACATTTTATGATTATAAATACAGGAAATTTTCTAATGTGACCAATGTAAGAGCTTTCAAAAGCTCTGGAACATAACACACGCCACTCAGGTAACTGTATCTTTTTAACATATACGGAAGAACAAAAAAAACCCCCTACATTACAGCAAAACACAGACAGAAAAATGACCCACCAGTCACTCATTTTATTTCACACTGTAAAGCCTGATAAGGCCGTGAAAAGTTAGAAGCAGCATTTTCACAACACATTACTTCAGAAACTATGCAAAACCCTACTAAGGTCTCAAGCAGTTAGATACTCTAAGTAAGATATTTTAAGTATTTAAGTTGTCATATAATTAAGCAGGCGTGGCATATGTGATTACTTAGAAACAGCTACTTTGTTGACAGTATTTTCAATGTTTTCTTTTTTTTTCTTGTCAAAAAACAAATATGTCACCAATCTGTTAATAGAATGATCGCATGAGATATTCCTTTGTATTCTTTCAGTGCTTGTACAATAATGAGGCCAAACAGATTTCTGCATTTTAATGATGAATCAGCAGCTATTTTTAGGGCAATTAGGTTTAAAACAAACAAAAGTACCCTGCATTTAATGATCTGATTTTACACTAAGAAATTCAATAGCCATTTCCTAGCATGTACATATATACTTTAAGTAGTAAAATAAAGAAAAATATCTGTGTTTGATTTACAAGTAGCTTATGTTCTTCTCCTTGTTGTTCTGTAGAATTATAACAAGAGCTACTTAAAAATCAGAAACTCTTTTCTACAACCTTCTCCTGACTGCTTATCATACAGTGTATCAATAATACATCAAAAGGAAAACTATACATTTGGAGTGGAAAAAGCTATTTTTTATAGCAGTGATGCATATTAAATTATCAGTGATTGTTGATGTCAAAATGTATCTATTGTCAGGCATTTGCTGAAAATGTCTCAAATGGCATTATTCATTCTTGCTTTCTCTGGAGGGAAATAGTGCAGCTAACATACCATCTGATAATTTTTAAACGTAAGCTTGATTGGAGGTTTGAATATAGTCAGATCAATATCAAGAATTACTAAAAGGAAAGTTTGAAATTGTAGTAACGAGGCAACATAACACCAGAA
This sequence comes from Nesoenas mayeri, assembly GCF_963082525.1. Taxonomy (NCBI): domain Eukaryota; kingdom Metazoa; phylum Chordata; class Aves; order Columbiformes; family Columbidae; genus Nesoenas; species Nesoenas mayeri. Next base: position 14,625,262 of record NC_137563.1, on the reverse strand, counting down.
CTGGGACAAGACTCAGCGCCTCTCGAAGTAAAAGGGATTCTTCCTGTTCATTTCAGTTGATCTAAAATCAGCCCAATGTCTCACTTTCTAAAAAAAAGGTGATTAGATCCAAGAAGAAACTGAGTCACTGTATCACTAATTGCTGTAATAACTATCTTTGATGGAGTCAGCACCCAAAATACTGTACTAGAAACTTGGATTTCTAAAGCAAACAAACAAAAGCCTAAAGTTAGAGTGAAAATACACATTGCAGAAATCAGGTTTTAAACAACCAGTTTGTTAAGCAGAAAACTGCATACAGTTTTGCTGATAAAGAGACATGGAAGAGCAATGCGTCTCAAATGAGACAGGATCCTGCTAACTGTAGGTACTTTATTTGGAGGTGACCTTCGAGCACTCCAGCCCTTCCCCTTTCCTTAAACCAACATCTCTTCTCGGGCAGAAGAGGAGAAAATTGTGGCAGCCCTTTTAGCTCTAGGTGAATGCCCTAGCCAGGAGGCTTCCTTACATAATTTTTAAAAAAGGCAAGAACTGCTTCCTATCTTTTAAAAACATTGAATATCACTGCATTTTTACAAAGCCAAATCACGTTAAGACTGCAAAGAGCATACCAACTGCGTGAAGCTGTAAATGAGGTAAAATAGCCAGTGTTTGGTCCTCCGTTAGGCTTCCGTGTGAGGTTAGCAGTAGACTGGTCAGCACTGTTCAAACTGGGCTAATCTTCTATGTAGAAAAAAAAGCAAACTTACAGAACCCTGGGGAAAACATTAGAAATTGAAGAATGCTTACAACTTTCAGGTGTCTCACAGACAAGACAGACAAAAAAAGAATTTACAGGAGCAGAGTTTCAGACTTCTTTGTTGCCATTTATATATTAATATCTGGGCCAAACATTTCTGCTCTTTGAAAGTCTATTACCATTTCCTAATCAAATTCTACCACAAATTTCAGAACCTAATGGTATAAAACAATCTCTTTGAAAAATAGTAGATGTTTCAAGAGTCTACAAAAGGACTAATAAGAGTATTTTTCTTTTAAAAGACCAAACAATAAAAAAACCTCAGAAAATTAGAAACCAGCCAGCCTAATTAAAATTCTGGGACAAATTCAGATTATTTGTAGATACCTGGAAAATAGCAAAGTGATAAATAATGACCAACATGATTTGTTCATGACAATCTCTCAAATCATTTGAATTTCCATTTATGGTCCCACAGACATCAATAAACTGAAGATGTTCGCTTCACTGAGACTTTTGACATTCTGTTCCATCTATGTTTTCATAGGGAAGATAAGGAAATTTGATCTGAATAGAAACTACATAAATCTAGTGCAAAACTGGTTTGTACCCAGAGGATCAATATTAGTAGTTTACTACCAAACTGTAAGTTATATCAAATAAAATTCCTCATACACTTCAATATTGTAAAATCTTTGGGTAATGGCTTCGAGATTATGCTCATAAACCTGGAGCTGACACCAGGTTGAGAGGTACTAGAAAGAGCAGAATTGAAGACTGGAGTTTGAAATAATTGCAGGGGGACAATTCTATAGCATGAGTGCAAAGTTCTGCACTTAGCCAGAAATAATCAACTGCACACAAAAGAGATATCATAATAAACTTGCAGAAAATAAACCAATTGGTAGAGTGGATCACAAGCAGAACATGTCAACTAGTTCATGAGCTTGAAAAAGGCATCCACCCTACTGAGATGCATAACTGGAAGTGGTGTCACCAAGATAACTTCAAGAACTTATGCAAAGATTGGTCAGGAGCTAGAAGGGTACAATGACAAAAGGTCATGTGTTTCTGAACTCTGATTTAAAAAAAAGGAAAAAATCCATGCTTTTAATAAAAAAATAAAAAAAATGAACAAAAATATGGTAACAGTCTTAGTTTATGTAAAATAATGCTGTGAAAAGAAAGGAATAATCCTTTACATTCACTTTGAATAAGAAGGCTAAATTGCAGCAAAAGGGATTTAATCTAGACATCTGAAAAAGGATAGGTAAGGACTAGACTGAGGAATGAGGAGATCTATGTTTAAGGCTTTAAGAACAGATTAGGCAAACATCTGTCAAGGTTATTTTCATAATAGCTTCTTGTGCCTTGAGGCAGGAGGCCAACTGAGAATAGTCTTAAGGTCACTTTTGGCTCTGTTGGCTGATGTTTTTTTGGGGGGGTGGGCTGGGTTAGATGTACAGCTTTCATATCTACATGACATCAACCAATAAGCAGTGAGGTTTAGGTAAGTCAAGCAACTCCTCTCAAACAATGCAAGCACTGTATTTGTTACCCCTCTCATCTTTCCTCAACCTGGACACAGTAAACTTGTCTTCACCACTACTAGAGCCCAATCATTGGGATTTGTGTGTATTTGTACAACAGTTTACCGCAATAAAACTGACAGTCCTGAATGAGACTTTGTTGCGCAGCCAAACTCAAAATATGCAAATAAATTAAACTTAAGACTTTTTCATGCAATGCTGAAATGTTATACAAACGCTCACAAAAATCTGGTTTTGTAGTCCAAAGTTAAGCTGAAGAGTTCATTTATTAACTTGAAGGTCAATCCAAATGTATTTGATGTTAATGCAAATGTTATCACAGAATACAGCATCAGGAAAAAATATATAAACTTCTTATTTAAGATCATTATTTTAATAAAATCTTGGTACCAAGTGCAACAGCAGCATTATATTTCTAAAATATACATGCAATTATCAGTCCAAACTGTTTTATTTTAAACTTTTGTGCATGCTTAACTTTTAAATACATGTATATTAGTCTTTATTAACTGATATGTAGTTCAGCAAAGTATTTTTTAAATACTTCAAGTGCATGTTGAAAACAGAGGATGGTGTTACAAATCTTCATAGGATTCAGGATTTGATTTGCACAAAAGGTTCTTTAACCAGTATTTATTAAATAGAACTCTCATTCAATTTCTCATTTTTATCAATATGCAATTTCTGAATGATGAGAAGGAACAAGAGGATTGTTGTGACTTATACTGGTTTAGACATACTTAAATTCACAGATTCTGCCTCATTTGAAGATTTAATAGCAGCTGTAGCATCTAATATTGACAAAATAGCTTCAAGTGTTCTCTACAGAAAGCAAATGAAATAGTTATTAAGAAGTCGCACCTTCCATTACCTGGTACAAATACAGCCTAATAGATCATAATAAAAAGTACTTTATTTGTTAACAATATAAAACATTAGTATTGTACTTCTAGAATACTTCCAATAAAAAACCATTAGGCAAACAGATCTACTTCTTCCTAGATTCTTCTTCCTTTAATACTTAAAATCATTGGAGCTAATATTTCACCTGGGAAAAATTAGTAAAACCAGCATCAATTATTTAAGCATATTTCCTAAACTTTGAAAAGTCAGTGTCCAGAGCAAACAAGAAGGTACGACCCAACTCGTTAACGTGAATGGAGAAGCACCGATAATAGGTAAATAAATATTTTGCTTTTATTTAGGAAAAAAAAAAATCTAATAATTATTCTGACATGAATCCAATGAACACTTTATTACAAGAGCTAACAAACCGAAACAGGAGATAAGCAGACAAGTCTCAGGAAAGCTTGCAAAAGCTCACAAAAAAACTCACCTCAAAATAATAAAACAAAAAACAAACAAACAAAAAACAACCCACAGAACAAAACAAAACCCCAAACAAACAAACAAAACAAACCACCTGTCGCAAATTCCCGCCCTGGGCGAGCACCCTTCAGCTGCTCCGAGCGCCATGGAGGCCCCGCTGGAGCCGGACGCTGTTCGCACTTGATCAAACTCTCCGCACGTTGCCCAGAACGGTCTGGCTTGAGAGGGACCTTAAAGATCAGATCACCCGGTTCCGAGGGACAGCTTCCAGCAGAGCAGGTTGCTCAGAGCCCCGTCCAGCCTGGCCCTGGGCACTGCCAGAGGACGGGCAGCCCCAGAGCCCCGGGCAGCCCTGGATCGCCGGGCAGCCCGTTCCGCGCCCACCGGGCCGGTACACACACGCAGTCACCTCACACTTATCCAACGTTACTTTCTCCTGAACAGGCCCACAGCTGCATAAAGTGAAAGTCTCCGAACGTAAGCTCTCAAGAGAAACCACGAGTGGACTGTGGCACAAGCCTGCACAACCGCGGTTAGCGCAGCGGTTCCTCAGGCCAGTCCCGGCCCGGAGCCGGCGACCCCTCCCGCCGCAGCGCAACCCCGCGGCCCCACGCCTCCCGCCAGGCCCGGCCTCGCCGCCGCCCGCACCGCCTCGGGGCACCTCATGGCTCTCGGCGCCGCTCCCTGCAGAAGCAAGAGCCCAGCCCCGAGCCGTGCCGAGCACCGGCCCGTCCTTCCTGGGCGGGCTCCGCGGGGCCGAAGGGCAGCCCAGTACCCCCCACCCGGCCGGCCCGCCCGCCGCCAACCTCTCGCGGGGAGGTCCCGGGGCCAGGTGAGCCGCAGCGCGCCTGCGCCGCGCCGCCAGGTCGGCCGCAGCCTCCATCCGGGTACTGGGCGGCCCGGCCGGGAGGGCGGGGGGGGGTTTCATTGTGCGTGCAGCTGCCGCGCTCAGTCGCTCTAAAATGGCCGCCGCCGCCTCGGCTCCCGCGGCCGCGCGGGCTCCTGCGGCCCCCGCCGCCCCGACGGCCGCGGCGCTGCCTCACACCGAGAGCAAGAAGATCACCGACCTGCGCGTCATCGACCTCAAATCGGAACTGAAACGGCGCAACCTGGACATCACCGGGGTGAAGACCGTGCTCATCTCCCGGCTCAAGCAGGTGAGAGGCCGGCACAGGCCGCGGGGGCCGGCCCTGCCCGACCGGCCCACTGAGGGGCCCGGCCCGCTGCCGCCGACCGCCAGGCTCCGGGGGCGGGGCCCCCGCGACACCGCCGGCTGCCTCCGGTGCGGGGGGCGGGACCTCTCTGTGCAGCCGCCGGTGCTGGGGTGAGGGTCCGCGGGGACCAGGCAGCCCTGGCTGGCCGGCACAACCCTCTCGGGCGCCGAGCTGGAGGGGCGGCCGGCCTGGGCCGCGCTCGGTGTCTGGGCCGGCGGAGCCCGGTGTTGCAGTTGGCGGTGTCCGTGCTGGCGGAGCCCTGGCCGGCAGAGCTCGCCCCGCGGCCTTGCGGCCCGTCCGCCGCCCCGGGCGCTGGAGCTCGTCGGGCGGCCCGCGAGGGAGCCCCGGGGCCGGGTGTTGCCGTGGGGTTTCTGTGCTTCCCTCCGTCCTGTTTTTGCACTGCCCTTAATGTCATCACGGATGTCGTAGTTGCCTTCTGGTGTTGTGTTTCAAAGAGAAATGTGCTGATCCTTGATAAGCTGTCCTGTGAAAATGTCATTTTAACAGATTAAACTCTTGCCATTATCGTTAGCGTTCGTTACCTCCTCTCCAGCTTTAAGTGAAAAGTTTAACCCGAAGTATTTTATAAAATACTTTTGAGGCAGAAAAAAACAATAATTTGGCTCAGTGACTTCTTCTGAAGTCAAGTTGTTTAGCTTCCCACTGAAATCCATTTAAAAATTCATTTTTTCTCCCATTTAGGCTATTGAAGAGGAAGGAGGTGATCCAGATAATATTGAAATAACTGTTTCAGCTGACACACCCACCAAGAAACCAGCTAAAGGCAAAGGTTAAGATCTATCAATATACATTGCATTCTTAAGCCATTTTTGTTGTATATATCACCTTAAAGAAAGAGTGTGGAACTGTGACGTGGTTCGGATACAGTTGTGACTTTCCTGTTTGTGACTTCTGTAATGTAAGATGTTTTGCTTTGCTCATCTGTTTTCAGTCACTGTGTATGGGCAATGTATAGAGATGCTGGATATATACATGGAAAATGAGTGGGTTAAGAGATGTGTTATGAGGCTGTACTGCCTGCAGATCCTGGACACTTGTGCTGTGTGTGCTGAGGCTGTGTAGATGATCTGTGAGATTTTTGGAATATGCTGTGTTAACAGAGATCCTGATGTTCAGGAGTGTTACAGGGGCAAAGCAAGTATAGGAGCTGCTGGGCAGATCTGGTGCTGGGCAGGGATATCTCTCTAGCATCCAAGAGTATTTGTGCAACAGCAGAGGGAGAACTGAGAGGTTCTTTTGCTGTGAGAAAGTGCTGGACCTAGACTAGTGCTGAGTAGACTGTAATATGTGGTAGGGGGACCACCACCTGAAGAGGACTGTGTTGTGTGGGTTTATTTGCATACCTTTTGCTGAAGACAGGATTTACAAATATGAACTTTGTGAATGGACTCTGAATGTTCACCGTGAAATGTCTAATTAGGAGGCTTTTGGTTTTCTGTTGTGAAAAATAACTACCTAGATTCTAAACAAATCTGTTTGGCAGTGAATATGGTAGGCCTGTTTTCTTTTGCATAAGTATTTAAATATTGTTTTGTGAATTTGGATTCCAAGGGATTTTTTTTAGTTTTGTTTTCTGTTCTGGGAGCATCCATAGTCAAGTAATACTGGGAAAGTAAATGTCTGTTCTATGCACAGCATTCTTCATTGAACATACGTGCTAAGAATCTTCATATGTGTGCTTTAGATACCTGTTCTGGAAATGATCCATCCTCTACCACTGTCACTTGTCTTAGGCTGAATTTTGTGGTGGAAGCGATTATTAGTGCTTTTCTCTGGTGCTCTGAATGGGGAATTTAATAATAAAGTCTGTCTGCTTAGAAACTTTGAATGAGTTATCTGTACTTTTGACATCCTATAAAAGTGAAAGGAAGTAAACTTTCACGATGTGATTTCATTTTCTTCTGTGACATTTCTTCGTTCCCTACTCTGCAAAGGTAACTAATGCTGAAGAAAGCTACATGGAAGCTGAATAAGGAAATGCTTCTCCAATTTTTCATGTAGAAACTGAAATGATTACTTGTTCTGCTGTGATGAACACATTTCTTATCTGCCACTTTTCATCCTCCTGTTCTCCAAATTAATATGATGTGCATAATGTTCTTGAACTGGCGTCTTGTTTCATTATTTTATTTTGCTTCTGCAAAGGCAGTTAGTGTACTAGTGGTGCTGCTGCCTGAGGCAGGGCTGCCCTAGCTGTTCCCTGCCACCTCTTCTGTGGATAGAACATGTATGTTCTTGGTAAACCTCAAAGTAAAATACAAGCTTCATGAAGTTCTTATCTGCTCGCTTTGCAAGCTCAGGAGTTTTTCCTCATTACTTTTTGAATTACAAGTCTTATGAGCAAATTTTGTGCCAACAGTATGAGAGGTTTGTGCTGTATTAATCTTCAAGTGTGGAACAAGAAAAACTCACTAATTCGTATAGGGAAAATGTTTTTTTGGTCTTACTGGTTTACTTCCAACTGTAAGAAAGAGTGTATTCTTTTTAACTATGTCTTGTATGTACCTGCTGATTCTGGTATTGTTTCCCTCTCTGGTGCTTTCTGCTGAAATATATTACTAATAACCAGAAAATATCCTTCAAAGCTTGAAAATCTAGCACTTAAAAAATCCATTCCTAATGAATCCCTAGGAAACTTTCAAAGGCATGTGGAAGATGCACACCTGCCACTTCGTGCTGGTTTTGTCAGGATTGAGTTAATTTTCCTCATAATAGTTAGAATCTTTTCTTTTTAGTAGCTTAGCACAGTCCTTTTTGGGAGGGATAACACACTGAACTTCCCATGGCTTTGCCTGGGACTGAGTTAATTTTTTCTTTCTAGTAGATGGGCTGTGTTTTGGAGTTGATATGAAAAAAATGTCATAACTCAGTGATGTTTTGGCTGTTCTTGAGGTGACCAAGGACTTTTTTGGTTTTCCAGCTGCAGGTGCAGATAGGAGCTGGGAGGGAGCACAACAGGACAGCACCTAGATTGACACCTAGGCTGGTCAGTGAGCTGTTCCCGGCCGTTAGTCTCATGCTTCATAGATCACGGGAGCCACCTTTTACGGCCCTCTTCTGGGAGGGGCTGTTCAGCACGATCATGTTTGAATGTGAACAGCTGTCTGGGTCTTCTTTGCTCCAGGATCAGCTGCATGGGACTGGTGTCCCACATCTTTGCTTGGTAGTGGGCTAGATATTGGTCACTAGCTGGTCAGCAATTGCATTGTGCATCACTTATTTTGTATATATATATTGTTGTTATTATAATTATTTTCTCTTCCTTTGGTGTCCTATTAAACTGTTCCTATCTCAGCCCACAAGTTCTTCCCTTCCCTTTTGAATCTCTCCCCCATACTAGTTGGTGGAGGGAGAGAGCAGCTGCATGGTCCTAGTTGCCAGCTGGGCTTAAACCTTTACACAACTGAGTAGGACTGAGTTTTTGTTTAAAATTTACTATCTTGATCCTCCTTGTGCTGGTACACGCTCTTCACCATGAGTGGTGTTGCCTCCTTCACTGATTTTGCCAGCAGATTGCTGTGGGCCTTTTGCTAATGCTTGTTTCCCCTCAGCCCTACAACCTCAGACTAATAGTAATGGGTCTTTAATTATTTTGCTGCTGTTCAGTGGGAAAATTAACAGCACTACTAGTCCTACAGTATTTTTTCTCCCCATGCTGCTATTGCTGTACAAAGGAAGGTGGGGATATTAGATATTCATTGGAGTTATGAAGAAAGTACAGCCTCAGAAAAGACCAGAGAATGGGAATAATGGATAAACCTCCTCACAGCAGCCAGGGGGAGGTGAATGGGAAGAAGGAAGGAGGTTTCTCTTCCAAAAAAATAAAAAAACTTTGTCAGATGGCTATCAGCTTTAGATCTGAATGTGTTTTGTAGCCAGTTTTACTGCAACTCCTAAGGTCTGTGGAAAAAGTGAGATGTCTAATTCCCTAAGACTGTCAGAAAAAAACTTGATCTGGATTGTTGGCGTAGGCTGAATTATAGGGGAAAGTGTGTGTGAGTGGTATCTTTGTTTTCCTTCTCATTACTTTTTTGTGTGTATGTTGACAAAAATGGAGAATAGGAATGAGGTTAAGGGTGAAACTAGTTTCATAGAACTGGGTTTTGTAGCGGCCTGATAAATCGATTTATCAACTGAGTACAGTACATACTGCAGATTTTTACTGGACTGTGACAAGCTTTTGACGATGATACAAAGGCAACTTGCTATGAATTACGGAATAAATGCTGTGAGTGTAAGAATAAGGCCTTGACTAAACTGGTTTGAACCTAGACCTTCTTTCTCTATTAAAACAAACAGTATCTTGCTAATGGCCTATACCAAGTTCTGCAGCATAAGATACTGTATGAAAAAGGAGTCATATTTAAAATAGGGCATTTACTGACTTGCCCAAAATTGAGATAATACAGGGGAAGCTGTGTGGATTTTCATTGGAAAAGTGCATAATAGGAGTATTTTGCATCAAGATTTAAAGAATACTTGCAGACGGGTTCTGTAATTCAACAAAAATCCTTGGTCAATCCTGTATGCGAAGTTAGTCAAAATCTGACACTTTTTTCCAGAAGCTAGTTTATTTAAATATATTTGGGGTAAAGAAGAACTGAAGAACAGTTAATCGGAAGAGCCATACATGTGAGAGAACAGTTGGTTTTGCCAACTGAAGTTTGAAAACTCAAAGGTGGAACAAATACTAAATGCTCCATCTTTCTTTGCCTCAGATGTGCCTCCCCACCCTGGAGTTTAGTGGCTATGGGCAAGTTTTTCTTTTTCCAAAAACTGTGATCTTTGTACAAAAAGCTGTTATTTTCCAACCTGAACATTCTGCTGTTTATTCTGATATCTAGAGGAAGTTACCTTATTGCTAGCGTGGAGTATTTTTCAAATGTTTCTGATGGGAACATTCATTTGAAGTACCTGCAATCAAAAATATTGTAGCATATTAGCACATCATAACTTGGTGATTAAAGTTACTTTTCTGCCAAGTTTTGGAATCAGTGTGGATGAAAACCAGCTTTTAGACTAATCGATTTTAACCTCAGAGCGTTAATATAAGCGACGATGTTTATTTGCTGCTCTTCAAGTTTCTAAGTCCAGTTAGGCACATATTACTTTGTGTCTTAAATATCCCTCTAGATTCTGCTAGACTCTTGCTACTGCAAAGCTTGTAAATGAGATGAAAACTACACCTGCATGACGTTAAACGAACATTTTAAACATGTTCTAAGTCTTCTGCTCGCTTCTCAGAAGAGTATTTGTTCTTTATGTAAATAGCCCGTTGCAATTTTATGGTGCGTAGCAATTGCCATTCCCAGAAAAGGGATTGAGCATGACTTATAAAGGAGTGCCATCATTCCGAGGTAAATTAGTATTTGTGTTGTCAGGCACCCAGATTTGTGGTGAGTGCTGCTTACTCCACTGACAGTTTCAGTAGCCACTGCATGGATAAGCCTGTACGTACATTTTATCATGTATTGACAATTTGTATGACTTGAGACCTACTATGCTTGTTGTCTGCAGAAGGTCCAGCTGTTCTGACTGTAATTGTTAACATACCTTTTCCTGCCAGTTATTTTCCTCAAAGTGCTACTGGTCTTGAGTAAGTTCACAGAAACGGTTTCTGAGAGGTGTTTGTTGCAATCTGACTTTAACTATGTGAAATTATGAGCCAAGTATGCCTTTGTGGATGAGAATCAGTGTGGAAAAGTGTTGGATTTTTGTGGACACTGGCTTTTTGGCAAGTTACCGTACCAACATCTGAAAACTGTTTCAGAACCTTGAAGTGTCGCTTTTGCGCAATGTAACTCTAACCAGATCCAAGTAAACCCAAATCACAGAACTGAGAGGGAAAGCAAACTCCTGACCACTTTCTGGCTCAAAGCTGAAAAGTGAACGTCATTTTTCGGGTCTCCTTATGCCATGGAATACCTCTGTACTCAGAGTAAATGGCCCTTACTACAAAGACAGACAGACTAAAAAAATGCTAACGAACACATGTATTTCTGTCTGGCTTGATCTAACAGCAAACGAGTGATATGGACAGCTTCATTATTGGAAGGTATATCTTCCTTTTGATGTGGACATGTCAATAAAATATAGTTCCCTAGCTGCCCTTGCAGAATGGTGGGCCTGACTTGAGGGAACTTTGTCACTTTTTTTTTTTTGCTATTCCCTGTAAAGTCTGGGCTCTACTTCACCTGCCAGATTGCCTCAGCCAAGATGAGTGAATTTAAACAGCTTTCATGACAGTACACCCTAGGTAGTTGCTAAATATGTCTAGCATCTGGGTGTCTGCCTGTCTCTGTATGCTTAGCTGAATATGGGATGCAGGAAAACCTTGGACTTCCAGGTTTAACAAACCGAACAGATAAAATAGGAGAGTGATAAAACAGAAAACAGTTGAGTGTGTGTAGAAGTCCTTGCTGTCTCACTGTTTTACTTATATTGAAGATGTGTGTGGCTGTAGATTCTATCACAGAATACTAAAATAGTAATACAAAATTTGGATTAGTCTTGCTTTCAGGCATCAGTGGTGATACATATCAAAACCTGTCCTTTCCAGTGCAAGTGCGCTCCTCTTTCTGAGGAAGGCAGCTTCCCAAACTACACCTGTGCTGCTGGCTCTTTGTACCAATATCTCACAAATCTGTTGCATTACAAATATAAACCAGTGATGTTTTGTTTGTTTTAAATGAAGTAAAATCAGTGGCTAGATCTCTTTATGCATTTGGATCTGAATGTTTAGATCTCATGTTTCACAGTGGTAGAAATAACTTCTGTCATGTGTCTTTTGCTGGAGTCTAGTGAGTGCTGTCAGAGTGCTGTCTTTCAGTGAAACAAGTAAAATCAATTGGACTCTAAAACCAAGACAGTGGTGTCTGTTCTTGCCCTGTAGTTGAGCAGTTTCCAGCTTTGAAATGCAATTTAAGAACTGTGTATGTAAGACCATTGCTGACAAAAATTGACTATTCCAGGTAGCAGAAATGTCTGTAATGTATCAGATTTTGGCTTATGTTTTTCTTTTCTATTTCTTTTGAGTATCTATAGAATTGAGGTAGCCATTCAGTAGAGGATGAAGGAATGAGGGAGGATGTGATATCAAAAAGTAAGGCATTAAGTGCTGACAATGACTGCCATCCCATTTGCATCTTGAGTTGACACTGAGTTTCAGTAGAAGACAGTGAAGCTTCTTCCTAACAGAAGTGCTTTTGTATGTTGAGCTGCTGAAAACCATCACATAGGATAGTGTGTGATAGAAGGAATCAAAGAGACAGAATGCTCTACAAAGGGTGTGTTTGCATGGGGATGTTTATATCTAGTGTTCTTTGGTCTTGTTTTTGCAAAAGATTAAGGAAATGCATAGAGTTCCAAAGGGAACTGTGTCTAGTCGTGATCACCACAGAGCCATCCTCATTGGAGAAAAGTGGGCATGTGCTAGAAGAATGGAATTTTTCAGTGGTATATGCCATTACTAAATAAAAGAATACGAAGAAAACCCAAGTGCTTCACCTTACTCAATTCTTTGGCTGGTCATTCCCTCTAGTGATGAGAAGCACTGAAAAAAGTGGCTTGGAGAAGCTGTGCAATGCTGTGTTTGTGGTTATTCAGAAACACAGCTAGATAGAACCCTGAGCAATCTGATGATACTTGGGACTTAGCTCTGCTTTCGAGCAGGAGGTTGGGTGGACTCTATGACCTTTAGAGATCCCTTTTAACCAAAATTGCTCAGTGATGCTAATTTTCCTGTAGAGTAAGCCCTTTCCAAAGTCTTAAATCATAAAGTCAAGTTAACTCCAGTAATTCTAGAAATATACTCCTGAATGTTCACCTGAAGTCCATTATCACTCAAAGTAGAAGGATTTGTATTAATATCACTAACTGGGATGTAACTGCTTGTTTATACAACAGCATTGATTGCTCAGCTGACATATTTTCTCCTCACCTTAAAAATACTCAGTTTTGGGAGGGATATATTACAGTAAACAGTTCAGAAAAACTAGAGCATATAGAGAATAATAAACTAAGACCCGAGGTATAATCAGTATTGAAAGAAAGTCTGCTCTACATAACAGCTCCAGTCATTAGCATATTCTGTCATTTCAGGTAAAAAGCCAGAAGCTGATGAACTGACTGGTGATGCTTCAGTTGAAGACGATTCCTTTGTCAAGGTAATAAAAGTATGTAAATTTTTTACCCAGTTTATATTTAAGTTCAATGTTTAGCTTGATTTACCAAAAAAAAACCCAACAAAGCCTACTTCCGTTTTCTTTGCACTAATCTATGTGGAAATTTGGAGCATCACAGCTGTGATGCCTAGGGGTGTGAAGGTGTGGGGTTTTTTTAAATGCTGTGAATGGATGTGATGCAGTATTTTGCAGAAGCAATGATTCTGGAAGTGGATTTTTCAGAATATAGCTAATACCCTTAGTTATGCCAAGTGTCTCTTGTTCATACCAAAAGGAAAGTGAATTGGAAACTCAAGATGCAAGTGATCAAGATGGAAATGATGAGTTAAAGGACTTTAAAGAATCTGTTGAAGATGAGAACTTGAATTCTAAAGAACTACCATCTGCAGAAAAGAAAAGATACCACGACCTGGAGCCAGCAGAGACTACAGAAGAAGCAGAGAAGGATTTGGAAAGCCAGGTACCAGCAAAATGCATTTTTTTTTCTTGCTGTGTCTCTTACTAGACAGTCAGAACTAGTTTTTCAGTTTGTCTTGCTTTCTTATCTCCAAAAGATAATTTGGTACTTTCTTCTTTCTGTTCTCCTTGACTTGTGTTTGAATAGTCCTGAAACAAACATGGCATTGATTGGTAAAATTCTACCACAGTCCATCCAGAGTTCCCAAGTGCTCTTCCCTGGTGCTGCTAGTGACATACATAATCTGAATAGTGAACTGAAAGATGCAAGTCATGAGAACTGCTCGTTGATGTTCACCTTATTGAGCATGTATCCAGTTAACTAAGATGTTTTCTGAGTTAACTGAATCTCTTGACTATGAATTTTTAAGTGTCTTACAAATAGTTTGCTGAGTAAGTCTCTTTTATGTTCTTATAGGAAAATGAAGGCCAAGATGTAGAAGATTACACTTTTCCAACTGTACATGTAAGTTCTGAATCAGTTCTGTTAACCTGATTTTCATGTCTATTCGGTTGGAAAAGATCACTTTAGACTGGCTTTGTGTTCAAGAATGCATCTTAGAGTCAGATGATGTAATACAGTACAGGTAAACAGTGTGGGAAGCTTTCATTCATATTTTTTTATAATGCTGATAAATGTGATTACCAAATAAGGTGTCTTATTTAAATGCAAATTCCTGTCTACAATTTGGGAGTATTCAGTGCATAGATTTAGCAAGGTATGTTTTTCAAACTCTATTAAAACACTTCAGAGAGCCATGCCAAATGCTAACATAGTATATACAGCCTGTACTGGGGTTTAGAACTGCTGTTTTAATACAGAAATTTGCCTTTGGGGGGATGTAGGTTGTTTGGGTAAATGTTGGTTATTTTGGGGTTTGTTGTTTGGTGTTTTTGTTGTTGTTGTTAATGCTTATATCTGTGACATCTAAGTTCAGAATTTCATTCTGAGTTACATGGAATTCATGTCTGAAAAAGGCCATATCATACAGCATGTTTTGCTTGGTGAGGTTAATGATAAACAAGTAAATACTTATTAAAATCATAGTTTCATTTTCAAGTACTTAGGGGAGGAAGTCTACCTACTTTCTGACTTCTAAGTTTTTAAAGCTAATAATGGATTGCTTGCATTTCATTGAAAGTAGTAATCAGCAGCATGATATCCATTCTCAAAGCTTTAGCAAGACACGAGGACGGTTTAGAAATGTCCTGTTAAGTTAAGGGGGGAAGAAAAGAGCTGCGTGTTCCATCCAATAGCAAACCACAAGTGTTACAGATAGATATGAGTGAAGTTTTGTGCAAATTTTACAGGCTGCCCAGGGGAGTTGTGGAGTCTCCTTCTCTGGAGACATTCAAGACCCACCTGGACATGTTCCTGTGCGACCTCACCTAGGCGTTCCTGCTCCAGCAGGGGGATTGGACTAGATGATCTTTTGAGGTCCCTTCCAATCCCAAACATACTGTGATACTGTGAAATTTTCAGTGATTTGACAACAGAGATGCACAGGCTTTGTCAGTTTTCAGTTCATTAATTTGCATTCATATGATAGAAATTCTGTGGAAAGTATGAACTGTTCTGCCTGAAATTTTAAAGTAGGAGATATTTAGTATTGACTTTCTTTT
The DNA here is from genome assembly GCF_963082525.1 of Nesoenas mayeri. Lineage (NCBI taxonomy): Eukaryota > Metazoa > Chordata > Aves > Columbiformes > Columbidae > Nesoenas > Nesoenas mayeri. The sequence continues at coordinate 14,610,147 of NC_137563.1, read as the reverse complement.
CTTGCAGAATGGAGAAGACGAAGAAAACGAGAAAGGTATGTTTAAAGTTTAATGGAGTTCAGAGGTCTTTAGTCTGCTAGAGCAGGGAACTTTCTCTTGTAATATTCAATCTCTTTACTAATATTAGGCTTGTCTCCAGTACTAAGTATCAGTTGTCTCTTTATTAAGCTCAGCACCTGGAATCATTGCAGTCAGTGAGTTTATCTCACTCATAAGAGTTATTTTACTCTTAAGAGTTTATTACAGTATTTATCAGTTACTGTGGTAGGTGTATAATATAGTTGTAATACTATGATTCTTAATGAAAAAAAACATAGTATTCAAGGACTCTGATTTTTATATACGGTAAGTCATGATGCAAAAGCTTCCAACTTGCACTGCAGTAACTGATGTTTAATTGAGCAAAATCATACACCCTTACACTGGACCTGAACACCCCAAAAATGTATGGACCATCATATGCTTGGCTTACTGTCACTTAGGAGTACCAGTTGTATATAGGATGGTAAAACAAGTGTTTGGAAACCTTTGGAGTGGCTACCTTTTTTTTTAAAGCTGTGCTCATTAGCGAAACTATAGAAGGAATGCAATGTATTTGGGCAAACAGACTTCCTGGAGAGAAGTCTTAAGGATTCTGTGTATGGTGGACTAGAAAGGACATGGAACACCATCACTTCACACTAGATGGAATAAACACATTACTGAAGTTACAGGATAAAATTACAGACTCCGTGTTTACGAGGAACCCTATGGCTGGAATGTCTCATCTGCACAAATCCAAGAACACGGCTGGAGATGCCAACGGTTGGAGATGTGGGACTGAGATGGAAAATCTGTCCAGTGGATGTGGATGAAGACTGAGAACCCTTTGTCTACGAACTCTGGATTAAAGCTCACTCGTCCATTTTCTGCAGCACCCTTGTACAGCTAACTTGACTGCCAAACAACTGCTTAGAAAGGAAAAGCAAAAGGGAACACGAGCACGGAAGACTGACTGAAATTCTCCAAGACTGTAATTCTTTTGGATTTGGGAAGACTAGAAGTCCTAGAACCAGGAAGATTCAAAGACGGATTCAGTCAAACTGTGAGCTTCCAATGCAACTCTTTTCTTCTGGAACGCTAAATCCTAAACTGGAAAAATGGTTACTTCTTGTGAAGAACGGGTATCTCCAGGATGGAACCATATTCTCCCTCCTAATGTTTGGTACTTGTCTCTAGAAAATGTGTTTTGCCGTGAAGAATAAGTGATCCTGGGTAAAGGATTTATATTTGTGTTAATACACTTTGTGTTTTTTTCTAACCTTCCATGGGTGCTAATAACTGGCTTTGTATTTTCTAGGTCCTATTCTAGCTTATGCATTTGAAATTGTTTAAACTTCTTGTTTTGCCGTATTTATTCCTGTTAAATCCTCTTAGATAAAGCAGGTTCTGGTGATGGTACACAAGAAGTATCTAAACGTCTTCCTTCAGAAGAAAGCCTAGCTGAGGCTGATCACACGGCTCACGAAGAGATGGAAGCTAACACCTCTGTGAAAGAAGCTGAGGATGATAACATATCGGTTACAATCCAGGCTGAAGATGCCATCACTCTGGATTTTGATGGTGATGACCTCCTAGAAACAGGTAAAAATGTGAAAATTACAGATTCTGAAGCAAGTAAGCCAAAGGATGGGCAGGATACCATTTCACAGAGCCTGGAGAAGGAAAGCAAGGACTATGAGATGACTGAGAACCATAAAGATGGTAAGAAGGAAGACTGCGTGAAGGGTGATCCCGTCAAGAAGGAAGCCAGAGAAGGTTCAAAGAAAGCAGAATCTGGAGACAAAGAAAAGGATACTTTGAAGAAAGGTCCCTCGTCTACTGGGGCCTCTGGTCAAGCAAAGAGGTTTGTTTTTCTATGTCAGTTCTTTACGATACCGAGTACCAGCATTCAATAAGATCACTCTACATTAAGGGGGTTGCAGCAAGAATCTTATAATTAGTATCCTATGCTCCTGCCTATAGATTTTTTTTGACCGCCATAAGTTACTTTTTAAAATTCAAGATCTTCGTATAGACACTATGTCCTACTGATTGCATTGTCGAATTGTCAGCATTTATTTATTTTTTTCAATTTGACGATTTTTTTAAATGTCCTTGTGATGATGGTTATGAACAGCTATCAGTTCTAAGAACACAAAATGAAGTCAAGTCCCCGTCCTGAAATCTGGAGAAGATTGCCATATATCCACTGAATAGAGTTGTCAGAGAATCTAGATCTTCAGGCATCTTGGGGAAAATCAGTGCAAGAATCCATAAGGGAATCATTTGTTCCGATATACAGTCTAGCCCTTTTTTATTTTTATTTTTTGAAATGTTAACTTGTCTATTAGTATTAGTAGTATAAAATGCAATACTTACCAAATTCTGTATTTTCAATTTTCTTCTGATTTTTAATTTGCTTCTTTAGCTCTACTAAGGAATCTAAAGAAAGCAAGACAACATCAAAGGATGAGAAAGGTAACTATTACAATTTAGGGTAGTATTTTTGATAAGTTGCTTGCCACACTAAAATGGCAGATGTAATTGAAATCATCCATCTGTAGTGAATTGTGCTAGAGGCACAGTAGTCATTAGCTGTATGTATATGTCTATGTACTTTTTCTCCTTATGCCAGGTTCCTTGTAAGATCAAAACTACTTATTCTAAAGACTCAAAGGAAATATATTCTCCTATTTCAAAACACTTTTGGGAGCAAATTCTACTTTTTCCTAAGTCTTTATTTTGATGTGAAGGTGTAATTTTCAGATATGCCTGCTGGAACTTACAATGGTTTGAGTTGATGTGATACACAGAACAAGCAGAAAATAATTGCAAGTACTTAAGCATAACACAAATGAAATTTTTTTGTCCTAATTCTAGGTCATTTTTTAATAAAGTAAATTCTTAACCAAATATAAGAACTGAGATGCCAGCTGGCAAAATTGTGCTTGTGGCTGTTTAGTGCATTAAAGTTGGACCTATTTGTCTGCCTTGGAGTTCCTGTCTGTTACCATAAAACCCTGTATTATGATTACAAATTCACAGAGTGGAGCTTAAGAGCACCTTAATGTCACCAGTTATACTGATGCTTCATAGCTCAACAAATGCATTTGTATAAGCTCATGTGTCTCCTTATTTTACCTGCTAGCTCTCTGCCAAAAAGCTTTGTTGCAAGAGTCTCTTGACTGTCACTAATGAATGAATGGAACTTGACCTGATAAATTGATTTCTGAGGAGAAATTTTAGTGACAGACATAATTCAGTCTTCTGTAGACGCATGTCTGTTCATGATGGTTATATGCTTACAAGGAAATTAAATGAAGATGCAGCAGATCTGCTCTCATGTAGCATATATGATAACTGTAACAGTAACTGTCAAAAGCCTGTCTTAAAATACGTAGCCAAAGCCAGCAGAGTGGCTCTTTAATGATACTCTAAGTCTATCATGGCTATCAAGATATCTAGGATTATCGAGATAGCCCTAGTTTGACAACTGAGCTTTGTTGCCTTTTGCTCTTAGTTCATTTTGATGCATTGAAGAAGGAAAACTACTTTTTTTCCTCAAGGTGATTACCTTTCAAAACTGCATACTGCCAGATTCTCCACCTCTTCAGCTGGAGATCCAGTTCTGGTCTATGACTGGCTATGTTTTAACATACTCAAAAGCTATTCATGCATTTAGCAGCAAACAACAACAAGCTGAACTAAATAATATAAGGCTAAAAGATGTGGGGAATAAGATCACATTAATCTCTTGAGTTCTTAGTTATTGCAAAAAGAGATAATATATGGAAGTGGTGGTGTGGTGGTCTTAAAGGCATGTAATGTTTTTCCAGCTTTTCTTTAGTATTTTCCTTGGCATGTGGGAACGAATTTTGGTGGGTTGCATCTAGTTCTACATCCAGCAGCATTTTTAAAAAGCTGCTCTGGATGGAGGGCAGATGCTTCAAGGAGTTGTGGAAATGAACCACATTATTCTGGAGGCTAGGATTAACCAAGTCTCCTCTATTTACCTTTTTGCCATCTCTTCGGTAAGGTGAGTAGTGTAAAGACGTACTGATGAAGAACAAATGTGGGGTGCTAAAAATATTTTCTCGAATGGAAGTTACTGATAAGAACCAGAAGTTGAAGCTTAATGTACATACCTGAATGAGGGGTAAAGCATGCCTTTAACAAAGAATTGTATGATTTTTCTAGTTCTGTCGTTCGGGTGTGAGTTAGCCAAGCTGTTGGTCTCAATACATGGCTAAACGAATGAAATCTTATGGCCTATATTTTTTTTATATAGAAGGCTTTTCAAGAAAGGTAACCGGATAAACAGTTACTTAAAGGTAACAGGCTAAGTTTCTCTTTTCAGCAACAGTTTAGTTCAATATTCACTGTATGTGTGTCTCCTTAATTGTTCGGCTGTTCTGTAAAACTTGTTTCAGGAAGTGCAAGCAGTGTTAGTGGTAGCAGTGGAAGTTCAACTAGGAACCTGTGGGTTAGCGGCCTGTCTTCCAACACAAAAGCTGCCGACTTGAAAAATCTCTTTGGCAAATACGGAAAGGTATTTCCTGGGGTGTGATACCATGTGTTGTGTCTGTCTCTTTCTTCTCCTCTATTGAATTACAGAGATTTGATTTGACACTTGATTTAAATAAAAGTCTGAGATGTAATGTCTAACCACTGTAATCTAAAAAAACCCAGTACTTCCAGCATCTAATCTAAGAGTGCATGCTTACAGGAAGGGCCATATGTTAATTTTATAAGAAATTTTTCTTCCTCTTGAGGTAAGATAGATGCAAAAGAAATATCACAAATATGACTGGTTAGGGCTGGCTTTAATTTTTTTTTTTTTAATTAAATAACAATGGCTGTGTTCTTCTGCAGCAATTGTGTTTAACCATGAGTGTGAGATAATGTGTTAACTAGTAAAATTATATTATAAGCTGCTTTGGGAGACTGTTTTTAAAATGTTTTCTGAGGGCTTCTGAATTTGAAAAGTTACAGTTATTGTCTGGTTTTTTAGGGACTTGACTGGCTACAGTGGTTAGAGAAATTCTAGTGAGGAGCAGGAACGCGAAGCTTCCTTCTCAGGAAGCAAGTGTCAAAGAGCTGGTTGCTAAAATTGCTTTGTTGACACATTTCCTAGATGCCTTTGAAGAACTGGCTCTCTCATAAGTAGTATTATGTATTAACTATGTACCTTCCTGCCATTAATGCACAGCTGCTGACTTTTTTGTGGAGCTTCATCTATCAGACAAATGGTCAAATTCAGATCAGTGGTGGTTTTGTGAATGAATTTTGACAGTAACTGTCAAAAGAAGCATTTAGATAATGTGCATGAGGTTGTGTCTGGTCAAAACAGGACGTGAGCATTAATATGCCTTGATGTGAAAGTTGGGATAAAGTTCTCAAAGCTGCAACCTCCTGTGCAATGATACGCTTTTCAAAACTTGGAGTGTCAGTTCTTTTAGTGGGGTGGTGGTGTTTGGTTTGGTGTTTATATACTAAGGTAGAAGTATTATTGGAATACTTTTGCTTCCTGACTAGAAATGGCTCTCTCAAAACCTACATTTTATCTGTTTATGTAGGTGCTTGGTGCAAAGGTGGTCACTAATGCGCGAAGCCCCGGGGCCAAGTGTTACGGCATAGTAACAATGTCTTCTAGCACAGAAGTGGCTAGATGTATTGCACACCTTCATCGAACAGAGCTGCACGGCCAGCAAATTTCTGTTGAGAAAGTAGGTTTAATGAGATGAAAACTTTTACCAAAATAGGCCATCTTATGCAAGAATCTATATTAACCTATTTGCTTCTGGAAACAACTATAGGTGAAAGGCGATCCCTCCAAAAAGGAGTTTAAGAAGGAAAGTGATGAGAAATCTAGTTCGAGTAGAAGCACGGGAGATAAGAAGACTGCATCGAGTGATAAAGCCAGCAAGTAAGAAATTTTGCTTGTCTTCTGAAGTTGTGAAAACCCTTTAAGGTGAAATTTCCTCATTGCATTTGTGTGTTTCTTTCCTAACAAGAACTCCATCAACCAAAAAAGAAGAAAAAAAATCTGAGAAATCTGAAAAAAAAGAAAGTAAAGAAGCCAAGAAAACAGAAGGTAAAGATGAGAAGAGTGATAATGGAGCAAGTGGCCCTAATCAAGAATCCACTAAAAAAACTGAAGAAAAGAAAAGAATAAGTATGCAATAGAGCCGTGTTTCCTCCTGTTGAATCTGTGTGTCTGACTTGTTTTGGGAGCATGTTCTTGCTCTTATTGGAAAACAGACAATTGAACACCTGTTCTTTTTTAGACTCCAGTAACATACATGTAATTACTTCAGAGCCAGTGTTAAAGTTTCCATATTTTATATCAGTGCTTAATTACAGACGTGCTGGTATGCTCCTACCAGTTCAATCTAGATATAGAAATTTAGCCAAGGAAAATCTGTAATAGGCAGATAGGGATGTGTGTGGTTTTTAAACCTTTTTTCTTTCTTCTTTTCCCCCTCCCCTTTCTTCACCCCCGTTACTAGGTGGTAGAAGCCCAGGTCAAATTGTAATTTTAGACCAAACAAAAGGAGACCAAGGCCACACGAGGACAGTCAGAAGAGGAAGGTTTGATAAAGTACGTATCTGTAGATTTGATGCAATCCTTATCTGGTTTAATACTACCTTACAGTTGATATTTTAATTGAAGAGTCAATAAACTCTTGCAGACTGTTAAGCTTAGAAGTTTTGTATGCTTTGGGATAGCTAAGTAGTTAATGATATTTAAATGTAGCATCCAGAAATCTCCCTAAAGGAATGAGACTTCTGAAATAACTATTGTAATCTCTATCTATAGCCACAGATATTGAGGAACAAAGAGCGTATTATTCAAGATAAAATGAAATTCAGGGAATACAGGAGTAGAAAGGATATCTTGCCTTTTGAAAAGATGAAGGAACAGAGAATGCGAGAACACATGGTTCGATTGGAAAGAATACGACGAGCTGTTGAACTCCGAAGGTAGTAATTCAGCTTTTTGCTAAAGGCTATTTCATGCATTAATTGATCAGATACTATATTTAGAAATCTAATTAGAATGCATTCTGTCAAACATTTACTCAGATGTTAAAGTCTGGGCTTCTACCTAACAGTATCTTTATGTGAATTAATGGACTAGTTTAGTGTTTTAATAGCCATATATGTACACACGTAGCTTAGTGTTTGTTATGGGGAGGATGTATCTCATAGGTGTTACGGCATGCCAGTTTTCCTTTTGAAAGGTGAGAAGTTGAGTAGGAGATGTGGCCAAAAGTAGTGTTCAGGGTTTTTTTGTTTGGTTAGTTTTAAACAAAGAACTGTTGTATATCTTCTAAATGACAGATCAAGCATAATACAATTTTGTCTCTTTAAATAAAAGGACTAAATGCTACACTGTTCTATTCTGCTCTTTTCATACGACCAAAAGTTTACAAAGGATTGTTAAGTGACTTGTGATGTTAGCTGGATTTCCCTAAACAAAAGAATTCCCAGGAAGCATAAAGCTTAAGGGAAAAATGCCTTCCTTGCTTCTTTTAAACTGTACTAGAGGAGGTGGGAAGAAGAAATCCAAGTGAAGCTGCTGCCAGGTGTACCGAACCTGTGCAGGTCAGGCCGGCCATGTCATTCTGTCTTCTTTTTGAACAGAAAACAAGAAGTAATTTTTTTGTTAGCTTGAAGAGGGCAAGAGCTAAAATAGCAAGTACTTTTAAGATCCAAATCATATTCTTTGCTAAGCTGTTGTTACTGTCTACTAGATGACAACAAAGAAATATGATGTATATACGTTATATCCATAAAGAACTATGATTCTTGATATAACTTTTCCTAGTATCTGTTGTCTACTTAAATGGTTCTGTAGAATATATTAAAACCAGTTTGGCTACTTGGGGCTAAAAGGAGTAGACTTCTGATACCAAGACTTCTGTCAAGACCTTGCTCTCATAGTTTTTTTTTAATATCTGTGCCTAGGGTGATGTTAGTTTTGGATGAGAACCTTTTTCTGATGAGTTTCTGCTACCTTTTTTCTTTAGGCGAAGAGAAATTGCTGAGAGGGAGCGTCGTGAGAGAGAACGCATACGGATAATGCACGAGCGAGAAGAATACTTGCAGAGAGAAAGGGAACGGTTAGAAATTGAAAGGCAAAAACTAGAGAGGGAAAGGATGGAACGGGAGCGTTTGGAAAGAGAGCGTGTTCGTATTGAACAGGTGTGTATATTTACATTGTGAGCAATAGTGCAGTATCGTTTTGGAGTATAACCCAGTTTGCACTTGCTGTGAATTTTTATCCTTCCGCCCAGACCATGAAAGAACCAACCAAACATTACATTACATTAATCTACATGCACAACAACAGTAATCTTTATCTTGAGTGCTTGACTTGGGAATAGTTTGATGGCAAATTCTTTCTGCTGGTTTATGTTGTGGCTATACGTGTCTGTCTCTCAAACTGAAGTACAGCAGATCATATTGCCCATGCTAGTCTTCCATAATTTTACTAGATTTTTCCTAGAGAATATCACTGCAAACTTAATGAGATGTTTTTCTGGGCAACAAGTACGATAGCAATACAAGAAATTGCCTGGAGATATTTCTGTCTAACAGCCAATAGCTTCTCCAGATCTGTTCTCTACAATTTTAGAGAAGTATTTCTTATGCTCTTTAATCTTAGATGCTTATCCAAGGATGAATTCTATCAGATGGCCTTTAATAGAAACTATCAAGTATTAGTTCTGTATATTTGCTAACAGTTTTATAAGTATCTCCAATAAAAAGCTGGTTTATTTGTTGTGTTTATTCACCCTTCCTTTTATTGCAGGAACGTCGAAAAGAAGCAGAGCGTATTGCTCGTGAGAGGGAGGAACTTCGTCGACAACAGCAGCAGCTTCGTTATGAACAGGAAAAGAGGAATTCTTTGAAACGTCCACGTGATGTAGATCACAGGTAATCTAATTCTCAAACCATTGTCTTACAGCATTCAGCGAAAATAAAGAGCTACTAGTCTTGCGTCAGACTTGAAAATGCTTTTGTACCTGAAAGAAGCATTCACAAAAGAACTGGATTTCTGCTATTTGTTTGATTTTTGACATCAGTTTATGCCAAGCATGAAACATACCTTATCTGTAGAAGAGAATTTTGAAATAAGAAGCATCTCATTAATTAATTCTTGTTGTACGAAAGAGCATAACGCAATTCAGTGCATTTGCTGAGAAAAGACGGTCTTTTGCCTTAATGGTTGAAATTTCCATCTTTGACTTCACAAAGAATTCACGTTTCTAGTAAATGGACGGTTCAGGAGGTCAATGTGATGGCTTCTGATTTTTACTGAAGCTGATGACATCTATCATTTGCTGTTTGAGCCACATGAATTGAACTGGCTTTGATTTTTATTTGATTATAAGACTAAGACAGAGACCTTAGACATAAAATCAACATATCGGTGGTATGATGGAAGGTAAATGGAAGTCGTCAGGGTAGATACAGTAGCAGAACATCAGTATTTCTTCACCAGATTAATAGAAACAGCTTCATTTTTCAAGGCTATTGATTATGCGGTTTAGTTACTCACATTCTTATCGTAGACACTCTTTACGTGAATATTTCTAGTGAGCAAGGCTGTGACATTTCCTACATTATTGTTTCCCAAGAAGGCTGTTCTGGTTTGTGGGTGTTTTGGTGGGTTTTTTTTTTTGTTGTTTGTTTGATTGGTTTGGTGTTTGTTTGGTCTTGGTTTTGTTTTTCTAAAAGGCTTTTTATTTTCCTAGAAGGCCTTTTTCAAGACAAAATTTTGCTACAGTTATATTTTTGTCAGGGTTTTATTTTTTCAGTTTTTTAAACTGCCAAACATGATAAACTATTGCTTGGATTTTATTACATATTTCATTGATATTTCATCTCCTTAATTTGCACTTCAGAGGGGTGTTTTGTTTTCTTAAATTATTTTCTTGACTACTCTGTAAAGAGTCTACCTGTGTAGGTGGCTTCCCAAAGGTCAAATGAGTGCCTTTAAAACAGATGGCTGACTCTTAACAGTTTTCTGCAGATTAGACCTTGATTTGGATACATGTAACTGATGAGGGTTCGTTTGTTTTGCTTAAAGGAGAGATGACCCTTACTGGAATGAGAATAAGAAGATGGCTCTTGATACAGATGCACGTTTTAGTCATGGTTCAGATTACAGTCGCCAGCAGAACAGGTTTAATGATTTTGATCACAGAGAACGGGGGCGATATCCAGATGGTTCTTCTGTTCCATCATCTTCTTTTGATAGGTAAGTGGAGATGATATGGTAGGTATTTGCCTGCCAACATCTCTGTACTAATCACTCTTAACTAATCAAAATTTAAGCGGTGCTAAAGGCTTTTTGCAGTTCTGACGCAATAGAATTGCAGCAGTGTTCTGAAACTTCTTCTGTCTTCAGGCCTGGCAGTTTATGAAATGGAATCTAGTCCACTTTTCTCTAAGGACTTTAAATTAGCTGCCTGGTGATCTCTTTTGGGTGATGTTTTGAAATAATTTTTGCAACTATTCCTATTTCTCATCTAGTCATAAGTGGGTTCCAATGGATTAGATATATCCAACTTGGTAACTTAGCAAGGCTAAAGCAACTGATTTAGTGAGTTATGAGTGTTACTTGCATGAGTCACATTCATCAGGGTTTGTGCAACTGTGCAGTAAATGCTGGTTACATATGCAACTTCATGTTTCCATTAAACATCTCCAATAACCATTAAGGCTACGTAGTTGTAGGTGCTGGACTTCTAGTTTATTGCAGCATAAAAGCAGAATGATCTTTTCTAGCTGACTTGAGAAATCTAGTATTTCCTATGCTTGATAATAGGCAAAAGGGAGGCCCACAATTGCTTACATTATACTGACCAAAATGCAAACAGATCAATAGATAAGGAAATGTTAAACTGGCTGTAAGAACTTGAGTTCAAAATTACAATTGCAGAAATCAATATAATTTGGGGTGGGAAGGATCTTTGAGATATATACCCCATATATAGTAATAAACATGTAACATAAAGATGAATAATAGTTTTGTATACTCAGCATGTGCTTAAATGGGCAAACGAGAGAGAAGGAAATGATGTTTTCCTACTTTACCAACTTAGGCGAGAACGTTTTGTAAACCAAGGTGAAGCAAAAAAGGCTCGCCCAACAGGACGAAGAGAAGAGCCAGGGTTTGAGAGGTACCCCAAGAACTTCAGCGAGTCCAGAAGAAATGAACCACCACAACCAAGAAGTGAACTTCGAGATACAGACAGACGAGAAGTGCGAGGAGACAGAGACGAGAGAAGAACAGTGATCATTCATGACAGACCTGAAATACCACATGGTCGACATCCACGAGAGACTGGTTCAAATCCACCCAGGCAAACGAATTGGAAGAGCGAGGGAAGCATAAGCGCGGACAAACGGGATGGCAGGTAAATTTGCTGGCTAACCAACAAACCGGTGAAGGTGATGATTCTTGTAGGATTTACCCGTAGCAGCAGTTCCTCAAGAACTGATGTGTAAAGGGAAACAGATTGCCTCCTCAAGAATGGCACAGTCACTTTCCAAAAGCATTACCAAACAATTGTCTGTAGGTTGTCACATATGCTAAACCTCATCTGTAAACTTGATGCTGACTCCCAGCAGTCTGTTCTTAATCGTGTGTAGCAATATAGAGTAAGGAGGCTTTTGTGCAAGAATGCAGATGTAAACAAATAACATTTAAGTTTTAATTATTTAGAGAGAAACGTAGATGTAAAATAATGTTTCTAAGAAGCTGACTGCAAGTTGCTAGAAAAACAAAAAGGAATCTTTGAAGTCTACATGTGCTATGATTTGGTATTAATTCTATTATACTGAAACCAAAATTTTGATCAAAGCCATTTTTACAGAGGGGAGAGGCCAGATCGATCGGGAAGAGAAGTGTCTGGGCACGTGAGAGGTGCGCCCCCCGGCAGCCGCAGCGGTGCTTCTGGCTATGGAAGCAGGGAAGGAGAACGAGGCGTGATGGGAGAAAGAGGTGGAGGACAAGTGAGTCATCTCTTTGTGTTTGTGTGCATGAGCGAGAGACTGGAAAATGCAACATCACACTGGAAAAATGACCACATGGCATCACATAACTCACTAGCAAGCATTCTGGCTACTTTCAAATTACTTTATTTTAAAGGTTCTTTTTTGTTGAGTTTTTTAGTAAGCCAAGAAATTCCAGAAAATATACACGATTCTTCTTAGATGTAGCGTCTTTCAAGTAGATCAGAACAATAGCTGAATGAGTTGCTGATTTGGCTATTAAAATTTGTTGTCATCTGATGTTTTCAGGGTCTTAATCTTACACTTCCTGCTACTTTTAGTGCCATTGGTCATTTTAGTCTGTAATGTGCTGAGAAAAATCTTCTGTAAGCCTTGTCTTTGAAGTCTCCAGACTAAGTGCTCCATGCTACCAGATCCTGAACCATGGAAAAAAGTTTCTGTGGCTATATGGAACATGCTTGTCAGTGACCATGTGAGATGAGGGCAGACCTGGGAATGAAGTATGAGTTCATGGAACTTCACTCTCTGCATGCCCCCAGTCATTATTGCAAATTAGTTCATTTTTGTTACCTAGAGTTACTTTGAATAGGACTCTTGTAAGCATGGGTTAGCTGCCAATGGCCTGAAATCTTAAAAGATGCTTGACTTTTGTATATTATATAAACAAGCTGTAAGCTTAACTCTCTTGAAAAGCTCATTTCCTGTTGATAATTAAATATGCCTTTCATTCTGAAAATGACTGTTGCTTTATTACCAGCACTATAATGAGGACAGACATGTAGTTGAACGCCACAGTCGTGAAACTGGACCAAGAAAAGAATGGCATGGACCTAGTTCTCAAGGAAGCGGGTATCACGACACAAGGAGAATGGGAGACGGCCGTGGAGGTGGCATGATGTCTCCACACACAAGGTACAAAAACTGCTCCTTCCTCTCCGTTCCCTACTGAGCTGCCCAAGCTGTGGTTGTTTAGGAAGTGCAATAGCCTCGGTGCGAGCAGCGTGACTCTCTGTTGAAGGGTTGCTGCTGCACAACATGCAAAAAACAGCTTTCCAGGCCAGCACACAACTCCACAGTTGTCACGTTGCTCATGGCAGTGTTGTTCAGCTGCACAGAAGTGAGGCACTTCTTGCAAAGTCTCTTTTGTGCATGGTTTCAAGTCTGGTTTGAGACTTAGAGTTTAACAGTTAAGTGATTTGAGAAGTAACAATGCTCTTACCTGTACACCAAGAGTTTAGATACTTATTGTAACTTAACACTTTTTTAAAACCTTTGTTTCCAGTAACTCTTCACCAATTAATAGAGTTGTACAGATCACAGGCAATTCCATGCAGAGGGGAAGTGGCTCAGGATTTAAGCCATTTGAAGGTGGACCTCCACGAAGATTCTAAGATCTACAGCTGCTTGGTTTCAAGATAACTTATTGAAATCTCTTGTAAACTTTCTCTGATTAAAAACAGGAAATCTTGTCTGGAAGTCCTGGTTAAATTTTTTTAATTTAACATGATTACTTTCCTCTCAATTTTGGAGGCATTTTAATAGTTACGTTGTAATTTTGGATAGTTTTTGTGTATCTTTGATAAGCATTTTCCCTGAGGCACTAGAGCTGTGTAAAAATACCAAATTGGAACCAAAATATTTGTTAATTCTGTATAAAAGAATAGGTTGCGGCTGTGTGCTAGTAGTTTGATTTACCAACATTAGCTCTGTGGTGTCATGCTTTAAAGTTAGCTACTTATCACAACATACACAACTATAACCTCCATTTGGAAGGTTGTCCAGACTCTTATCTCTGCTTTCTAATTTGTAGAGAAATAAGATTGTTCTTTCATTAACTGGGTATTATGTAACCTATTTTTGCAGAAGGTACTGTTACATTGAGTGCATTTATGTGTATTCTTGGAAATGTATTCTTTTGAAATAAACCTTCATATTCTGTATAGCTTCTAGTAAGTCTTTGAAACAGTCCTTGGGGAAGGAAGACATAATGAAACAGACATGTTGGCAAATCTAAACAAGTGCCCTTAACTTCCAACGACAACTTCTTTCGTTGTCTCCTTCACTGTTATGGAGAAACACCTGATAGCACAAGATGATTAGTACCAACAACTATAGGAACATTCATGGGAGGCCTAAAGAAATAATTACATGGTTCACTCCTTATATCTAGCAAAGCTCTGGCAGAACTTTCAGCTTATTTTAAAGCAGAGAACCACAAATGAACTTTGCTTGTAGTGGCTGGGGAATCCTATAGCCGCAGTCTTGCTCAGGTACCCCCTGCTGTTCACTGATGTGGTCTCAAGCAAAAGGGATGTCTTTCTAAACCTTTTGGTTTAGCCTATGCTAAATCTCTCTTGACCAGGCTAGATCAGACTTGTCAGTCCAAGACTCGTAAGTATATACTTACAATGCTGTTTCAGCCACTCAAAAAAAAACCCCAACTTGTTAAGTAGTATTTGAATAAGAGCTGGAAGTTTTTACTGGTCCAGATTGTCTTTTAAATTATTTAAGTTGCCAATTTTAAGGCAAGAGCCAGTAAGAACACACTGATGTTGCCCACCTGCAGTGGGCCAGAGGGATGAAGTAGCAGAAAACAACAAACTAAATTGTTTCTCAGCAAGTAGCCTTCCCAGAAAGATGGGAGGAGAGACAAACCTGGTACGACAGCATTTTCTCTAATTAATACTTTGTGAATATTCACTACTGACAAATACTTAGGTTTAAACAAAAGAAATATGCTGTATCAGCAAATGTGTCAGGACACATTTATCCAATAAGTAGCTTACCTTGATGCATTTAATAAATCTGCTCACGTTGTTCAATTCTTAGAAGGAAAATCTAAGTTCAATTTACTGAGTGTTTTTTGCATGAGTTTCAAAGAGAAAAGCACAAGTTAAGGGAGTGCATTTGAGAAAGTATTTATCTCTTTGGCTGCAGTCTGTGCTTCATTAGGTGTGAGAACACATACAAAATAAGTATTTGCTATAAGATGAACGTGTAGTGACTAACTGATCAAATGGGAAAAATGAAAGTTTAACCTGAAAGACCGAGCTCTAAAGAGGCACCAAACTAAAACCTGAGATGTGACTTGATAACTTGCCTACAGTAAACAGGTCTAGATGCACAACTGGTAAGGGTAATAAATAATATTTCCTGTCATTTTTTGTTTAATTATATGAAAATGTGATTGTGTATGTGTAGATATTTCACTTAAAATATTGAAACAAACTAGAAGGATATGGAAAAAAATGTGATTAAAACCATTTGCCAAAAACTTTGGATTTATAAAATATTTAGATCAAGAGAAGTCTGTCCTTCTTCACAGCAAGATTTTTCTTTTTGTTTTCTTTTTATTATTGGGAAAGAACTTAAATACCTAAATGAAATGTTTATTTAAGTTTGCACACTTAAATTTATTTACATGCAATGAATTTCAGAAGACTGTTAACCAAAATATATCTCAATAAGGTAAAGATCTTAAACTACAGAGAGGCTGATAACTGGAGACACTTTAAAAGACAACAGAATTTAACAGTGTTTCTTTAGTGGTACACAAAATGGGGTATTAAGATACAGAACTGGACTTACCTGGAAATTATTTAAGTGTTCAAAATTATTTCAACAATTTACAAGGAAAATGTTGTTTCCTTATAGTCTTTTAAAAACACATTAATACAATATAAACAATTAAGGCTTTTAAAATGCAAAACATTCAGTAGTTGAACATGTAGATGCCAATACAACGTTGGATAATGGTGTAACATGATGTAAAGGATTTCAGTCACATACAACGGTAGGAACAGTACTGCATGACTAGATTCAATCATGTCATGCACTTTTAAAATACAATTGCTAAAACTTTAACTTCTTGTAAATCTACCATAGCTTGCATTAGCTTTTATTTTTGCATTACCCTTTAGAACTAGATTTAGAGATGACAGTGAACATGAGGTGACAAACAGCCTCACAACTGAACTGATTTAACACACCAATTGCACAAATCCGGTGGGTCTAAGCGTGGCACCTTGAAGACATGACTAATCTGGAAGTCTCTTGGAACTTCCCTAAAATATATATTTTTTTAAAATATAGATATCATTTCATTGTAAAAAGACTCAGTCAACACAGTTAATGTAGTAACAAATATTTGACATAACACTGGAGAATTAGGGGCAACTTCTGTAGGATTCATTTCTGTATGTTCCATCAGTTTCAGTGGTAGTTTCTGTAATGAGCTTACATGTATATGTAAAAGGTGATTATAAAAATTTGTGCAATAACAGCTGTGCATCTATTCACCACATAAAAGGATAATCAAAAATTACATGTGAAAACTTTGACAGAACTTTCCCTGAAAGCTGTAATGCGAAAGATAAACCAGAACTCTGTCATTTAACATTAAAGCTCTACCAGGTTATTGCGGGGAACTGATAACAGTATTTTTCACCCCCTTACAAAGAAAGTAGCAGTAACATATTAACATATTAACATTCTGTGACTTCTTATGGAAGAATTAGTACTGTGCAAATAGCAACAGATTTAGAATTTATTTCTGTGGGACACAACAAAATACGTGATACTACAGTTTTAGTACCACTAGCAAATTTTTCGAGACTTGAACTGGCAGCAGTGATTATACACTGCAAAAACGCAGGGGAGGAAGCCGTTCACAAGTGGCATCATTGTCCAGTACAACCCGACAAGTTCTACCTGCTGGCTTTTGGCAAGCACGGAGTCCTGCTGACCTGGGGGTGTCTGTGCTGTCAGCGGGTCACCCGTCACACTCCCCAACATAATCTAACAGCACTCAGCATTTCAAGAGTTACCAAGATATTGATGAAAAAACACTTGCTATAACAGAGTTGTCTCCTGAAATCATTGTACCTATGGTCACTTTACTTTTGCTTGCCTGCCTGAAAGAGAAAGCATGTAAGAAATCCAGAAGTGCAAGCATACTGCTGTAAACTGAGTATATGAAATGCAAACGTAATTATGGCAACTCTTCAAGATAAAAAATGCAAATGCTGAATTTTAAGTAGTTTTAAAAACTCACGAGCAGATTTGTTGGTTCACTGCATCCAACTGCAGTCTTGAAGGTGACTAGCTGCTATACTTTTCCAAGCAAAAGGAGGATTTTATTTTCACAGCAGTATTTTTTCCTATAATAAATACAACTCAATTGTAAAGTATACTAGGGATGCAATTGGACAAAACCCCCATACTGTTATTTATTCACCTCACGTAGAACCTGTTTGTCAACTTTCAATCTGAAGGACTTAGCTAAAATGCAATTGTAAACAAACCCAGTAATTAATAGAAACCAGCTCCTTTTGACTGTGGTTAATCTGCAATAACAAAAGCTCTAAAATTAAGAGGCCAGTCGATGCCCTGACACCAAAATACTGAAGAGAAAACAAAGTTCTGTTGGAAATAAGCATAAAATACAGAAGAGGTGCCATGCTGAAAAGCTAGCAAATCTGAAGACACAGGGAAATTAAAAGCTGAGGTTTGTTTGTTTTTTCTCTAAAAATACACAGAATAATCTAACACTAGCTTTCCTAAAAAGAAAAAAAAAAGGTAGAAACAGCACAGACTAAACTTTCTTATTTGGTCAGATTTTTCAGAGTATTGGTCATAAGCTTCCTCTGCACCCTTTGGAAGCTCCAACTGAAATACAGGCTTTTATTTCAGTTGTTTCTCCCAGCTCTGTACTTGCAAAGCTGATACATACTGCTAATTAACTACGCAGAATTATGAAACTGGCTTGCGTAAGTCTACACTGAAATGTTCCTCTTCATGGCTGCGTCTGCTAGTCTGAAGTTGGACTGGACAGATGTTTAATGAAAAATATTCCAGCGTTACGCTGGAATACGGCTCTAGAACTTTAAAAGTATCCCAAGACTCATTCAGCCACCACAAATTACTGTAAGACAGCCCTGCACTGCTCGCTATTGCAATTCGCAAGAGCCCACAGTAAAAATAAAGTTACATTATTTTGTTTAGAAATATTTGTTCCTGATATTTATTAAATCCTTCCAGTGAAATTTCTACAGCATAGGTTTGCTACTAATGCAGTTTGTTAGTTCTAAAAGGTGACTGCAGCATATACAGCTAAATACAACATTCCCTTTTAAAATAAAATGTTAAGGTGGTTGGGTTTTTTTATAATATTCCATATATATGTACTACAACACAAGAAAAACATTGTCTCAAATCATTACAGTTCTCCAGAAACTGTCATGCATTCTTTAATTTCCCCAAACTGCAAAAAACAGTATTACAAAGAACATTTCAAGGTAGTTTCAAAGTCTATTAGGAAAGCAGTCACCTAATTTTCTGTATTTCTTTCACAGAAAGTATGTGCATTTATAGCATGAGCAGAAAGAATCACGCTAGCTCTATTATAGCTGGCACATATAATAGATTATAATATGAATTTAATGACAACATGTACTTGGCATTCATACATTACACGGAGAAGTAAATCCATATCATGTCCTCGGTATTAAAATGATTGGCATTAGCTAGGCAAAGATGGCACGGGTCTGTCCAGGTCGGCTACACCGTGTCCCCATGAGCTGCGAGATCCACAGCAAAGGAGCTGGGCAGCAAACCAGAACTGCCTTGGAGCAGCAGCTGCCTCATGTAGCCCAGCCTGGAAAACTGCGTGCTCTGCGTTCCTTGGGATGCAACATAGAAAAGCACTAGTATTCTAGAATTTCTATTACCTTTTATCATTTACCATTGCAAAAAAGACTGGTTTGGCAAGGGTAGAAAGGTTTTAGAGTTTTACTTTAACTCTTGTACAGCTCCTGTATTTAAAACCATCAGAGCTGATAAGTGTAAATACCAATTTTGTCAGTGTCTGAAAGCTCAGCAGTGCTTACTGGGTTACAGGCATCAACACTAACTGATCAGCTTCACCCACTGGACCACATAAGCAAGCCTTAAGAAAAACATTCAGTGCAGGTATTAATTACCAGATGTGGCCAAGTTCATGTAAAGGGCGGGAAGTTGTTTTCATATTTAACGTTGGAGTTCCTCAAATGAAGAGATCGCAAAAACCCAAGGATGTACCCGTGACTCAGCTGATTTAAATTTACTTTAAAGGACAGCTCTCAAGAGATTAAATAAAGAAATAGAAAACATGATGTTTTGTGCCTGTCCACCCTCAAGATCTATATACATTTGTCTTAGTGTTTGGCTGTACCAAACAATCATCTGTCACTCACCCGTGGCCCCAGCAAGACCCTTGGCCACACCACCACCTGCCTCCTGAAACGCGGGACTCAGCCAGCAAGGAAAGCCCTTGCAGTACCTCATCTCATGTTGCAGCAGATTACATTTAGAGAAACAGATGCCTTTATTTTCATCATATTGTCACAATAAAGTATTTTGCAAGCATACTAAGCTAGCAAAGTTTTCCATTAATTTGAGTACTGAAACAAATCTCAGTTGTTCCCTATGGATTTCCCAAACCTAACAACTTTTTGCTGAAAATCCTTCTATGCTGTCAAAGTAGAGGTAAACATGAGATCTTGACTTCTAAATGTAATTAACTAAAGTTCTTAACCTCACAATAACAAGGAAATGCTCATTTCAACACGTGAAGCTTCTCCGTGAGCACAAGTAATCCTACAGATCAGAAAAGTAACTGTGAAGGCAGGAAAAAACTTTCAGGTATCAGCAAGTTCTCTAGAGCAAACTCTCCAGGTAGAGAGAGCTCATAGTGATAGAGCTGACATAGTGACCAAAATGGACCAGTGGACAATAATAAATACACTGCATTTCTACTGGACAGCTACAAGGACAAGCTGTGAACAAGAAGTGGCTATATGGAAACACTATGGAAATGAACATCACAGACATCTCGTTCATCTCACCATATTTTCCCCACTCAAAACAACTGGCAGTGTTATGCTTAAAAAAATAAAAAGTAACTGCACTGAATCACAAGGTAAAATGGCAAAGTTCAAGTTCTTGCACGTGACATTTGCTGTCATTGGACTATATGAACATTTTTCTTGTTACCATCACACAGATGGAAAAAAAAAGTGAGCATTATATTGCAACCAAACTAAGGCTTGAGTGGTTTGTTTGTTTGTTTTTCTTGTTGGGGGTTTTTTGTTGTTGTTTTGTCTTCTCTAATATGCTTTCTAATGAGGATGCTGCATAAATTAACTTGCATTTCCTGAGTCACCTGCTGTTTAAGATTACAAACTTTAAAAGTCTGCTTTCATATAAAATAAATACAGCTCTTAATTCAGTATGTTGTATTTAAGGATGTACTTTGTCTAAGCTTCAGCGATTGGCTGTGGTAAGCATCCAAATGGTAAGAAAGCTGATCTAAGTGATGACCCAGTTTGGGTTACACATCTATTGGAGCAGGAAAGAAGAAAGGTTCAGTTAAAACACATCAGCTTCACCTTCTACTCAAGTATTTCCTGCTGAATACACCAAAAGATTCAGTATCAAGAATTCAAATTCCTTTTATTACATACTGGAAAATTTTTTCAAGAACTTGCGTATACAAGTTTGAAGAAGCATTTGACAATAACACGGAATATCAAATGAGTGCAGAGATTGACTGGCACTGCAAGCGAGTGTACATGGAAGAGCATGTGCTTCACCTCTAGCTTGTGTGTCTCGATCCACAAGAGCTCTGTAAAGACAAGCTGAACACAGACTTTATTATATTAACTAGCTGGCTACCTACAAAATATATTTTTTTTGCATTATGTTTAAGTGAATTTTCAGGAATGATGATTTCATCTTCTGGTGTTACAGTCTTACTTTGGATCTGCTTTGGTGGGTCTTAGTCCATATGACTGTCACAAGAAAAGAGGGATATTTGAGTATTTACAAAGTGTCTTTTAGAAAAACATTTATCACTATGGCAGTGCTCAATTTTTTTGCTAATTTTAGGCATACTTGTATTTAGCTTTTTTATTTCATAACTACAATGTAGCAACAAAAATTCTATGATTCCATTTTCTGTGCTAGCTTTTATCTAGTGGAAAACAAGTTATACGCTACTTTTCTGGACACTTTCATATATATTATATAAGAATTTGAAGCATGTGCATGCTAAACTGTAAACACAGATTTAAAGTATAAATCTGTACCCTTTCAGCAGAACACGAGCTTCAAAAAAAAGAGGAGGCAAATGAAGTAAATGGTCAGAAGTAGACATCATCTTTCTGGTACTCCATGAATATTTTGTAATATTGTTTTCCAAGCTTACTATTACAGATAAAAGCAATTCTGTTCAGTTTTGTTTGGGGTTTTTTTTGATCCTCAGTGTCATAGATACCAACTGTGATAGTTGCTTTTGGAATGGTTAGTCACAGTAGGGTATAAATTAAGCTTCCAGATGTATTTCCTTCTGCATATCAACAGGCTCATCTGCTTATAACATTTGCCACTAACAAGCCCAACTCATGCAGAACAATGGTCTAGATTTCAGTAATTCTTTACCTTTTTTCCAAAGCTTCAAAACCTGTAAAGAAAAAAGGATATTAACAGGAAAATGTTTGAATAGCATCTTGAATAACCTGAGGCCAGTTAGTCCTCCATTGAAAGAGAAAATGAATTAGCTGGGAGTTCAGAGTTCACAATGAGCATTGACATTTAACTCTTCTTCCTTTGTGACCAAGTGACAATATTACTTTAACTACAGCATATTAGATTTCAGGCACACCTGTCTGAAGCTCGAAATGTTACATGAATTTTCCTAATATGAGCAAGTATCTCAGGCAAAAAAATATACTGAATAGTCACAACGCCTGCTCCAGCTAAATTTGTTCAAAAAGGAATTTAAAGTGGCAATACTATCACTGAAAATAATAAGATAACGAACACTTAGCTTGACATATTTATTTTTCAAGGTCAATAAATAAATGTAAATACACAAATTTGGAAAAAATCTTAGTAACAGAATGTTTTTAAACAACATTCTGGCTTAAAGTCTTTGTTATTGACACTATTGGAATATTTTTTGATCTGCTTAATGTAGATAAGTCATTATGTTGGTGATCCTCCATCATATGAATTTGTTTGAAGAAGTTAGGCTGCTGCAAAGGAAAAAAAACGGCAACCTTTGCTTTGACATAGAAAATTATCTGAATTTTATACATTAAGTATTAAAATTACTTTTCTGGGCATGACTTTTCTAGAGAATAGAGAAATCTTTAAATTTTCACTTTGCATATTAGAGACCTCCTACCATTCATTACTTCATTATTTTAAAAGGGAAATTGTAACAAAAGTGGAAAAAAAAAAAGAGAGAAAAAGGCATGGAAGAAAAAAGTGATACAAACTGGCCCTTTACTTAGTAAGACATTCTTCCTTTATCCACCTAAACTTCATCCTCGGTTTGTAACAGCTTTATGTGATGACTGGCTCCCGTCACTGCAGCAAGTCTGCTTGAAATAACTTGAAAGCAGCTTTTTAGCAGTGGACTTGTGTTCAGCTACCCTCTCTTACCGGCGTTCTCCAAACACCTGAAACCAGGAATGTCGTATTCCACCTGGCTGCCCTAGGGTTCCCAGGTTACTGTATGCTAATGCACTTACCCAGGCGTACAGCGTGAATACGTAATGTGTCCAGGAGCTTTTGGAAAGCAGCCTTTTTGAAAAGTATCTACAAATTGCTAGATAGAAATTTTTATCAAAAAGGTTTAACAAGAAGGTAATTGTTATTGAGTTAATGGAAGTGGAGGAAGATTTGTGGTTCCCTCAAAATTCAGCAAGTATTCTGTTTCTGTATTCTATAAATACTACAAGACGCAACGTGTTTATTTGGTTCCCATAAATTAGAAAAATCTGTTTTCCAAAAATTCTAAATTAGTGATTTAAAAACCAAAATGTTACACCTGACCACCTTTGCAAACAATCTCAGAGAGCAGCCTAGCTTCTCTCTCACCCTTCAGAAATGTGCTTTTTAAGGATACATGATTTATAAAACAAACAGTGTGTTTTTTAACTACAGTACACCTGCTTAAATATACAAGTGGACTTGTTAAAGTCATGTTAAAGTTCAAGGTACTTCTGGAAAGAAGGCAGATAGTTAGTTATTTTAACTCTGCATTCTTACATAGCATAACAATTATTATAGACCTTAATTTCCTCTCATCATTCACCTGTCATACAGAGAGGTCAATAAATAAGAAGTTATCTGGTCCAGTTTACCTACAAGAGAAAAAATACTAAAAGAAAAAGTTACCTATAAAATTACTTGTTTAACCCTGATAACATCTGAGTTGCCATGCCCAGTTTGTAATTGCAAAAAAGCAAACAATATTCATCTTGCTATTAATAAATGCCCCATTTTCAATAACTTTTTGGATGATGCCTATGAAGTCACATATTCTTGGGGCAAGAGAGCTGGCCAGGAGGTGCAATGATCGCAGTAACACAGTATAAATCTGGGTTCAAAAAAAAGTGAACATACCAGATCCAGAAGCAAAGAAATCTGGACACTTTGAGGAGGCAGTGCCCAGCTGTTATTTGGGCTCTCATGTCATGAAGACTATACCCAGCCTACGATATAGTTACATACCATGTAAGTAAGACAGAATTCTGTTGTGCTAGTGTACAGACTTCAGGAAAAAGCCTTACACAAAACCAATTGCCTCCTTTGTTTAAAGTAGAAGATAAAATAGCTTACTAACTGATGTAACGAGTAATGGATGTCACTATGACACAAAACTTGCCATGATTTGTGTGTTCAGCTACAAGGTGCAGTATTTCTTATGACTAACTCAAAGCACAGCGCATCCAACTGTGATTTGGAATTCCATCTTGAGCAGCACGCACTATGACTTTGAAAGAAGTCTGTATGATTGTAACAAAGTCATCCATCCTCTCTTGAAACGTGAATAAAATCCATGGGGTAATCAGGCACAGGCGGCATGTAACAGGTTTGTCTTCCTTTGTATTCCTTGTTTTTGCTTCTGAGGACATGCACTTGGCTCCAGAGTAAATCCATTTGCTATTACAAGAGAACACAGCTATTCTTCTCCTTTTCTCTCTCTTTCTCTCGAGGCTCTTTACGTTTGCGTTCGTTACTCCCAGATTGTCTTCCACTTGCAGGAGAGGCAGCACCTTGCACCTGCTATGTAGAAAAAATAACAGCTTGAATAAAGCAAACATTGTAGATGCAGTCTGAATTATTACTCTACATTCAAGTTCACAAACAAAAGTTTAACTGTTATGCAAACAGCAGAATTCAGGTAAATATAAACACTCCAGAACTGCCACAACATTTATTATTTCTAAAAAACAAAGTCCGTCAAAAATATATTTCAAGTCCTGTGTGTCCCTCCTATGTGTCAACATATTCAGATTAGTTGGTTCAATAATAAAATTTGTCTTCAAGCATTTTCTGCCACTTCTGTATTACTGTGCTGGATTTTTTTCCTTGTTTGTTTTATAAGAACATAATCCACATTACAGACATTACCAAGTGGAAGTGTTGTTATTGACAGCTAGATATGGCAAAGGAGCAGCTTTTTGTGACTAGAAACTAGATAAGAACTTAGCAAGGCATTTGGTATACAAAAGCAACATGGGTTTTGTTAATTCATAGAATCGTTTTGGTTGGAAGAGACCCTCAGGCTGATTGAGGCCAACCATAACCTAACCAACTCTAGCACTAAACCATGTCCCTTAGCCTTGTCTAAGCACCTTTTACCATCCATTCCAGCAGTTACCCATTCATAGCTGCAAATGAGCATGCTGTTCAGTCCTGTTAAGCACGTTCTTCTTTTCCTTCTGCCTTTTTGCAGCCAGCAGTAGTGAATCTTTGTCCTAGAAGTAGCTACTGTTGATTCTGATTAAGGCAATAAGCAGCGGAAATAACACAACTATCAATTGTCAAAATTCTTGTTTCATGCTTAACAAGCTGTGCTGGTTTTGCTGGGATTGCTTTTCTTCATAGTAGTTAGAGTCCTTTCTTTTTAGGAGCTAGCAGAGTCTCTCTGAGGTGCGGGGCGGGGGGACGGTTAGTATGAGAATAACGTGATAACACACTGAACTTCCCATGGGAAATAGTTGAATCTTCCCTGGGACAGAGTTAATTTTTAATTTCCAGTAGCTGGGCTGTGTTTTGGAGTTGGTATGAAAAGAATGTGAGAATTCAGTGATGTTTTGGCTGTTCTGGAGGAGACACCAAGGGATTTTTCAACTTTCCAGCTGCAGGTGCAGATAGAAGCTGGGAGGGAGCACAACAGGACAGCAGCTAGACTGACGCCCAGGCTGGCCAGTGAGCTGTTCCCATGAGCCGTCTCATGCTCCCTGCTGGCTCAGCCTTTGCTCACTTTGCTCTCTTTGCGGGACCAGCTATTTGGGACCAGGGTGCGCTCTTTTCCAGACTGGCTGTTTGGCACAATTGTGTTCAAGTGCAAACTGCTTTCTGGATCTCTGCTCTTCTGGGATCTGCTGTATGGGACTGATGTTCATGACTAATTGCATTATGTCTCACTTATATATATATATACACATATATATATACACACACACATTATTGTTATTATTATTTTATCTTTGGTGTAATAATAAATTGTTCTTATTTCAAACCAAGAGCTTTTCCCTTCTGTTTTGATGCTCTCCCCCATCTCACTTGGCAGGGCGGGAGCTGAGAGAGCAGCTGTGTGGTCCTAGTTGCTGGCTGGGGTTAAGCCACACACAAGCACATCAGTTAATGGCTCTGAATTGCTTCAGGCCAAAGATACAGTCTTAATGCAGATTACTTTGTACATATTTGTAAATAAAAGCAGTTTTTAAAGTCTCTAGTGGTTAAGAACTCCCTGAATCTAGAACAGTAACTTTCGGTAACTGCCTTTCACACATAAGATTTAGTTATATGGCAATTTGTATACATGCACATGAAGCACATTTTCCCAGCATTTTGAATGCAACTGCTTAATGGGAATGGGGAGGGGACAGAAAGATACACTGGGAAAACTGTTAATTTCCTCATTTGAAACAGGACTCAATGGACTCACATGATATCATAGACTGAAACACATAAAAATGTAAAGCAAACTTCTGCAAGACAAAGACAAAACTTTGACTACTATCAAAAAGCTCTTATTTGAATTCTGTTTTGCAAGTAATGTAAAATATTAGCTAATGCAATCTTTGTAACCTTATGTATTAACTCATTCCAATTTAAAAAGTATGAATGAAACCCTACTTTCGAAGGTTAGGCCCACTTTAAAGTATCAAAGTGGCAGCAATTGCCATATCTGCATACATACTCCAACAGTATAGTGTATTTCTTAAGACTCCTATGTTGATCTTGTCACGTGCTGTAAACGTCAGTCTTATCAGTCTGAAACACTGACAAATGTAGCTGTGTCTATGTAACTATTAGGTTAATACTCTCTAAAACTCATGATCATACTATGTAATAATGCTTTCCTACCTGGACCTGAGCAGCTGCTTGTTCTTGTTCCTGATAGTACTGAGAAGCTCTTCTGTCCTCCTCTTCCTGGAGCTTCTTCGCCAGCTCTAGATCGCTGATTCCTTCGGGGATCTGTTCCCAGTTAATATCTTGATTTTGCTGCTCTTGTTGTAGAGACAATGCCATCAGATAATCCTAAACAATAAACTTGTTTATTAATGCTGTTTCACATAGAAAGTAACCAAGTCACATCAAGTGAATTTCTCAGCACTACCATACCTTTTCCCCCAGCCTCAAATACACTGACCTCACGGAAAGCAAATACATTTACCCACGGAAAGCAGGAATTAGTTTCAGAACCTGTACTGCAGAAAGGCTGAACACAGCTGCTTTACGCTTCTCCTTGCACAGTGCCTATGACACAGCACAAAACCACAAAACCTGATTTAAAAAAAAATTGCTTTCAGGTTTAAATTCCATCACTCAGGCAGCTGTGTGTCAGCCCATAGCAGTTCTAGGTAGAAGATTTTGAAGTTGTCTCTTTGTAACTTACTATTTCTAATTAACACACTGATTTATGCTTGATAAGAGTATCTGCCCCCACTGTACTGAACAGTATTGAGAGTACATCAATAAGGAACACTAATTCCTAAACAGATGAGAAAATAATCAAAGTGTAGTTTCAGAAATATCCAGAGAACAACTCCAGACATTACAAGCCCTGTTATCTCTGCCAGATTCTTTATTCTACAAACGATACAGTGCTTGAATTTATTAAAAAGCATCTGCTTATTCTTTTTTTTCCTCCAGTATTTAAAAGCATAAATGATAATTATTATAAACTTATTTTGCTTATTCAGAATGTAAGATTTCTTGCTAGGTGTTTACGCATTAACTGGTATAAATAAGTCCTGTCTCAGACATGACTTCTGGAAACTATTATATGTAGTTAGGAATAACAAATAACCACCATTACACGCAATCTGCTATGGCTTTTGTCTTACATTCAGCAAAGTGAGCATCAGAAGACAAAGTTCAGCTGCGAAAATATTTCCATATACAAGGTGTGACATTTTACCTGAGTGAGTTCTTTGCAGAAGTAGATTCTGCGAGTTTAAAATTGGATTTTCCAAACTACTCATGGTTGGTCCTACTCTTCCTCCCTTAAAATCATGCTAACACTTCAAAGTAGCACTTTTGAGAACCCCAACCAAAGTAGCTAAAGAATTTTTTATAGTCCTATATATGCATGAGTACACATACATATCTGTCTCAGTATACATATGAGTAAAAATAAGTAGTAATTGTTATATATAGTCACAAGCAAACAGAAGAATACAATAGAGAGACAGAAATCCAGTACTTGATCTATTTGATCCTGCTGCCCTCTGTAGACAGTTTCAGGGTCTGATGGAGGCCGTAGGTGGAATTCAGAGTCACAGAAATTTCCGTCACCATCCACATTGTGTAAGCTTTCCCAAACAACTTTCTCTTCTGTAAGAAAGCCCTGGTCTGTCACCAGCAGGTAAAGCTGACCCTATGCAGAAGAATAAAGAAAACCTGTAAAACTAAAACAATTTTTTTTTAATCTGATGTAATTAGCAGAAATGATTGGCTAATACAACTGTTGCATTCCAGAAAAACATTAATTCAGATTTTTTTAGCAAGTTTAAAATTTAAATGAATCAGTATACAGCATTAAAACACTGGATACTAGTATTCATTGCTAAATTATAGCCACACTTAATTTCTGTATTCCATCTTGTAATTTTTCATTATTAATGCAAGTTCATATTGACTAAAAATTCATATAAAACATTAACATATACCTTGATAACTCATTGGAAACATACCAAAAGAATATATGTCAAGAGTGCCAATGTAAATTTTAAATCCCAGGACAAATCACATTAAATTCCAAAGGCAAGATCTGGAGACAAAGGTGATCTTTCCAAATAATCCAAGAGGCATTACCTCAAAACAACTGCATCTCAAACTTCATGTTTTACAATGGGTTTTGATGAAATTTGAGGTTTATTTCAATTGAAAAAACTGAATTTAATATTCTTGCTATCACTTGTCACCAATAACTACTTTTGCTGGATTTTAGCCTTCTTACAGTTCCACAAGGCCAAATTTCTTGATTGCAAACTCTGAAATTATAAAATGGGCTGGTCTGGCAGTGAAAGAGACCATACTAACAAGTCCAGAAGCCAAGGAACAAGAAGGACGAAACACAAGCTGAGGTTGAAGGAATGGGAGAGGAGCTGGAATTAAAAGGAAATTATAAAAGCAGATCTCAGGTTACAGGAGATTGTGCTGCATGTTTGAGGGAGAGCAAAGCAGCACAAAAATCCATGTTTAAATTTCAATTTAAATTCTATTTTAATCTTATCTTACCCTTTTTATAATGTTTTTTAGAACTATACTCCTAAGCAAGAACGACCATACAGCACACTCAGACTGAAGCTTCCATTAATATTACTGAATGTGCCAGATCAAGATATTCAACACAAAACCTGTTGACATTTTTTAGCTGTAAAAAACCACAAACAAGCAAACAAAAACAAACCACAAAGCGGTTTATTGTGACATCCACAAAACCTTTCTATTTGTATCACAGCAGACAAAGGGTTCTCAAAGATGACCATGCTAAAGATGTGCCAAACTGCGCCAAAACACAAGGGGCAGTTCCTGTGCTAATGATTTCATAGACTGAACAAGCAAAAAATGAAAACATCGACCCTATTCAACAAGTCCAGAACCACCTCACTCGTTTCTTTCAAGTCATTAAAAGACTGTCTATAAGAGATACTGAAATTAAAATCCGATCTCTTGAATCCTAAGTTTCTAGCCATCCCTTCTGCAGCTGGTAGGTCATACAATATAACAAAAACACTATTTGAAGATTCACATGCAGCAACTTCTCTAATACCACAAGATACGCTTATACAAAAGGCCAAAATGAACAGATAAAAGACTCAAAGGACATTACTATATGTTCAAGCTTTGGAATGGCTGTGCCTCCAGCACAGGTGGGCTTACAGACATAAATACAACAGTGAGAAGCAAGTCTAGTCACATAACATGACCTAAGGAACCATCTTTCCCTCAGAAACCTGCCTAAGAACTGAATGCTACTTCTGATGCTTAAAAATCATCCAAAGAAAGTTAAAGGAAATAATTTCATCACATTTCCAATTTGCACAGAACACCCACTTCACAGCATCTCATGTATCAGAAGTCTTTAAAAAGATGTAAAAAAAAAAAAAGAAAGAATCATAGGATCTTGAAGGTAAGTGAAACCTTTGAAATTTTATTTTGACCAGTACATTGATTCAAACAAAACCTAAAAAGAAAAAGGAAGGAGTGTCAAGTTTTCCTATATTATGCTATACATTATGAATTACTTTTTAAACAACTCCTAAAGAATGTAGCTTAGTAATAATGTTAATGATTTCATTGTCTCCCAACTACTGTGAGCTGAACTTTTCACACACAAATATTGAAGTGTATTGTTACCTTGATGGGATTAGAATCTAATATCTGTCATTCAAAAACATTTTAAAGCTAACACTTGTTTGAATGGAGAACTGTTTCAATCTTAAATAAAACTCATATTCTTCCTTTCTGTTTTTAGGAGTTCCTCAGTTGAACTATACCTAAACACTTATTTTTATAATGTTGTCTTAGAGTAAATAAAAGCACCATTTAAATACAGGTCCCTAATGAAAGGCAATAAACCGCATTATGTATCACCACATCACCTAAACAACACCATCCCAATTCCAATGCCAATTGTGTATTTTAAAATCAAGCTGCTTCACTTAAACAAAACCTAATCAACGAACAACCACAGGCTCCTCAGAGCTTGCAAAGAGACAGAGTTCCTTTTCACTTTACTGGAATGAAAGAACAATGGGAAAAAACAGATCAAAGATCCAAAGTCACCTTTCGCTTTTTGTTTTATATCAAATCCTCTTATTTCTACTTCAGATTGGTACAATTTTATAGAATTTCAAAAAAAAAAAACCCCATATTCCCAAGGGCTCTCATAATATTGCTAATATTCACGTAATTTTTGGTAATAATGGTAGGAACTCCCAGTTTCATATACAAAGCAAGTCAGCCCTTTTTGTATTAGGGGCAATGTCACTACTCATCCCTGCAAAAGATCTGTCTTCCTCGAACCTTAACGGTTTTGTTCCAAGCAAACAGTTTGCAACAAGCAAACTGAGGCCACACCTACAGACTGGTTTTCCAGGCAGTGTTTTAATGCCATGCATGTTCTCTTCCCAGTCTCCTGAAGGCTCACAGGCCAAATTCACTGGCACACCCAAATTCCACTGAGGGGATCTGTGATATGAGAAAATCTGTTTATCATATGACCTCCATGCCGCCCCTCATTTGAACTAAGTACCAACATGCCTGGTGTCAGGAACCAGCCACCGTTCTCCAGCACGTACCAGATGACGAGGATCAGTCGAGCAGTTTTACACCACATTTGTAGCCTACCTCCTGCACTTCAGCTCCACACAGTGCAACACACAGGGACAGAAAGGGAAAGATGGACCAGAGCGACAGATCAGTAGGAATTAAATTAATAAAATTAAAGCTAAAGCAGGACGATCAGCACACTAAGGTCATGCAATTCAGCTAATGACTGTATGTAAGTACGCTTCGCAAGTACACCTTGCCAAGAACAATACCATACTTTATAAAACAAATGGGTTCCTAATGTCATAAAATCCTAACTGGGCATTTCTACAGTACTAACAGCTTATCTTTTGCTTTTAAACAGTTAGGGGTTTTTTTGGTTTTGTTCTTTATTTGTTTGGGTTTTTAAAAAAAAAAAAACAACACACAGTCTGAGGGGTTAACACTGTCCCCAAAAATGCTAGCACATAATATATAGCAATAATATCTACTAATAGCTGTTATTAATAGGGAATAAAACAATAAAAGAAAGTCTCAAGTGCATAACTGTTAAGAATAACTATTCATCCTAAGAATAAAGATCTAGATATTGCAGACCAATGCCCAGATTTTATAGTTTCACATATAAAAAGCTTGAAATAAAGTCAAGGATAAAAGTAGGGCTGTTCTCCTGAAGAATGATCTCAGTCTTCTTGTTTGCACAAAAAAACCTCTCTGAAATGCAAACAGACGTAGGATGCCAGTGATGTTACTGGTTACAAGACCTCCTTTCCTGAGTTAATTTAATGACCAGATTAAGTAATTAAAATTAATGCTTTTAAACTACTTGTTCTGATGCCAATTACCAAATTTAAAGCCATTTAGAAAACTGAAAAGAGAAATCAAACACCTGTCCAATAGCTTTATACAGTAAAGACAAACAGATTAAGCCTTTTTATTTAAAGTCTATGTAAACATTCTCTTGGACTTCTGGATCAGACCCCTTGGGTTTTATGAAGGAGTTTGATGTTGATGTGAATGAGCACTATTATTCTGAGACGAATCTAATGTATCTGAATGTTTTAGCCATCAGAGAAAATTCAGAACTTTTTTTAAAAGTATACACAATTGGATTCAACAGAGTAACCCCCCAGAATAAAAACTGGACACTTAATAAGAAATGGAAAAAAAATATTTAAATATGTTTTCAAGAAGTTATACACATTGCCTCTACTGTGCCAAACTCAGACATCATCTTAAATGCCCAAGGAAAAAGTGCAATTATTGCTATGAAATATACTTTGTATTTGGATAAGAATCCGTGTTGAGTTCTGGAACGGAAACCCAACATTTATAACTAGAAAACATAACTGCGACACGCATACTTAAAAATCTAAACAGGTGTCTTGTTAGTTTTTGGTAAAGAAAATAGGTTGCATTACAGTCACATCAGTGGGGAAAAACATTCCAACTGAACTAAGTTATTCTTACCAAACTGATCCCCTCTTTACAGTCCTGTTTTTCCTTGATCTAGGGAATTATCATTTCATGTATTTATTATCTGTGTAGTGAAAAGCAAAGGCAGAAAAAAAATCACATCTTTAACTGCTGAAAATGCTTACTGTGTAATCACACCAGCCAAGACTACTCATATGCAACTAAAGGGATTGGAAAAAGAATAAACATCTACTTGGGCAAACGGACAAATAATAGTGAAAGATATTAAGAATATAATAACTGAACTGCCATTACTATCTAGCACTGACCATACTTAAACAGATGTGTAATATATTACGGAACTGCCATATTTGCTTTTCTTTCATATATAATAAAGAAATATTTTAAAATGTTATATAATTTTAATATAAACACAATCCTAATACTCACAGAAATTACAACATTGTATTATGCGAATTTCATTCCGTTTTCAGAAGAGGAATAATTTAATTATTCAAGACTACATTATATAATATAAACTGAGTAAACAATTATAACTGAACCAGTGGTCTATTCTGAAATGCAGTCTGTGAATGTTCATAATCATATTGTGGTATCAACTCAGCAGCTTCAAAAAAAGCAACAGCAAAGTCGTTAGAGGAAGATTACTTCAAAACTTTTCATAGTAATCTCTGAAAAAACTCACTGCCATCATTCTTCTTCTATTGTCACTTTATTCCTCAGCTTCCATAATTTTAAAGTGAATGTTGTATCTAAAATAGATAAATTGTTTCTGAATGAGCCCTTTCCATTTAACTCTTACTCCCACAGTCTGGAATTTGGAAGATACATAAAACTGGCACAATAGCTACCTGCCTGAAGATTAACCTTTTAGAAGCGTTCAGGTGTTAAACTGAATGAGAATATTTCAAAACAGTAACAAATATTTTCAAATACAGTGACAGTGAAATAAAAAGTTTTCCCCTTTTGCTCTTTCTCTTGTTCATTAGTCAAATACATTTTAAAATAAATATTTTTGAAAGTGTTCTAATACAATTTCTCTCCTATTATTGTCCAACTCAAAGCCCAAAGTATTATTAATATCTTCATTCCCACAACGAGTGTAGAAATGCCTTTTAAATACCTGCTGGAAGAGACTGTTAAGAAGAATTTGCTTACAGTCCATAACAGCATTGATACCTCCATAATCTACTCCATGTATTTGGGATACTGCTGTATGTTCATAACCATTCTACTGCTGATCTTGCAAGAAGTATTTAAGAGTAAAAAAACCAAATCAAAACAAACCCCACTATTTTATTATTGTTAATTTAGTAACAATTTAAAAATAATATTAAAAAGAAAGCCAGGTTTGTGAGGAGTCACTCCAGTTCCCTTCCTTACAAAGAGCCACTGGACACAAAGGCAGCATGAGCAGATTAACCAGCCTAACAATCAACCGCATTGGGCACCAGTACACCCAGCGCTTCCAAGAGGTTCTTGCCACTATGCAACATTTTGTAACAGCACCCTATGAAAAAATGTTCAAGGCACAGATGGAGGAATTCAGAATACTGCACTGTTTATTCACACTTCCATGTAACTCTCATTTCAGTAAAACAGCCCTCTGTAATAAGCAATCCCAAACCAAGGTAAAGATCCTTTGATCTGACAGCAGAAAGCCACTCTAAACTCAGTGTAATCGGATGAAGTGTTGCCAGTGTTAGTAAATCTTCTCTTTTCAAATTGATACTGTGTTTCAAATCATAAATACTTCAAAGGCTTTTTGGGGTTTTTTTTTTTTGAGATTGTTCCCCCCACTGCGCCCTGTAATGAAAGCAACCACGAAACAACGTACAAGTCTACAGGACAAACCACTACCAACTATTTCAAGAGCTAAATTAAGAAAAATGGAGACAAGCAAAACTATACCTCTTGAAATTGTGACATAATGAGGTTCATCAGGAAGGATAACAATTGTATTTTTAAACATAAACACACATATTCCATAACTTCTTTCTAAACAGAAGGTGGAGAAAGATCCTTTCACCTGTACTACTGCTTTAAGAGAATATCATTGTACGTAGATCTAGAAAAAATCTTAGATGTGCTCTACGAAGCTATTAGGAAACCAAACGTGTTACCTATATGTAGAGTTGATCATTATTTATCAGGACTATTCAGAGCTTTAGCTCACCTTATGGGTAGTTATTCAAACTGAAGATAAGCATTGACAGTCAGGATTAACAGAGGAATAAAAAAGGACTAGCACTGCCAAAGGGAAAGCTTAGTGTAATACACATGAAGTATATGACATTACCATATAACAGATGGCAAAAACAGTGCTTCCTTAACATTTTTGTATGTCACACATGCCCTTTTTTTGCATTTATTACCACTATTCATAAATGCAAGTGTTCATATAACAGATAATCAAATTATAATGTCAAGAGTTCTATACAAAGGTAAAAAAGTCATACATATGTTTGAGAGAAATGTCTAAGCATGATGTGACATTGCAAGCCAATGAAAAGTTTACTTCAAGATATTCACATTTATCACTGAAGACAAGGGAATGATTAAATCTTAGGAGACAATCTGGCCATGCCCCTTTCCACCTAAGTCAGATACATAAAAGTACACTGTCATCTTAGTAAAGGCAAAGTTGTCACAGAAGGAAGGTGCTTTGTGACTGTAAACTTGACAAGCCAGATTCTCCATTCCACAAACGAAGGAATCTCAGAAGCATTAACCAAGTTGTCACTTGCTTTTCATTTCCTGAAGTAAATACTACTTTCACAGTTCTCACCATTTTGCTTCCCTAGTTTCAGATTTTAAAAAATAATCTTCCCTAACAAAGGGAACCAATATCACAGCTCATCGCAACTTCTCCCAGTGTCTGGTTTCTTGTACACCATTATGGAGCTGCTCATCTAGTGCCCCAAGTGTAAAGCAAAGTTTAATATTCTGAGAAACATGAAATTAAATAAAATCATTAACCTTATCATTCCCAATCACAAACTGCAAGTCAATTTAAACCATGTAAGAAACGTATGTCATTATACATAACCACAAAGGGAGTTAACACAAGGAGCAAACTGAACATAAAGGGAAGAGCTACATGAGGATTTACAGTGATAATGCATCCTAATATCTTAAACACTGTAATAAATAATTCACAAATAACACTTGTTACAGATCTTACATTCACCATAAGTCATACTTACATTCAACAACTGGAATTTGTATTTCAAAACAGGTGAAAACCAAAATTTGCTTTGAAATGAGAATGCAAACAACAACAGTCAAGACAAAAACGTTGAATATACCTTGTATTTGGTCATGGTGCTAAAATGGTTGTTCCTGAAGAACACACAAAGTTCTCCTTCCTGGACAGCTGAAGTCAATTCACACAGTCCATGGTATGTCAACTGTGTAGCTGTGTTATTTAGAAATTGCTCAGCTACAAATCCTACAAAAGCAATACACAGTTATATACATCTAATATAGAAAATCTTGTTACAATGGTAATATTTTTCCTACCTTCTCCCTACCAAGATGCCCCCTTATTACCACAAATCTAAGGGAACATATTCAGTGGACAAAACAAGTTCAAAGTTCTAAACCCGCAGCGTTATAGATAAGTGGCTATAGCCACTTCTAACATTACTGATTTTTTCCTTGTCATGTAGAGAACTCACGTTCTAATTATAGTAGATAGCATATAGCGAAGTAGAAATGTGAATGCTGCCCATAATACTTTTTCATAAAAGGAAGTTCTCTTCAGCTTTTTAAAAAGTCTATTTGATGGACCAAGAGAATGAGGCTGATCCTTGGTGTGGAAATTGCATC
The DNA here is from genome assembly GCF_963082525.1 of Nesoenas mayeri. Taxonomy (NCBI): domain Eukaryota; kingdom Metazoa; phylum Chordata; class Aves; order Columbiformes; family Columbidae; genus Nesoenas; species Nesoenas mayeri. Next base: position 14,573,985 of record NC_137563.1, on the reverse strand, counting down.
AGAGAAGTTTAGAAGACAAGCACAGCACTGTCAGCTTGCCCAGGCAAAGAAGTTCAGCAGACAGAATGCAGCTTTTCACACTTGTATCTCTGCACGTTGAGACCCACATACAAAATAGGTAACTAAGATTTGACAGGGAAGATACTTTGATAAAGCATAAAAAACATTTACGCACCTTCACTAACGAGTTCACTGTTGTCTGACTGTTTACAAGAAATTATCTTCTCCACTAGCTGATTGTAACTGCAGTTACCAACTGCTTTTACTATGTCAGCAACCTGGAGCAGGAAGGAAGAGCACACAAAACAGAGAACTTAACCTTTGTGAAGAACAAAACACAACTGTAAGCCTATGGCACTTACTCGTAAGAAAATAAGAAGAGTTTCAAAGAGAGGACATTATCAACCTGAAAACAGTAGGCCAAGAAGTTTTAGCCCACACTGTTACACATTTTGATCTCGGATCAAAATGTCTTGGATCTCATTTTAAATCCTTAAGTTAATGCTTAACATCACAAACTGTTGCTGAAGTGGACAGAGGAGAGAATGGGGCATCAGTTGGCTCAGGTGGGTCAGGAGGAAGTCCAAGGGGATAAGTGAAGAGCAACTTTCACGAACAAGGCATAAAAAGGAAAAACCAACCTAAGGCACGACTATTCCAGCCAAACCCGACAGTTTCTCTTTAAGTAAACAGTACCAGTTTACTGTTTATTAAATAATGTCATTAAAAATAAATTATATGCTTGTTAAAGATGCAGTTCTCTCTAATTGCTTCTATAATAACATCCTCGGTTCTCAAAAGCAGTAATTAGTAAATCAGAATTAAAGGAGGAAAGTAACCTTGCCTTCCTTCCAAGTGCCCCCTACCAAGCTTTCCGAAACAATGACTGGGACACCACATCTGGCAACTTCCTACCTTCCTCAGAACAGCAATTCTTATTTACATGGTCATAAATTCAGCACAGAAGGTTTTAAAAGTTAGCATGACTACAGGCATAGTCTCTGTAAAGCTACCGCACTAAAAAACATTACAGCCTGTATTCACCCCTCTTTGAGAAAAATCCAATTTTTCTGACTACATTTTAAAAATCCATTATTATTATTATTATTTACTCCAGTTAAAATTCTGAAGTATCCCCCCTCCCCCCAATAAAATTCAAAATAACTTATATAGTTTTGAATTATTAAAAAAAATAAGTTACCTGAGGGTCCACTAACCATCCATGGTACAAGGGGATATCAAGAAGATCAAACACTATGCATTCAGGCGTGTATTCAAATACTCGTACACCTGTAAACTTCACATTGACATCCAGACCTGTCTGTAACTTATGCAGAATTGCCATTGCGTCACTCATATTCTGAAAGCAGCATAAAAACAACAAAAAAACCACAGATGACCAAACAGAGCTTTGTATACTTGGTGGTTACTCTTGTAACCCTTCATCATTTTATAGTCATCAATCCAACATTAAAAAAAAAAAAAATTATAGAAGCAGAAATTAGCTAAACAACTGTTTCAACGCATATTCAAATTAATCATTCTCATTGTGCCAGAAGAGATCTGCAAAATAAGTCTCCCTCCGATCAACTGTATCTGATTGTTTCTTCTTCCACACTCCTAAGCTGCTTTTAGGCAGTGCCTATTTCTTTTAGCTCCATTTACCACAGCCCCAAACCAGATGTTTGCAAGAAGAACTGGATTATAAAGGAATCTCTAAGGGACTCTCTTGAGGTTTCTTCTCCCCTTTTAAGTCCTGCCTTATGAGTCAGGCAGAAGTAATTGCCACCACATAACAAATAAACGAAGCAACAGATCTACACAGTTCTACTTGCCAACCCTAATTTGAAGGTTCAGTACTTCAAGTGGTGAACAGCAATGAAGAATCTTGGCTTCTTTGTTTCACAAGAGAAGTTTTGCAATCTTATTTTGGTGATACCTTTAAATGGCCTGTAGATTGTACTGTGGAAACAAGTCATGAAAGAAGCACTTCTTATAGTAGTGATCCCAATGGAATCTTAAGGGGAATTATCAATTTATGAAGATCCAATCACACAAAGCAAAGATGAGACAAGGAAGAAGTGCTTCGTGAGACAGTTCTCCTGAAATGACATGCAGGAAAACTCATTTTCCACTAAGTGGAAGGAATCCACAAAAGGTATCATCAGAAGGTATTTGCAGTATTTGCAAAAGATTCAGGGAAACTGAAATGCCTTTTTTTTTGGCGGGGGGGGGGGGGGGGGGAGTAGTGGTGTGCTTGGTTTTAATTTTGTTTTGTTCTTTTTGTTTGTTTTCCTCATTTTTGCAATATTCTGTTGCTTAAGTGGAACTCCCTCAGGATTGCAACAATGGGGAAAAAAAGCATTACAAAAACCAGAAATACAGATTGGAACAGAGATGGAGACAGAAGAGACTCACAGACTAAAAGCACTGACTGTTAGAGACAGTTGCCTCTGTGTTGTCTTCTTTTAATGATAAGACAGTTAACAGCAAGAACCACAATTAATGGAACCAATAAGGGAAGACAAAAAACTGAGAATACGGATGACTGACTATAAAAGATGAATAATGCGAAAACTATTAAAGAGCTAAGTAGGCCAACAAGGCCTAAGTGGGGTACATAGTGATGAGTTATTTTACCAAATTAAAAGCACCTGATGAAATGCAGGAAATTTACAAATAAATGGATCTGTTAAACAATAACCAATAAATTAACTTGAACATTCATGTGATGGAGCCTGGCTGTCCTGGAGGTGGCTGAACACCTGCCTGCCTGTGGGAAGTGGTGAATGAATCCCCTGATTGGCTTTACTTATTAAACTGTCTTTATCTCAGCCCATGAGTTTTCCCACTTTTACTCTTCTTAGTCTCTCCTCCACCCCACCAGGCAGTGGCAGGGGGAGAGAGAGTGAGTGAGTGGCTGTGTGGCACATAGTTGCCAGCTGGGGTTAAACCACAACATTAAAGAAAAAGTTTTAGTTCCTTCAGACATAAGCAACTGTATTTTAGGAGCAGTTCCTCACCTGCTCATAATTTAGACGCTGAATCTCAGATATCTCTTTAGGCTTTGCATCAAGAATGTAGTCTCCTAAAAAAAAGTGGAAAAAAAATTAAGTTTATTCCACAAAGCGTCAACACTTCTATGAAAACTTCTGACCGAAGCTGACTGATCATAAATATTACCACTGAAATTTTTTATCAAAGTAATGAGAACACTTTGTTTTATAACCTGAGTTATAATTATGGACTAAATTATATACAAAACACAGTAAGATCATATTAAAAAAAACAAAATGCAAATGGCCAATGTTGTTAGTAAAGCAGCATTTCATAATCTCTTGGGGTATCACACCAATCTCTTAATTAGTCAGAAATTTACCTCCCACTGTGCCTCAACATAAAAATACAAAAAGGTCAAACTGTTCACAATAAGTAACTGCATAACACAATTTAAAAATGCAACCACTTATCCTGACTGATACTATGAATATTCTGGCAAACATTTCCACACACCAATAATTCTGAAATGCTTGTATTCCATCTATGTCAACAACACAAAGGCCATTAATCAGTTAATCAACATACTGGGGTTCAAGATTCATAGCATTTTTTGTGACTACTATTCATAAGCTGCCTCTCCAAAATTTTTCAGATTTTCACTTCAATGCTTTTCATATTTATTCCCTTGCTCCACTCCTAAAAAAAAAAAAAAAGTTTCTACTCCAAGAAAAATACCAATTCAGGTTTCCAAATTTACCATCTTTTAAGTTAAGATTGTTCAAATGGTTGAAAAGCTTTTCTTTTTTCATTTTTTTTAAGCTGCAGAAGAACCACTTGGCAACTGCTAATCCTGTCGACTGAATAGAAACCTAACTAATCTGAGATGGTAATTTTGTTATTCATTTTAATAAGGTAATTTCAGAAGCTAATATACACCTGCAAACATTTAGCCAACTGTGAGTATGCAGTGACTTCAGGCAGTATTATTCTATCAATACGACAAAATGTTTAGACACAGACAGCGAGATATCTTAAGACTTTTTTTTTTTAATTATGTAATTAACTTTTTCTTCCACTGAAAGACTGAGTGGCATGCTTTTGAAAAGAACAAGCTACATTCTTTGCAAGAAAAAAAAATAAAAAGAAAATATAGTAAGGTGTTTTTTCTCCTGCTTAAGAAAAAACAAACCTAGTCTATTAACCACAAATGTTTTCTATTTTTTAGGCTACGAAGGGAAAGAACTGTGGTACATGTAGCTCAAGTACTATCACAACTGCACTTTTAGCAACTAGATCATTGTGGGCTATTGAAGGTACAGACTTGTCAGATGGAAACAGCAGCAGTTTTGCTAAACAGTGAATCTGATAAGGGAGTAGCACCTGCAAATGAGGCCCAAATCACTGTGATGACTAAGTTAACTTTTTCCTGTTATTTTAGTTGGGTTATACTACCAAGGATTACTTACTACTGACAAAGGCACAGCTGACTTACTACACTATTTGAATTATAACAAAAAAAGAGACATAAATAAGTTTAAATCTACTAATGTGTTGGTGGACTAAGCCATACCAACTGCATCACTAGACTAACCACTTAGGAAAGCAGCACAGAAAGCTTTTAAAAGCAGTTAAGGAAAAACAGGAGTAAATGAATACCATAAGTAGTTTTCTTGAAGCATGCATTCAAGTAAAGCAGAATAAAACAATAAGTAAATAAAACAGTCCTCCTATACTACTCATTAATAAGTATAACATATAATTGAAAATGACTAACCTAAGTATTCCATCAGCTGTTCGGCTGTTATGATTTCCATCATTGGTGGCAGCTTAATCTGTGAAAGCAAAAGTAAATCCTCTTTAAAATGTCAAAACAATACAACTTAGAAAGTATCAATAAGGTATTTCTAGACAGAATTCTTCTGATCACATTTGCCTGGCCAATATAGAAGAGCATTAGCGTACTTAGACAAGAACCTTCCCAGGACCTCCACTAAACAACAGCTACAAAAGGAGGTTAAAAAAAGGCATTTTGGATTTTAGAGCAACCACACACACACAGTGCTTTCTCTTGCTTGCAGCTCTCTGCGTAGTGCTTCCTACTCATACCAAAACATCTCACCAGCATCCCCCTCAACTTTCCAGTTCTCACTGCACCAGCTCAGCCAGGATGAACAGACTGGAAACTGTAGCTACACTTAGCTAAGAAAATTTCACCTTATTCAGCAAAGTCTTTGACTCCATGCCTTCATTATACCTCCTAACCAAGTTCTAACTCAAAACTCCTGCATACAGGCAAGAGGCTGTAGAGAATCAGGTGCAGCAGCTGCTGGGGCAGGGAAGCCAGGACTCCCACAGGCAGGAGGAAATGACCTCCAGCCCCATCCCACGCTCACATCTCCGGGGTTTGGTTTAACTCCCACTCTTCAGAAGGGCTTAAAAAAAAAATAATAAGCGATATAGTCCTGCATAGAAGCTAACACTTAAAAAAATACTATGCATATGGAAATGGACCATGCAAATTTCTAATGGCTTATTATTTATAGGCTCAGAACATGTTGATCTAAAATATACAATTCCCCTGAATTCAGCACTATGGACAAAAAACAATTAATACTCCCTGCAAATACTTACCTCTTCCCTTGTGGGAACAGCTTCATCAACTTATCACACAACAGCCTGACAGTACCTGCTGCCACGCAATAACCTTGCCCTGTCCCCTGACCCTGGCTTCCCCGGTGCCTCGGAGCAAGCCGCCTGTTCTGAACGGCCCGGGGCTGGCTGCTCTGCCAGCCCCGCTCACCCACAGCCCGGGCAGGATGGGCCAAGGCCCTGCGGAGCGCTCAGCAGCCGCTCAGCAGCAGCTCACCTTGGGAGGCTGAGCCAGCTCATCTGAGCAATCTGTGCAAGTTCTGGCCATAAGGAGGGTTAGCTCAGTAACAAGAAAAGGCCAATCACATGCGAAGAGCCAATGCCAGAACTCAGACCAGGCGCTACCGCTGCAGATTCCAACAAATCAAATGGATATCAGCAGGAACATACTGTCCTCAGTGCCTCAAAAAAAAGGTCATTTTTATTATAACCTCAAACTAAAAATTTCTAACTAGAAATTTTTTACACTACCTCTTATTTACACCTCAGTTTGGATACATCTAAGCATAAATGTCTATATAACATTTACTTACATAATTGTTACAATCACCTAAAGAGGTAATTCATGCAGCTCTAAAAGTTACCGAAATTTTAGTAGAACTAGGCACGTAGGGAACACAGCTCCCAAAACTTTCCATTAGCTGAGAGGACTGTGACAGAAGAAACTTTTAAAGAGGATGCCAAATACACTACTGGGATTATTCTCCTACATAAAAAGCTGTAAAGTCAAGATATTCCATATGCACTCACTTCTCAAGACAATAGTAATATTATTTAGATTTCTATCACATTATGTTTTCCCTTAGGCTTATTTTATGGTCCCAAACAATGTTTTTTTCTGTTCCCTGGATATTTCGAGTACGTAATTTCTGTGCAGTGCATTAAGGCACACGGAGTTCTTCAGCTATATGACATAACATCCTACCTAAGAAACACAAAGCAGGATTACATGGCACCCTTATTAAGCTTTTAGCATTTGATGGCAGCCATGGAGTCCATCCTGAAAAAGGTTACCCCCATAAAATTACAGTTTAACACAATGACAGAAGATATTAGAAAGTGGTGCATGAACTACACCTAAGAAAGATCACAAAAAGTATTTAGAAAAGCAAGCTTTGCATTGCTAACCTTAATTACATCATGAGCCACAGGTCTGAGGAAAAACTGAGCAGTCTTCATATTTAAACAAGCTGAAAGACAGTGTCCTATGCTACTCCAAGAGATAACCCATGCTTGTACATACATCTTTAAATTTTGTTTCAATACTCCTGCTTTCATTTCCATCACAGAAGTCTAAATAGTTACCACATTGTTTTGCTCAAAAGTTACTTTTTCAAGTTGGTATCATACTGCTTTTGTTTTCTTTTTACTCAGAAGAACATTTCTGTATCTCCCTGTAAGCAGAACTCCTAGGCTCTATCGCCTAAAGGCTAAACTGCAAGTTAAGCTTATACAGGCAGTCTGCAAAAACACTTCAAAAGCAAAGCAATTTCATAACTGTAACATTTAGAAGCACAGCTCCTACAACCTGCCAATTTAAAGCTATATGTCCACACTCCTTTGAAAGTAGTAGATAGTAGAGGAGTAGAAGCTTGCATCTTGAGCAGCTGAAATACCTGAAAAGGGGAGTTCTCCTTAATATCTCCAAATGTCAATCTGAGTTTTTATGCATAAACTTTTCTGTGATTATTGCCCACATACCCTCTCTGAAGGCTTCCCACTTATTACTAGGCAGTAAATAAAGATTGTGGTTCTAAGCACATTGATTATGTGCCATTTCTCATAAACAATCATGTGAATTCAACTTTCACTTGTGCACAAGCACTGTTGATACACAGTATTTGATCTCAAGGTTATCACTCCCATTCTGGAATAAGAGAAGCATGTAATTTGCCACATGAAGGAAAGTGCTCATGAAAACCTAAAAACTAGTGTTGTAACTACTGTTCCTCAACTTTGAGTACTTGCATGTATTCTCTGAAGTTATTTGAGACCATATCTACCTACAGATGAGCAAAATTCTCAACCTTGTCAGGACAGAGTTCTGAGAAAGGAAGTTGGTGGCTGATAAAAAGGAAGAGACCCCAAATCTTCACTGTTCACCTTCTTATTCTCTGTTGTGATTTTACTTCCCCTCCTCATCTCCTCCTTACTCCATTTTTTTTCCCTGCCACATAGCTTCTTTTCACCCAACATAAACTATGGTATTCTTTCTCTGCTTTCACATATTTTCATTTCTTGGTCTGCTTCCTTGTTGCCAAATTATAGTTAGCTGACCCAATCTAGTGTTGATCTTGGGTCAGGAGAAGTGTCAGGATGTGGATGTCCGTCCTCAGCTTCAGTATGTAGCCAGCTACCGTCAATGGTGTGCAGATGAGCTGCCAATAAGCTTGCCATGCCAAGCTATGCCAACATGGCTCTTGAGTACAAACTGTGGAAAAGAAAGGCTAATTTGGAGAGGCACTAATTAGGATAAACCAATTATAAGCAACCAGCTAACAGGAAAACCCTCGAACACATAAATAATAAGTCCTGTGATGGCAGTTTCTCCAATTTAGCTGCTTGTCTGCAACCCATGTAAATTCAGCTGAAGTTTTACATAGACAGAATTACAGAAAACCCATACTGTAATTGTAGCAGTAAGACATGGTAGAGCATTCCCAAGAGGCATTCTGATTTTCAACTACTTATAAAACTGGATATCACCTTCATTCTCACTGATGTAATATCTGATCAAAGCAGAATGCCAGTTAAAATTCTGGATGGAGGACATTAGAAGAACGCAATCATATTTAAGGTGCAAAGGATGAATGCTAAAGAACAAAACCTCCAAAAACTTAAATTCAAATAACAAGAACAGCGGTGTGCCATTGATATGCTTTCATTGAACGAAAGGTTAAAAAGGAAAATCCTGTAACTAGCTGTTTCTTTTAACACATCAGCACAAGGAATAAGGAATAAGTTGTCCAAAGCTTTACACTCACCAATAGATGTTACAGGAAGCACAGAAAGCAAATGTTAAGTATTGAAGTCTAAGACAACCTTCACACCTTCTTGAGGATGGCAAAACCTACATAAGGCATACCTCAAAATCACACACAACTTCTCTGCAGTGCTTTCAGCAATGGCTAACTAGCTACATCACTGTAGCCACAGTTTTCCTGAACTTGATGTATGAGCTGCTCTGCTCAGGAAAACATACAGACACTGTAACTCGAAACAAATCATTAATCTTCTGGAAAGTTACCTTCCTATAAACAAATTTATTCTTATAATATTATTTCCACTTTGGCCTTTTCCTACATCACCTGTTACACCTATAAACAACCTTCTACCCTTTCAATAGCAAATTTCTTCCCCTTATTACTACAAGACAAAAACTATTCCCATAAAGCTTTCCTATTCTGTGACTCCATTCTATCAGCTCATCAAGCTTTCAGGTTTGAATTGCCAGCATTTCTCAATAAGTACCCCCTCATCCTCATTTTGCAATGCACACAACCTCACAGCTCTTCTCCAACAGATATCCCTTTCACATATAAATGTTAATAATCATATTACGCCTTATATTTTGATTACTTAAAGTAAAAAAGAATTATTTTAAGAGTACAGAATGCCCATATCAATGATAGCTATTAGACTACAAGAACTTCCAGGTCTCAAAGCTGTACCTGATCATGACCTGATTAATTTAAATACAATCTATGCTACATAACTACATGAATGTATCCCTATTAGTCAGGCAATTACTTGTACAAGTCAGTATTTTGTACAACTCCATACACACTTTGTTACACAAAAATAACCTATTTTCTCAAAATACCACCTATGTTTTCACTGCTATAATTAGTAATGCTTACTTACTCGAAACCTGCACACATCTGCAAACCATACATTGCTCCGTTTAGTTTTTGATTTCCATTTTAAGGCGACAACAAAGTAAGTCTCTATACAACAGCAGCATCTAGATAGTATATTGGCAATAGACTGTAAGCCATTATTTATTTCTTTCCCGAGCTCCCTATGCGAGATACGTGCTGAACAGCAAGAATAAGCCTGCGTCTCCACCAGCACAAAGTTCCAGGGGTGCACTAAGGCGGTTTGGCACGGGTGCCCCCGCACGCTTCCCGCACTCCCCGCCGGCGCTTCCAGGTCACGGCGCTGCCCCAGCGGCCCCGCCCGCCCCGCGCACCCGCCATGGCGGCAGCCGGCGTCCCGCCGCGCCCGTACCTTCCAGGCCAGGAGCAGCACGTTCATGATGGCCAGCAACGGGCAGGGGCCGTTCTCGTTCTGCGTGATGACGGGCGTGTTCTCCTCCTTCCAGCGGACCCACTTGATGTGATAGACCGACTGGCCCGGGAAGCGCTCCTTGGAGGCGGAGAGGAGCTGCGAACCCCCCGCGGGCCTGTCCCCTGCGGGCTCCGGGGCCGGGCCCCCCAAGGCGGCCCCCGCCACCACCGCCTCCTCGGCGTCGCTGTTGAGCTCGGAGCTGCTCGGGCAGCAGGAGTGCAGGTTGGAGAAGGACTCCAGCGAGTCCAGGCTCCGGGACTCCTCCCCCGGGGGGCTGGGAGCCCCGCTACTCCCGGAGCCGGCCCCCGCGGGACCGCTCTCGGAGGCAGGCGCCGCTTCGGGGCTCTCCGGCACCGCCAGTCCCGCGCCGTCCGCCGCCGGTGGGCTGTCCTCCGCTACTCGTGAGGGCGACGCCGTCCGAGGTGCCGCGGCGGCAGCGGGAGCCGGCTGAGGGGAAGGGCTGCGCCGCCCGCCGCCCTCCTCAGCCGCCGCGGGCCCGTCCCTGCAGCCGCCCTCGCCGGCCGCCGCCTCTTCCAGGAGGAGCTGGCTGGCAGCGCCCCCGCCGCCCCTCTTCAGCGAGCCCGGAGGCGGCGGGGGCTGCGCCAGGCTCTCCATGGCCGGCCCGCCGGCCGCCCGGCGCCTTCGCTCTCTATTGGCACTGCAACGCCTGAGCCTTCGCCAACAGCGCCCGAGACGCCATCATAGGAGCGACGGCTCCGCCCCGCCGGGGACGTGTGGGCGGGAGGGGGAAGCAGCCGCGGGTCACGGCGGGGCCCGGGGCGGGGGAGCGCCCCGAGGGCGGGGCGGCGGGGCCGGGGAACCCGCCGGCGGGGCGGTGAGCGGAGCGGGGGCGCCGGTGGCTGCGAGAGGACGGGGAACAGGTGGAGAGCGCCCGCGAGTCGCGTGAGAGGCGCGTGGAGCCCGGCGCGAGCCCGGGAGGGGCAGCACGGGGCGCGGCGGCCGCAAGGCAGGGCCGTGCCTGCGTCCCGGGGCGCGCGGAGCGGCTGCGGCCGCCTCAGGACGCGCGGCTGAAGCGGCGCAGGCACCGGGGAACCCTCTCCCGGGCAGGACGGGCCCCCGCCCCGGTGCTCGGAGCTGCCGCGAACGGGAATCAGAGCGGAAACCGCGACACTGCCCCGCCCGCCTGTTTTGCCGGAAGGTGGCGTGGGCGGGGCCGCGCATGTGCGGGAAGGGCGGTGGACAGCGCCCCGCCCCGCAGGTGCCCGGCCGCCCGCGGGCGCTGAGGTGCGGCGCGGCGGGAGCGGGGCCGCCTCTGTGACGAGCGCTCCTCAGCGAGGGGGCAGCTTCTCTAAACGTTTTCAGTGCTTTTCATTGCCGTTTGTGTTATAAAAGCATGATCGCGGTGAGTGTAACAGATAAGAACTAATGCAGTTATATTACACTTCTACCTAATGAGCCTATTTCCTTCTGTAGAAACCTTCAGTTTTAAGTACAGTTTTGGGAAGATAAGAATTCAACTTTTTTCTGTTCTCAGCAGTTCTCTTGTGCAAGCTCCTTGTAAATAGTTGCATCAACTTTACCAGCCTTATCTGAAGTACCACTATTGTAATTGTGCTTCCTATGTATGTGTTTGCGTAACAACTTTACTGTAACAGTGTTAGCAGAGTAAGGGTTTTTTTGTGCTGTAAGAGCAATCAGAAAGGAAAAGCACAAATAGAAGTGGAGTGACAATAAACTGAGAAACTCATCACAAACCTTAACATAAAAATATATTTATCATAGTCGATTGTTAAAATTAGCACATTAACAAATACAAAATGAGACATTTTGTCTAAACGGCTCACGTTTTTATCTTCATTGGAGGATTTTCCTTTACACTTGTGAAGGTTGTTCAAGGCAGCCTCAAAATGAAGAAAAGCCTGTTCCGTGGGCGGGCTGCAATGCTTCGCAGCACACGGAGCACCAAGAGAAATAGGTGACCTAAAATAAAACTCGAAAAGTAAGTAAATTAGTTTCTGCAAAGAAGAACGTGCACCTGATGAAGGGATAAAAGAACCCAGCTGATGCGATGCGTTTACACTTTCGTAAGACTTCATGATGGCAAAGGGCGCTGGCAGGGCCCTTCGGGGACCCGGGGGGCGGCCGCCGCTCTGTTCCGCAGGCAGCCCCAGGGCAGCGGCAGGCGCAGGGCCGGCTGCTTCAGCCGGGAAAAATCGCGCAGCCGGGCCGGGGCGGTCCTGCCGCTGTGCCTTGGGCGGGCCGGCGGCCGGGGCCCGCCCTGATTTGCTGCCGAGATAACACAATCGGCCCGGTCCCCCAGCCCCGTCCCCGCCCGGCAGCGCCGAACTCTGCTCCGCCGAGCCCGCCCCTGCGCGCAGCGTGGGGAGGCGGGGCGGCTCGCGCGTCCTGGGCGTGCCCTGCGGCCCCGCCCCGCCGGTGGCGTCGCGCGGGCGGGGGCGGGCGGCCGGGGCAGTCGTGGCGCGGGGAGCGGAGCGGAGCGGGGCGCTGCCGGGCGGGGGGCGCCGGGCCGAGCCGCGGGCGGAAACGGTCCTGCAGAGCGGCGGGGGACAAAGCGGAGGGAGGTGCAGAGCTTCGCCCCTCCCCATCCCCGCGCCGACTGGGGCGGATGTGCTGTGGGTAGGCGGTGGCAGGGCCTGGGCCCGGCGAAGATGGATCTGGCGGGGACGATAATCCTGCTGTGCTCCTGTGCGGCGGGCGCCGGAGGTGAGGAGCGGCTGGGCCCGCCCGGCTCCGCGGGGCCCTGGCCTGCAGCCCTGGCTGGGGGCTGCCGACCGCCCTCCCTCGCTCCCTCCCTTCCTCCCTCCCTCTCTCCCTCCCCGCCGCGGCTCGGGGCTGGGCGGCGGGCCCCACTCCCGGGGCGGCAGGCCGCGGCCGGCTGCCGGCTGGGCTCTCCTTCCCGTCGCCCGCTCCCGCGCGCGGTCCTCACCGTCCTGCCCGGGCCCTCTTTCCCCGCCGCCTGGGCCGCCCCGGCGCCCCCACCCCTTTCCGGGACTTTCCGTCGCTGAGGATCGAGTCAGCTGTTCTCCGCTCCTTTCTTCTCCGGCCCCTCTCCCCCACCGCGCTCGGCCGTCCCTTCTGCCCAGCTCCGTGCTCTCAGATCCGCTTCAGCCCCTCGGGACTCTGCTCGCGGTCCCAGGAGCCGTTTCCCGGTTACCGTTCCGCGGGCAGGAGCAGCCGCCGGTGGCTCCGGGGAGCTGCTGTCAGGGGGAGGCGGCGGCGGGCGCTGCGGGGTCGGGTGCCCGCGCAGGTGTCCCGCTGCCCGCGGAGCGCACGGACCGGCCCTGCCCCCGAAACCAGGAACCCGGATTGACGGAAAGTTCAGTTCAAGGAAATGAAAGAGGAGCCCGGGCTTCTGCAGCGTGACTGTGGCCTCAAGGAGGGTCTTCGCTTTCCCCCAGGCCAGAGAAAAAACAATTACCGGGGGCTTGTAACTCTGTAACGGCTCTTGTTATGTCCTGGGGATCCTTTCCAACTCAGAACATTCTATGATTGCTTTTCAGCACTAGGGAACTGTTGAGGCAGTTTCTTAACAGTGTCTGATAATGTTCAATTGGTCAGGTTGTGGTAGGGAAGTAGTTTCAAATTTCTGTAAGTAAAGGTGGGTTTCTGAGGGTGTTTCTAGGGAAGAATGGGTGGAGCAGCTGATAAGGACTTAATTCCTCTGTTTCGTTTGGCAATTCTCTTTATCTGGGCTCCATGTCTGTGTACATCAACATGTAGGTTGATTAACAAAGGCTCTAGCCCTAAGTCCTGGTCTTTTACACGTTCTCAAAAAGTAGCGTTAAAGTACGTGAAAACTTCAGCACGTTGTACTTGTGACTAAGCTGTGAGGTAAAAAGTGAGCTGATTTTCGTAGTTAGATCTCATCCTGTTATTTATACCATTAGGACTGCAACACAGAGAAGATTTTGATGGTGACTTTTGTGTCATAAATTCTTGGAAGCAATCAAGATATTTCAGACTTAATTATTGGCATACTTTTCAAGGCCTCTTTGTTTTCTGAACTGAACTGTGCTGGCACAGAATTAATTCAAAGTGATTCATTAACCAGTTGTGATGGTTGTTTCTACTCTTTAATTCTAGACAGGCAAATAGGCCTTTTAAGTTAAAATCACAGTAAGCATGTAAGCTGCAGTCCTTTGGATATACAGCAGCAAGTTCATGAAGTGTATTTTATTTTAGAAATGCTTGTTAATTTTTTTCCTTGAGAGAAGAATGGGCACCTTCAACATTTCTGGCACTAGGAAGCACACCTCACTAGCGGATAACAGAAGCATGTGTCTTTTGGTGTTTAGCAGTAAAGATAAATCTTTAAAGAAAGCTTAATAATGCTGGATAGGAATCTAGAAAATATGGCTGATACACATCTCCAAAATATCCTATGAAACTTTTTTTGGTAGAAGTCTCAACATAATTATGAAAGGTTTATCATAACTTTATGCTGAATTAAAATTAGTTTTTAATATTAAAAATTTTCATTTTAACTGTGTTCAGCTTTCCAGAGTTCCTTAATTACTGTAAATGTTTTTATTTTACTGAAAATCAGAGTTGTTCATTTGCATGCTTTTCTTCTAGGCAGGCATTAGTATTTGTATGAAAAAGGGCAAGTTCATGATTCTTGATGATGGGAGAGCAGCACAATCTGGAAACAACTGAAAAAAACTCCAGCTAGTTACCTCTGTTTCATTTGTGTGAAGTGTATCTTGTGCTCACTGATTTTACACAAATCTTGAAGCTAAGTCGTACTTACCTGTGAAGTTGTCTAGTTTTAAGCTATATAGATATTAAATGGTAATAATTTTGAAAAATCCATTAATCCACACTTTTTAACAAACATGCTCTTCTGTGTGTTGAGTCTATGATTGGAATATTTTTACAGGATACCTCTTTGTTGAACTCTGCTTCCAGAATTATGCCAGGCTTTTTCCCTGTATACCATATTTATACTCTATTGTAATAGTCTTCAGACACTTTAGATATAAAGATATATTATAGATTAAAAGACCCAATTGTACCTTTAGTTCACCGTTAGGTATGAATCACAAAATAAACAATTTAGAATATTAACGTACAGCATAATTTAGATGGTTCATTTGAGGAGAAGGATTAGAGTGATATAATGCCTGAATGAAATATCTTTGTTTTGATAGAAAAAATTCTTTTCTTTTGTAGTTTGTATTGTTCTTAAAATTATGTAAAAGGAATGCAATCAAAAGCGACCACTAGCATTGCACTAATGAAGTATACTGCAATGTCTGTATATATGCTGCTTTACAATTCACTGTATTGTTTATGGTTACAACAAAGAAGTTATCAGCAGTTTGGTCTAATAGCCGCTGAAACACAAGCTTAATCAGGTTTTGCTATTGGATCACTTTTAGGGTGCTCTTAGACATTTTCGTTTCTTTGCTACTGCTGAATAAATATGGCCCTCACAAAACAAGTGACCCAGTAGGTCAGTTTGAATACAGTTTCAATAGTGTGAGAAGAAAAAGCCATGCCAATTTTTCTAATATAATTGGGGAAAGGTAGAACTTATCTCAAGTAGGTACATGTATCTTAGCTTCTAGTACATAATGCCTTGAATTTTAAGAATTCTTTAAAAATAAAAAGTGAATCTCAGCATTTTCCCCAATATCCTTGGAATTGCTTGGCTTAAGGGATGTATTCACTGGCTGGGTCTGTTAATAATTCTGACATGTATGAAGTGGTCCTTAGTTTGGGCAATATTATTTGCAGCTTTTAATAGTGTGTTTTGTTGCATATGATGAAGATGCATGCAGATATATTAAACAATACTTAATTATCTGTACATAAGGATGTTCTCTGAGGAATGGAAATAACTGATAAAACCTTTCCTTCTCCCTGAGCATCATTAAAAAAAAGGGGGGTAGGGGGAAGGGGAAATAGAAAATACAGAAAACAGAACTAATGAGGTCCCCAAAAATCTTGGATTTAACAAGAGTGATCATACTTTGGCCAGGCTGATCAGATGCTGAATATCACTGCAAATCTCTGATCAATTGTTTTCACTGGTACAGCACACTCTTCTATGTTGCAAGGACTTGTAGGTTGTATCTTAGTGTCTTGTGCTGCTGGATATTGAGCTAACTATTTCCCACAGAGCATGGGAGAAATTCTGTTTTTTTCTGGACACATGGGGGAGTTCTGGGAAGGCATTTATGAGCTATCAGCATCTGAGTGATTTAGTTTGCATCCTTGCTATAAATTGAGAAGAATACTAGCCTTCATTAGCATGGCACTCAGCCTCCAGCATTTATCTGGGGTTTAAAATAAAAGCATTGCGAATTTTATGAGACTGTGTCTGGTAAAGGCAGCTGTCAGATGGTTGTTTCAGAAATGTCCATGGTAATTAAAAGTAAATAAAATCAAGTGTTTAGATAGTAACTTTGAAATGCCATTGCCCAAAAGCCTAAGACTGCAGTTTATTTTGGCTTTTAAATGGATTTAAATGTTTAGCTGTGCAGTATGGCAGAGCCACTGTAATGAGTTACTGCTGTCTGGCAGTCCTGCCCTGGCCATGCGTCCCCACCTCTCCTTCTTCACTGCTTCTGGTGCTTGGTGGCATGAAGAGCCAATTTAACCTGCTAATTTAAGCAGAAGAAATTAATCATTTCCTGTCTGACATGTATTAATAACTTCTATTTGTTTATTATGCAGACCCAAGCCTAGTGGGGAGGAAGAGCTGGGACTTGCACTGGGTGAGGAGGAAGAGGGTAAAAAAAAAAAAGGTGGAGATTTGTGTGCTGCTTACACTGGTGCTGCCATACTGCCTAACTGTGCCCTAAGTGTGAGTTTGCAGTGAATGGAAATGATCCTGCCTTGACTTTTTGTTTACATGTATTTCTTTCACCAAAAACTAACTTGATCAGTGGAGAAAGTCTGTTTTCCAGCTATATCAGTTACAGTGCCAGCACAAGGGCAGAGCAGAAAGGGAGTGGATGAAAAAGGACCTGCCCTTGTGCTGGCAGTTATGAAACTACAACCTGAATGTGAAATTCAAGTTGGGAGCTATATGGTAGGGTAACTGTCCTTCGGTGTACTGAAGCACAAAAGTGCTAAATCTGAGTGCTGTGTACACTCTCTAGTGTCCCATGTAAAGGGAACAATTTTTAAGATAAATAAACTCTACATTGGAAACAGCTTGAAGAAGTACAACTTGCTTTGATAATTAAATTATAATAATAATTCTCTTAAAGAGATTTATCATATGCTGGCATTTCAAATCTGCAAATCAGTAAAGACACTTGCAGTAAAAAGAGTTGTTTGGTAAGTTAGCCTGGCTGCCAAACACTTTCTGATAGTTTATCAAGTCATATTCTGTGATTTATTTTTTTTTCTTTGCCCCTAGCAAGCTTGACTTGTGTTGGAATTATTTGCTTTTGTCGCCTTTTAAAACAGTGTATGCTTCTTTTATCCTCTTATGGGAACTTAAATGTTGTCATCTTTTACAACGATATGCGTAAACTTAATAGATGTTTGTATTTACATTGCCAAACTTTCAGTGCTCTTTATTGCCAGTCATCTTTATGTGCATGAAGCTAGCTCCTATAGGATTTCCTCCATTATCTTCCCAGGTACTGAGGTTAGTCTGACATGCCCGTAGGTCTCCAGGCCCTCCTCCTTGAAGACAGAGTTGATGTTTGTCTTCCAGTTGTCAGGAACCTGCCTCTGTCACCATAACCTTTCAAAAAGGTGATAGCCTCCAAACAGCATCAGCCAGCTCCCTCGCACTCCTGGCTGCATCCCATCTGATCCTGTGGACTTCTCTATATGCAATTGGCTTAAGTGTTCCCGAGCTCATTTCCTCTGCTGCAGGTGCTGCCTCGGCAAACAGTTGTTATATATAGTTGCTCAAGGTGTGCCAGGAGGCTCACAGCTGAAATCTCATGGGTGATGCATTTTACCCTTTGTATAAGCTCTGTTAGAAGGTGAGAATGTATAACTCAGACTCCTGCCTGTCTGGTGGGATTTTGTCTGCTCAGAACAGCGACTGTAGATACTTTATTTACAGCTCTCCAGGGATGCTGAAGAGATATAAACCCTCATACACAAATATCTTTCACAGGGACTGTTGCCTTCAGGTATTTGCCTAAATGTTCTGTCTAATTCTGTTTTAAAATCCTTCCTTGTATTTGGTTCTAAGCCCATGAGAATAAAGCTTAATTCCTGGAGGGTTTTTGTCATAGGAAATGCCACGTGTAGTTTAGCAAGTCTTTAGAAGTCTATGCTGTCAGGTTCAAATGCCATCCCATTGTCACTCTGAGATGTCTGTATCCTAAAGGTTTCCTGTCCACTAGCGTAGCATTTAGGAAAAGTATAATGTTGGCTTATTCCACTAGGTTGCTTGGAAAGGTGTGATGCTGTCCTTGATATTTGATTGATGGCAACGTGATACATGAAATTTGTAGAGAAGTTCCCTTAAACTATATCTAGATGCTCATGGATCCATGTTCCTTACTGCAGGCTTCCTGGTCATATCCTCATTTCAAAATATATTTGTCTTGCAGTCTCTATTAAAAAAGCCACCACACTAATTTTCCAGCGACAACAAAATAACCACAGTAGTTTGCCACGGAGAACTGTGTTCATGCTATTGTAATGATTTATTGGGGTGCACTACTCTGCTTCTGTGGTAGACTTCTTCCTTTTTGATGCAGGATCTTCTAATTACAAAAACTGGAGCTGGCAGTTGGACCTGCTTCATGTACCTCAGTGAAGTCTTCTTTCCAGTTGAACAAATGTTCACCATGGAATCTTGTAAATTCTTATGTTACCAAGGTTGAGTTCCTTTTTAAGCTAGCTTTGTGAATAGGGTAATAACTTTTGATATGTAGCTGCTTTTATTAGAAGGCGATTGTGTATCAGTTGCAGATTTTGAATGCTATAGCCCTGTTGAAGTTCTACATGCTTCTGGAGGTGAAAGTTAATGTTAATTTTGAAGGCTTGATTTCAACCCTGTCTGAAGTCCCTTTTTAGAAAACCTAAGAAGTGGTACATCCTGTAGGTGTTATGCAGCTGTTGGGTTTAGGAAGGTGGGAGCAGCGAGAGTGTGTTAAGTGTTCACTATGAGAGTACTTAACGCATAAGGAGTTGTTTAAGTTTTGGAGAAAGAGGAGATAGCATTGTTTGCCAGTGTGATCACAGAAAGCATGCATGTTTTGGTTAAGGACAAAGTTTTTTGCTTAAAACCCTCTGCTTTTGTTTAGCAGAGAACAGTTATACAACTTTTTAGTGTCAATGGTCTTCTGCTGTCTTGTCACAGTTGCTGTGTTTGCAGTTGATGATGAAGAATCAACATTTGCAGAAGCCTACAGTACTGTGAGGAAATTTGAATGTGGTTTATCTGCAGTATGTAATTACTTGAATTTTAAAAAGATATGGCAGTGTCATCTTGTGCACATTGCTGCTAAATGCAAGTGATGCATTTGAAAGTATTAATTTACTTACTTAGTGATCTTTCATGTTGCTCATTGAGCTTATTGGTGATCAGACATTCAAATCCATTGAAAAGAAATGGGTACTGAGAAATTTGTGATCTTAATTTAAAGACGACCTTATGAAAATAAATACACGGAAAGGCAAATTTGTGGTTTTTGCTTACAAAGTTGTGTTCTGGGTACAATACCAAGATTTTTTTTCATGGACAAATGTGACACTGCTGAGGAAGAGCTTTGGGATACACTTGTCTTTCATTGGGCCTCTCTGGACCTTGTCAGTATAGATATCTGAAGAAAAATATTGCATGAAATCTCCAAAAATTCTCACATTTAGATTGATCTGAGGTTACACTGATGATGAGATATCCTGCTTTTTCTTACAGAATTAAGAATTCTAGAGAAAACTGGAGATTTGACTTTCTATTTGATCTCTCAAACACTGCATTCTGTTATTTCTTTTTGGGGAGAAAAAGATGATAGCCCAAGTCAGGTTCTTGAAAAGTCATGCATGAACTGAATGATTTCTTCCCTTCCTTAAGCAGGAGGTAGAGGAAGGAGCGCTTTGAAGCCAGGTGAGGAGCCAGGAACAACGGGGCAAACACTAGTGTACAATCAAGTAAGAATAACATGCAGTGAAAAAGTAACAAAGTGAAACAGAAAATGAAAGGGAAAAAAGTTCATACGTCCTTGAGGCAGAAACTGGTGCACAGTGTTATACCATCGATTGTGGCTGCCCAACCTTGAGTGGAGTAGTAAGTACTATGAAATGCTGTTACTATGACACGGAAACAAATGTTGTACTCTTCATGAGGACACGCCTGAAGGTTACTGATTCAGCCTGTAACTGGAAAACAAGCAACTTGCATGTTCTGTGTTCCAATATAATATTCTTAGTGTAGATAACATTGTCTATTGAAAGGTGTGGTATACAAACACAATTTGGTTTTATGTCAGGTCTGTCTCTTCTTAAATGAAGCGGTTGACAGTTGAATTTGTGTGTCCTTTTTGTGAAAGAGGTGTTACAGCTAGTAAAAATTACTATACATTTGCTGCACTGAGTTTATCTTTGTATCACCACATTGCATCTCAGTGAACTAAAGAGATAGGGCTGATTTATTTCAGTAAAAACATATAGTTCACTGAAACACCTAAAATTTTGGAATCTGCTTTATCAAAGGGCCATGTGGGTAAGAATTTGTATGGAAATTTTTAGTAAACATTGACCGTGCTGAAAGATTCCTTCTCCATATGTATTTGGCAATATCTTGCTGTCACAGGCTACTTAAAAGAAAATTAGACTTTTTGCATAATAAAACTGTAAGAGATGGTGTTTGCCTTTAAGTGATTGTTACAGAAGCTACTTTGTGTATCAAATAGGTGCTTCTGTGGAGTTACAAGAGAAAGGAATTGGATGTTTTTATGGGTAAACTGTGTAGAAGAATACTGCAAGACTTTGTTTCAAATAGGGTGAATGTTTGCATGCTAGGTGCTGATAAAAGTTATGTATGAAAACATACAATTACTCCTTGGAGTTTTGAAACGATACACTTAATATCTTTAATTCTTTACTGGCTTAAATGTTTGGTACATCATGAAACATGACATAATTTGGGTCATATATAACCTGGCTTTGAAACCAGAACCACTGAAGTGATCTCACTTTTGACTGTAGAGTCTAAACTAATTCCTTATGGTTGGATATTTTAAATAGAAACTGTTTTAAAACTTATTTTTCACTGTGTATGTAAAATACTGTGTGCACTGTCTCCACTGCAAAGATGTGGTGGTTTGCTCCACGAATTGTGTGTTTTGTTTTTTTTCTATTTATCCACATTATTTTCTACTGTTGGAGCTTCTGTCACTTTTGGTCTCTGATCACAGTTGCTGAATCACTTCCTCTTACTAATTCCTTCCATAACATTTGTGTTTACTTTTGGCAGGTAGATGAAGTATTTTTCATGCGTAGTGTTCTAGTGCTGGTGTTTAAGATAAAAATGTGGTAAGACTTGAAAAGATCATCAGTGTTGAATGTGCCGAGTCAGGGGATGGAGACTTTGGTGATCAGGCTATGAAAATATCCTTCTCATGAAATAAATGCGGTGCTGTCAATTTATTGTGCACGCATTTATATGATTGCTTGGGATGTGTTAACTAATAAGATGATGAATCCTGGCTAAAAACTCTGCACTTAATTGGGAGAAGTGACCAAAGTCAGAATTAACCAAATGTCTGTAGCGCATATAGTGGCTCCTCATCGGCATCGGAAGGAAAATAGTGCTATATTAATTTCTTTCAGTTCTTGCAGTTGCTGTCCTGTTGGCTGTTTGGTAGGCAAAAGTGCCTCTCAGCAGTGTGCCTGACAGGTGTCTGGGCAGCACAAGGCATTTGCTCTCCTGTTATTGACCTACTAATGCTGACCTTGGAGTGAAAAATACTGTCTTATAGTGAAATGTTTAATTTCTGGTGTAAATGCAGAGCTGATATGGTGGTCCTCTGTATGTGTATTATAGATCTGTGAAAAGCTCTGAAGTACTAGTGCCTCTGCTCAGTTCTGCGTGTCCCTTCTTCCGTTAGGCTGGGAGGACCAAAATCTTTCCCTTTTTTCTGTCAGACACTCTTCATGCGAGTCAGAAATATTATCTTAGGAGTGTCCAAAATAGACTGAACTGAATCTGTGTCTTTGGAGATACATGTTTAATAAAACTTTTCCATGGGATAGAACATTCCATGTGATGCAAAATGTTCTGTTGCTGGCTGGCATGATTTGCTCTTCATTTTTCTGGATATTTGGCATTCTGAGCAGACACTTTGTTGTCATGAGTGCAGAGTGAGGCTGGAAATACAGTCCTTCTAGGGAACCAGAAGAAAGATGTTCGGCTGTTGCACTTTTCATGTTTGGATCAGGAGCGCGTTTCTGAAACATCTCTCAGTCATTCCTGTCTACGATGTTATAGTTTGCATTGCCGAGTAGTTTTAGACTAAATTAACTGTACTCATTTTGATTGAAATTAAAATGGAAGATGCCTTCCAAGTCCACCTGAGACACTAACTGCTAGTGTGCAGTCAGGCTGTGGGACCAGAGTAGAATGAATCTGAAGCGTACAGGGGAGAAAAAGGAAAGCTAAATTGCATATAATGTGGAAGTTGGGGCCTTATCACCAACTGTTTTGCACCACAGATCTGCCATACCTGGTAGTGTGGTTGTAACCTTAGTAATTTCTCAGATATGATAAGCCTTACTTTTTTATCTTTTCAGGCCAGTATGGAAATCCTCTGAATAAGTACATTAGACATTATGAAGGATTGTCTTATGATGTGGATCTGTTACACCAAAAACACCAGCGTGCCAAAAGAGCAGTATCGCATGAAGATCAGTTCTTGCGCCTAGATTTTCATGCTCATGGAAGGTTAGTAATATTTTTAAAGGTATTCGTTTAAAATGTTTTATTCATTTATGTGTTTTAATTATATAGTGGAATGTAAATGGTGAAATACAGTCATCTGACTAATGTTGGCTAGAATACACTAAAATACAGTGCTTAGAGTTTCTATGAAGTGTTTGCTGTCCAGTATAAGTGTGAAATTGTTGCTTGTAATCACTCATTCAAACTTCTGGTGGTAACTATTCATGCACTTCAAAGCTTAAACAGTGGAATCGTATTGGGAACAGAATGGAAGTTGATTCTGAGTTTATAATGCCAGACTGCCTGAGGAGATTCAATTGAGGAAAAGTAAAATTTCAAATTGTATTTGAAATCACAAAGTAGGTCAAAAATGTGTTCTGCTTCTTGTGTAATGGAGCCATCTATTTTCTGTTCTGTTGTGGAATTTAGCAATTATTTGACATGGGGAAAGCATAATTGCTGTTACAAGGTTTGATGTGCCTTGCATTTGTCATGTGATTGTAAGATCCAGTACAAAAGTTAGATATTCAATGTGAGCAACTGGAGTATAATTTGTAGGTTTCATTTAGGAAGGTCTGTTTGCACTTCAGAATTTCCTGCATTCTGTATAACTGAGGAGAAGCAGTAAGAAAGCTAAAAAATTTGTGTCTGTATCTTTGTTTCTTTGACTCCCTCCTTTGCAGCACCACTGTCTTAATGTATTTGAGGAATATGTTGTGCCCTTGCTTTTATAATTATTTTAGTTACAATTTAAATAATTAGACCTTGATAAATAATTGCCAGCCATATATAGAAACATAGGAAGTTTGACAGAGCAAAGGTAAATCCAGGTCCTCTGAATCTGTTTGGAACATCGTTTTATGGGTAAGTGTTCTGCTTCTGTGTCAGCTTGTAATTTCTTCAGGGAGTGAAGTTGCTACTGGAGGTGTATAATGTAATGACTGAATTTTAGTGCATGCTTCCAAAAAGTTAGCATTGGTGTTGTATTTGTAACTGCTGTAAAACTGCAACCCAAATTCTGAGTCCTTAAAGTAACATTTTGTGGGTTTTTTAGTCCAGGGAATTTTATTATATAAAGAAGAGCCATATTGCTGCTGTCTCTGCTGTAGCTTCACAGGCAATCTCTAGTCTTTGCTATTAAATTGTTCTAATAAACCAGACTGCAGAGTATAGTGTTTCAAGGCTCCTCATATTGTAAGCCTCTCCATTTTAAAATTACATCTCCAGGAAGGATGCAAGACAGTGAAGATTAGGTTCAGTCTAATGCTGCTACTCGTAAGCTGCAGACTGATGGTTAATTTTGGTTTACCAAAGTGTGTACTACTGCAGACACGAACAGGCCCGTCTGCATTCCCAGCATCAGCTTTCTGCTAGCACTAGTAGTCTTAAAACTACTAGTAGGCTCTGGGAACTGATCCAGCTGGAAATTATTTCACAAAAAGCCCTGCTATGACTTCAAGGGGTGATGAACGGAGGAGGAGACAATTTTTTCTGCGAGCCATCTACATTGCAGTCTGTTTGAGCAGGTCATCTTGTCATTGGTAAAGATCCCATAATACTCAGATGTAAAACAGAGCCCCTAGCTTTCCCTGTACATTCTATCTGTGTTAATAAGGTGGCCTGAAAATCCTTATCATATAAAAATATTAACTGTACCTATGATAATGAGGTCTAAAAAATATTTCCTCTATTGCTTTATGGCTCTTAGTCACACCAGACCTTAGACAAACAGGTTTGTAAAGATTTTGATAGCAGCTGCTATTACTCATGGAGGAAAGTGTTGGTGTTTGTATGTGGAATTGATTCTAAGTCCCTATGCTCCGAGGCACAAATCCATCATTAACTGAGGAAGCTGAATGGAAACTTACCATAAGGTCAAACCAGTCCATAGTTCAGGATTTTGGTAGTTTTCCTGTGACACATCTAACACTTCCTGCCAAAGAGAGGGTAGCTGACAGCCTGTAAACTTAATCCACAAATTCCTGTCTATCAGTCGGAGTATGTTCTTACAAAATTTTTTTTTTTTTTTCTTTAAATGTGAACTAGGAAGGATCAAGTTAATTGTTTTGCTTCATACGGTCTATTTAGTAGTTTTGAAGACGTATAGCAGTTAGAAAAACTGTATAAATAGGATTGCCTTTTTATAGTTGTAGCTAATTTGTTGTGAATATATGTCATCACTGAGAATGACAACATTAAAACCTTTCTGTCAGATATTCTGATTACTTTGTGCTAAGGTAGGAAATAAAGCTTTTGCAAAATACTTAAACCATTTAGAGTTAGCCCATGGACTCTTAACGTGTTGGTTTTTTTAAATACAGGTGATGAAACTTAAAGGCATTCAGTCAATGTGAGGTTTGAGATTCTGAAAATTTAAACCTCATTTTTTTAAATGATGTTACACTGAATGGTTAGTTAGGACTTTGTCCAGGTGTAGTGGTGCATTGGCACACGGCTGTCCCACTTGCATCTCCTTAACAAAAATACTAAACTACTGCTACTTGTGAGTACTGAAGTTGTATCTTGTGGTCTGAGTTGACTTCTGCAGAAGTGTCTGTGTTCTGTAGGAAGCAGTGGAAGCGCTGTCTGATGTTTCCTGCCCTTCAGCGCTGGAAACGCCCAGTGCAGCTCGCTGGGCCACTGCGGTTCCTCGGCTGTAACTCTGGTACCAGCGTGGACTTTATCAACCTCATCTTTCCGTCTGGGCCAGAGGAAGCACCTGTTGGTCACGTGGCCAGTCGGGATGGGAAAGTGATTTGGGTGGTTCTTTTTTGATCAGTTTAATTTCTTGTTTAATTCCGTATATAAGCAAACTTGCTGCGAGAAGAAAGGGTGCAGAAATAAGCGGAAGTGGTGAGGGAAGGCGCCTTGTCAGTGGCAGTGCTGATGTATGCCACATTAGCATTCATCAAACTTACACAATCATAAAATACTCATAGCTGCCAGTCTTCCTCTGGACAGTGAACTTGTAAGTAGCAACTATTCAGTAGACTGTTTGGATTTAAGAACTATATTTCATAGCACTCTTTTGTTGAAAAAGCTAAAAAAACCCACTAATAGAAATATTATATATTGATATCAAGTTAAAGTGGCTCTTTAATCATGGGCTAGTAACAGTTTAATAGTGAAACATATACTGCAATAATGGAATTAAACCCAGAGCTACCTTTTTTTCCCCCCCACAAAACTAAGTCATTCTACAAATGGGTGTATAACATAATTGTTTAGAAATGCTGCTTTATTTAACCTTCATCTGAAAGTCAAATGCTACACAGTAGCATTTTCAAAACTTTTGTTGGGTAATCTAAAATACAGCTTGTTATGGAAGATGCAATGCCTGAATTGAACCAAACAAGCCACTATTCCATGCTAAAACACTAGCTTAATAGGTCAGTTAAAATTGCTGAAACTAATCTATGACTACCTAGTAATTCTTCTAAATCATAGAGAGTGTTGTTTAGATAAGTCGACATTATTGCTTCACTTGTGGTGCAAAATGTACTCATTTCTATAATGCTTCAAATTGGAAGGAACAGGAAGTTTTAAAACAATCCTGGTTATGTATCATAGCTCTTCCACCTGCCAGTTTTTATTGAGTGTTTGAGTTAATTTAAGGTGCCCTTTGAGTCCAGGGAAGGTTTGTGCAAAGTTAATGAATGCACAGTGTTAATATTATCCAACCAAGTTCTTGGCATAAAGTAGCTTTTGAATTTAGTGCACAGCTTCTGCTCTTTCCCCTCTTCTTCCTGCCAATTAAAAAAAACAACAAACCAAACCTCCCCCCCCCACACCCCCAATACAGAAAAACACAAACCCACACCAAACAAACAAAAATATATGGAATTATTCATAGAAGAGCAATGCCTATGGCACGAGCCTGGGCTATGGTGAAGGAATTTAATATGGCATAACATTGCTAAAACTGACATTGTATTTTATACTTTCTTTTAACTTAGTGGCAAAATGCGTATGTACACTTGTTTACTTACTGAACAGTCTTTCTCATGCAGAGGAGTTGGAAAGTTTTCTTCACTTTTTCACTATAGGCATTTCAGTATAGACATTTGCAATATATTAATTATAGACCATCTTAAACTGAGTTCCTCCTATTGACTGTAGATCGTCAGAAATATGCTGGATACTTAATTCATAGTGATTTTGAGTAGAGAACTTGAAAAGCTCCCGTGCCATCTGCTGTTCTCTGAACTGTACCTTTTTACCTCATGACAAAACTCTGAATTCCTGAGACGCTGATGCATTCAGAGGAATGTAGCGTTAAACTGTACTGTCAATCAACTTTTTACTTAATGCGTTCCTAATAATCTAGGCTTTCTAAATTTTTCTTACTTTGTCTTGTTAATCACCTATCCACACCCACTGTCACTCTTTCTCTCGGATCAGTCGATGAGTCTCGCTTGGGAAAGCTGCCCATGCAACTTGAGTGAACAGTTGAGTTTTCAAGTGGTACTTGAACACATGATAACACCTGCTTGTTACTAAATCAAAGATGCATTGAGAGCTTCTTTGAAATGTTTGGCAGTTTAGCTACAATTTTCCTTAGATTTTTGCCTAAAATTTTATTAAAAAAATACTGTAAGTTGTTAAGTTGAGACGTGTGTTGTAATATATGGACTATACGTGATCCTTATAGTAAGAAAAATGTTAATGGAAATGCTTGCACCATCGCTTCTTTTTAGGCCATACAAATAAAAAGACCTATCATGTGATTATGCTTAAGAATTTTAAAACATTCAGCTGTTAAATATTGTTAGATTATTCTATAAAACCCAAGATAGTTTAGAAGTGCGGGCTTCACTAATAAATGCTTCTCCATGTTTTAATTTGGGCTTACAAGTCATGGCTGCTAAATCCAGATGCTTTTAGCTGAGCATATTCAAATCTTAAAAGCTGTTTCACTATAGGGTTAAAATCCTGTAAACAGTAGATGATTATGCCAGTTTCTGCAACTGGAGTAACCTATTCTTTAGTCTCTACCACCTTATATGGTTCATCTGGACTCAAAAGTACTTATTTTTTTCTACTGTGTGCCAAAATATAGTGGGCTATTATATTTTTCAGGGCAGTCTGCATAAATGCTTGTATTAGTTTGCATTATGATAGTCAGAAACTGGGATATCTTCTAACCAAAGGTAAAAAACAAGTTTTTCTTCCACTCCATTAAAAATCAGTGATACTGGTCCTTGGTGACCATTAGACATTTTCCTTCTCGTTTTCTTGTTTACCAGAATGTTCTTGCCTACTGTTGTGCCTCACTAAAAGAGCATACCCCTGTGTATCTGAAAGAGCACACACCCAGCTCCGCTCTCTAGCTTTAGAACTACAGCAATAAGTGGCTTTTGGAGGGGAGGAAGTTTAGAAAAATCTTATTATGCAGTCCTTCTTGGGTTTGTATAGGGGAGGCAAGGCGGGAGTTGTTGTTCTTTCTTCATGGTTCTATAAAAAGGTAACAGTATGCCTGTGCCTAATGTGGCAAGTCCAGTGGGCGCCAAGATTTGGTTATTATTACTTCAAATAGCTTGGCAGGTGAAGTGCCAGGAGCCAGGCAGCTGCTGTCAGACAAGCTGCTGCGTGAGGCAGTTCTGCCTGCTCAGGTCAACGTGCCAAGAGTGGCGTTTGGATCAATAAGCAGTTGGAAGCATTTGCATCAGTCTCACTACTGCTGTTAGTAGGGTACGGCATGTGACTTCTTGTCTCCTGTAGTTAAGGAGCAAATTTTCTGCAATGTCTTTATAATTAAGAAAATGCTGTGTAAAGCTATGTGTTGCAGAGGGACCATATGATTCTGCTGCCAGGTAAAAATGCTTTAATTGTCACCCAATTTGGAATAATGGTCATTAATTGATTAGTTATTAAGTATTCTGTTACTTTCTACAGTGTTTTGCAATAAGCAGATGAACTTTTATAACAACGAGAATGTATATTGTGAAATTGTGTGGCTTTGGGTCTTAATCTGTGCTCACTATACCATTTGACAAGGCAAATTTGTGAAGCATTGTTTGCTGATTGGCTTTAATATTGATTTTCTGCGCAGCTGTCCGTCATACATTAGTTGAACTTTCTAGTACAGTCTTGAATGGCGGGGTGGACCACAAAATTTTGACCTTAATGAAGTATATTGTTTTGGTTTTTTTTATTCTCAGTTCTATAGTAATCTGTAATCTTTTTTTATTGTTTTCATCTAAAAATATTTTAGAGTCTGGATCTGTTGTTTAAATGTCTTGCAGTTTATAAGCTTAAATATGGTGAGCTGGAATACAGGTAGCTCTTGTGGTTAAAAAGGCACTTGGTGTTTCAGTGCTGTCCGTCCAGGAGACCCTGGCACTGCAGCGCTGGTTGGGTGAGGCTGCCCTGCTGGGCACAGGGTTTCCCAGCCACACAGCTAAACTTGACATTAATGCTTATACGACTTTGCTCCTTGGCCAACAAACTTTAGTAGGCATAGCCATGTTCTCAAAAAGTGATGTTCTGAAAGTGAAAAGCAGTAGACTTCAGTGAAAGCCGTGCTACATGCTTCAAGTGTGCTCACAAGATCAGCTAGCAGGTTTGTTTCTGTGTCTTTATTTGTTTCACTAGGAAAGCATCTTTCTAGTTTCTTAGTTTGAATTCATGTAGTAACTTTGCCTCGTGATTTTTTTCTAGTACATCTTTATCTGTTTATTTGATCTAAGTTTTTTTTTCAATTGTTAGAACACGGCGCTGCATATGAATATTCAACTTTATATAAATACAAATGAGAAGGTTATTTTGGAAAACTGGAAACCAAGTGACAGAATCTGCACTTAACTTCCCAAAGGAGTTTTACTGAAAGGAAAAAAAAAAAAACCAACCCTGGGTAGAGACTATTCTGCTTTTAAAATCTGCAAACCGTAGTGTTCAGGACAGAGATACTTGACTGACTCATGTAAATTAACCAACATGTAGCTACTTGCAATCCTACTTGGATGGTTTCTGTTACCTGGGCTAGCTTATGTGTTTGCAACTCTGGATATCAAGAATAATCAGTGGCAAATTGTTCAGGATGGAGGCTCCATCCTCAGTTGTGTTCCTTCTAGACTAACAAGCTTAGCAAGTCTGACTTGTGAAGGTGAGGAAAGAAATCTCTGAACAATCACGAGTGCTGCTCTAGAGGTGCCAGTAGAAAACCAGCATGAGCTGCAAGCGTTCTGGCTGGCTTGCTAGGTGTTGCAATGCTGTAGAGATTGGTTTTTAGACAAATACTTACTAGAGGATGATACCCTCTGTCTGCATCTAGGTGGGTAGTAGAAAGAGTGATAAACCTGGAGACCCCACCATGTGCTGTTTCAAAGACACATTTTCTGGGACTGTGGGAATTGTCAGTTATATGGCGATGGAGCATGTTACGTGGGTTTAATAGTAAGTGAAAACAGTGTGAAAAGTAAGAATGTCCATAAGTATGATGGTTCTGTACTTAGATTGTGAGTAATTTAAATCCACCATTACGTTGTTGAGCTGTCTTCTATTTAATGTAGTTCAAGATTGGAATGAGTCTGACAGTCTGTGGGAACCAAGTTTAGACTTTGGGATGCCTCATGTGGAAACAGTTAGAAGGGCTCAAATTATTCTCCCCTTCAAATTATAAATCCTCATCCATTTTTCAGGGAAGAAAGTCTTTGACTTCTGAAGTGGCAGAAGTAAGTATAAAAGACTTGCACCTCAAGCAGAGCATTATCTTGTAGATCCTGACTTGTGAGGATGCTCATGAAGGTACAGCTGCAAAGATTTGTCTGGTTCCTACTGAGAAGAAAAGAGTAAGAACTTGAAAGGACTCTCCTTATACTGGAGTCACCTTCCACACTGCTGCCATCCCAGCGCCTTCCATTTCCTTTTGCCAACCGCTGTTTCCAGCTGTGGAGTAACTCTTCCATCTCCTTTTTGCCTTTTTACTTTTTTTCCCAATAATCTCCTGTGATCACTGAGTGATTCTGTCTGCTCAACCTGCCACTGGTTACAGCAATTTGAGGAAAGGGAAAACACCATGTGCCGTTTCATGTAATACATGGGAGTTTGTGATTGCCATTGCTTAAAGTTTGGTGATTTGTTAAAGTTGTGAATTCTTGGAGTAGAGACTAATAGATGCTTGTTCCCTGCATGCACCTCTCCTCCCCCTCACTTTTTTTGGTGGGGAACAAGTAAAGGAGGATTTGTCACTTCTTTTTTTGAGTGTTAAAATGGTGAACAGTCCAGCCAGATAATCCTGTTCCCATTGAGCATGTTTGAATGACCAAGAAAAGACCTGTTTAAAAATAGCTGTGAGACAATCATGTTATCTAATAGTTTAACTAAATTAAGAAATCAAGTGGTCAGAGAATTGTTATTGTGAAACACAGCTGTGTTATTTTGTATTTGAAACAGTTCTCTAATTCTGCAAATAGAGGTAATTTTATTAATAGATAATTAACATCATGGGTTAGAATTTGTAGTGTTGGTTATATACCAATGCGGGAGGGAAGAAGAGGAGGAAAATTAAAGGAGAATAAATAGAGGCTTCTTAATTTGAAAATTAATGAAACTTTATTTGGTACATATAACTTCTAACAGTCTGTTTTGAAGACAATATTGATGGAAGGGTATCCCATCCAGAAAGAAGAACCATTCCCAGATTTGATAGACCTTACTGAGCTTCCCATTGCTGCTCCTGAAGCCCAGTCCTGCAGAGCAGCCCGTCTGGGCAAACCTCAAAACTGATCCTAAAGCACGATTATGTGATGGTCAACAGCAGTAGTCCAAAGCAACATTGAATGTCATGCCAAATTGTAAGGGTGAGAATGTAGATGACTTGAGAGTTGAGTACAGGATACTCTGGACTGAGGCCTAGGACTGGTTCACTTATCTGATTGGTGTTATTTTAGGCTAATCTTGGTAAATCACTCACTTCCATTCTGAGATAGAAGTCTGGGTTTTTTCCCCACTCCACTGATGTATATGGGAGTTAGTATATGGGAAGTCCTGCGTTGTCTTATATAGTGTACTTCAAAACAATAAAAAAATTCCTAAAACAATTGAGTATCAGAGATGGTAATTGCTCCTCATTTTTTTTTGAAAGTTACATGAATACAACAACAACAAAATCTAATTTTAAATAACATTTTTGCACTTCTCAGAGGAAAGTGCTATGTAGATTGAGGGTTGTTTTTTTTTTCAGAAAAACTACCTCTTTTTCTCACCAGGAAAATGTAATTTTTACCATAATAGGTGCTCTTCCTGTGATTAGTAGTTCATCAGTTCATCTCAGAGACAGAATCGCAGAGTCCTTACTGAAATAAGTCTTCTATCAAATATTAGAGAGGGGAGGAGAGCTGTTCTACAGTATCTAATATCTCTTGTCATTGAACTGCAGTTGAGATGCACTTGAGGAGAGTCTGATTCATCCGCAGTCACTCCAGGCAACTCAGGCACAGGGAAAACTCCAACTAAAATGGAGTTTGAATCTCTGGAACAGCTTGAGCAGTGTGTTACAAGCAAAGTGAGGAGA
The DNA here is from genome assembly GCF_963082525.1 of Nesoenas mayeri. Lineage (NCBI taxonomy): Eukaryota > Metazoa > Chordata > Aves > Columbiformes > Columbidae > Nesoenas > Nesoenas mayeri. The sequence goes on along the minus strand of NC_137563.1, from coordinate 14,541,685 downwards.
ACTTCTTGAAGTACTTGAATGAAGTTCTTCAAATTCTTATCCATGCTGGTCTTAATTTTTTTCTGCTCGTTCATTTCTAACTTCTGTACAGAAGAGCCGCACAAGGTGGCTTAGTTTTTTTTTGCTTTTGTTTTCTGTTGTGTGTTTTGTTTTTGTTTGGTGTTTTGAGGGATGTTTGGTTGATTTGGGGTTATGTTTGGTTTCATTTGTTTGCTTGTGGGTTTTTTTTGTGGGTTTTGTTTTGGTTTGGGGTTTTTTGTTGTTGTTTTTCTTAGCAAAATGTATTGGATAATCTTGTAGCATTCTGTCTTATGATGTTTTTCTGGATTGCTTGTTCATGTTATGTACTCATCCTCATGAACCTCTATGTTACCAAAAAGCCAGTTTTACAGAGCTAGTATAGAGACTAACATAGAGAATAAGTTTTATTTTTTGTCTCTATGTTGTGTATTATAAATTCTAGCTATCTATCATAAAACATGCCTTTCTGTCTGGGTATGAGTAGCTACTAACTGTTTGCTGGTGTGTGTTCTTCCCTGACTCCAATTCTCAAACGCACCTGTAGCGAACTGTTTCTTCCCTTTTAAGAAGAGAATCTGCCCTCACAAAATGTAATACATCTGTACTGAAACTAGGGTAGGAGCGGTGGTTGGCTTGGCACTACACCCAAGAGTTACAGGGAATTGCTGTAAGTTTAATCTTCCCTGTCTACCAACCACATCACAGAATTTCATAACCTCGTAGTAGATAGCTAATGCATCACCAGAGGAGGATACTCACTTTGAAGCTTTTTAACACTGTGACGACAATAATAAATATAGTTTGATTGTGAAATAGGGTTTGCATTACAGAATAGTCAACATGAGTCACTAGAGCCCTTGCCAGGTTTTAAGTGGCTTTTTTCTTTGATCTTGAATTTTAATGTACAGTTGTTTCAGAGTACTTATAACTGTAGTGTCCTATTATTTAACGTGGAAGTGAAAACTGAGGATATATATGCTTCAGGTATACTAAAAAGTAGTTAGATTTGATCGACTTTACCCTGTGGAGCTTAGTGTTTTGGTTATTTTTCTTTTAGCACAAATGGAAACTAGCTTTCACTATGGAAACTCTATCATTAGTATACTGAGAGACTGGGCACATTTTTTTTAGATGAAGACTGACACAGATGTAGTCGTTATCAGTTACTCTTTGTGTAACAAATCGTTAACATAACTGTAATACTCCTTCAATTTCATGGTTGTGCAGAAAGAGAAAAATATAGGAAGAAAATCAAGAGTAAAACTTGAATGACTGAAGTTTCATCAACTTCACTGATCTGTATTTGCAAAGTGTGTAAAAAATTTAAGAGGTTACCAAATGAAATTCTGAAAAGTAAGCTAATGGTTGTCACAGGAGTGAATTCATGTAAATCAGGCATTTTAAAACACTTCAGTTATGTTGCTTGACTTAACTGAACCAAACTTTTTTTTATTTGAACAAAGACAATGTAATATGTTTCATATAAAGATGCAAATCCTACTCCTAATCAAAGAATGTAGTGTTGTAATTTGAACAAGATAATTCAGTGAGTAGTCTACATAGTTGTGCATGTAACTCCACCAGTTTAAGTATATTTTATTTAATGTTATTGCCTGTCTTACTTTTTGAGTTTCAGTTGGAACAGTAATTAGTTCATCTGCATTTCATTTACATTACTTAAATGGTGGCAATGAAAATAAAATAAGCTGATGCTTGTTCTTATCTCTTCTGCTTCACAGTGCTGTGGAGTAAAATAGTTGCTTGTTCCCTTAAGCTACATCTGTGTCTTCTGGAGGAATGGGAACAAGTGTATAGTCAAAGTCGGAATTCTAGATTTATGCATTTGAGTCTAACCCTGGTTTCTGGCTTAAATCTTGTAAATCAAACTACTTGTATTAAAAGTGTCCAAATAATGTTGCTTGAGAAAATCCTTCTAGGCTATGGTCTAATTCTCATACAGTATAAACATTTTCTATAGATTTTACAGGGTCTGCAAATTGTTTACCCAAAAATGTTGGTTAGAAGTGCTTAGCTTAGTGCTCTTGTAATTGAAGCTCAAAGCCAATTTACTCTCTTGTTTTATTCACTTTAGACACTTCAACCTTCGAATGAAGAGAGATACATCTCTTTTTAGTGATGACTTTAAAGTAGAAATATCAAATCAAGTAATTGATTATGATACCTCCCATATTTACACTGGACACATTTATGGTAAGTACAACATTCAAAATGGATTAAAGTGCAGTAATTTTAAACCGGAGATTTTTTTAATTGTACATGCAGAAAATTAATATCTGTGTGATTAGGTTACTCATTATTAAACTTTGATAATTCATCTTAATGCATTTTAACTCCATCTGCTTTTATTCTCATATAACAGTCACACTTAACAAATGAGTACTTTTACCTAATAGTTTTCATATCCATAAACTTGAAGTTCAACTCTCTTTATGAGCGTACTCATCTGCATTTAAAAAAAATAGCTGTCTGCATTAAAAAAATAATTAGGAATTGGTCTTAGCTTAAAGGAATTTAAGGAATATAGAGCTACCATCATTAAACGTAGTATACCCAATTTCAGTAAATACAGAAAGTAAAATTGATTTAAAAGAAAGGAGACTTAAGGAATTAAAAGATGAAAAGAAAAAGCTTAAGACTTATTCTGTCCTTTTTTATACAGTCTGTTTGGTTCTGAAAGGAATCTAACTGCTTCCTGAAGATCTCTATTAGTAACGTCCTACAGTCTTGAAGTGACAGTTTTAAACTGAAAAATATACACTCTTAGCACTTTATATGCATCTAGGTAGACCAGCTTACCAGTCAACTTCAGTAGGTCAGAGGACTTTTAAGGTGTGTGGAGCTTTTTGTTGTGGTGTGGAATGAGTTCAGTTCTGGTAATTTGATAGTGTGATTCTGAACCCTCCTCAGTGAGGAGCATATAAACATTTTTTTTAGTAATCTTCAATCCTCCTTATGGAAAGGCTTGTTGAGGATGCTGCATGTTGTAGCTGTTAATGATTAAACTTGGACAGTTTGACTTTTTCAGATTGTGACTGTTTCAAATTCACTCCATTCCACACTTAAACCTAGCTACACTTTTAAGGAGCTTATGATTGAAGAGAAAAATGGATATTTTGAATATAGGGAAATCTTTGAAAGAAGCTTTCAAAATTCAGTATACACACTATGAGGGTTTCTTTTGTTGTTTTTTGTTTGTTTTTCTAAGTAATTGTGTAAGGAGATATATAAGGACAGGACTTGGATATAGGATCACATGGTGCATATGTGACAGCTTTGAACTACAGAGTTGTCAAGGGTTTTGATTGCGGGGTGACAATAAAACCCTGGCAGATGTGTTGTTAACCTCCTCTCCCCGGCTCCTTTCCCCCTTTTGCCCCTCCCGCTCCGCCCTTCCCACTCAGGACAGGCGATCGGTAGGAAAAGAAGGACAGAGAGAAGAGAGTTGGAAAAATTAAAGATGTTTTACTGATGCTACTAATAAGAACAGAGAAAATAATACAAAATATACAAAACCAATCTTGAAAGTCTCAGCCACTGCAGAGCTGGCACCCAAAGTCCTGGACTGGACTCTGCAGCCAGCCAGAGGTAGATTCAGTCTCTCACCAGGCCTCAGTTCACAGGGACGACTAGCAAGGTCCTCTCCCAATGTCGGCCATAAGCAAAAGGAAAAGGGATGAGATCCTCGTGATCTCCTACTTTTATATGAAATATTCATGGGAATGGGATATTATACTTCGTTGGTCAGTTTCTTGGTCACCTGTTTCTCGTTGCCCCTCTCGCGAGATGTGAATCTGTTCTTATCAATAACTTCACATTCCATTGCTATGTTTACCAAAACATGTATCTGGTTCTCCAGGAAAATGCAGCTAATATGAAGCGTTAGCTGACAGGCAAATTCACTAAAAGAGAAACTTGTTTTTTAACAAAATCAGGACAAGAGTAGAATTCTTCATTGTATGCTTTTAAAACTTGTTATTTTTGCATCTGAATAGGAAGTTATTTGACTTGGTAACTATGATTTTGGAATAACTGTATGTCTTGCTTTTGAATAATCTTAGTCTTAAAAATTCAGACACAAACTTTCTGCAAGAATGTCTTATGGCTGTTATCCAGAATCTTACTACTGTATAATTCATATAGGTTTATAGCAATTGGGAACTGGTGCACAATCAGAATAATTAGGCAAGTATCATGCTTTAGCTTTGTCTGCTTAATACCGTGGGTAGAATGTATGCTGAAATTTAGCAGAGGACTGAAAGCTTTTAGAAAGTCACAGAAAAACTAATGCATTTTTTCTCCATAACAGGTGAGCAGGGAAGTCTTAGCCATGGATCTGTTATTGATGGAAAATTTGAAGGATTCATCCAAACTCACAGTGGGACCTTTTATATTGAGCCAGCAGAGAGATATATTAAGGACAAAACTCTACCCTTCCACTCTGTCATTTATCATGAAGATGATATCAGTGAGTACTTCAACTTTGTGCTACAGATGAAATAATTTTTTGTATTAAATGTCAAAAACTGTAAGCCATTTGTAAGCATCAAATGAGACTTTGGCTTGTGTATGGCACTGTGAATCATGCTGTCCTGAGGTGATTCATATACAGTTACGGCGTGAAAGAAATTTATGGCAAACCAACGTGAGTCTTCCTTGTTCTGCCATTGTAAGACATCCTTAGCAGTCAGGTTTAAGTGTATAAGCAGTGTAGTTTCTCAGTGGAGACATGTTTCTTTTGAAAAATGAATTCTTAAAATATACTGATTGTTCTTCCCTGTGATACACGAAGTAAAGGATAATTAAAGTCCAAGTCACTCAGTGTTTACCTACATCTAGTGAAGGTGGTACTCGTGGGGAAATAAAAGCTTCCCCTGCTTGCACAGGTTGCAGCTGCCGTCAGAGAGCTCTTTAGAAGATGTGGTGGCACCCAGTATTTTCCAATTTACACAGTAGCTGATGGAAGTATACAGGGAGTACTACTTGAATTTGAAGAGTATAGCCCCAGAAGTCTAAGTTTAGCTTTAAACACCCAGAAAGACAAGAAAGTATCATGGAATAGTTTTAAATCTTCAGAACTGATGCAGCAGAATTCTCCTGCACTCTACCTGCCTTTTTATGTATGATCAGTCTTCAGCTGTAATAAAAATCAGTTTTATTTGATGCTCAAGTAACTTTATGCTAAGCCCAAAACCTGCTGCAATAAAGTTGTGATACCAAGTTTCAATCTTTCCAAATGAAGTGACTTTCTGCCGACATCTAAGATTACCTTTTGCTTAAAGAAGCTAACAAGTTGTGTGTTGCAGATGAACTTTATGTAAAACATCAATCTTGCTTAAAAATTGATTTAAACTGGAACTTCATTTAAAAACTTGTCCCATCAGGCCATTGTGCAAATCCTAGAAGACTTGAGTTTGAAATGTCATTTGGAATTGAATGACGAGTCTTGGGTTAGATCACTAAAAATTAGTTGAACCACTCTTACGTCGATATATGTATAAATCATTTTCAAAATACATCATTATGAGATTGTGAAAATAAATGTCAAAGATAGGAAGATAGATGAGGAAAATCTCTACTTATGATGTGGTTTTATTTTATTTGGCTGTCTTTGAGTATGTTAAAATTGTGAGCGAGTAGATGTGTTAGTCCTTGCTGTTATCCCATTCTGTAAATTTGATTACTAACCCAAGATCAAATAGAATTTACATAATTTTAAACAGCTTCTGAATGAATACAATTATTGAATTTTATGTACATTGGGAGCTACGCTTGTCTTCTGACTGACTAAACATATATCTTCCTGGTGCTTACAAGACCCGTATTTGAGAATGAAGTTACTTTACAGGACAGCGTTCCACAGACTGGTTTTGATTCTCAAAGAGAAGCTGCAGTGTGCATTGGGTTTTCAACTGTACAGAGCATTGCGGGTGGAGGTCTGAGGAGCCCGATTCCCTTGCTGGCTGCTGTCAGAGTATTGCAGAGTTTGCTGCTGCGACAGAAGGGGGAAGTAATAAAAAAAATCACAAAAGCCTGGTGTAAAACCATAAGAAGTCTTCTATAACAACATTTCTATGGATAATTTGTACATACTTGTAAGTTCTTTAGTGTGGTATATTAGGTCTCACTGAACAGTTCAAGTCACTGCTTGGTAGTGGGAGTACTAGACAACAAGTCACTGTCTGCTTTACAAAGGGGTTTATTAAGCCTGTTGTAGAAAAGAGATGGAGGAAGAAAGAAAAGCAACACAAGGCAGTAAAGCGATTTGCCCAGTTTCCAAGGGGCGAGACAAGCAGGAAGATTGTTGCATGTCCCAGTTCCTGATGCTGTAAATAGTGGGTGACTAAAAGTACTCTCTTCACTGTTATAAACTAATGACAGAAATAGAACTCTACATTAAAGAAGCAGATAATTTGATTTTATGGAAGTTAGTATTGCTGTTTTGTAGAAGTGATCTCTGCTGGAGGAGTAAATTGATCACTTGAGAGCTGGAAAAAGCAAATGATGGAATCAGTTCATATTAATGACTTATTAAAGTGATTGGGAGCAGGATATGTCTTACTCTCAATTATTCAGATGATGGTATGTTGGCTTACACTGTTTTTCCTCTTGAATCTAGTGCATCAAAACCACGAGTTAGAAACAAGATCAGATTATCAGAGAGGAGTGTCTAAATGTATTCCAGAGAGCCCCATGCAAGCAGCAGTGGTGCAGTGTGGCTTCCGAGGCATCCAGGGCTCAAACAGCTGTTCTGGAGCCGAGGCCGCTGCCCGCGCAGAGCCTGATGTGCGCGCCTGCTGATCGCACAGTTTAACTTCTGCCATTGGTATCCAAGATGCCTCTAGGATTTCTCTGGTCTGAAATATCTGTAGTATAGAACTGCTGCTGCCACTTCCTGAATGGTGCTTTTGAGGCTACATTGTTTTGCCTCTCATGAGAACTATTTTTCGCATTGAACTGCAGTTCAAAAAAAACCCCCCAACAACAATGAAGAAAGCTAAAATTTACAGTAGCTTTGAAAATAAAAACAGGCATGCAAATCTGTTGTTATTGCTCTAATCCAAAACTAACTCTTGTGGAAACAGTAAAACAAGAAGTGTCTTGCACAGGACAGAAGCCACAAAAATACTCATATTTCTAACTCAGGATAGACTGGGGAAGAAGTCATGTTTGCCTTAATTTGGGATATTTCTGGTCACCCATGTTTCAGCCTTTTGAAACAATATGCTTTTTAGTGCTTTTCAGAAATCACAATGCAACATATGATTAGCATCTCAATGAGTTCTTTTTCAGTAGTTAAACAAAAGATTTTTTTATAAATGGGGATTATATTGTCAACTTCATAAGGCAGCTTTTGTCTGTTACAGTGGATGTGGTGACCAGTGGAAGGCAGCTTTCTATTCATGACTTGAAACACAAGTTGAATGATTTTAGTTTCTAAGCCACTGTTAATGAAACTGTTTTATAATTTAGTGCTGGAAAGATAGACATTGATATTTTCATTAAAATATTTTGGACACTTTTCTTTAAGGATTAGGATTTCATTGGAACTGTGTTTGTTTAAATCACATATGCTTCAAATATATCCCTGAGTTCATACAGTAAAATAGAAAATCTGAATTTTCTCAGGTCACCAATAGGCAGGAAAATCCTATTCAGACCTTCAGGAAAACGAACACAGTCATTTAATTGTCATTATGGTGTTGGAATAACTGTACATCTGAGAACAGAAAGTGAAGTATTTTGTAGTTTTGCAAAGCCTGATCTGCTGAATGAACTGACCACTGCAAACTATGTATTATTAGTGAGAACTTGGTTTCTTCTGTGTTAGTGTTGTGTTTGCCCGTTTAATAATGAAGTCTACTTGGCAGTTGTCGTGGGAGCACAGTGACAGGCTGCTTAGAATGAAATATGTAATAAGGATTTCTTTGTAATTGGTTAAATTTTAATTTTACTCTGGCACTATTGCTTTTGCTAGTATTGGGCAAATCTCTATAGCTGTTGAAAAACTGAATTACGTCACTTTTAATGGAAGTTTGGCGACGTATCCTTGCCTCAGATGCCTAAATCCACTATCCGTTACGTAGTTAACTTAAATGCTCAACAGATCATCCTATTTACTGACAAGCAGAAGAAAAATATGAATGTGATCAGGAATATATTTGTGGTAGGCAGTGCCTTTATAAAAGGATAAAAAATATTACTTTGAGCATTTGTAGCTGTATATATCATAATGGTCTGCCATCTGGTTACAATAAGATATCATTGTCGAAGTATGAAATTACAGGGGTTTCTTTTGTTGCTTTTTTAGGTTCGTTATTGTTATCACTGCTATTATTGTCAAGATGTTCAAAAGTTGAAAGTGGGAAATGGGAAACTGGGCAATACAGGAAAAGAAAAATAAAATGTGTGTTTCACCTGAGGATTTTCTGTAGTTACAGAATTGAACCTGTAATTAAACTCTTCTTCTATAGATCTGATGGAAAGTGGGGGGTTCTAGTTTTTCCTCAGTTGTGCCCTTGCTGTAAACAGTAATTTCGCAGTGAAGGCATTTGCTTCCCCTGGATCAGCCACGGGGCTGTCGTGGGGACAGGCTGGGAAGCTCATGATCCCAAAGAGCTGGCAGAAGGCTGCAGCTCTCAAATTGTTTAAAACCACCGCAGGAGCATGACCAGACCTCTGAGGTGTGGTTCAAAACTGTCCGCGGCATCTGCCCCCATGGAGTTCCTGCTTGGCTCTAGAAATGGAACTGCTACAGGGGACAGAGGAAATAGAACGCTGGGAAGGTGAAGGGGGAACAGTGCCTGCACATTTGGGGGTGCTGCAGCATTTAGCAAAAGAAAGCTTTGCATGCAACTTGCTCAGCAAGCCAGACATGGTTCCAAAGTGAACCATCCTGTATTACCTGCCTCCTGTGTTTAGTGGGGTGGATGCAAATCCGTCCATGAGGGATTTATCTTTTCCAGCACGTGCAAAACTTTGGCAATTGCTGGTGCAGACTGTTTCCTGATCAATTATCTGTAATTTTAACTGTCAGGCTTTTAAGGTGTTTCTTACCAGATTATTACTTCTGAAGTGAGAAATATTTGTTTGAATTGCAGGGAATCAGTATTAAAAATGTATTAAGGGATTTCCTAACCTCTTTAGGGAACAAGATACAGAGGAAAGACTGCTTATTTTGTGTAATGCACTGAAGCATTTATTTCTAGTACCGTTCTGTCAACTGTCATAACACCACCGGATAGGAATGGAAGTGTGATGACAGCAGAAAATGGCATTTTGTGATGGTGCAAAATATGCTGTGCAGTTTCCAGTTATTTCTGTGGATTCCTGCAGTTACCACCTGCAGGGGCTGCTTTAAAGTTATGATGGTTTTATGTAGATAAAGCGTGCTGATGGTGGGACAGTATTGTCCATTACTGACACCCTTGTGTAATGTAGATAAAGCGTGCTGATGGTGGGACAGTATTGTCCATTACTGACACCCTTGTGTAATGTACTTTTGTTGCAGAGATAAGTGGTTGGCGATGTGAAGTTGGGTGGTGGGTAATGAGAATTTTAGTTGGCTTAAATATAGCGGATTTCTTTTTTAATACTATGGTGGGAGGAAAAGAAAAGGTGGTGGAGATGGAAAAGGGAAGGGTCATATTTATAATCCTTTGCTCTGAACTCCAATCTAGTGGTAGTAAACAGCATCCCCAAAAGTGCAATGACCTCATCAGTGAATGAGCAGTGATTTTTGTTTAATATTGTGTATAGCAAAGCCTGTGTTCCACTACATTGCTAATCACATTGGCTGAGGTGGTTTACAGTAAGAGCTTTCCCCCCCTCTTTTTCTCTCTCTTCATTCTTCTGGCACTGCGCCAGGGCTGACCATATGGGGAGGAATGTGATGAGGCAGCTGCACAATATTTTGTACCTGGAAAATGACCCAATTTGAAAAAAACCCCACATTTTAACTATGTTTAACTTCGCCTCATTTGTCTTTAACTAGTTTTTTTTTTAAATGATGTTAAACATGACCTCTTTAAACACTTGTAAATATGTGTGATTCAGAGGAGTGAGGGTTGGAAGACTCATTTCTTGATCAGTCCTTTTAAGCTTATCAGTGGATCCACTGAATCTGGTCTCTGGTTATTTTGGAGTATAAACTCAAATGGTTTGGGTTTTTTCAGAACTAAACTTACCTGTATGCCAAGGATATGATTTTTTTTTTTTAATACCTATTTAATTTTCCCATAGCTTTTCATTATCAAGCTAATGGGTACAAATGTGTAAATAATAGCTCTTGTTCTTATGTCAGATGTTGCTCATCGTATTTTATTTAGCTGTCTGTAAGAAAACAATGTTAAGAAGCAGTTGTCAGTTTTGTTCTGTTTGTAAAATTAAGAATGTATCTTAGTAGAAATGTTTAATAAAAACAGACAGCTGCATAAAGCTGGAATGTTAGAATGCTTCCCTCAAACTACATGAGCAATATTGGATACACTGAAGAAACTGCAGAGATACAGCCGTATTTTGCACTTGGAATTTGAAAACTCAACCCGGCCTCCTTCTTTTTAGGATATCCACATAAATATGGACCACAAGGAGGTTGTGCAGATCACTCGGTATTTGAAAGAATGCAGAAGTACCAAATGACTGGTGTAGAAGAACCAACAACAGAGGTATAACACAGGCTAATGGGTTATGTTGATTAGAAATCAGTGTAATAATGTCCTATTTCTTGTATGCATTAGCAGATACTACTCTGACTAATGAGCATTGTTTTAACTTCATGTGTAGTGTACCATTGTTCCGTGCTGAAGTGCTTTACTATTTCTGTTTGCCAAGATAGCTGACGAAGGTAACTGCAGTGTGAAATAACCTGTGTGTGGGGGGGTACATTTAAGTCCTGTAGCACTCATCTACAAACTGTTTGTTCATATTAGAAAATGATTATGAAAAAGAAAAATTCCAAAGATCACATGAATGAAAAAATCTGTTTCACATTGACTGCCTTTTGTCATATAAAATGAAATGCACAGAAGGGTTTCACTGAGATATCATTAAAAACAGAACGCATACTTGAAAACTGGCTATAACACACTTAGTTTAATTCAAAATTCATAAAACTTTGTGGGTTAAGGAAGAATGAAAACCTGTTTGTATTAGTGGAGTATGTATAGAAAAATCTATTGCTATTTTTGGGTAATCTGGTGCAGCATGTAGATCTAAAAAATTACTATGTTTATTTTCTGTGTATACGTAGAAGCCTTTTGAAGAGCCCAAGAACAATGGTCCACAGCTTTTAAGAAAAAAGCGTGCCACTCAGGCTGAAAAAAATACCTGCCAGCTGTATATCCAGACCGATCATCTGTTCTACAAGCATTATGGAACAAGGGAAGCTGTAATTGCACAGGTACTTTCAATCCCTTTATCTTATATGATCTGTTTTACTTTATTTGTGTTTTTGTGATAAATTTCATGCAATTTGTGTATGTTATTGCTTATTTACTTTAGAACGTCTTGTTTCATTTTTTACAGTGATCTTGATATTATTGAAACAGCTTTTGTTTCACTACAAAGATGCCATGTATCTGTGGTGAAATTCCTGGGCACTTGTGCTTCCCTTAGTTAATAATGGCAGCTCTGGTTTCATTAGCACCTCTGAGCAAGACTGCAGCCTGACTTTTCTCAATTCTTCCTCAGGAAAATGATACTTCCCGAAGAGTTGCATTCTGTTTTGCAGCCTGGCAAGCCTCTGTGTTAACACTCACATACCCTTGTGCTTGAAATTTTAGTTCAAAACACTGTGAGCTAATGACACTGAGAACTGTTCCTGTAGTGTCTGATGTAGTGGAAGGCTAAAAATATAGTGAAAGGCTAAAAATGCAATGGCAACTAAAGGCAGATGCTTTTTATTTGTCAATATGCTATTAGGTAGAAAACTCTTTTTTTCTGATAAATTCCTAAAAATATAACTAGCTAAAAATATAACTAGTTAACATTAACATACTTCTCTTGAAGTCTTAAGTTTCACTGTCACTTGCAAATCTGACTGTTACTATTTATTCATCACACTGTACATACACAATTCAAGTAACATTTTCCAAAGTTCTGAAGTCACCTTCAAAATCAGATTTTCAATGAGTTAGCATTTCTATGTGCTCTTGGAAAAAGTAAATGATCAGTTTCTTTCCTACCAGAAATAATACACAGAATAATACTGTAACAAGTAAATTTTTTCTCAAAAAAAAAAGGTGCTTTGAATAGAATTTTAACTACAATGCTCTCTTATAGTAATGAGTCAAATGACTATCACAAACAGGTATCTGAATAGTTCATGAAATTATACGTTTAAAAAAAAGCAAATGGCAAAATATTTTGCTGCTATCTGGCATGGTGACAATGTAAAGACCAGGTTACATAGCGATTTATTTCCATTATTTTCCATCAGCATTCAATTAATAAGGCCTGTTAGAGTTCATGTGGCACTATCTTATATGTTAAAAATATAGGCCTTGAAGTTGTTGCTACTGAAGATTAGCTATAGCGTACTGCATAGATCTTTGAACTGTAAATACTTTAATTTTGACAGATATCCAGCCATGTTAAAGCGATTGACACAATTTACCAGTCAACAGATTTCTCAGGAATCCGTAACATCAGCTTCATGGTGAAACGAATAAGAGTAAGTTGTTTTGAAATACTTCTGGCTTCACTCATATTTCTTGGATGCTGTATTTTTCAAAAGTCCTGTTGCTGTTCACTTGTAACTATTTATTGTTAGTTATTTCTGTAGTAAATGGTTCCCTAACCCATTTATTTGTTTGGGTTTAGTGTTTATTGTCAAAAACCCTCTACTTCCATTATTGAGCGATAGTCAATTTTTATAGCAGTCAACTTCTTATATTTCATCAGAGTTGACTGTGCGGCAAATAGACTGTATTGCTCTCCAAAAACTTTAATAGTGAAACAGATAATGGCTATCCAGGTTGAATGGTCCTTCTAAAAGTGATGATTTAAGAGAATAGATATAAACTTTTGGGTACTGATGGAAAGGAAGAAGAAAGAGAGTGGAGATTTACTACCCAAATGCAATTATTTATTGTAGAACTTGGTTTTCCAAATATTGGGGTGGTAATTTGTCAAGACATATAAAACTTCAGGAACCTGTTTTGCTATTTAACATAACAAGGTGACATTACAACCGTAAGCCTCTTAGCTGGTATTTACAAGTCAAATGAAAATTAATCGTGTCTTGTTGAGTTTGTTTCCATTTACTTTTAGATTAATACAACCGTAGATGAGAAGGACTCTTCCAATCCCTTCAGATTTCCTAACATTGGTGTGGAAAAGTTTCTGGAACTGAACTCTGAACAGAATCACGACGATTATTGCCTGGCCTATGTGTTTACAGACCGTGATTTTGATGATGGAGTCCTTGGTCTGGCTTGGGTTGGAGCCCCTTCAGGTAATTATGGCCAAACCTTCGGCACTGTGAGGTAGAGTATTGTAGGTAGGTACAAATAAGAAAGGTAGAAACAATGTCATTTGAATTGCCAGCAAATAGACAAAAACCTCATAACCAACACTTCACAATTTTGGTTAGGTACAGTTTGATTTATATATATTTATATTTAATCTTTAACACACATACTGACATAGATTGAGTGGAATACTTCACTAAAATGAAATTTTACTTCAGAAAGCAAGGAGTGTTTTTTAGACACCATTTATGTTGTCAACAGAATAGCTGAATTTTAGAATGTTGATAATGCCTCAGTACAAATTTAAGTTGTGGAAAAAATTGGTGAAATTTGAAGTCACAATTCTGAGACTTTTCCAAACAGTAAGAGTGGTGCACTTGATTGTTGACCTTCTAAGTATGGGTTTGATTAACCCACACATCAAAAGCGTTTTCAGTTTTAGTTTGAACAGTGGAAAAATGAGTCACTTTTGCTGACAAGAATATATGGCTAATCCTAGCCATTTTATATAAATGCTCTTTCTGTGAGAGAGGATTTCCTGTGATTCTTACTCTGGGTTTGGTTTTTTTACTTAGCAAAATGTAAATGGGATGTATATTGAAGCTTCCTGTATTGGACATTGCACCCTGCTAGTCTTGTACTACAGGGATGGTGAAATCAGGGTTGGTCTGTGCAGTGAAAGCCCAAAATAGCTCTTAATAGCTATTCTGGAACAGCTAACTACTTGTGTGAATGTATCCATTCCGTGCTGAGAGCATTAGTGTGGATAAATCTAATCTACTTTCAAAGTTGGCTTAATATTAATTATACAGAACTCTCAGTGTCTAACTGTCTACTGAGGAGGCAAGCTGTTTCTTGTTCTAAATGGCACTAGAAGAGTAACCCAGTAATTTCTTGAATGACTAACTGTTGTACTTTTGTCTAAACGCAGGGAGCTCTGGTGGAATATGTGAGAAGAGCAAACTGTATTCTGATGGTAAGAAGAAGTCCTTGAACACTGGGATCATCACTGTTCAGAACTATGGCTCTCATGTTCCTCCCAAGGTTTCTCATATCACTTTTGCTCATGAGGTTGGGCATAACTTCGGTTCACCTGTGAGTATCACTATTCATCTGTTAACTCACTTTATGCCATTTTGAAGTGCATGATTTGCAAATGGCATTTTTACTTCTTACGAACAAGAAAAAAAAAGATCATGGCTGCAAGTGCGTATGTGTGCTCACACTGTATACAAACAAAACACAGATTGCCGAACGGAGCCCCTTTTATGAGTATTTATGAGTATTTGTCAACACTGGTGCAACAGTGGAATTTGAGAATTTTTATTTCTACTAATTCAGTCTTTTATAGAGGGGCTATATTATTATTTCCTATAAACTTGCCTGGTTTTTATTGATGACTAGGGTCACACACCTATTAAATATATTTTAGTTTATCCTAGAGAGGAGAAAGAATCAATGCAAAATTAAGATGACACTTTATTCAACAAGCAAAGATAGAGCTGGCTCTTTTTTAATGTTCAATTACAAATTTACTTGAGAGGATTAATGTATCAATATTTTAGAGCAAAACTGTCTCCCAGTCATTTAGGGATGTAACTTGTTGTGGCAAGCTGAAGGTATGAGGCTTATGGGTTTTGCTGGAGATAAGAACAAAGTTTTCTGGTTTGGCTTTTTTATTTTTAAACTTCAGTATACAGGCTTTCTACTCTTGGAAGTAAAGTGAAATCAAGATATGACAGGAATGAGTTCTTCCGAAATAGATGTTCAGATGTGAATGCTTTCTTCACATGCCTTGAGAAAATCCCTAATGCCACTACTTTCAGTGGGAACAAGCCTTCCAAGTATAACTGAGAATACGAGGATATGAAACTGAAAAACCACTCCCACTGAGTGAAACATCTTTTGGACCAGCCTTGAAGATGATTCTTTCAATTTTACTCCTAAGTTGCATTTGTTGTAGGGAAATATGTGAAAGTACATGTTTGGTTCTGCCAAACTGTAATAAATGATATAGTTCTTGCAACTATGTTGAAAACTTTTAAATGTACCTACTTTTGAGACATAGTTTGTACTGCTGGAAGGCTGGATGCATGAGAACAGTGTAAGAGTTCCTCTTACACGTAACAACTTAGTATGTTGTCAGTCTGCTAATTGCTAGTATGCCAACCTGTAATGCATTTAATTAATCAGGCTGGCTGTTGTATAGATCTGGTCACTGGCTGACAGAACCAGACTGCTGCACTGTTCTGGACATCTCTTTGTACCTCCCCCAAAATAAGCAGCAAGAATGAACTGCTATTCCAGTTAACTCCTGCTTTTACTCCACAGAATACTTACTACCATTGGGTGATCGTAAAGCCATTCTTCTTAGGAGATGGCAACTTTTTCAAGTCAGTATTCATTCCAGGACATGCACTTGGGTTACACATTTGCCAAGAATGCAAATAAGCTGAAACTTAAGAAATTAGATATTTGCTACTGTTTCGGGGGGTAAATAAATAAATTTAAACCACCTTTGTTTTCTGTGTACTTTTTGTATTCCAAGAAACCTTAGAGTATAAGATAGTGTTTTATTTCTATGAATCTTTTATTCTCACTGTGTTAAAGTTTCCAAGACAGGTTACTTTTGCGCACGTATAAAAGAGAGCAAGAAATTCGAGAAGCTGTCTTGATAGAAATAATTTTAAAATATTTGTTTTGCAGCATGATTCAGGAATGGAGTGCACTCCGGGAGAGTCCAAGAACTTGGGGCAGAAAGAAAATGGCAATTATATAATGTATGCACGAGCCACATCTGGGGACAAACTTAACAACAACAAGTTCTCTATCTGTAGCATTCGAAATATCAGCCAAGTTCTTGAGAAAAAGAGAAATAATTGTTTCGTTGGTATGTATTTAGTCATGCTGAAAGCAAAGTGGCTAAGCTGTTATGCTTGATTAGAAATTTATTTTAGTATTTATTTCACTTTTTTATTTATTTTACTCATTTTCGTTTACTGAAAGATTCTATAAGAACTGAGTTTGAGATCTGGAGTACTGTATCGAGTTCTGCGCTCCCCAGTACAGGCAAGAAATCTTAAAGGTCTTTTCCAACCAACACAATTCAATGGTTCTGTACCGGAGTGAATCCAGCAAGCCCCACAAAGATTATTAAGGGATTGCAGCATCTGACATACGAGGAGAGGCTGTGAGAGCTGAGACTGTTTAGGCTGGGGTTGGGAAGGCTCTTGTGTCTCTTTATAAATGCCTGGGGGTAGGGAATCAAGAAAACAGGGCCTGTTTTCAGTTACAGCCACTGAAAGGATAAGAGGTAAGGAGCACAAATAAAAATATGTGAAATTCTATTTAAACATTAAAAAAAAAAAAAAGGGACAATTTATTTCTCGAGTCTGTGTGAGTTCTCACAAATTTTGTGAGACTGCGCAGCGAAGTAGGTTTGTATGTTGGAGTACCACTAGTTCACCCCAGTACCATCAGCTTTTGCCTTAAGGTCCTCACTCTGCTAAACAAGGAGGAGTGCAAGAAAGGGTGCTGCTCCAGTGGAGGCTTAGCAGAAAGCTTCCTCTTGTCACTGTTCATTTCCTATTCACGTAAGAATCTCCTGCTGTTATCAGCAGAAACCTTTTACTCAGAGGCTTGAAATTCTATGAGAAGTGACTAAGCTGGGCAGGAAGCAAATCGTGTAAGTTGACTTGAGCTCTAGTCTGAAGTCCATCTTGACCAGGCATGTTCAGCCACAATTAGCTGGATGCTGGTGCAAGTCAGTTTTAACATTTACACGGCTCTTTGCATGTTCTTTGTACTGCTTTGTACATAATTTACTGGCATTTTTTCAGAGTCTGGTCAACCCATCTGTGGTAATGGACTGGTTGAAGTAGGAGAACAGTGTGACTGTGGATACAGTGACCAGTGTAAAGATGAATGCTGTTATGATGCAAACCAACCAGAAGATAAAAAATGCAAGTTAAAACCAGGCAAATACTGCAGGTATTGTGTGTGTCTGTTACAATACGTTTCTTTTGGGGGGCTTATTGGCAGTTATAATTGGTATTTCAGAATCTGTTTAAAGTGCCTTATACAGTGCGTGAGAAGTTCATAAGCACAGTTATGCTGTGCAGTTACTGGTATTTACTGGAGCTTGTTTTCCCTTAGATCACTGTTCTCTAGCTTTTGAAAAAACGTAATATGGCGCTGGATTGTATCAATGCTAACGTACCATAATAGTGCAGACAAATACATGTTGAAGTTTTGTTATCTTTATTACAAATATGTTGTGCAGAATTCTTGCAAAAACTGTATGATTCAGAAAAACACGACCAGGATGTTGTTTTTACAATAGGTGCAGGAAAGTATTAATTGCCCAAAGGATAATGGAGGGTATTATGAAATCAGATCCTATCCTAGTGCCATTGCCTAACTAGAAGATGACTGAACTATATAGTTGATTTTTTTTTTATGCTTGTTTTATAAGTTAAATTAAACTATGCTTTTAAGGCACCTTGTATTTTGACAGTGTTGTGTACATAGTGATTTATAAGAGGAACTTTCAAAGGTCATAAGACTTACAGTGAAGTAAGTCAACTTCTGTCTTTTAGTTCCATGACTTAAGATACATGTTACAGTTTTACCTCATCTGAGAAGTTGAGTGGATTTGTTTTTCACATGTAAGGCATGGGCTTTTGTTCCTTTCTAGAGACAGACATAAATCTAATGTCTGGCTAGACTCTTTGCCTAAAATTAAGTGAAAATTACTGTTGGTTTTAGGTCTAAACCAGCTCAGCTTTTTAATACAACATACACAATATTGTTCTCAGTAAGCTTTCCTGCCCAGAAAATGTTCTTTGTCATCCTAGGACTGGAAGTAAAAGTAGTACCTACTGTTAAATTGTATTTGACAGTGTAGACGTGGTAGAAGGACCATCTCCTGTGAATTCATAGTTGCAATGATTTTGCGTGTCTCTGTGCCCCTCCCCACACCTTGCAAGTTCTTACTATTTCAGCCAAAATATAGGCCTTGCATTGTCTTGTTTTATAAGTGCTTTCTGAGATTTTATGTTCCACGTTGCAGTTGTGCTGAGGACCTGTTTCCATGTACATCAGGTGCCACCACCACCCCCCTTCTTTGCTCTCCTGTGCGCAACTGACTGTAGTCTGGTTTTATGTCCTGATGGAACAGTCTTAAATATGAATTGCTGCATCATTTTTGATTTAGGATTCCCTTTTCTTCCAATTCTATTAAGATCGAAAATGTTGCTGTAGAAAGATATTTCCGAAGACATGTAAAGAAAATCCAAGTTTAAGAATGGATCACATAAATGACATGTTAAAATACACTTTAAGAAAACTATGCTATCTGTCCAGCTGCTTTACATGTATTTTAGACTTTTTCATGTGTGACGAATGATTTTTCTCACCATGCAGTAGTTTTGAAATCAGGAGATGCTGACCTGCAGAAGGTCTGCGCGGTCTGATGTCCACTGAGTGCCAAGGAGCACACTGTGAGTGGTGCTGAGATACAGAATCAATTGAGATGAGAACTCAGGAGGCTTAGCTTTAGTCAAGCAGTTAGATATGTTTTATAACCTTTACTCTTCACTCTTCTGCTCCCATTTTCTATATATTTTAATTTAAAGCATGCTTGTACTATTTTTCTAATATAATGCAAATAGTTTAATTGGTTTCTACAATGACTAAGAAATCTGTATCCGGTGCGGTAACCTTTTGTTACCTTTTATTTTCAATTCACATTTTTCTTAGCACGAATCAGAATTATGTTGAATATTTGAGCAGGTTGCAGCATGAACAGTTCTGGAATCATTCACGCTTTTTCTTTTCATCCACGTTTTCTGTTTGTTCGTAGCCCTAGTCAAGGCCCCTGCTGTACTGCACAGTGTAATTTCAAACTGAAGACTGATAAGTGTCGAAATGATTCTGACTGTGCAAGAGAAGGGATGTGCAATGGGGTCAGCGCTCTCTGCCCACCATCTGAGCCTAAACAGAACTTCACCGATTGCAACAGACGCACACAAGTTTGCATAAATGGGGTATGTTTTCTTGCAGTCACATGCAACCGCATTCATTTATTGCAAGGCACTGTATCGTGAAGTGGTATGGTTTCAGTGCTTAACAGAGGAGCCTGTAAGA
Organism: Nesoenas mayeri; assembly: GCF_963082525.1. Taxonomy (NCBI): domain Eukaryota; kingdom Metazoa; phylum Chordata; class Aves; order Columbiformes; family Columbidae; genus Nesoenas; species Nesoenas mayeri. The sequence goes on along the minus strand of NC_137563.1, from coordinate 14,522,027 downwards.
TTAATCTGTTGTTCAATAAGAACGTTCCATTTATTGGTTTCAGTCAAAGTGACTGTGATAGAACACCAAATATTAAGAAGCAAGTAACAAACAAAAAGCTAGCTTTACAATTTGAGAAAGTTCAATTTAAAGATTTTGTAAAAATCAGGAATATGAGAGTGTGTTACTTCCTAGTTCCATCTGCTTGTTTGGGGGTTGGGTTTTTTCGGTCCTGGTCAAGTAATGTTGTTGGCTTGGAAAATTAGATATGCTGTCAATACATGTTGAATTTGGCTTAATGAAAATACGCAGTTCCTCCACCCGTGTGCATGTAATGCAGATGTGCACGCATATGGAATTACTCTAGACTGCCATTAGTTCCCTGCGTTAAAGAGTCCAGGGCAGTTACTATGAAATATTGATGGGAAATCTCTTATGAATTGATCTATGTTTACTTGGAAGGAGAAACAAGCAAAAGTTATCCTCTTAAAGAGCTGGAATTTGTGTTGCTGTAAGTCTCTGTTTCCTGCACTCCAGGTTTTTAATCAAATGATACTGCTTGTAATAATTTTTCAGCTAATTTAGAGTCATCTTAGATATAGAGGAGTTGTCTTTATATAGTTACTTGATTTTGAAGCAAGATTATAAATACACTGATTTTTCTAAATGTGAAGGGTCTTCCCACAGTGAAATTAAACACAGACTTTTTCCTTCCATTAATTTTAATTATTATTATTTTCTGAGAGAAGATATATTTGAAGACATGCTTTTGATTTATTTTCTTAACCACAGTTTTGAGTAATCAGGTTTCAGAGTGAATTGCAATGCTATGAGTGTTTTGCAGGGTACTTTGAGACCCTAAAACCAGATAGTATTTAAAAAAAAAAAGCAGGTAAATCACCTTTAAAATATGTCAAGTGAGTATGAACACTGCAACTGAATAACTAATAAATTTGTTTTATAAAGTTTAGAAGAAATTGAAGCTACTATTTTTATTGATAAGCATCTTTAGACCTACAGTGATGCTTTCAGCTGTTAAAAATTAATGTCTTTCCTAATGTTAGTGTGCTTAAAAGTGAAATTGATTTTTCTGTTTTTGTGCGTTTGTCTTAAACAGCAATGTGCTGGCTCTATCTGTGAAAAGTATGGCTTGGAAGAATGTACATGTGCTAGTTCAGATGGCAAGGACGACAGAGAACTTTGTCATGTCTGCTGCATGAGAAAAAGTAAGATTGGTCTGAATTGTAAGCGTAAACATTAGGTATCTCATTAATCTTCTCACAGTGTTTATATTTTAGTTTTTGTTAACTTGAGAGCGTACTGCAATTTTAATCATATTTATTTTGAGTTAGGCATTGTATTTTGTAGGAAATGAATAATATATTTGGGGTTTTTTACAGATCAATATAAACTTGAAATTTTCAAAAGCATTTTGAACAATTGAACACCAAGGTATTAATGCCCATATGTTTTGATTAATCTGTGTTCACTTTCCAGTGGACCCAGCTACCTGTGCGAGTACAGGCTCTAGCCAGTGGGAGAAATACTTCGGTCGTAAAACTATTACATTGCAACCTGGATCTCCTTGTAATGATTTCAAAGGCTACTGTGATGTGTTTATGAGGTGTCGGCTGGTAGATGCTGATGGCCCTCTAGCTAGATTAAAGAAGGCCATTTTTAATCCGGAGCTATATGAAAATATTGCAGAATGGATTGTGGTAAGTATTTTCTTTATCTTAGCAGTCTAATATAAAATGTTCTTGTTAATCAGTAATCACAGCTGATAGGTGTTGCTGTATATACACAGTACTTCAGCATTCTTCAAAGTACAATCAGCCCTTGTTTTACTAGTTTTTCTGTAATCGCCCGGAGTGCAGCAAAATAAGTTTGACAGATGGAAGAGAACGGAAGCAAACAAGTAAATATTCTGTGTTAATACCTTTATTTACTCTGCTGTCTGTTTTAGTGTTAATGTTCACATTTTTAATTTACTGGGTTTTCCTATTTTAACTCTTCATATTTGAATGCTCTGATTTCTTCAAGGAACTAAATACATTGATCTCCAGCATTTCTTATTTTTATTGCAGTAGTTGACATTTTCCTAATAATAGACTGGGAGGAGAACTACAGTGAAACACCATTACAGAGCTGCATAGTCAGTTTTGTGTAAGCTGTTAATTGTTTTAGGCTTCTATAGCTCTGTTGTAATGTATCTTCTATGAAATACTCTTCTGATAATAGAAAGAACCTGAAGTTATTTGGGGATGTTTTTCTTTAGAATGTTATGGTCTTTTAAAATGATGTTTCAGAACAGCTTTTTGATGAATTTTAAAAGGCAAATGAAAGCTGTATTCAGTGACCTCTGTCTTTTGTGCATGTCTACCAGACACCCAAAAAATCATTTTTCCATATTTTTAGGCTTATTGGTGGGCAGTGTTGCTTATGGGAATTGCCTTGATCATGTTAATGGCTGGTTTCATTAAGATATGCAGTGTTCATACTCCAAGCAGTAATCCAAAGTTGCCTCCTCATAAACCACTTCCAGGTGAGTACACCAGGTTATTACATTTGTAGAGAAATGTTTTATCCTCAGCTGTTTCGTTCTAAAGGGAAAATTCAGGTGTCTCAACCTACAGTTGTTAGTCTGGCACTGTGAAACTGCGAATGGAATTCAGGCCAGTGAAACAATTAATAAAAATGTAACTGGTGCCTTATTTTCCTGTAACATAATATGCAAATCAAAATAAAGCTTTGAAGACTTTTTCTAAGTCAGAGTTCCTTTTATTTCCTATTCCATGCTGTGTTTTGTAAGGATCAGCCTGTTTAAGGAACTACCGTTTGGATAATAAAATGTACTCTGTAAATACTCCATGCAGATACTCATCTTTTTAAAAGCCTGTAGGTATAAATGTAAAATAGCTATATTTCATGTGCATGGGCAGGGCAACTTTTCTAGAAATACTTTTTAATTATTATTCATGTTACTAATGTGTACCTTTATTTGAAACAGGCACTTTAAAAAGGAGGAGACCGCCACAGACCACTCAGCCACCACAGCGGCAAAGGCCCCGAGAGAGTTATCAGATGGGACATATGAGACGCTGACTGCAGCTTTTTGCCTTGGTTCTTCCTAGTGCCTACAATGGGAAAACTCACTCCAAAGAAAACCTAATAAGTCATTGTCCCCAGTCTAACTGTCAAAAATGGAAGAGGAAAAAAAAAAAAGCATTGTATGCCCTCGAAACAAGTGGAAATGGCTCATTTTTAATGAGCGAATCTTCCAGCGCAAAAAGAAGAAAAGTGTTTTTCTTGCGTATTTTTAATTTAGTGGCACAAAGTCCTTAGAGTATCATGATTCTTTCCCCCTTCCGTGCTCTTCATTGCTGCATTTTCTTCACTTGCAGGCAAATATGGCTGTAGTAAAACTTTAACTCAATAATTGAAAAAAAAAATATCTATTTTTCAACTGCCAGACAAGGCCAGGAAGCTAGACCACCTCAGCATTGGAGACATTACTTGTCAATGTATATACATTGTTATATGCAGACATGTATTTCTAACGTACACCTGTACTTGTGTGCAATTGTAAACAAGAGATTTGCAATATGGATGTTTCTTTGTATTATAAAACTTTTCCGCTATTAATGAAGAAATTACCATTTAATTGACATACTCAGGATAACAGAGGATGATGGTCAAGGATCCTGTGATGCTTTACACAGCAATTTCGAATCAAATCGAACTTCTCTATCATGATCCGAGTTGTTTCAGGCACTCATTTCATCTTTATCAAACAGCTGCTAAGACACAGCATACAAGATCGAATGGTCTTTTGGAGAAATAACAGGTGTTCTGCAAACTTTGCAAATGCCAGAATGTTTCAAAAGCATTTTATATGTGTCTCATTCCTTGTAACTCAGCATAAATATTTCTAATTTGTCTGATTATTCAGTTAAACAAGGGATTAGATTAAATGTTTCCATGCTTTATTAGAAAATTCTGCCCGTTATTCAGCTTCTTTTGAAAATTACAACCAGTTTATTCGGGCTGTTCAGATGTTCTTACAGTATGATAATTAAGTTTGTGGTCTAAGGGATGTGGAAAGAAAGAAAAGCTGTAGGTTGTTTTAGATTCTTTTTTAATTTATCAGATATTTGAATAACTTCTCAGCATGATACTGTTGATTGATAACCACTAAAGTAGAGTGATTTGCCCAGCTACTGTGCCAGAGTGAAAACTGTAGTTAGGACTACCAATTTCCCCACATTTCGTAACAGCAGCGAAGTCCAACAGCACGATGTCCCATTCCCAAGTTTTTCTTACGAATGTAATAATTGGCATTTTTGAACGAGGAAACAAAAGATGTCTTAAGGTGCTTATTGCTATGCAGGAGATGAAAGGGGGCATTACAAAATGTTGAAGCTTGTGATATATTTATTGCTTGTTTTCCAAAAGCACCGAGCTAATTAGAGATGCAAATGGCTATAATTTTCCTGGCTTTGCTTAGGAGAAAATTTACTAAGAGTTGGACAGGCTTCCTTTGTTTGTTTTGTTTTTTAAGAGTATAAGGTTTACACAATCATTCTCATAATGTGACGCAAGCCAGCAAGGCCAAAAATATTACAGAATATGAGATCTCTTCCTTGTAAACTTGTACAGTATGTGGTAACTTTTTCAAAATACAGCTTTTTGTACATGGTTTAGAGACAAATTTTGTACATGAAACCCCAAGTCTGATAGACTCTATAAATAATTCTAAATGATCTTAACTAGGTAGAAGTGTATGTAGTTGCTTTTAAGTCATTTTAAATACATTTGTTTTAAGACTGTGCAAAGATTGGAAGTGGATTTGCATTTCTAAAATGGTGACTTTTATTCAGCAAGAGTTCTTAGTAACTTCTTGAGTGTGGTAGACTTTGGAACATGTAAATTTTTTGCCTGTAATGTTATCCTGTGGTAGGATTTTGGCAGATAATTGCTGCCCTATTTTATTTTAAGTCTAAGTTAAATGTTTTCTGAAAACAGAAATGTGCACTGAACTCTCCACTGCAAGTCAAGATGTGGTAAAACAGAAAGGAAGTTCAAGACAATGAAAAGGAATACTACTGTCGATTTCATGTCCACTGTGTTTTATACAGTATCTTTTTTGTTCACTTTGGAAATTTTTACTAAAAATGCAAAAAATAAAGTATTGTGCAAAGATATGTAAGGTTTTTTTGAAACTTGAAATGCATTAATAAATAGACTTGATGAAATCGTCTGCTGAAGATCCAGTTACTTTTTGAACCCTGAAGGCAAAAAGGAATACACAGGATATACTTCTGCTTAATTTTTAGCTTTGCTGGAAAGGGGCTGTCATGCCAAAAAGTAATTCTACTATCTTTACATTATCGAAGTGCACCTCTCAATATTATGCAGTTAAATTTAAGAGTAAATGGTTTTGTGCAACCTTCTTAAGAAAGAGCCCTGAAATTGCCTTTAAATTATTTGTACGATCACAGGAATAAGGCTTTCTCTGTTCTTGTCTTCAAAAGGGAAACTAGTTACTGCTGGAGTGTTCAAGCCTGGCACCACAGATAAGGAATTCTTCTGCAATAAACACATTTTTTGAAGAGGAATACTGGAATTAACGTGCAATACTCTGAACGCACAACTGATGGATTAGACATTGAGAAGGAGCAAATGTGCTTTTTGTAAGGTGTTTTAAAACTGCTAGGCTGGGTCTCGGTGTTTTTGTGTATGTTGTATAGTTGGCTTTTCAAAGCAGTCTTGTCACTGAAGTCCTGCCAATTATTCTTTCATTCTTTGGGCTGTTTGTGGAGAAAGTCCTGCTTGGACATCTGCTTCCTGAGCTGAGCAGCGTGCGCTTTGAAGCCATCAAAGCATATTCAGAGTTCCTTCCTGTGCTGTGGGTTTGCGGTTGTGGGGTTTTGGTTTGTTTGGTATTTTGGTGGTGGTGGGTTTGGGTGGTCGTGTTTTTTCCCGTGACTTGTATTTTTAATAGAAGTGCTTCTGATTGTAGCTAAATAGCACTGTCAGGGCAAAAGGTATATTAATATCAGTTGGGAGTGGAGCCCTTCTGCAAATCAGCATCATAGGTGCCTAATAGATTTGATGATGGTTGTGTTTAAATTTCTGCCTAGGAATGCAAACCAGAGGGGTAGAAATAATAGCTAAGCCTCTGAAATACAAGTTTTGTATATATTTTAAAATGTGTTTGGGGGAAAAAAATGAGTACACAATGAGCTGTAACTTTGGTAACTAACATTTGACCTAATAACCCCTAGTTGTAGCTATTCATTTGCTCATCATGTATTTATTAATGTTTTAGTCATGAATAGCATACATTCACCCCTGGTGTAGAAGTACGTATGGTCAGAATGGTGTGAATGTGAGAAGGGTATCAAACTCCTCTTAAGCTATGGAACTGTATTTATACCATACAGGCTGTAAATCAATGAAATAGTTTGCCCTTTAATTAATGTTCCAATATTTCTTTTAGGAAAAAAAAAAAAAAAACACAGGAAGAAGGAAAGAAGAGAATTTGACTTCTGAATATTGGAGGTTGATGGTTACAGAGAGGTTGTTCCATCGCTGTGAGCTGTGCTGGCTCAGAGAGGAGCGGGTTCCTGGTGGCTTTCGAGGGCTCTGTGGTGGTTTGGAGTGAGGCAGGAGCCGTGCCAATACACACGGGCTGAGGCACCACCCAGGCACCTGTGCTTGTATGTTCAGTCTCGTGTTCAGGTGTTGGAAGACTCTGAGTATGCTGCAACGTCGGCTCTATTTCCTTTTTATATCAGAAATTAGCGTAATGACTATCAAAACACAGGGACAGGATTTATTTGGACATATGATTTGTGAAAAATGGTGTCATAATATCTTTATATCTGCAAGAGTTCAAATACCAAATGTTCCTTTAATTTTCCTGTTTGACTTTTTAAGTTTTCAGATTGTCTTATCTGAAGATATACTAGCTTGTTTCAGTTGAACTGGATAATGTTTTTTTTCCCTGGAAACTTTATAAGTCCACAAACTGCAGTTTCCTGTTACTTGAGTTTCAGCACATTGTAGACACTCCGTCCTTTTTTCTACCCGCTTTTCCTGAACTAATGCTTTCAAGCTTGTTTCTCCTAAAGTTTAGATCCCTTTGTTGGCCTTCTTATCAAGTAAGTGATAGTAATGTGAAAGAAATGCCAGTTTTAATGTCTAAAATGTTTTGAAGTGTGTTAGATTGTCTAGCTACAGGAAAATCATTACTTGAAATAATGTTTTACATCATACAATCTCATTAAAAGCTGTCTCATCCACTCTGCTGCTCCTCTTTTTCAGGTATAGCAAAACACTAATGTAGTTTCTGCACTGGAGAAGAAACACAAACCAGTTCTTTCTTGTCTTTATCTCTTGCTCTGACATCCTTCAATATCTTCTGAATATCCTTTTCTGAAAGTGGGGGTAGGATTTGGTTCAGGAAGCTTAGGAAGTTCATAGTTCTATCTATAAAAAATAGCTGAGAAGGCTGGAGATAACAAATGTTGTAGATGCAATTGCAGTGACAGTATTTTGATTCTTCTGTAAGTAGACAAGTATTTTATAAAAAAGGAGCCCTAAAGATAAGAAGTGGCAGATCTTTAGCTTTTTCCAGAAGCAGAAATTGAATTTTAGACCCAGTCTAGGGAGATTAATTATTTGAGTCAGCTACACACACGCTGCTTTCCTCTCTGTCTCCATGTTTCATTGTGCTTTGGAAAACTAAAATGATCACATTGTCATTTGTTTCTTGTCTATCTTTCTTCAGGACACAGTCCTTTTTAACTTCCTGCCCCTAAAAATGCTGTTACTGGGTCTCTAGCAATTGATTCTCTCCAGTAGATTATAGCTACTACAAATGTTTAAAAAATCTAAAAAATATTGGAGCTGACCTCTTTCATGAGTATTTATTACTGAAATTTCCCTCCTCTGTGTGTGTTCCTGATTTGACACTTGACTATTGTATTTAGGTGAGTGTTTTTACTATGTTCTGTGTTTATATAAAGAGCTTTAATATGAATATGGTTATGAAATTTACATATGGATATAGCAACTTGAAGCATGGAAATACTTGAATGTTAAATTTTGACATAGAAGATGGAAATACTTTTCATGTTTGAAAAAACAATTTGTTTCATTGAACAAAATCTTTAAAAGCACAAACCTTAGTTTTCAGTGAAAATCTAAAGATTCTTTTACGTGGAGTTTGTATCTAAATCTATAAATATTTCTCCTAATCAAGATGCTACTCCAAGTGGCCATTTTAGAGATCAGATCAGCTTCTGAAATACATACCTCAGGAAGGACAGCCCTTCTCATTTGAAAAGTAAGTATGCTTTAGTTCCCTTCATATTTAGTCAGTGTTTCTGTTTCTGCATTGAATATTCCGGTTTGTTTAAAGGAACGGTAGTTATTGAAAAAAGCTTTTAAAAGTTAAAGTTAATATTCTGAATGGTTGGCAAGCTGACTGCTTTCAATATTTGATCCCTGTTCATTGCTTGCAGATTTGCCAGTTCTGCTCAGCTTGTTCATTTGTCATGCTTTTTCAATGAATCTCACTTTAATCCAGGTAACATCTGTATTTTTTGATTGAAAATTCCCTGCAATATCTGGATATGCAAAATATGCTTACTCCAGGTCTTAGGACTATCTTGCACATTTTTTTCCATTTAGAGAGCATTTAAAACAAATGACATTCAGAATACAGAATTGTAGAAATGTAATTTTTAATTAATCTTCTGCTTAGCATTACGAATCGACAAATGAAATAATCTGACATACATATTGATTTCTATTTCAGTATGCAGTAGCCATAAAATAAAAGTAGTCTGAGACAATAATGTTTCTCTATGTAGTTTATATTCTGACATAGGAAACAAGAGAACTTTATATGTTTGAATTTATGTTTGTTTATATGCACTGAAGATGTCTGAGAGTTAGCAGTTCCATTTATTCGTGCGGTTTCAAATCATGCTAAGATCTGCTATATAGTGATTTAAAAATCTAAAAATCTCAGGCCTTAATTGAGCAGGTAAATATGATTTTAATGGAAAAGTTATCTGAACTTAGTTGTGCTAGAACTGCATGTAGTATACTAAGCATTATTAAAATAATTAGATTGCCAGTAATTTAAATCAGTACTTTGCTAGTAATTTAAATCAGTACCTTAAAGTAGTTAATCAGCAAAGCATTTTCCAATAGGACAAAGTTTAGTAGGGCATTTTTAGGTGACGTCATTATTTGGCTTGTCATGTGGTTATTCAGATAGTTCAAGCATTCTGTATGTTGAGATGTTTTTTGCTTTTTGAATGTTAGAGTAAAAACTTCAAACTCTTTGTTAACAATGTTACCTATTTGGGGAATCTTCTACTGGTTATTTAACTCTCACTTCATTAGGAAATAATTAGGAAAGGTTTAACTGGTAGTAGTCGCTACTAATGTTTCAAAGTATTTAATGGGAAACAAGGCTCCTTTTTTCCCTTAAATCCAACAAAATTACATTTTTCAAAGGCTTATGGCCAGAATTCTTGCAAATACTAATCTTTTTCATTTTTAGTGAGCAGCAATTTAAAATTGACAGTTGCGGTTGATGAAACTGCTCATTGATCAGTTTGGGGGTAGATTCATAGATGAACAAAGCACATATTTCAGCTTACCATTGCATCACAAAATCTAAATTTTTTTAATGTATTTTCTTCACCACCTGTGAAACAATCAGGGTGTTTAAATTTAGAGTAGCTGTGTATTTTTAAAACATTTCACTAGCTGTATATTATTTGGTAGATGTTTCGGTGGGTAGTTGTTTTGCGCTCTTGCTCACTTGCTGTTTTGTCTCTGAAAGCGATCTTCACACCTCACAAAGGTTTTCTCTTGGGCTGGATGAAGGTGAAGGTTGTCGATGCTTTGAGAACAAAATGTCATTCTGGGAAAAAAAACACAGCATGTAAGCATAATGTTGCTTTTTAGGGCTACTATTTCTATCAAAGTGTGCTCTCTAGATACGCTGAATCTGACTTTTTTTTGTCTTTTTATGGTGAGGTTTCTGATTGTTTTTATTGGCTTGTGAAGCAAGAGATCAGATATTAACAGGTACAGAGTAACAGGGGTGTGCAACTCCTGGGTACTAGTGCATTACGCCTCCTTCTCTTCCTGGTATCACAGAGCATTCCCTCGCAGGGAGTTGGTCTTTGTGTTCTCAGTGGCTGTTGTCGTTGTTTCAGCTCTTACTCTGAGGATTGCACTAGTTGGCCTGCTAGTTACTCAGCCGGACTACTAGTAGTTAGTTGTGAGGTTGCTGAAAATCAGTTTTGTAGGATGCTAACAACATCAGCAACTACAGATTCTGTAGAAATGTTTTTCATATTTGGAACTCAAATATGTTGGAATCTGGTATTTTATTGCTCAGTAGTCTGTTTATTCACTGCTTATTAAGTTTATGCTGTTGTGTCTAAGTGTTCATCATTAGATAATCTAACAAAGGAAAATTTATCATGTGTATAAATACCACAGACATTGTGAGGAGAAGGTACATGGAGATAAAGTACTGTCAGCAGTTTTTTTGAATGCTCAAGCAAGCTCAAGACAACTTAAAACTCATCTTCTGTTTACTACCTTTTTTTAATACTGAATTTCCAAAGTTGCCAACATCCATATTTAGTCTTTCCAAGAAGGCCAAAATCTACACACTCTTTTTTCTTCAAAGAAAATACTTTTCCTTGAGAATCCTACTTTTAGAATCACCTCATAATCTTTAATTTCCCTCTCAAGCGTTAATACAGTATTTCAACAGTAAACAGGTCATTTCCATTCCCATGACAAGCCCAGATTCCAGAGAGAAAAACCCAGCATGTAATTGGTGTCCATTAAAATCTTGACACAAACTCCCACTTCTGCTTGCAGACAGAAAACTTTTAAGGGGCATTTAGGTACCTGGAGATACCAGCATCATTTTTTGTTAGTGTAACAACTACCCACCTCAGTTACCCATTTCCTAGGATTTCTTTAGTAGTGCATCAGTAGTAGGTGGCTTGTGCCAGGTTATTGACACACCTGTATTCAACAGGAGCTTTCTGGTTAGAAAATGAGTATACCTGACATAATCCTTTCACAGCCTTCATACTTTTATCTCCAGTTACAAAAATCTGTATTTAATCAAAGTGCACTAACTTGCAGTGTAAACTATACTTTCATTTCCTTTGCCAGCCAGGTCAGTACTGATTTGGGATCATTGATTTTAAAACAGCAAGAGAAGTTATTGGATTTTTTTTTTAATGGTGGGGCATGTGCCAAGTGCGGGGTTAGGAGAGGAAAATACCAACAGAATATATTTTCAGGGCAACAAAATCCAAAAGAATGTGATCACTCCTCTGTGCCACAGCACACACGGATTGTATTAAGAAAATGTCCCCTTAAATTGTCTAATTTGTCTTTTGTGTCAGTATCAAGGAGCTGCAGCTCTGCCAATAAGTATCTTTCCACAGAAAGTCTGCTGTAGTTACAACTGGTGCTGGTAAGAAAGAGACTATAGCAAGGAAAAATCACCTCCTAAGACTGAACCACAGTTCCAAAGTAAGACCTGTTTTTCTCATTAACCTTAATTAAACTGCTCAGCTAAAATTTCTCAAAGGATTAAAGCAGTGGAAATCATTACCAGTTTTGTTATTCTGTTCTTTGGCTGAAATTTCTCTGTGTGAATAAGCACTTTCGAAAGTTTTATTAGCATTGCTGTATGTAGAGAGCAAGGCCACTCAGACGTGCTGATTCAGTTTTGACGCAATCAGTAGAGGAAAAAGAAAAAAACACACACCTACTCCACCCCAAAACCAACAAAAAAACCCCACAAACAACAGCAACAAAAACCCAAGTTCAGTTTGCACCCAGAATTTTTTTTCTCCAGAAAACTACTCTCTGATGCTATTTCAGAGTTCAGCTGACAAAATTCACTTCACTGAATTCATACTACAGAGAGAAAACACAAGCAGTGTACAAAAATTAGTCAAGTACCAGTGAAAGTGTAGTATGTAGAAGTATAGGTAGTCTTCTTGTTTTCCAGGACTGCTCACATTCTCTTTGCTCAATACAGAAATTTCAAAATCTCTGTAACTGAAACTTTGCTTGCACAGTTTATCACTCCAGAAACCTCTTATACAGCCTGCATGGTATAGTAATCTGTTATCAGCTATCAGACACTGGACTGGCTCTTAAATGAATGAGACAAAAAATAAGGGAATTTTATTATAAAACCCTTAACTTCAATGACTAGTCAGATGACTGTCAGTTCTGCATGTGATCTGTCTAATGAGGACTTTCAAGAATGGTGATGCTGAGTTTCTCTGTGAAGTAGGTATTGAAAGTCAAATAGTTAAGATTTGGCATGTTTTTTTATAAGTAGGAGTTTGAATTTTTCATGGCCTTAATGCTCAAGTCAATCTTTATCTTACATACTGTCTTGTTTCTTTGAAATTTCATATGGTCCCTATGGAGTGAGATAATCACATTCTAAAAATGCATAAGAAATTGTCATCAGTTATTGTCATTAACTGTGTAGAAAAAATTTGCACAGCAGAACTTGTCAAAATTCTTCCTTGCATCTGTGTGTTAACTCCTTCTCTGTCCTCTATTCCAAGTATCAACAAAATTGTCACCAGAGGTTATTGTGCCTTGAACTCAGATTAGCAGCACTGGTGAGTCAGAACATTTCCCACTAGTCATTTCTGACCTGAGAACAAGGAATTCTTTGTCACTTAAAAATCATGCAGTCTGATCTGAGGGGGAAGGGGGAAAGCCGGAAGTTCTACATGGATAAATTCCCCATTGGTGTGAGTGCTGCGACACAGATGCTTGTATTTGAACTAGGATAACCTGTGGGGTTAGGATAACATCTGTGGGGTTATTACAGAAAAAGTGTTTTCATTACACTTACTTTTGCTGTGTTTCCCCTGCCTTCACTCTTATTGTCTTCACTATAAGTCCTGGTCGACCAGTGCCTTTTGTCCATGGTATTATGATTTGAACTGTGTCCCAGATATTTTCCCAAACAGCAGTTGCTTCCCATTTTAACTTGATCATTATTAGGTCACCAATATCAGTGTCCAGGGTGATGAGAAAAGAGTAGGTTTTATTCCCATTAATACCTTCAACTCTGAAGAAAACAAAACCAGAATAATGTTGCCTTAAATTATTATGGATTAAAGTGAAAAACAATTAGTTTCTCATCTCTTTAAAACCAAAGACAGAACTATGCTTCTGTGTCCTTCTTCAGGGGAGAACATTACTGTCTCAGCTATACTTCCCTTCAGGTGCAAAAAGTGGTGAAAAATGACAACATGCTAGAAAAGAAGCAGAAGTGGGAGAAGCTTCAACAGCTGGTGAAGCTGTAGTGGTTTCTGACAGCAAAAGGTGTCCTATAATAGTATGTATGTGACATCTTTTGTCTGCTTAGAGCAAAGACTGACCCACACTCTTGCCTTTGCTTTTGTTAATGCCGGTAGTGTCCATCATGAGATGTCCATCATCTTCACCTTAATTAGAGCTGCTTATTTATTTGTGTTATAATTGATTAGACCTTCTCTGGATTAACCATGGCCTGAGCTGAACATAAGTGGACAGGATACTTAACGTTCAGGGAAACTTCCAAGATTACACAGTTTGTTTTATAGAGATTTTTCATGCAAAAACGGTATAAACATTGTAAAAGTTTGTGACTTTTAGGGAGTATGGGTGAAGAGGGAACTAGTTCCAGTTCATCTTCGCATAGCTGTGCTAAACCATTTCACTCATAGCACAACTATGTATATGATAAGGTATTATAACTTGGCACCTTGTTTCTCACTTGGCACATAATATCAATACTCACAGTGTGATGGGCAGGTTTTTAGCATCCTCCTTACTCCCTGTCAGAGAGATGGTAAAAGTTGGGTCTATCTGCTTGCCTTGGATTTCATTGATGAAGTGGATCTTGAACTGATAGTGGTAGACTGCAGAAAGGAAGAATTTGCAAAGTGACAAAATGGTCAAAGAAGCAATAGATTTCTCAGGCAAAAAAATTTTGCCTCTCAGAGCAGGAACATGATTGATATTCTATTTTATTTTTTAAACAAATTTGTTGCAATTAAAACACCATGGCTTGTTGTTTGTTTGTTTGTTTTCTGGTTGTTGCTGTGCTGTATAACCCTTTAGGATATAGAGCCCTATTGCTCTACTTAAAAAGATGGAGAAAAAAAGATAACTTGAACTGAGTTCCCTTTGTAGGATAAAACATTCTTCCATGGGGAATATTTTGGCTTTTCTGAAGTTTACTTGTTAGAATTTCTGGCAAGCCCTCTATCTAATCACCGGACAAATCCTTATGACTGGACATGGCCAGAGATGTGTGATACAGATTGAAGACCTTATACAATGTACTCAGGCTTTTTCTCTGAGCTAGAAAATTGCTTTGCAAAAGAGATGACTCACAAACTTTCCTTGACCGCATAATGATACATTGTGCTTAACATGCATCCGTTAACAATGGGACTTTGTCAAGCACATTACTATAAGAAAGATGTCATTAATACCTTGAGGTTTGGTGGGTTTCTAGAACAGTGTTTAGGAACTTCTTTGAACTGAATATTATCAGAATGAGGAATGCCTGAGAAATCATCAGTGTACTGATTATGATCAGGTTGACCTTTAGAAAGTTATGCAAAAAAACCTAGAAACAACATACGGTTAGAGGCCATGTGCACAGATATTGTCAGCTAGATTTGAATGTCCCAATCTCTTCTGTCTGATGATTCCACCAGCCACCATCTTGACAAAACTGATAGATTTGGGTGTTAATTAAGAAAACCCTAAGTAATTTCTATTAACAAAGACCACAGAGTATTTGGAAGAATTAGGGGGTTTGCTTTAATCTTTGCAATGTGGTCAAGTTACACATGGGAAACTCTTCTGGTAAACGTTATTGCACACTAGTTTTTGAGTAGAAAGACGCTCTTTTCTCATTTCCTCTCCTTACCCACTTCAGGCTTCACTACAGCTGAGAATGGCTCCACCGTACTGCAAAGGGACTCATCTTTGGATGTATGTGCACAGATAGATTTTTGTTGTGGTGGTGCAGTTCTGAGTGTTTGCAATGGAAGGTATTTGCTAGAAGAGCTGTATCTTTTTGTTGTTTGGTAGTTATTATATGTTAGTGAACAGTGTATTTTCTTTTGAAATGGTGTCACTCAGTAGAAAACAAAATGACTGATTCTTTGCTGGAAACCTGATGAAGACTAAGTAGGCAGAGAGGCTTGTTTACAGATCACTTTTATTACTAACCTGTCTTTCTCCGAGTTTTTTCTCCATGTAAAAATTGTTCTAGTGTATGTTCTGATGCTCACTTTAAGGAAAAAGGTGAGCATATTCATATAAAAACTCTGACTCAGGGTCCCGTTACAGCTTTATTATAAATGTTAACTTTGTAACAACTGTATTTTGTTTGAAATGGATTGATGTATACCCGAGAATATAATGCCATTAGCTTGAAAAATGAAATGTCAGATTTCATGAAGACACAGTGGATTGTGAAGCGTAATGCTGAGTTTCTCAAATTTCTTCTCTTTGGGCTTCTCACATGATCGTCAAACATTTTTTTAAGAGCGTTACAAAGATGACTTTGTACGTGCCCTCCCACAGTTGCCGCCTTGTTTGGGAACTTTTGTGAAAGGAAACCATTGTCTAGGGCACTGATATCTGCATATGCACCAATGACCGGATCCAAGCATGAAAATGCAACATGTTTCAAATTGAAATCAAAAGCAATAAGACACAGATATTTTACCACAAGCTGGAACTATCTCCATGTCCAGAGAGGAACGCAACACTGGGATCACGTTTCTGTGCCCAGGTGTGCTGGTCATGGGCAGAGCACCCTCAGAGCCATTTGCTTTCCTGATTTGGACAGTGACCTGACTGTATTGCAGTGAAATTGCATCAGGAACTAGACCTAGCCTCTTGAATTTTTAAATCTACTTAAAGTAGCTTCCTGGGGCATTTTAGAAAGTGTAATAAGAGATCCAGGAGATTTGGCTGCTCTGAGTATCAGTCAAGGCTGAGCAGCCTCCTCTGGAGTCATCACTGTGTGCTTCACAGCTACTGGAAGACTTCCAAAATTATTTTAAAAGTACCTGAATATTTTATTTTTTTTTAAACCTATGATATTGCAGTTGAGTACTGGACACTGTAGGAAAACAAGATTTGTAATGCAAGCAGTTTTTTTAAAAATTTCACCTCAGCACTGGAAAGCCTTGAGTGTCCATGGGTGCACTGCTGACATTTCAAAGTGCTTCCCCAACCCCAATGTCTGGGGTGGGGGACAAGCGGGCTGACCCCCTCCCAGAGGAGGGAGGCACCCCCTTTCTGGCTGTGCTAGGCTGAACGGGCCACCCTGGTGGCAGGGTGAGCTGGTGAGGGACTCCATGGCCTGGGGCTGTGGTGGGGAGCCCGGGGCAGGCAGGGCCTGGCGCTGCCTCAGTGCTGAGGAGAGGGCTGGCTGTGGCAAGCAGGCACCATGCGCTGAGGGGGCCAGAAATCCTTTGGAAGAAGTGTGTTCCTGCAATTTGTCCCAGGCAATCCTGCTTGTTCTGGCTTTAAAATGTAAGTAAATCTTTCCGCTGGCAGGTAAATGTCTGCTCAAGAGCAGTAGTCTCCTCATGGGTGCTCTGGCAGCCTACAGCCTGGCCCAGGCCGTTTTGTAATGTAGACAGGCCCGGTTTCCCTGTCAGATTGCTTCCCCTCTCTCTGGTAAAACGTGCAAGAAACCACATCAGTTGTCTCTCTGAGCTTATAAAATTGTTACTTTGTGCTCTCTATAAAGTAATTTAATGGAGATAAAGCTAGAGTACCAGTCACTTTTAGTGCTACTGTTCTGCCCTGTAGAAGTCCATGCTATTCTGTTGTCTATCCATTCTTTGAGAAGTAATAATTTATATGTCATCTTGTAGACTAATTGCAGAAAGCAGTTGGGAAAACTTGGAACAGGAGGTTTTACAGGCTTCCCAGAGCAATTATGCTGCTTTTTTGGCTTGGCTGTGTGCCTGCGTGTGTTCTAACAAACTCGCACAGGCCGGTTGCAGGAGAGGTCTCCGAGCAGCTGGGAGGCCCATGGCGAGCATGCAGCACACGCTTCCCCACACAAACATTAGGAGTCAGGATCTTGATGAAAGGGCATCAAGACGGCCTACTGGGATGCTCGGTTGTCTCAGCAAATTGGTTATTCCAGTAGCTTTTATGAGGTTTAATAAATGAGTAAACAGGATCGCAAAGCTTAGGCTCATTCTCACATTTTGTGATCAATCTGGAGACTGTAACAAGTATTTCCACAAACCTTTGAAAGGCATATGTGCTCTTGTTTTCAAAAAGAGTCGTCTGCTTTTTGGTAGCCTTTCCTCTCTGATGTTGTAGCCCAGTGTGTTGCAGCGGTTCTTTCTACAGCTGAGGCACATTCCTTTTTCAAAAGTGTTGATGTCGTTGCACCAGTATGCTGTGCTTTGCTTATCATTGTGAAGCAGAGAGTCGATGAACAAATGAACTGACCTCTCGTGGGCACATTTCACAGTTTGAGTGATGCCTGAAAAAATGCAAACAACACAATTTTGCATGCTTGTTTTCCTCTTTACCATTTCAGCTGCAGAGGGAGGTTACAGGAGCCAACTATAAACAAATGTTATTGTTTTCCCCCCAACCCTTTTACTACTAAAACATTCTGACTTTGCCTCAGAAGTCATCCATTGTAGCGACTTTACTTTTAGGATCATCCAAAAATAGTTTGGCTGAATCCATATGGTAATAAAATTGAATAATTTGCTACTTAACGTGCTCTAGCCTGACTGCATAAGACTGTTAAGTATGAACCCTGATTTCATTGTTCGGGCTGTTCTGGTCAATATGGAATATAATATGAGACTATATGCAGTCTTTCAGATCATACCACATCAAAGACATCATTGTCGTTCTGAGTGTTTGAACGCTGTTGTCTCTTGGATGCTTACGTGGTAATGTCATATTTTGTCCCTAATGTTGAATTTTGCTTGCAGCTACTGTTGGGGAAAAAGGAGCAAAATATGCTTTAAATACATTAAAAATTATTAAAGACATAGATCTGCTTTTACAAGTATCATTTTCTTAAGTGTCATCAAAGTTATTTTCTTCTGTGTAATTGATATATATCAAGATTCAGCTGTTTTAATATGCCTTCACTGATAAGCTTTCTGACTGAAGCTTGGTTTCACATTTGTCATGAATTATCTGTTAATAAGTAAGACCTACTTTTAGGTAGTGTGATGATAGTTGAGAAATATTTTTGCAGTGTAGTATGCTGGGTGAATAGAACTCTTGGGGATTTTCAGTGAACAGTTCTGGTTGTCACTGTGTATCAGTACCTTATTTTTTTTCAGTGTGTTGCATTAGTTTCTCTGTATGTTGATGTTTAGGTACATTGGAAATAAGCTTCTATATACAAAACCTAGCCTGGAACACTGGCAGTCAGGTCCTAGAGAACGCATCATCTACACCGCTGCAGGAGAGGTGAGTAGTGCAGCCCTGTGTTTGATTTTATTTGAAATAATTAATTGCACACTAGATAAATCTGGCTTAATTAGAATAAATTTTCTCATTTCCTCTGCTGCTAAAACAAATACCTTTGAAGTTATTCAGAAGTGCTTGACAGCAGGATGCTCCTGGCCTTGTTTTCAGAAGTGCTAGGCAGCCAAATTCCTTACTGGAGTCAGTAAGAACAGTTTGAACTCAATAGATGTAAAAATCAGATAACCAATTTCTAGAAAAGGATTTTCATTGCATATAATGGGAGATAATACTCCTGTTAGATATGGTTTAAGACCATAGAGATATGTAAAGTTTCCCAGAGATACTGTCAGTGCAGTTGCAATGCTGCTTCCCATTTTGTGCCATTGGTTCTTACCAGTGATTCCGTATTGTGCGATGTGGTTATACACGTGCATGATGTGACAGCCAGGCTGAAAGGTGCCTCCATTGGGATAAAAGTCAAAATGAGCCACGGGCTGTTTGATGCCAACACTGAGACCCATGTGCTGTTTAGTGAATGTATGAATTGCGTCTACAAAGTTTGCATCATCTGGAGATAACCGGTCTGTTGGTGACATTCCTTCAAACAAGGGACCAGCAGGGTCAAGGCCTGGAATAAATGCAAATAATCCGATTGTGATATAGTGCAGATGAGCTGTTCTTTTACTGTTATGAGAAAAGTCTGTGATAAATATTTTAAAACAGGCAGCACTGGTACTTTACAAGGTCTTTCACTGATAGAAATAACACTAGGAACATTTGTCCTGCAGAGGGTACCTGGTTACACCAAAGGTAAAGTAAACACAGGCACTGTAATAAACAGTAACTGCTACATGCACAAGGACACAGGCCCAGAGATAGATGTGTTTGTTATAGACAAACCATGCTCACTACTGCTTTGTCACTTGAGGGATGTTTACTTAATTTTGTTCTTTCGTACTCTAGAGGTCATGCATTTCAGAGGCCCTTTTGAAGACACCAGTCCCACAGCAGGGCTGACTTTTAGCCCACATTTGGGACCTGAAACTTTATAAAGCTTCATGTGTTGCTTGAAAGATCTATATGACTGCTAGGTGTTGTTTATAATAATTTTTCAAATTTAAAGTTCTTCAAGGCAAATTTTTATGCTATTCAGAAAAATAATATTCCACGTAGGAAGTCTTGCTGATTTTTAGTTTGCTACATATTTTTCTATGGTGCTCTTTTTGGTTGGGAACTTACTTATGGTAAAGGACTGCCTGCATAGTTTAAATTTGCTTTCAGTTTTGAGGACAAGCTTCTAAGTTTGAGATTCTTCAGTTGGTACTATGGACTAATGCAGTTGCATAGATGTAACTGGACAAGACTAATAACAGAGGCTAGAAGCAGGGATGTCACCCTGAAAGCATACATTCCTTTGATTTTTAAATAGCTTTTATCACTATGAATTTTTAGAGCTTATTGTTACAAGTCTGAATAATTTCTGCTGAAGAATGCATATAGCTGTTACAATAAATAATGCATTTTAATGTTTTTTAGTTAATCATTATCGATGTTTGTACTAATACAGGTTGAACAAGCAGCATTGATGAACTAAAGTCATTCAGTGTACAACTCAGGTGTAATACCACAACACGTTGTATAAAACCAGCTTCTTAGCAAGCAGGCACTATCACTAGAGCTGATTATATAAGGGGCTATGGTATGTGGCAATGAATCCAATATCAGAATTGGGACTTCAAACTATAGCCATGCATATTTCCCTCACTCCCAAATCAGATTAAGCTGTTTTCTCTGATAACTTACATAGCTGATATAGGTCTTGCGTAAAATGCACTTCTGGTTTGGGTTTGGTGGTTGTTGGGGATTTTCTTTGAGCTGTCACTGTGTATTGGATACGGTACTGTGTATGTTGTATCAACAGCCATATAAATAAATTTTCACTACACTCCTCATTAGTACAGTTACAAAACATTACAAAAGGTTCAAAATGCCACTAGTGAAAACTGTCAAGTGTTATGGTTAACTTTGTTTCCTTTAAGCATCTATTAGGGATACTCTGATTATATGCTTCTTGTAAAATGTAATCCAGGACTACAGTTTTTGCCACGACAAATGACTTTAATTCACTGTATGAGTGAGCTATGTACCACAATTGAAAGTTCAAGCAGAGTTAGACAATTTCCTTCATATAATTTTCTTCTTAAAATAAGTTGCTAACAATGAACAGTGTATTTGAATGGCTTTGGGTCAAGATAGTGACCAAGATACAAGATTAGTGGCTAACATTTACTTAAGGTGTTACTGGGAATGGATGCAAGATAAATTAAAGCAACTTGCAACTTGAATCTTTGGTGTATGATTTGTAGTCCCCACATTTGTATATTCTTTATGTCATAATTTGAGCTCAGGTAAGAAAGATCAGAGCTAGAAATACTACGATGTTTCATTTTTAAAAATGTTTTCATTAAATTTTCTGAAACTTCTAAACTGTGGCAAATATTGCTATTCAACAGCTAAATATTGATCTGACACTGATATTTCAAGTATCTATGGAACTTAAAACAGTTGGCTGTTACATTTCTTAAGGTTGTAAGTCTTTTACCTGTAATTCTTCCAATCTTGTTCGTACCACTGATATAACTTCCAGCAAATCCTGAAACATGAGCTCCGAGGCTGTACCCAATTAAATGAGCATTGCTTCTGGAAAATTGAATGGATTCCTGGAAGACAGAGGCAGCCTGATTTAGATGCAGAAAATGGGAAAAGTAAGCAGTGAAATACTTACTATGAGCTAGGAATTCTATGAATAACAACACAACAAATTTGTATGGTAATGATGGAGGTCAAATGAGGTACACTGATCATGCACTAAAATTCTTCACTGACTGTTACTCCTTGCCTGCTTTTCATGCAGCAGGAAAATGCCACACACTTGGGCACTGCTACTTACGTGCTGGGCTCAGGAAAAACATCAACACAGATAGCAGGACTTTTGTTGCAAGTGATGCAAATGTGCAATGTGTTTTGTCTGCAGTATTTGACTTTCCTATTTGTAGAAAGTGCCTTGCTTTTTTTTGCTTGAGATACTATTACAAGCTAAATTAGAAGCTGAGGTATCAAAACATTGATCAGACATGCTAAGTGATATGGCAGTGACATTTCTTGGACTGATTTGTACAAAACTGGATATCTGATCTGAAACAAACCTATTGCAGCAGAATTGGCCTCAGGCCCTTCTTTCTATCTAATCAATGCTATCTATAATAGATCTTAAGCATTTCACCTGAGCTGCAAGGCTCAAAGATTTTCTGACATGTAAAGAAAAATGTGGCATGTTTTTCTTGCAGGAAAGGCAAACATCTGGTTCAATTTCATTGTGGATGTTGCCTGTCCCAGTCAAGTGGCTTTGCAGTCTCAATACCTTCCCCTTGTGAAGATGAGGTGAAACTTGGCAACCTTCCTGTGAGAGAGGCAGCTCTTAGAAATCACAAGATCTGACCCATTTTCTTGGGAGGTGTTATTGAGATGGATGTTATTGATATTGTTACTGGTGATGCCTTATTAACTCTTGGACTAAGAGCACTAGATTTACTTTATTTTTATTCTTTATTAAAACGTTGCACAGCACTGCAGTTTTTGTTACATCCATTGAGGATATTTCAAATATCTGCCTGACTCTAAGCAGACAGAAGCACAGTGAATAGTTAGTTATGGGAGTCAGAATGAAGGGGTTTCTAACTGTTCAACTCAGGAGAAGTGCTTCCCAAGAAGGTTTCGTGCTTGAACACACCCAATTGAATGCTGTGAAATTTTGTGGCATATTTTAATCCTGGAACATATTATGGTACAAGAAAAGCTGCCTACAATGCTGGAGCAAGGACTCATTTATTCAAGCCTCAATTTCTTTGTTGACGCTGGAGAAATCCTGGACTGTCTTTATTGTTGACAATGTGGTATGTCCTCCTGGGAACTGAACAAAGTCCGCAGTTTGATTAATTCAATAATTAAACAGCTTCAAAAATACAACTTTAGGCTCCAGCAGCTTAAACTGCATTTGACCAAGAGCTAAGGTTTCTTGTAATGTCACAATGAAAAACAGTGACTCTGGCTCTTCTGTCCTCTCTCTTGTGCCTGCTGTCCCTAACTGGGCATGGTACCTAACAACTTCTACCCTGCCATTCCTATTGAAAGCAGCTTTAGCACTTCAGTGGTATTTCCTACAAATCTTTCAGCTTTGCAATATATTTCCGTTCCACCTTAGGCCTCATTGTATTTAAATTAATGTACGCAAAAATTCATTGTGAGGTACAGAAGTATAATTACACTTCAAATTATGTAGCTTAAATTAGTACTAAAGATAGAGGAAGTAAGAGTTGTATAAGGTGCCTGGTTCATGTGAATGATTCTCATTCTAGTGTTTGCTTTCTGCCTTTTCTTTAAATAGTGCTGGAGACCAGTGATCCCTTGCAGACTCGTCTGCAGCCTTTTCAATCCAGCCATGGCTGCTGCTTCCTATGTAGCAGGAGGTTTGATGAGTAGTCACTGCCTTAGTGTGGCTCTGTACTCATTATTGCCTCCATGTCATCTGCTTTGTGAGGCATGCCTGTACTCTTAAAAGGTCTCCTTTTACATTCTGGACCTCTAAGCCACTGCTTTAGAATAATACCTGGATCACAGAGACAAAAATCAGGAAAATGTCGTGCTTGAACTCTGCATTAAAAGCAGAAATTAAGCACAGGTAACATAAGCCCATTTTACTGAATTAACCACTTACAAATGGTAATGTGTGCCTGCTTTCTAAGTGTGGGACTCTGTCAGATGTTTGCATACATGCTAATTGAAAAGCTAAAGTCACATGAGATTATCTTGCCTCTGAAGATATATAAAAATATTGTAATAAACAAGACCACTTGTTTTTTTCTCATGCATGATGAAAGTTATATGAAGTCACACAAAAGTTCATGAAAGAAAAAATTGCAATGTATTAAATAAACATAGTGATTGAAATGAACAGCATTAGCCAGCATAGTATTTCAGAAAGGTGGTAGAATCCTAAGAACAGGTAAATCGGTCTATTCCAGAGAAAACTGTGTTGATTTGGGGGGCTCTTACCTCCAGCCATTCCAGGAAGTTTGCGATCTCCTGCCCTATGTAGCGTGTGTTCTGTACAGCAATGGGATAGTGCTGGTGAGCAGATGTGAGCCAGTCTGCAATGATCACGTTCATTTGTTTATGCTGAGATTTGAGAGCTGCTGCCATTTTCCAAATCCAGCTTTCTAAGATCCCATCCACCTGTTTTGTTAAAACACAACAACAAGAAAACCCGGAGTCTCTGGCAAATATTTATTGTGTAAAGCTCAAGGAAACAAAAAATACAACATAAACAAGGAGGGCTTAATGCCGATACTGAGATTTTTAAGGGCTTCAGCATTCTTCAGTGCTTAGAATCTTTGGGGTTTGGTAGACCAAAAGAAATATTACTACAAGAACTGTATAATTTATGTCTTATAATATGAACTCTTATCAGTGAAATAATGTTCCTAAATATTTTCACCCATCCAAAGATAATTTGTATTACTGATTAAAAAATAAAACCAGAAACGCCTAGAAAGTTTCTGATTTCATGCAAGAGCAGCTATCCCTGTAAATTTTAGCTAAAAGGGATGGAAAGGGCAGGAAGCTGGAGGGCTGCAGACCAGCAGGCATTTACCTTCTTAGAACTTCTGATTAGGGCCATGAAAGTGATCACCACTCCTGTGAGGAAAGGCTGAGAGAGCTGGGGTTGGTCAGCCTAGAGAAGGCTTCAGGGAGACCTTATAGCAGCCCTCCAGTACTTAAAGGGGACATATAAGGTGGGCACAGACTTTTTAGTAAGGCCTGTTGTGGTAGGACAAGGAGTTGATGGTTTTAAACTAAAAGAGAGGAGATTCAGGCTAGACATGAGGAAGAAATTTTTGACAATGAGGGTGGTGAGACACTGGCACAGTTTGCTCTGCTCCTTGTGGGAGGGTTAGACTAGATGAGCTTTAAAGGTCCCTTCCAACCCAAACTATTCTATGATTTGATGGACCAGAATTACTATTTAATCTATCAGACTTAATTGTTGCTCTAGCTGCATGTAGTTTCTCTATCAAGAGAACATCTATATCTTTCTGCTGTTTTAACAGAATTTGGGAGTCTCAGTTGTGGGTTTCCGTACATATTCCTCTAAGACCCCAACACCTCTGCAAATTAACTTCATACGAACAATGAACTTCAATACCAGCAGCTGCTGGTCCGTGGTTTGTCTTTGAGGAGGGTGTAGGTTTTGAACAAATTCTTATTTGGGAGACATGGCTGAAGTAATCTAGGGCAATATTTCATCCAAAGTCAGCTCTGCTGTTGTTTGTTAATAGAGCTATAAGCTTCAAGGGTGTTGTTCAAAGTTTCTCTGCATGTTTGCAGATGTGCAAGAAAGGTCCATTTTACCACCTTCTGTGATGAGATTGGTTCTGTGAGAATCAAAGATCTGTTAAAATGACGTTGTTTCTATTCTGCCTTTTATTGCTTTTTCAACTGAGAAGCTGATCAAAATCACCCTTAGTGCTTCTTTGCTTTAGAGAAATGTTTTCATGGTGGATTTTTCTTCTTTTACAGTTTAACTGAAAGCAGTTCAGTGATAATCCATTGACATTGAAGGCTTCATTTTCAGCTAAAGGGGCTTATAGAGAAGTGCTCTTTAAAGGTGTATCTGTGAGAAAGATGTGGGGAAATTCTGTGCACTTCTTTTCAGTAAGTCTGTAAATATCTGGCAGTGAACATGTCAGAGAAATGAAGCTGGTATTCAGTCCTCCAGAGGCACAGCACATTAATTCAGCTACTTGTTCAAACTCTACTGGCTTTAAACCAGGGCTGAATCTAATCCTTGGCATGGGACTCTCGTATGAAAAATTGCTTGTAGACTCTCTCTTCAGAATCTCAGTAGGGAATATCAGCTTTGTATTATTTCTAGCCATGATTGCTACCAGAGAAAGCCACCATCTTTCCAATCACAACCTTTCTTCTAAAGTTACTTCTGGCACTAGCATAATGAGAAGGAAAATACATCAGATCAGCTGTAGTTTGAATTAAAAATAAAATGTGAGTTCATACCGACCAGCCATGGACTATCATCACCAGAGGAAGAGAGGCATTGAAACCACATTTGTCAAGAGTCTCCAGCTGATTCCAAAAAATTTGACAGCTTTCTTCAGTTTTATCTGTATAGAGTCGAAATTTGGTTTCTGAGTTTTGCTGATCTTTCTTTGTTCTAGTGTGCTGACTCTGTGATCCCAGCACCTCTGTAATGAAATTCATAACAGTCATAACAGGATGGATTCTAAAACCTGAAGAAGTTACTAGTGAAACACACTTTATAAGATGAAGTAAACTAGTGAGATTGAAATTCTTGCTATGTATAATTGCTGCCTGCTCCAGGGGGGCCTAAGATGTACTTTTTGGGTCAAAAAAAGGATCTCTTTCAAAGTTCGAGATGGTCTAGATGTGCCTCTGAGTCCATCTATTGGAACAATAACAATTACACAGGAAATACTGATCTTATTGCTCTGGGCACTTATAGAATGCATAAGTATTTTAAAAACACAATACAGATATTGTGGCTTTACAATGTTAGTGTGTTCACAGGCAAGTGCTTTCATAGGCTATTAACTCTGCAGGGCTTATTTTACTAATATGCATTTGCTAGTAATTGCTGAGCAAGCATCATTACACTAAAATAACCATTTTACTCAGGGTTATAACTCTGCTTAGAGACTTAGATGACTTCTTAAAACTACTAAACCACATAATAAATTATCTAAAAAGGCAAGATTAAATGTTCTTGTTCTAGCTGTAATGTTTTTGGTGGTTTTGTTTTTGGATAAAATAGATTGATACATAAAGGACAGCATTTTCAGAAACGGCTGATAAGAAACTGAGATGGAATCTGTATTTAAGAAAATTGGGGCAGGGTGAACTGTAGTCTTATCAGTATTACTGGCTTAGAAAGAAAAATATTTATATAAGGAAATTGCTGAAAACTGGAATAAAATAAAGCAGAAGCTTACAAAAAAGGATATTGTGACGTGCAAGCCTGGTGTTTCTTTCTAATAAGACTTCAGAATCTTTGTGTGAAAATAATCCATATAATAAATTGTTAGTTATCTAGAAAAAATAGGTTTTAGCAGAAGAAAAGGTAGAGTGTGATGAACTAGACAAGTGAGAGGTTACAGTCCGTTGTGCTGGAAAGGAAATTTTTAGAGTGCAGAGGGTTTACTAATGGAATTCCTTGGGGACTGTTTGTTGGCTAATCTTGTTTTAATATTTTCATTAAAGCAAGCAGGAAGGGTACAAGACTGACAAAATTTGGGAGGCATTTGCTAATACTGAGGAGACCAAAAAGTTAAACTCTAAGAGCTAGATGACCTTGAAAACACAGCAACAGAAACAGGTGGGAGTCTGGTACCATGAAGTGCAAGGTCATACGGTTGATAAGAATTTCTCTTTAAATGGGGCTCATAAATCGGAAGTGACACAAGGGTAAAAAGACTCGCCTGTAGTAATCAATAACAAAACTGACTGCGAGTGACTGCTGTGGCTTGGCTGTGAGAAAGGAAAATATATTTTCCAAGATATATGTATTTTTATATATTTTTTTTTTCCAAAATATGTAATTCCAAGATGCAACAAAGAAGATGTTTTCAGTAGGAAGAGAGAAGGTTAGTGCCCATAAGTGGAGGCTCTAATTAACCACCTACAGCACAGTGTGCATAGCTCTTGCTACAAGTTCAGGTGATACCCATTCAAGCTGCAACAGCTGCTCAGCAACACCACTAAAATGATCAGGGAGGAAGCTTTTGTTTTAACTAGACCTAACAAATCAGGAAATACTCTTGGAGGTGAAAATGAAGTATTTTATTCATTGAGAAGGAAGTTGAAATTTTCTGTGTTGGAACAGCACTTGCGTTAGTTAAGTTTTAGTTCTTATTTTTTTCTTGCATAAAAGTTCCTTAATTAAACAGTAATATTAGAAATATTGTATTGTGTTGTATCTTCTGAGCCAGCACATTTTTCTTGTGCATCACAACTCTTATGAGTGTAGATGTTTTCAGAAAGCATCTAAAATCATAGCATATTCATTTCTGTATTATACATGTGCAAATGTATCCTGAGGTTCTATGAGATTTTTGTCTTGATGAGGTTTTGATAATTTACAAGGTACTTCTGATACATTTACAGATAAGCCTTTATCCTACTAGCATATTTCGTGATGGGAAACTCCTGTATTTATATATTTGCAGTAGTAGCATCTTATAATTCACAGTGCAAAGAAATCTAATGTGAAAGCATGCTGTTATTAGATCAGACTGTATTTTTGCCACACGTCAGTCTTGTTACACACTTTATTCAAGGTTGCATTTTAGGATAATGATGAGACATGATACAAACAGCATATCTGATTTCGTTAAGCGAATAGCAGTTCTGTCAAGATAACTTCCAAACTGAACTACACCGAATATGCACTGTTTTCTGTTTGTTGCTAATTATTGTACAAGTAACTCCAGGCAATGTTATGCTTCATATCTAGGAAACATTATTTTAGGAAGTTGTTCAGCCATTTACAAGAGCTGGAATTTAAAAAGCTTAAAAGTTAGTGAAAGTAATACTAGGAGAAAGCAAACCTAGATAAAAAAAAAAAAGAGAATTGGAAAGTTTTAATGATGCTGGCTATTCTTAACCTCCGTTTTATTCAGGCTTTGTTGAGTAGTCTCTACACAAAAATAAGCATTGTGTTCTATTTTTAACACAAAAAGAAAAACAAACCAAAAAGAACTGGTGCGTGTTCCATTGTACACATCCTTTCTTTGTTTTCATTTTCTTTTCCTGCTCTCAGTGTTTGTGCAAAGCAAATGCACTTTGTCACTCTCCATATTGTTTGTCCGTACTACAGAAACCAAGTCTAAATAGCTGTTTTCTTTATTCATTGACTGTGAAAATGCTTGTGGTGCTTTAATGGGTGAGCTTTTGGCTTGCCAGTAAGTCTGAGAAAGGGAATTAAAAATACAGTTTGAACTTCTTCATGGCTGTCAAAAGTTAAAAGTTCCAATAGAATCTGTTGTGTTATTAGACAAAGAACTGCTCCAATCCATTAATCCATGTAATGACTTGGAGAAGGAAATAGAGTCTGAAGGGCTTGGCTTCTACAGCAGACTCTTGGTGAAAATGTCGTACTGGTGACTCTGTGACATGATCGAAGGGAACTGCAAAGTTTCAGAAGTCAGTTTACAAAAGCAGCAAAATGGCTAAAAGTGTTCCTGTGCTAGTTTCAACTGAGTGCCAAGGTCTTTCTGAAACTCCAAAGCGAGTTTCAATCTGGAAAATTAGCCCTTAACCAGGTGAGTGAGTTGCTGGCTTAATGTCCTTTTTCTCTGAAGATCCTACTCTCCTATGAATTCTTTCAGTAAAGCAATACAACATGGCCACACTGATCCGTGTGCTGTCATAAATTAACCTCATGCAGAGCAGCATGGTACAATGAGCAAGAAAAGTCGTCATGACTTCTTGATTCAGCCCTTTACTGTATAGTGTTAACAAATATTAAAATTTTGCTCTTAAGTAATACATTTTAAATTCATCTTACAGTACAGCATAAAAACTTTGATTAAAATTGGCATCCCCAATTAAGAAAAGTAGCTTTTCTGGCTAAAAAAAATGATGTTCAGCATCCTTCTTCCTGTCATGGAGCTCTACAGGAAGAGTTTTTTAATAAGGTCTCACTGAAGGGGTTTGAAGAGGATGTTTCAATGGCACTCACCTAATCCATAGGCAATTGAAAAATAGTTAAGTAAACCTGAATGAAAGCTGAACTTCGGGCTGCTGGTATATTAAGGATACTTAAAAATCATACACATAAGCATGCATACAACCCCAGTACCTAGACTGACACACTCTCTCTGTCTCTCTCTCCCTATACATATATGTATATATATACACACACATATTTTAAGATTGCCTTCTGACCCTTATTGCAGCCTCCCTTTACATTCGTGAGTGGATTTGTCTGAGTATTAATAACTCTCTCGTATCTTTTGGATGGATTTTAGTGCTTTTCGTACATGGAAATGTCTCCAAAGGAGTGCTTAGTTATTATTATGTTATTTTAATGGGACCAGTATCCAACATATTTAAGAAACAAGTGATGCAGTTTGGGAAATCTACATCTCTTTTGTTGCTCCAGAGTCCCAGGCAAGATAAGCCAGTCAAAACTAAGGTCTGTTGATTTCTTGGTAGATTACCATTGTGCTTAATTTTTTTATATGCTCATGCCATTCCTTTGTATTTTCCCTAACCTTAACTTGCTGACCTTGCCAAAGGAAAAGTAGGTATCATTCACAAAAGAATGCATGAAAAAATAGCAAGCAAGAAAAATCTGTACCAATTGGATTAAAAATGAGATCTATTTAGAAATAGACTTTTTTAAAAACAAAACAAAACAAAACTCTTCCCTTTTTATTCAAGCTGAAATGAATGAGTAGGTGATACTTTTTCAACATCAGATGCTCTGTCTGAAAGTATCATAGTTTTCTGAGCTGTCATTTCTTGTTTCTCCTCTTATATGCGTTGCACACAACAAACTCACCATGAGTGTTGTTTGTACCCAAACAGCTGTAAATGGAGAGGAGAGGCTGTTAACTAACCATTGTTAACCCTCTGTTAACATATTTTTAACCCTCTATTGAAAAATGCATAAGAGGAGAGCCTATAAAACCACACCATTCATACTGTCTTCCCTGGGTGTTTCATGGCTTCCAGATCACCAGGGTAATGCTGCTGGTGGCTGGCTTTGGTGACTCTTGGAACGGGAAGAAAGATGTGTTTAGAAAGAGGCAAATACAAGAATTTGTTGGAGCTGGCGCCCGGTTTTAATTAGTGAGGCAATCATACTGTCAGTGGGAGGTGTGCAGGAGTGCCTGTTCAAAAATCAGCTCTGTAGTTATTGGGGATGATTCTATCTGTGATTCTTTACCATTAAAGAGCACAGGATACTTTATCTTTGAAAATCAGACCCATCAAATGTCAACCAAAAGTCAAATTTCTAATTCTTTATTAAAACATGATTAACATTGGGATTTTTTTTTTTTTTTTCTGATATCTTAATACAGGTTATCCTTCCTGAACTCATTATTATCAGACACTGCTGTCATGTTTGAAGCAGCGTGGAAGACACAGTGGTCTGAGATAATCCAGAAAAAGTCATCCCACAGTTTAACAAAGGGAAGGTTGTTCTGTTCCGCTCTCCCTAGATCTCCCAGGTCTGTGTTATTTATTTTCCTGGGATGTTTGCAAAAGGGGTGAGGAACCTGGAAATTTGTTTGCGGATGTGATTACCAACTACAGTTTTAAAACTGTCAGCAGAGATCCATATCCCTATCATTTTCTGGTTACTTCTATTCAGAAGAATTTCTGGGTGCAGGGAATTGGAGAAAGCAGAGGATGTAATGTCTTGTTCAGTAGTAGCAGAACCCTGATTTTAAAGAAGTTATTAGCATGTTAGTGAGAACTTTAGACCCAGATGATATTTGTCCCTCTCTTTTTTAGAATTAGAATGCTTTCCAAAGGGACAGTAATTTGAAAAAATACCCAGCACTGATTTCATGACATATACAAGAACTTTCAGAGTATTCAGTACAGATTGTTGTTTAGTGCAATTTGTTTGTTTGCTTGGTGGCCTAAAACATAAAGGAGAGCAGCCCGCTCTCAGAAGTTGCTTATATCAAAGTAATTGATAAGAGACCCTTGTCAGTTCATTTTAAATTCTCTACTTATGTACCTCCTGCTGCTGTTCATTTGGAATTGCCTCTCTTGACAGCATTTGGGCAGGTGGTAGAGACAGAAACAAACAGTCTCAGTTCCTCAGAGTGCCTTAAGTGGGAGTATTCAGGGATCTGGAGAGTAAAATGGGAACATCAAAACAAAAGTCTTCCTGAAAAAACTTTAGAAAATATGATGAAACATTAAATATGATCGTATTTTGGTTTACACTTGCTGTTGTGTGTCTCAACTATTCAGGACATATCTGTTAAATCACCTATGAATCAAGCAATGCATTTATAATTAATGGCTTTAAAAGAGAGAGAAATAAATGCAGTTTGACCTGTCCTTTAAATACAATAGCTAGTCGGTTAGCCTTTTGCTTTCCTCTAAATTATCTGTTTATCAGTTACATGTATTCCTCTTCTTGGCAAGATTGTGTTTCACTCATTGGTTTTGAACACTGAGTTGCCTCAAAACTCTCCAAAGAATCACCTCTTTTTTTATTGTTGTGCCTTACTCTTTTAATCTTTCTCTTCCCTGTAAAACACTTCTTTACAATGTGAAACTTCAGAACTTGTCTTTCACATCTCCTTTATTTAGAATCAAGCATCGAAGTGATGGTTAGAACAGAAGGCAAAGAAGTAACACCCACCCTCCATACTGTTAACTATTCCTTTTGTCTTTTTATATCAGGTGAAAACTTCATGGAAGAATGCTCATTCTTTAAAGCTTGATATCTCTTTTATTGTCTGATTAAGTTAGGCAAATAACTTTTTCCTCTTTTCTACCCTTCATTGTGACATAATTTAAAAATATTAGTTCTCCATTAAAAGTATGAGTTTAAGTACAATAATCAATAAGCTTGTGAGACTGTTGTTGCAAAGAACAGGGAAACCAGTGCACAAAGGAACCAGCAGTGCCTCTTTCCTTAGAACTGCTGTGTGGGTCTGGCCGCTGCCCTGTGCAGAACAGTGCATTCAAATCTCTCTCCTCCCTTGAAGAGGGTGCAGACACCACCACTTACCGAGGAGATACGTGAAGTGAAAATGGTTGATGAATTGCAGAGTCCAGGGGGAAGCGTGTATAGAGATGTAAACCTCCACTGCTGAGTGTGCGTCTGCTTTTGGCCCCTACTGCAGGTGGTTGAACTAGATTGACCTTGGGTTTCCTCCACTACAGCCACTCTTATGTTTGATACAGAGCTACTTGGCATTCCTTTTTACTTCGATTTTTGGCTGGTTTTTGAAACAGAGACAACATGTGAAAAATAAGTTCTTAGTAATTAAAAAATAATGTTGAAATCAGGATTGATCAACAGTAAATTTAGGCTAATTTATGTTGAAATGTTAGGAGCTTTGATTTGCAATTTTGTTGCTGTTGAAGTTTTGGCTTTTTGTCTAGTTTGGGCTGGAAAATGTTCTTGGGATATGAAAATATTTTCCTGTTCAGCTGTGGTAAAAAGTCGAGTCTGCTCTTACCCTGGAAGAGGTAGACAAGACCTAAACAGGAAATATAGATCAAAGGATTCAAAACTGTACATGTACTTGCTTATAACATTATGGCTCAGAGTATTGTTTTCTTCAATTATATTTCTAAGGGACCAGGAGAAAATCTATGTTACTTATGTGCATATTCCTTGGAACCATTTCATATCTACTGACACTATGACAGGTGTAAATTTTGGGTTTTTTTTAAAAAAAAAGACAGTCTTAGAAAAGATAAGATGTTTTTCGAGTTGTATTTTAGGATATCTGTGCTGCAAGTGGGTGTTTGTTTTCTTCTTATGGCCTTAATTGTTTTGCTGTGTGATCCTGCAGTGAAACAATTTGTCTGGTGCCAACTTGCTATGTCAGAAATTCAGCATCACTTCTGGATCACAGCATTCCATAGGACAAGGAGAAATTAAATATATGCAGCAAGAATGTGTATTTGCTCAGGAAAAAAAAAAATAATGGAGATCTTACAAGAATGAGAAGATGAAACATCAGAATCTTTAGCATCTTTCCACAGGATGCCATTACTGAGTGAAACTCACTTGCTGGGCCATGGAACACACTGCATGACAGCTGAGCTGGTGGGTGCTGGGCACAGGCAGAGTGTTCATCTGCACAGCAAACCTATCTGAACTGGGAAGTTAGTGAATTGTAGGTTTACTTAAGAATTTTTGGTCCTAGCTATTCTCACAAACTCCGCTTGTGAATATTTATGCTTGGCACCTTTCTGATACTCAGAAAAAGACAAATACCTGTCTCAGAGTTTGCAGAAAGGCAATGGGAAATGAAGAGGTCACTGGTGCATGGAAGATGATTGAGTGTTGCAGTGGAAAGGAGGTGGGGGTGGAGGAAGAAAAAAAGGAATTTGTATAAGTTTTAGCCTTAGGACTATAGTAACAATTATGAAGGATGAGATGGCTCTCCAGTGCCAGGCAGCCCATTGGTTAAGTGAGGGAATCTGCCTCGCTTAAGTATAATTAAATCCCTGTCTACCAAAGTAGCCTTTGTTTAATTCAAGGAATAGGAGTAAGCATCCAAAGATCTCAGTCTAAAAGTGATGACTTGGCATCTGATAACTTAAAATTCTAATAAATCTGTATTTTAGAGCAAATATTGTGAACTTTTTGAAGGATATGTTCTCAGGGGCTATACTTTGCTTTAATCACTCCTCCCTTCTTGTTTCCTCTTCTCTTGCCCCTCAGATATGGTCATTTTTTTTTCCATTGTGTCCTTTGACTTTTTTTTTATAGAGTTGTTTTATTTTTACTGGTTTTGCCTGAAAGCCTTAGTTAAGCAGAAGTAGCTGTGGGAAAATCCTGTTTTGCAGTACATGGGAACTGTTTGCTTTGACAATCAGTAGGTGTGTTCATCTAAGTAAGAGTTTGATGGTTTTACTGATATGGTATCAAAAGGCTTCAGTCTCGTTAAGTGTATCCTGAATTTCTCAAAACTCATCTCTTACAGTGGATGCCTGCAGTTATTTCTTCTAAAACCTCTGCAGTGCATGCTGTTTACAAAAGTTATCTCCATGCAATTATGTCTAGAAATGAAGCTTCTTATCCAACACTGGACTTGTTTTTAACTAGACTCTTTAAGAGGAAGGAAATTTACTCTGGACATATTTTGAAGTAGATTCTGCATACTGAACCAGTGTTAGGGGTTTTGTTATTGCTCTTATACATTTTTGTTAATATTTTCCTTGTATAGGTGAACTGAGTGTAGATTATAACAATTGATATCACTTCAGCTATAGTTCACTAAAAATTTCTCAAGTACGTTTGTTTAGTACTCTAGTATAACTTTCTCTTTAAGTGAAAGTGGTCATGCAATGATGTCCTACAAAGACTTGTTAGCATAAGTTTGGGGTGAGCTGCTGCTGAGCTCTGCAGACCTTTCCAGGAGTGTTGTGAAAACTAGTATGCAAGATATTACTTTGTGGAATACTTAATACTGTATGCATTATACAATGCAAAAAGTCATTAAAAAGATTAGCAGTGTATAAAACTTCTATTAGTTTTATCACTTTGACCCAGAAGGCCAGACACCTTTGCACACTGTGATTCCAGTCATAGAGACAAGATGTATAAAATGGTCAAGAGTATATTTTAGAAGTCATGGTGCTAAAGTCCAGTAAGGTGGTGAAGCAGCTGATATTTGTCCCATTCAAAGCCTTTAATCTCAATTTCAAGCAAGATAGAGCTGCCCCTGAGCAGCACTGTAAGGGCACACAGTGCTGGAAATCTAACCTGCTGCTACAGCAGCAGTGAGAACTCTGTAGTTGGGCCTCTGGCAGTATTTGGGGTTTGACTGAAAAATTCCACATTGGGATCCACAGACATAATTTGTTGATCATCTTTCTTTAGTCACTTTGTATGCCTTAGTGTAGGAAAAGAGAAATACAAAGATGCACATACCCATAGCAGGCCAAGCACAAAAAGCAAGAGAGAAACATGGGTGTGTTGTTGTTGGTTGGTTTTGGTCTATGTGTATCCATCACAGAAAGGCAGAGATTGCTCCTTTGGACATAATTTCAAGCGATTATTTATTTCTCAACTACCTTTCATTTTAATGGCTGTTGCAAGTACTCAGCAGCTTATAGGATTGAACTATTGGTTTTCTTTGGATTTCTGTGTTTCTTGCTAGCTTATTCTTTAATGCTTTCATCTAGCTCTTCTGCAACGTGTTCTTTCTTCCTTTCTTCTGAGCTAGAAGATTTTAAGTGATGTCTGTTCACTTGAAACTTTGGTTAAGATAAAGCAAGAACTGTTAAGGTGATTCTTCCTGAAAATTCTGTGATCAGACTTTATGCTGCATATTTTCTTTGCCCAGTTTTACAGGTCATCTGAAAACTGCTCACTGAAGACAACTGGCAGGAAGGAGAAAATCCAGATTGAAACTAGTGAATAAAAGTACATGAGGAATACGAAGCCTCATTTTTCAGGGCATAAATCAACCCTTAATTTCCTGGATAATTTTTTTCCTGGATTATTCAGTATTGATTTCTCTATGACCAGGTTTTTTAAAGTGTCTCCAGTTTGATCTATTATGTCTGTTCCTGTAGTCCTAGGTGTTTGGGCTTTGACAACAGTATGTCAGATTGAAGGAAATTTTAACATTCACTTTCAGTTGCCTTATTTTTTATTTATGCATTTGTTGTTTATCAGTTGCAGAATGACATGAGCCAAACTGTAAGGGGTGAAGTTGCTTTCTGTAATTTGAATACATAAAAATTGATGAACAAAACCACTATGTTCCAAGTGAATTACAGTACAATTGCTATGTATTTGTTTTCTAGGACACCTGAAAGCACAACACAGTTTTTTCAGTTAATGTCTTACTTATAGATTGCTAAAACCTATTGTGAAACAATTAGGAAAATGAATAAATGTATGAACTGCAAGTATTATTTGAAAGTTTGGAATTCCAGATGCAAAAAGTGGCTCCCAATAATTCGCACTAAGTAGGACTTGTCAGCAGAACAAACTGAAAGCCAAGGACAGACAGACAAAAGGTTCTGCAGAGGTGGAACAACGCAGGGATGCTTTTGTTAGCTATGATGGTTTTGGTCTGTGAACAGAGTTTCAGTCTCCAAGTTAGTCAAAGCCTTTTTGTGAACAACGTGTTCCCAATGATAAAAACTATACTTAAAGGAAAAATACGTTTTTCCCTGTGATGTTGTTTCCCCACTCAAGATGGGGTTTTATTTTATAACTGTTTTCCATGTTGGAAATGCGAACTGGTTTAATTCATCAGCTGTTCTTGCTTATTCTCTCTAGACTCCTTACAGCTTCACAAATGTATGAATACAAGAAGAGAAATTGTTCTCTGGAGTTTCTTTGATCTCTGCTTGTGATGTCTCATTGGGGAGAAATTTATCATAAATTAACTGAACCATGAATGAGCTGCTGAAATTCTTCACGTGTTGTTAGATTTTCTGGTGGATGGTTAATGAAACAGCCTTGTGTTCTGTCACCAGGAGCTCTTCAAAAGATCCAACAGGGCAACACAGTGGAAGTGTGCTGAAGCCAAATTTGTTTTACAAAGCAAACTGGATCTGCTTTAGTGGACAAAATTCAACAAACATGGACACTAATAGATTTTACTATAAATCTATGGGTTTTATAAGTTGCAAGTATGAAATATTTCCAAAACAAGTGTCTGTTTTGCTAAATGAGGTCTCGTCTTCTAGGAGCAGAAAGGTAGGGATTTTGATTGTGTTATTTTCTTGGGTTAGAACAGAAAAATCCTCAGAATACTTAAAGATGAGGATGGGATCATTAAACAATGGACATATTAAATCTGACAGCCTGGAAGGCACAAACAAAGAATCAAGAGTTCAGTTGCCAGATGGTGAAAAGGAAGTTGTTCAGAGTTGCTCACGCAACAGCAAGGGTAACAGAGGGCCTGCAAATTGCCTTTTGAAATCAATGAGAGCTGGGCGTACTTAATATCCTTGGTGGATACCGACCCGTTTGTGGCCTTTCACCTCAAGAGTTTTCTCGGCTATTGCAGTGCTTAGTGCACGACCAACATTAGTCCGGTTACCAGCTTTGCTTGCTGCTCAGTGACATAGCTTCTGACTACTATACTGTTGACAGAGTCTAGATTTCCTAGTTTCTTTCATGCCCAGGAAGTGAGTGTGAACTGCACAGTATATGTATATACAATATTACTGAATTACAACTGCTTTGGTGAAAAAACAATGACAGTCAGCTGGCTAATGCGTGGCCCTCAGTGCATGGGTGCTTTCCTGCAAGATTCACATGAGAAGTTCAGAGTACGCTTATCCCTTCTATGATACAGGTTGAATTCAACCATGTTGAATTTGGCTCCCTGATAAGCAGGCTGATTTGCCAAGTGTTCAAGTAGTCCAGTTGTAGCTTAGAAGAAAAAGGACAGACAAGGGATAATAGCCGTCAAATCTCAGTAAATCAGCATCTGAGTAGTTAGTGCACAGAGCCTTGAGAAAAGACATCTCATGAGATGTCATCACTAAGAGCACTGTATGCTGATCATCTCTCAACCTGGACGCTTTGCACATAAGTAATTAATAATACTTGTTGTGAAGTAAGCAGTGGGGTGTGCTTTGTGGGTAAGGTATTAGTTGATCAGTGAAGTTACTAATTTCATTCCCCAATCTGTCACAGACATGCACAGCAGCCTCTCCAAAGCCAAGGCCAACCTCTCTGTAGCCTCTGCGTTGCCCTCTGCCACTTTAGTGTTCCAAACCAGTCACCTTTGGGAGCAGCTCAGATAACATGAAGGTAAAATTAATCATAATGCATTTTAGAAAAATTCTGGTAGTGGTGATAGCTACTTAGTTCAATTCATACAGCAGCAAGGAATAACCTGCTGGCAAAAGATTTTTGGAAGATTTTTGGCCTTGAAAAAATACATTGTTACTGAGATTTTATTACGTGAGAAAGCAAGTTTGTGTCTAATGTCCAAATTCTGTAGTCATCAGTGTTTCTGAGTGATTCCATCCATTTGTTTTTCTTATATAGAAATAGTGACCTGCCCACCAACAGGTAGAACATGTTAGCTCACTGGTGAAAGCCATGAGCAATATCACTGATGAAATTGCTGATAGCCTTGTACAACTGTTTCACAGTGGTTTAGGAAGGAGGATGGAAAGGATAGAGATTATTTTAATTTAAAATATTGTGATCCATGTAAAACAAACTTTTGTGTTTATGGTATGTTGTTCTAAGTGTGGATGATTAGATCTACATTCTGCTTGCATTTCAAGATGTTCATTTAACAAGTCTTTTCGGACTCATTTAAATAATAAATGTAATGTACACATTAGTACAGCAGAGTCATTTCCCCGAATGTAATAACTCTGAGAATTATTATTTGCATTCTAGTCATACTCAGAGGCCTATTCAGGATAGGAGCCCCACTGTGGCAAATGCTACCAGCCATCCAAGCAGATTAGGGGAACAGATTTTTGTTTCCCTGAGAACCATAGTGATTTAGCAGAATTTTTCATGAGCTTGGCTCATGTGCCTTCCCCTGCTCACTTCTGGGGTCTTCAGAAGGTCGTGTTGGCACTAATGCTTCTCTGCTGATGAGAATCCCTGCCCGAGGTTTTCTGGGCAGGGATGGTTTGCTGCCTGTTGGAGTGTGGTGTGATGCCAAGCTTGGTGCCAGGATGTGCACTGTTACACTTTACTCTGTAGGGAGAGAAGACTCATGAAGATTTTACTGAGACATATATAGCACTGGTGAGGGTGGAACCCCTGCTCCCAAGGCAGGGCCTGTGCCTGCTCCTCGGAGCTTCTAGGTCTATGAGGTAATAATGGAGAACCTGGACGTCCCACTCCCCCATTCCTGAGTGGTGTAGCCATAACTCTTGCATTTGTCTGAGTCAGTTCATTCAGTCAACATGTGAAAATTCACTTCTCTTTCTACTGGATTAGTTTGCTCGTGGCTTAACAAGCTAGAAATACTCTTTCAGGAATTGGGTAAGTCAGTGTAAGGAGTAAGAAAGAAATGAGATCACAGATCGGATCAGGAAAGTGCTCCCAAAAACTCCAAATGTGAAAATCAAAATGGAGGCAGGAGACGTCTAAAGACTTAAGCAAAAAGTGTGTTACCCAAAAGCAGTGACTGTAGAAAAATTTACATATTAATTTGCTCAAGATTATTTTGTGGAAAATATCAACATAGCCCACTCAAATATTCCCTTATTTTTTCTATTAACATAAGGAATAGTATCCTTGAAAGTGGATGGAAAGCCAATTTTATAATCTCTGTGTTCATTTGACTAGCACAAAGTATGTAGGCTTAGAAGTTAAAAATTCTCCAAATAGTTACAGACCAATTGTATTTGGGCAACAATGTGAAACTTTGTAGAAATAGCTGGGAAAACCTAATGAGACTCTCAGAGGACATCTGCAAGCACATGCCTCTTTAATGCTTGAGAGGGGACACAGCAGAGCCAAAAAGTCTCATGGATGCAATGTAGGGGACAGGAATAGTTTGTTATCAAAACAGAAATCACTGTCTCTTACATCCACAAGCCCAGAAGAGATCAGTGGCTCAGCTGAACAGCCAGATAGCCATTTTTACTGCTTGCTGAACATGACAAGCCTACAAAAAGCACTAGAACAATGTCAGAGTGACAGATTTTTCCAGCCCTTCTGTGCAAAGTATAGATGTGGTAAATAAAGGCATCAGAAGATGCGTAATTGGAATTATCATTTATGAGAACAGCTGTGTGAGTAAAATCGTAATGGTTGCCCTTTCAGCAGTCCTGTCCAAGTAGCTGCACTGGGGTATGCAGTAGGAAGGGAGGGGACTGAACCTTGGGTTTGATCCGGTAATAAATGCTCTGCGCAGGGGCAGCCCACAGGGTATGGCAACAGCTGGGTGCTGCTGCAGGGCAGAGCCTTGGAAACAAGGTTCTCTGTGACACTGAGGAGACAGCAGCATCTGGAGAGAAGCAAACCTCAGTGTGCAAATATGAAGATTACCTTTCTGTGGAGAATTGAATTTCTGCCTAGGAATTCAGTGCTGCATTGTCCTCTTAACTACTCTAGTTTGTCAAAAGCTGCTTTCCCATGTTGTGCATAGGTGGTGCATATAACACTATAACTCACGCCTCCGACTTCGGTTGGCATGTTTTATCTAGAATCTGTCATATTTCATAGGGTGAAGAAAGTGAGACTGCTGCTCATATGTAAAAAATTAAAGACCACAAATGGGAGGAAATCTTGTATAAAACAATAGGTAGAAGCCCTTCCAGAAGGCATCTTTCTTTTCACTATACATAAATTCACTTTGCAATTTAAAACCTTTTTTTTTTTTTTTTTTTTTAACTTTTGTAACAATAGAAGCAAAGCTGTTTGGATGCAGAGTTTCCTTTGCATAGAAGAACCTGAATGTGCTTCAGAGTGTATAACTCTGCTGTGGAAAACCAGTATTTTAACACTCATTACAAAAGGAGCACATTACAGCAGTGGACAGGCATTCTTGTCTGCATCCATCTGTGCCAGTGAAGAGGTTACCACCTTCAGCTTTTTATCACCTCCTACCAATCAGAGATTACCAGCCTTACTGTTCCATTCACCAATGCTCCAATCTTGGACTGTTGTCTATTTGCTGCAAGGAGAATCAGCTAGACTACCTCAAATCACCAATTTTGACTGTTTAAACTAACCTAGTTTATATTGTTTGAAACAAATTAGGGCATGCTTACATGAACTGACCTAGTGCACGAGTTGGATAGAAGTGGTAGCTGTCAGGAGATGATGAAAGCTGGGGGAAAGCTGCAGGCAGTTACCCTTGACTAGAAAAAGGCTGTTTGTTCGTGACCTGAGATACACGCATGCAATTCAATAGCTTCCTGAAGATGACCTTACTCATTTTCTTTCTTGATTCCTTAGGATTTCGAAATGGAGGTCAGGTACATTGGCTTGTGTGTAATGCTCACTTAGTCCTACTGCGGACATTATAATCTTTTCACTGTAGTATTAAGATACAGAAATTAGTTATAAATACACAGAACCTATGAATTTGATTGTCACCTTCTCAGGAAGCAGTAATACCAATTTATCAAATTTCTGTACCCAGAAATAATATCAAATTGTTCCCTTTTATTAAACTATAGAAAGCTATATAATGATTGCAACACCTTCTTTTGTCTCCGTAAATCATTGTTGGGTTCATGTCTAGTGACCAATCTGGTAGCATAGTCAAAAGGTTACACAGATAAACAGAATTATTTGGCTCTGCGTGTCATGCCTGGAACACCAAATGGGTGAATTTATCCACTTTGTTACTTAGCATGACATTTGAGTTCAGCCTACAGTCCTCAGAGCTGAAGTTTTACATTAAAAAAACAGTTATACTATATAATAGTTTATGTGGCTAAGTCACAGAAGGTAATGATATAATATACACTGCCAGAACATTTTGTTTTCAGTGTCTCCTCTCTCCAATTCGGTGCATAATTTCTTTTTCCCTCTGGCCCATCTCTGCAGAGCTACGATAATATCCAGTAAACATATCAGTTTCCTCATTTAAAAAAGCCCACATTGCATTTAATATTTGCTTTAGGAAATGTTGTAGCCTCCTATTGTATTGTGCTCTTTTATATGGAGTGAGGAAATCTACATGCCCAAATACACAATTCAAATCATCCCAGTCAAATATCAAAGCAACCAAACATAGCACAGTGACATCTGTTTTATCAAAAAAGGTGTTGTGCATACTGCCGCACATAGGAAATTCATCCTATCATTGAAGCAAGTTGTAGAGCTTGAAACTCTTCAGTCTCCTTGAATGTCTCCATGTATTGACACTCAAAAAAACCCCCCAAAACACCCACATTATCACCTCTGCTATCTTGGTCATTATAACTGTGCATGATAAGTGATGTCAGAGCAGAGACTGCTTTTTGGGCTGGAATAATGTTAATGTTTCAATGCCGGCTGCCAGCAATGCCTTTGTCCACTGCAGATTCAGCTTCAGCCAAGTTT
This sequence comes from Nesoenas mayeri, assembly GCF_963082525.1. Classification (NCBI taxonomy): domain Eukaryota; kingdom Metazoa; phylum Chordata; class Aves; order Columbiformes; family Columbidae; genus Nesoenas; species Nesoenas mayeri. The sequence goes on along the minus strand of NC_137563.1, from coordinate 14,479,663 downwards.
GTTCTCATTCATATCTGCATCTTGGCTGAAGAATGACATTTTTGATCTGCTAAAAAACAGAAAATAAGCTGAGCATCACCAGCATACTAACAGAACCTGAATTTCCTCCCAGCTGGTGGCAGACTAGTCGGTGCTGTGGAATGAACCCCACAGCACTGTGACAAGGGGACACCTACTGTTCTCTGTCCAGTTCTCAGGTTCTCCTCTCCATTGAAAAACACAGGAAAAACATCTATAGGAAAAACCCAGTCTGTTCCAATAGTGTGACAGTTGTCTTAGGTTTATCAAAGGGTTGTAAATTTAATGAAATGAGCATGGACACTTGGACACATAATTTTTAGCTAAGGAAATCTGTGAAGACTGTAATTTGCCCTTGGCTGACAGGGAATAATGACAGCAGAAATGTACTGTAACAGTCACTCACTGTTCTGGTGGTGATCGTATTGCGATGCAGAGAGGAATAGATATAAAGTGCATTTATAATGATATCTGGAACAGTGTGGGAATTAATGGTGTAGCAACAGAGAAGCAAAGGTCCAAGTATCCACATTCCCTCAGCATGGCTCAGCATGTCAGACCCTTCTCTGTGCTGCTGGATATTTTTTGTTCCCTCGGCAGTACCCATCATGCATCTCAGCTGTAATAATCCTCGACTTTCTGTTCTCTAATGAGGAAAGAAAGGAGCACAGGCTGGTTTTTAGCAAGGAAGGTATGGGTGCTGTTTTGTTTTCTTTAAAAGCTAACATAGCAGATTTGATTTAAGAAGTTCTAGAATGAACAGAAAAACTGTCGTTCAAGATCGGTAAAATAAAATTGAAGGAAAAAAAATGTTACTAACAAAAATTTTTGTACTGCTTTGCCGGGCACTTGGAATACTTATTTTTCTCTGAACAGAGTCTAGGGGAAAAAAGGATATATTTGAACCCAATTCATCACAGATATAGTTTTTACTAGACTTAAACTATTGGGCAGTAGCTTTGGAGGATTCTAGTGGGAATACTGGTTAGTGATTCATTTGGTATTAAATAAGCAGGTGAGTTTGGCCATGGTTCACAAAAGACAAGAGATTCAGCTTTTGAAGGTTCCTGCTCTGTTCTCTTTCTTCCAAGTATTAACTTACCTGTTCAGTTTTAACTAAGCATATTCTTCGGAAAGTTCTCAGTAATGGTGTTTACAAGGAAGAGTTCTTTAGTGGCATGTCATGCCTCTGGTTTTGGAAATTAAATTAAAAAGCAAAACAAAAAAACACCAACAACTTTGTGTTAATATTCTGGGAGCTACAGCTGCAGTAAACTTCAGCAGAAGCTGAGTGTTGTGTGTACTCATAAGCATATTGATTTTGATAGAATAAGTATGTGAAGAAAACAAGGAAGATAAGCCTGAATTAAACAGTAGGGACATATAATCACCTAGATAGACACTTAGATAGTCTCTTTGTTTATGATGACATTTGGTAGTGAGAGTTGCTATTTCCCAGCAAGATGTTCAGGTTACTAAAAAGCTATTAATTGATATGGCTCGACATATTTAAGAAATGTAAATTTTACAATAAAATATGAAGTCTTTGTAGTGTACGTTCTATTATTTTCTTCTGACTTGAGTATTATGAATTTTCTAGGAATGTTATATATGTATTTCTCAACAGGATTTGAGCAGTTATGTTTATTTTCCTGTGTATGAAAATGTTGACTGCATTTCTGCTCCTTAAATTTGGGAGGTACTAAACCAACTATTTCTATAACAATTTATTCTGTAAAGTCTTAGTAATTTAAATTACCTCAAAGAAAGGGTCACTTCCATCAACAATTGAGAGTGTGAAAAGCCAATGGAAAATGACAGAAGATGATTTATTAAAATTGGGGAGGGGGAGACGGACACACATGGGCAGGTGGTGAAACACATACACACACACGCAAAGTTATACTGAGCTAACTGAAGAGAAGAATGCCAAAGGAAACTTTAAATAACTGCTCCCCAGTTTTAGTTCAGTGTTATGATTGTTGTACTGCATAATTTGGGTGTTCTAGTGCAGTCTGGACAACACAGGCAACATGAGAATTTATAATCAAATTGAACATGAAGAACAACTACCTCTGTTCTATACTTTACAGGTGTTTTCTGTTGATCTATTTTTTGTGCTGCATCTGATATTGCTGATGGTACATTGTTATGATTGCATTCAATGACTAAAATGACGTTTTGGGCTTGGCTGCTTGGCAGATATTTTTGAGTTTTGTGGTGGTATTTTTTCTTTGATTGGTTTGGGCGAGGTTTGGTGATTTTTTGTTTTGGGTGTTGTTGTTTTTAAAATGTACATCTGAAAATAGATGGTCCACATGCAACTGTGGGGAGTACTGGTAGATACTACTTGCTTCTCAGGCTACTGTAGCTAGCAGCTGGAGATATATCACACATTTCCCATGGAGGCTGGATCAGTTGTTAGAAATGAAAGTGAAGCTATTTGTTATCTTTCTTTTTCATTTCGTTTTGCAGCAGCGTCATGGATTTTGTTCAGATTTATGGGAGACTGCCTAGACCAAATAACTGGCATTGCAAGCCACAAAAGTCACTCTCTACTTGGATCATTTTGAATTAGAACTATCTATTACCCTTCTACAGCGAGTTTAATAACTCCTATAATTTTCTACTATAGATTCGCATAAAGGGCATGTTATTATTTTTTAAAAGAGAAATACATTTTCTTCTACCTGGACCTGACAAATCTATTAGCAAACCCTTCCATTAGCAGAAAGAAGAGTTTCCTTTATTTTACACAAGTTCTTTCCTAACCTTTCAAGTAATTAATTCTGCTGCTATGTAATTATAGTGGTTAGATTCTAAGTATTCTGAATTCTAACTTTATGCACCAGTTATTGTGGCTTTTCAGTAGCTGACTCTTCTGTGGTGTTGTGCAGTCCTGAGGCAGCGTTTTGTGTTGTGGCCACTACTTGAGGTACGTTTGTTGAAATATAGGGAGAATTATTCTTTAAAATAATGTTCATTTTGTCTTAAGCATACTTCTTTCACAATCTTTCAGCTTTATTGCTGCTTTTATTTGCGGCTTTGCAATTCAGTTAGTCCTGGACAAGGGCTTTTTGGGAGTGGAGATTTGGGTTTTATTAACAAACCTAATGCTGTTACTCTTACACAAGTGTAAGCTTGTTTATGAGTACAGGCTCTGCCCCACATGTATCTTGTAGCTGCCACCCTGGCTGGACAGACCTTTTCAGGATAATTAAAATAATGGGTTAACATAAGAGTTTTGCAGTTGGTTACACAACCTCTATGATAATGGTTCATTTTATCAAACCGTTCTGAGATATGCTCACCCACTCTTGCCAGCTGAACTTTCCTAGTCTGCCACACTGAACTAACCTGGGATTTTCACATCAGCGTATTTTTGTGTCTGTTTTCTGATATATCAGACTGGGAACTTCACAACACACTGGAAGCTTCCCAGCAATCACGAGGTATCACAAGGGCAGGCCAGCATTTCTTGTGGTGCTTCAGTATGTTTGCATGTCCACTAGGATCCAGTGAAAATGAAATAACAACAAATTTGCCCCAAAATTTTAACCTTCCAATTTAATCTTAGTTGCTTTTCATCTGTTAGATTCTTTTCTGTCATGTGCAGGATGGTCCCTGGTGGAACAGATGCCTCTGTTTCCTTCAGGTGTGCAGAATAATTCCTGTGCCCTAATATAGTTCTCCTAGCTCAGCTTTTAGAAAATGAAATGTTACCCAAAATAAATGCCTGAAATAGTTGTAGAAGAGAAAAAATATAATTAAAATATTTTCCTCCAAATTCTAGGTAGAAAAAAAAAATGTATTTCTTAATATATGATATTCTTTCTTATTACATGGAGAATGGAAGGACTATAAACATGCCATTAGAAAATTAAATTCTAGTCCACATTCATCTATGTCTTTCAACCCTGGAACAAATATGAAAGAAGGTAGCTTTTTGTGAGTGGAGGTCTGACAATCTGAAGTCCAAGTAGAAACAGAGCAGTCCATGGCTGGTTCATAATCCCTTAAATAGATATTACTGTCTGCTGTAATGCAGAGTTCCTAAGCCAGTCTGTGTTGTGTCTAGAAATTAAAATGGGGAAAATAATGAAAAAAATCTTCACAGATTCCCCATTCTCTTTCTCCAGTTGGTCATTAATAAAACATAAAAACTGTTCAAGTCATAGTCTTTGCATAGCCAGTTCTATCTGGACCACATATTCCTTTGGACAGGAGCCAGGTCCCACAGTGTGTCTGCAGCACAAAATCATCCCAAAGGGCAGAGGTGTAGGACAGACAAACGCAGTGAGCAGCAGCCACAGCCCTAAAAGCCTTCTGCTAAATAATTTCCTTTATTCCTTCAAATAGCTGTTCTATTCTGTTGAATGTAGCTTGACAGTAAAACATATGAACAAGTTTACAGCATTTCAGCCTGCGTAGAGAGCTGTTCACTGGCACTGAAGTGTCCCAAACCTCCCAGGCAACAGATTACAGTTGAGTCAGTTTTCCTAATCTCGTCCTTGGCTCTGTAAGGTGTGAATGTGTCAGCAAGCAAAGAGTTTGGCCAGCATGCAGGGAACATGCCTGGACAATCCATCACAGTTACGTATGTGATATATGTGTTGTAGGTGTGAAAACAGTATTCGCAGCCATTACAGCAGCAGTCCTGGGCCGCCTCCTTTCTTCCCACACCCACGAGGCTTTTGACTTAACTAGTGTTGTGCTTTGCTCTGTGCTGCTTTGAAAGAGAACTCCATCTGGGGGCATACATTACAAGACAGTGTAGCCTTGAGATATGCATAAGCTCTTTTATGAGTTTAAATCCTGTTTCTGCTTATTGGTTCTGGACTAGACGTGCCTAGGGCATGTTCACTGAACACGAATATTTGAACAAAATGTTGTAGTGATTATGTATGTGATACTGGAAGTGTGTATTTAAGGAAGATGTTGCTGACTCCTAAACCTGGCAGATAAAAGCAGTATTCAAAGAGGACACAGCAGCTGTCCTGTTTGCCAACTTGAATACGAAGTTAACTTTCAGTAGGACCCTGCAAACTGAATCTATTTACTGAAAAGGAAGACAGAGTATCTAATGGAGAAATAAATATGATACTTTGAAGCCTGCAGATACAGACAGCTTCAAGTTACTTACGGGATCTCTGATAAAACTGTTGTTCAGCAAAATAAGGAGTTTGTTTGGACAATTCTTTGTTTGTAGTTTTCTGTTTGTCATTTAATCTAATTGTAAATTCTACAAATTGTGAGTAAAATATAGTACATGGGACAGTTGGACATGCATCACAGGAACTGTTAGCTGAGGTCAGTCATCTCCGCTTGGCCAAAGAAACAAGATAACTGGAATCTGCACCAGTGGTAGAGCCAAAATGAGAGAATAAACATCTCTTCCTACACCAGACCTTATGGAGGATGCCTAAAATTTGCCTAGGTGGTTGGGTCTTGATCTAAAAGCCATCTTGCACCAGATAAATTAATGCAGACAAGATATATTTCTGCTTTTTGCTGTGGAGACAAATCAGTTTCTTTATAACAGCCTCTGATGTTTCAGACAGCCAAAGATTATGACAGGATGAAATAATTCTCTGTATTTAATTATCATGTTTTTAATTTGAATTTATCAGGAGACTGGTTGAGTAGAGTCTGCAAAATTGTCAGGCAAAGGAACCTTCTAAAAACGAAATGTTGTTAGCAAGATACTCAGTGTGCATAAGGTGAAGGAGTTCATAAATAGGTTTAGGAAGAATTGAGCTCATTATAAAATAAATCAAAGATGGATTTTTAGGGATATAGCCTGTTTTCAAAGTTATTTCAAATAAGCCTAAATCCTGGCTGAATCTTGTAGTGCTACCAGGCATTTCAGACCTTTCAAATTTGCTTTAGAATGACAATAGCTCTCGAAATACAATTATTATCTGAGTTCTAATTGTACTACTTCAATTTCCACTCCAAGACCCATTATTTACTAATTCCTCATAATTAGCAAGATAAACCTTATTCTCTAACAATCAATAAAATAATAGTCTTTCTGTTAAACAGAATCCAGCTTCAACATAGAATTGTATACACTGTGTGACAGTACCTGTTAGCTCTGCTTTTTTAATTTCTTTTTAAAACTCTTGCAAAATGTTGGTAGCTGAAAAGGAATCTCCTGATGTTTCAGAGAAGTGTTGATACAGTGGTTTACTGTGACCTGCTGAAATTGGCTACTGCTTGGCATCAGTTATTTGTTAAGAGTCAGTTTTGATGCATATGTATGTATGTGTAAATACAGTCATTTTGCATAAAGGCCAACCGGAAAATGGTTGGAAACATCTGCCTCAGTTTTCCCAAATGCTCACAGTGTGAACATAGTGGAAGTTGCACTAAAAGCAAGCCTAGAATTTGACCATTTCTTTCAGAAATCCAAACCTAGTTGAAGTTCCCACAAGTTATGGCCACTCAGTTCAAATGACAAATCAATTTACTTTTCTAAAATGAAAGTTTAGAGCCATACCATCAAATAAAATAAGCTCCATTCCTATCACTAATTGTGATGCACACTGTATACATGAAAAAGATAAAGACCAGTTTTGACCCATGCAGTATTTATTTCCGTCTGACACTCTGCTATTTCCTTTTAAGTCTTTATACTTTTTAGTGGAAATATGCTGTTGTACTGAATTCAGAAAAATAAGCCCTTCCAGTAAAATAGCTCTTTTTTGTTGAAGGTAGAAGTTTTGCCCTGATGATTATTTGCTTGGTATAGTTAACCTGTTTGGTGCCATAAGATCAACTTTGAAAATCACTTTGTGGAAATGGTAACTGGGAATTCTACTTAGAAATAGATTGATGACTTTTTAGAAATTAATGGTAGGTTTGCAGCGAATAAAGCCACAGAATAAGCTGACCTGTTTCTGATGTCTGAGACTGTTTTTCACAAGATAGTATATATTATAGCTTCACAGTCTTGTTAATGTAATTGCCTAGGTTGACTGTTAGGATGCTGTTTAAACAATAGTGCTGGCACTGTAGTTAACTAAGGAAAAATGTAGAATTGCTTTAGGACATATCTATCTTCTTGTAGAATGGAGGGACCATAGTCAAGGAAAAGGATCCCTCTAAAATGTGTTCTCAGGCTAATTAGAAATGTAAACTTGTTGAGCAAGTCTCTTTCTCTTTCCTTCCTCTGACTGCATTGTTTTCTTTCCAGAAGCAAAATTGACAGAGATGGAGAAGTCAACAAAGTCTGGATTTCATGTGATTTTTATGGAATGGAGCAAACTGCCAAGAATCATTGGGCTGGATCAGATCAAGGGAACCTGACTGATCACGTAAGAATGATGCATTTAGACTTTTACGTAACGTTTCATCTGCTGCTCTGGAACGCTCTTCTCATAACTATAAAAAATACCTTGCTAAGAAAAGATGGTCCTATTCTGTCAAGCGTTTCATGTTCATGTGACTCCTAACAGGTAAACAGAAAGCAAGCAGAGAGAACTATCATTTTTGTTTTAAAAAGTTAAGGATTTTGAACATTTGGGTTTAATAATAGTGGAAACTACAAACAATTCTTGCCCTTTAGGATCCTGCTCTACCATCTTATTTTATGATGAGTGGCTAATGATCAGTGTAATCACTCTGGTGGCCTGTATGTAAGTGACGCGAGGTAGATTCCAGTAGGTATGAAGGGAGATTTTGTATGTATCTTTGCTTTCAGTTGTCTAATTTTGCTCTTTTTTTGTTCGGTTGGTTTTGGGTTGTTGGTTTTTTTTTTTTTTTTATTTGTTTGTTGAAACACAAGCTCAAAACCATATAAAATGTATCCTAAGATAAGCACCATCCACGTTCTTTGAATCTCTCCAGCTTCTGTTTATTTAGGAAGTGAAACCTCTAACCACATATCCAAAGCATCCCAGGGTCCTATTATACTGTCAGTGCTTGGGAGACTTTACATAACTTTGTAACCTTAAAAATGGTTTGTCAATGAGCCAACAGTATTAAAATCATCACAATTGGTTAGAAAATTTTGTTCTTTTCTGAGAGTTTACTATGGGCCAGCAATGCTTGTTCTTGTAGAGAGGTTTGTCTTATTGCATCCATGAAGGAAATTGTTCCTGATGTATTTGACATTAATTTCTATCATAGTGTTTAAAAGGCTTGGTTTTAGTTATATATCTAGGGAGTTAGTTCCAGAATTCCCATTATCCCAATTAGTTTAGCAGAATGACACAACTCCATGCACTTCCAGGCAATTATTTCACCCTTCAGCTGGTGTCATTATATTAAAGGAAATATATCATGGGATTTTTGCATGCCCAGAAATATACCTTGGAGCTGCGCCCTCATGTCAGAAAATCAAGCATCTAAATAAGAAAAACACTACAGAGGTGCATTGTTGCAAATTACAGCAATGAGAAAGCAGCTAGTGTCACATCTCAGTTTGTGACACTTCCTTTTCAAAGAGTAGACATCACAAATAAAAAAGCAATGACCTTGCTTCGTCTCTGTAAAGGTACTATTACTGAAAACCTGAAGGCCAGAATTTTGATGCTATGTGTGTTTTAGTTTTAGAGGAAATACATTGCTGTCTGCAGTGGAATAAAGAAAATGCCTTCAAGAATGGGACCAGGAGGCTAAAGATGTGGCTTCCAGTCCTGGCTCTGAATACTGTCTAATAGTACCTAGAAGCTTGGGGGTTTGGGGTGTCTAATTTAAAGCAGAGGTAATAATACTGGTCACGCTAAAATTGTGACCATTAATGTTGCTGATGCTTCAGAGTTGTGGAGTTGTTCTATGAAATTGTGAGACATTAAGGATAGCATAAAGTCAAAAGGGGCTGGCTGACCATTGCAGCCACAAAGCATGATGTGTTGCATCCCATGGAAGGGACTGATGTGTATCCTGGGCTCCTTATTTCCAGCTCTGTGATTTGACATTTGGCTGTATGAAAATGCACACCACATGTGAGTGCATTGCCAAGTGGACCTTGTGGTGAAGTTGCAGCCTCTCAGGGACAGACACAAAGTTGAACGTAGCTCAAAGGGACACAGGCAATCCCCAGTCTGGATGCTCATCATCAGTAGCTTTCAGCTGGTGGGTTCTGTGTCCAGGTCAGGAAGAGGTGCCATTTGTCTAGCTGCGCTGAGCTGGGCCTTGAGTTTTTGCAGATATAGCAGTCTTTATTATTCTGTGTTGCTCACTCTCTACTTTTTACTTTTGCAAAGAATGGTAGTTGGAGACATACCTTGCCTGTATTTTTTAAGACTTTCCATTATTTCCAACTTCTTGCCCAAGAGGACAGTGGATTGTTTTTGGAGGTGAATCCTTTAGGTGCCAGGTTCCTATGTACTAGGTTCTACAGTACATGCTTTACTAGTTTTACTTTTGTGTAATGTTACCTTATGAGTCCTGTTACAATTTTGCTTACTTTTTGTAGAATATTTATTTCTAGACTAAAGGTCATACTGTGGATTATTTCATAGATCCAAAATAGCTGATTTTAACACATTTCCTTTCTCTTTCAAATAAATCCTTCTACTGCTCTGTAGCAGTCCTTTTTACTAATGAGAGCTATTGCCAGGCTTCCTTATTATGGCACTTTGTTAGAAATGTGCCCGACATACAAAAGCGGTGACTTACTGGGCTTTCATCAGTTCTTAGCCAATTTCACAATTAGGATCAATATTTTATTTGGAACTCTGTGACTCAGTCCAGATCTCTCTAATTTTCAAGGGGAGGCTGCTCACAAGGGGAAACATTCCGTTTTTGTCCAGACTTGTCTTCAAATTCCTACATAAAACACTAACTTGAAAGAACGATGTTGTAATTGAGAATGGGGTATAAATGATTTGTATGCAACCTGCTAAAAAGTTTAAAATTATAGCATCACCATAATAAGTAAGGCCAGATATCTTCCTTTTCTCGTGAAGGTTCTGTTCAGATATTTGTAGAATTCCTTTGTTTTGGAACAGTTTCATCATCTTTCTGCTTCTATAGATCATTTGGTATGTGGATCAGACATAATTTTACCAGAAGCTTATTCACACGCATTAGACCCGTGTTTCTAAAGAGGAGCTATTTCTCTGATTCTTTCAAAGATGTTAGCAAATTTTGCACCATATTGAGAGCCCCTTGGCCGCAGGTAAAGAATTCAGCAGCTTGTGGGAGTGCTAATTAGAGCTAATAATAACTTCAGTGACCTGCCTTGACTTTAAAATACCTGACAGAAGTTACCCTGTCCTTGAAGGACAGAGATTTTGTTTCTGTGAAGGTGTCTGATTAGAGATGCTCACGCCTTCATGTTTCTGTGTTTAGTGATCACACACAATTAGCTAAGTGCGTGCTTGTGTGTGAGTGAAATGGAAGTCTCTGGTGTTGGGAATCAAGAGGAAAAAGAGCAAAGAGATCTCTCAAAAATACTACACCGGAATTCCATTATTAGAGGGATTTCTCTTGTATGCTAAATAGCCTTGTTAAAACCAGAAATAATAATAGAAAAGCAATTAGAATAGGAATTGAGTTATTCATAATTAAACCTTTTCTCTCTAATTTTGGTACTTTTTCCATGGTTAGTTTGCTGAAATAGGTACAGAGGGTCTGAGGGAAATGAGAGCTTTAATTTGAGCAAATACCCAAAAAGCTATGAGGTACAAGATTTTTATCTGGCTAATAGGTTGCTGATGGTGCAGAAAACAATTATATTTTCAAGGAGATTGCCCTAGACCTTTCAAATGTAAATATTGTTAATGCTAGCCAGAAAAAAAAAAAACAAAAACCAACAACAATCTTTTATGAACTGTTATTGGAATGATAAATTAGAGATTTTTCTGACTGCTCTTTCTTTTGCTAAATTGATTTCTGGAAATTAGTCAATTAAATTAGAGGGAGTGAAGGGTCTTTAGAATTCTAATAGTGCCAGGAATTATACATAAAATCACTGTAGTCATACACAGAAAAGCAAAGGTTAAAATCTGTTTTGTCCTACACAAGAATCAGTGGAGAATGCTTCACAGCAACTGCTGGGATTACCCCAGGTTTTAAAGACATAAATGACATCAGAATATGGTCACTGTAGTCTTCAGGATTTGAGAGGAATCTTTAGAAAAATCAATAAATTAATATGCTTGGGCTGAATGTGAGAAGTGTCTTCCACTGTTTTGTCAGCTCCAGGAATGCTATTAATACTGCTTACTCCTTTGTAAACTGTATAATGTTTAAGGTTTTTTTTCAGATGCTATTATTCCTAAATTAGGTGATGGGAAGCATTATAAAGTAGAGTGCACGTTTTAAAAAATAAAGCATAAAAGCTTTAAAAAAAAAAAAGAAGAAAAATAAAGACTCAATGGTTGGGGTCTTTAATTCCTAACTGGACACTTATAGACACTTGGCTTCAGTGCCAGCTGAGCAACTCTCAGCAGATGACTTGCCCATCTTGCTGCCACCCACTCATTCCTGACCTCCTGCAGTGCCTTCATTGATTCCTCTTGGATGGAATAATATGTCACACTCTTGCTTTTATTTTTATTCTCTAATAACCTCTGCAGTAATTGTGTTCATTTATTTTACCTGAAATTCCAGTGTTGTGGTCTCTATACTCACCAAATTACGGTGCTGAAGAATACAGTGCAGTCAGCAGCCATTCCTATGGCCACTTAATCTGAGCTATGACTTAGGGAGATTAAATTAGTAAGCAGCACAACTGTCTATTTTGGGAGGTGGATCAAAGACACTCAGTTTTGTCCGTTCGCTTCAGTTAACAATCTCCCTTGCGTTTCTTAGAAATGCTGACACTACCAAGCCAGAGGGTTCTGAGGGAGACGTTCCTCGGCTGAAGTTCCTTAGGAAAGTTACAGTTCCTTGAAATTACCACATTAAAGAAAAAGGTCACACGGCATGTGAGAAGAGACCAAGGCTACTGAGTGACATGCATGAGAATCATGCAGAACTCCTCTCTCCAGGAAAGAGTTCAGGAATTGTGACTGCGACGGTGGGAGAGTTCTGACAGAGAGGAAAGGCATGTAAACTTTTTTGAAAGGGTGGATCCTAAAGCTATTTGTGCCCTAGGAAAAATGTGGAAACCTCCCAATACTCTGGTGTAGCATGGCAGCTGAAGGTCACCAGTTCACATGTAGTAAGCAAAATCTCATGTTTCATATGCATTCTATGTATATTTGACAGTATTTGAAATGTTGTTGCTTGGCCAGAAGCACGCTTTCAGTGTTCTTTTTTTATATACTGAATTTGGTGTGCAACTGGAGCAACTGGAAATGGAATACCGTCTTTTTGGTGAATGTGCTGCCCGGATACTCTCACTGTCATATTGCAGAGTACTGTAGTATGGAAGCAAGCTTGGGGATAATGCAGTACTTACTACCCAGTATGAGTAAAGATGGCAGAATTGCAATTGTAGTAGTCAAAGAAACACAGAAGAGTAATTTCAACACTGCACACTGACGTGTTTTGTTTAGGAACCTTTGCAGAGTCTTATTGAGCAAGCTATCGTGAGAGACTTCTCGTAAAAACACTTCATTTTAATATCTCAGCTTTCATGACTCTTTGATCTCATGATTTATTATTTCCCTTAGGAAGAATTGTTCCAAATTAAAATAATAAGCTTTAATTTCTATTCCCAGGTTAGCAGAAGGTAAGTCTGATGGACAGAGAGCACTGTAGATTTTTAGATGATGTGCCAGCTGGCTTTCTGTGTAATTTCTAGCTCATATTAAATATTTCTAGATTTCTTTTTTGTCATTTCCTTTGTTATTTACCTGATATCTATTTGTTGCACTTAGAGCAATACCATGAAGTCTGGAGGTAAAGTAGGAGCCCAAATATAAACAGTGTTGTTGGTAAAAGATTTAAATGAATTTTATTGGACCAGGCAAGAATATTGGAGAGGGCAGGAGAATGTGAGTATTTTTAGGCAACTCCTGTTTCCACAACCAGGAAGTAGTCATGTTTTATTAGAAGCATTTGAGCAACAGCAAAAGCCTTTGTTGGGTAATCATAATGGGTATGTGTAAGGATGTGCAATCCTATGCAGTTAATGCCTCCTGGGAATATTAGCAATTGTAACAATTTTTTAAAAATTAAAAGGAACAAGCAAGAAAGATGTCATAGTAATATAACTTAAAAACCAGTCCATCTTTTCTAGAGGAAAGGCTACGAAGTGTGAAAGCAGTGATTTTTTTTGCTTAGAACATAAACATTTAATATGGTTGTGGGTTTTTTGTTGTGTGTGGTGTGTTGTGTTTGGTTGGTTTTTTGTTTTTTGTTTTTTTTTTAATTAATTATAATTCGCATTTGGCCTATTGCCCAAAAGCAGTGAACTCTATCACCCAGGCTTGGCATGTGCAGATAGATGGCCCCTTCTGTCTCTTTTGCCAGTTATTGCTTATGTTGCCAGGAAATCTTAATCACGTTGCTTGGAAGTGGCCGCTGGCCCATCCGCCTGCTGCCAAGCCATTACCCTGTATAAGGAGTCCAACTCAGCTTCAGCTAACCGTCTCGTAGCTCCAGCTAACATATAGGAAAAAAGGTCACTGTGCTAAGGCCACCCTAGGGGACCATATGGTGTTATGAGCTACATCATCAACATTGCAGCCATTGATGTAACCCTGTTACTAACCCTGAAGCTCCACATGGACTAGGCATAACTGTGTTTTCGAAAATGAAATGTACAATATAAACCTAGAGTGAACCACAAAATAAACACGAAAGAAAAATGTTCTCTTTAATAATTAATTGTTCGATTGATAGTTATTTTCCATTAAAACTATATATATATATTTTAAAAACCTATAAGCATCTCTAGTTTGAGAGACAAAGGAAGAAAAATAGTTAAGTGATTAGATTGCACTGCTGCATTATTAAGAAATGTTCCATATGTTCAAGTTTCTCAAGTGTTATATGAGTTCAACCACTATTCATACAGTAGTAGTCAGAAGAATGTAATGCCGAGGTCTAGTGAATTACAATCCTCTGATGAATTTAGGCTCCTCATTAAGATGTTCAGTCACTTGCATTAGTTAGAAATACTGAAACTTGTTTCATGCCTGGATAGTTCCTTTGTCGATGGAGTTCCCATTATTATCTCTTTTCATGGGAAAAAGCAAAGGGTCTTCAATTAGTTAGACTACAGTTATATTTTGGACTCTTTGGTGAAAATTTGTGTCTGAAAGTATATTTGTAGATTTTTCCGGGTGCCGACAGGAAGAATAACTGTTTTAGCTGACAGAAGATGTGCTGGACTCCTGAGAGCATAGCAAATGCTATGTACACACACAGAAATTCTGGAACACAGACACTTAGAAAATGGCAGCGAATACATTTGTAGAACTTTCCTAATAATAGCATAACAGAGCATTAGTGTAACTGGTACTGTAATACTTAAAATACAGCAGAATTAGGCAACAACTAAGATGTTACGTTCTATTTTTGGGGGAAAAAAAAAGTGCAACTCAGCTGCCAGCTGTGAGACTGTCAGGTAGAAAGTGCTAGCTCAACAACATGCATTTTTATGTCAACTACTGAATAATTCTGCTCTACACAATGACATGGACTATATTCCCACCTAGTTTTATGTGTTCAGAAGAATCAAAATAAATAGGAGTTTATATTGAACTATTTTTTGCATGCTTTTAGAAAGCATCATCCTGCCTCAACCTCAGGGGTATTATTTTCAGGTGCTTATTTCTGGTCTTTTTCTGGGATGCTACTTCTAGATGGACTTTTGGCAAAAAATGCTGAACTTATGTCCCCCTATATAAATATACAAGAAAACCGTGGCATTTCAGAAACACTGTGGCTTTTTAAGAATAACCTCTCTGTGTGTTTTAAATGTGATTTTATGTTTGCTTGGTAATGCAGTCCATCTTATTCTACATAATTAAGTACAAAATAAGGACCTATAATATGTATTTATGTACACAACTCGAACAAAAACATTTACATACACCTATCTATAGTGATTTACCCACTGCAGTCTAATTCCTGTAAATTCTCTTTTTGTAATGTATTTTACTGTTTAGGTGGATAGAAAGATATAGAGAAAATTGAAGCAGAGTGTTGTTTATTCGCTGAGTACAAATAAATGAGAAGGACTTTTACACAGTGATTGCTCTTTTAGAGGATGGTTCCCTTATAGGCAATTGCTTGCCCTAAAATGACATGCCTGATGCACAGCTTTGAGAAGGCTTTGTAGCTCCTTGTACTGTTCATTGCTACATTTCCTGCAAAAGCCAGACCAAGCAAGCTCCAAGGTAGAAGGATTTTCAGGTAAAATATATGCTATGCTCACTGAAAGCTGTCTCCACATGACAGTGTTAAAAGGCCTCTCATGTATGGCTAAAAACTTCACTGCTCTTCCTTAGTGAAGATGAATGCTTTACTGCCATTTGCAGACACTGTTATGGCAAACGGATTTGTCTCTTTGAGAAATGAAGTGAGGAAAAAGACACCTTGAGGTTACTGGGTGTGACTGGTGCACTGGAGCTGGTTTTGGGCAAAGACAGAACTAGCTGAGCTATCCTGATGAATCAGATGGTAAGAGAAATAAGGCACTGAATTTCAAAAACTGTGAATTACATTATCTTCTGGACAAAACTGAGGTGGCTGAGGTTGGACTGGGGAACGAGAACAAGGGAGTGAAAGGTACAGAAATATACATTAATGTAAATGGATGATTGAAATTAGAGTTGAACTGATTTAAAAGTGACAGGAAATGAGGATTTGAGTTCAACATAAGGGAATATCAGGGCATTTAACCTTGTAACTACTGTGAAGCACATGTAGTTAGGTTGTCGATAGCCTCTAGAAGAAAACACCTTAGATTTTTTTGGCATTTTTAGAAATGTATCTACTGTGCTTCTTCAATCAGTCTCTTGCTTCAACACACTATGAGCTAGGCATATCTACTAGTACTGATATGACATGTGACCTGTCTTTTGTGACCCACAGGCAAAGCTTTAAGCTGCAGAAGCAAAGAGCAAACAAGTCCGCTGACAGAGGAGTTCTGGGTCAGGAGGGGAAAGGGGGATGGAGAGAGTGAAGGAACTGACCTTGCTGTAAATGGTGCCACTGACAGTGAGGGCAGGAGAATGGGAGCTGTGACTGTAAAAGAATGGAGGTGCGGTGACAGCCTCACTCTGCCTTCTGTTTGTATCTAAGGTGAACTAAACTTAGGCACACAGCAGAGTCTGAATAGGTCTGGGCAAAGATGATGTGACAAACCTCAAATGGAAGTTAGTGCTCTGGTTTTTGGTTCTCTCAAAACCACAGAATTTGAACAAGGTTTCTAAATAGCTTGCTAGAGTTCAGCACCTGTTCAGGATGTGCAGGCATTGCTGCCTGGTAAGCCAGGCAAAGTTATAGCACTAGTTGAAATTTATGGTTTTCATTGTGTTTTAATTCAAGGATTTTATAGTGTTCATAATGAAACCCAAGGTGAAGCGTAATGTGCAGAATCAAAGCACGGTGGTCCTGCCTCCTGTACATTGAAATCACTGTGCCTATTAAATATAAAGCATTTTTATAGCACATGCTTTGTAAACTGTTAATACACATTAACATAAATGCTACTGAATGCTACAAAAAGAGGCCATACTTGTGTGAATGTGCATATCGTGCTTTATTTCCAGCTAAGCAGAAAGCTACATTTACCACCTTCAGATGTAGAGTATTAGAAATGCAGTTAGATAAGAAAGAAAACTAATGCTTGCTATGTATGGCTCAAGGATGAAGGCAAACATGGAATTGTCTTTGTCAATCGCATTTGGGAGGTTTTAAGAAATGCAGTTGTGTGATCCGCTGTCATACTGAGCAGTCACACAGATACTGACAAAATGCACAGTGTCATAAATGCAGAGAAAATGGTTGTACAACCATGTAAATGATAAAGATCCTCCACGGTACTTTCCTGCAAAACGTACTGCAGATTTATCTTTCACTCAAAGATATTCATCACACTTGAGGTAAAAGGCAGCCTAGATTAGGCAACTCAGAAAATGAAAGCTTAAACACTGTCAGGTAGCCAGAAATTTTTATTCCTAGTAGGATACTGAATCTATTTTATAGAATACTTCCAGCCCAAGAAGACTACAACCATTATCAGTTCACTGTGTATTTTGAAATTAATACATTTTTAAATTAACTTTGTCAGAACTCTTGTTGAAGGTCAGGTTGCCTTAAGTCTATAGACTCAGAATGTCTATATTTCCTCTGAGAAATTTTTGTTGTAATTAAAAACAACTACATTTTCCAGCAAACACAGATACTTCAAATGCCATATTTTAGTGGAACAAAACACTGAAAAAAATCCAAACCCCGTCACATCGATAACCAAACAGTCAATACTACTTAATTTTTATAGCACAAACATTTCTTTAAAGATCGTTATCACTATTTATGTTTGATAGGATATTACCTTTTTTCTTTCCTCCATGTGTATTGGCTGGGGTGATGATACAAGAAAGCAACAAAAATGAGAGAAGTTGCAAACTTTTCATTTCTTCTTTCTCTGAATGAGAGTTGCGGAATGCACTGCTGAGAGATGGGAAAAGGAGAGAATTTTCAATGCTTTGCAATAAATTCTTCGCCCATTAATCATTAACCTTGAATTCTCCCCTTCACTGTGGCAGTCTCTCCTTTTATGGAAGTGGAAATGGAATTTGTTTGTTTCCCACCTCTTCTTTTTTTTTATGTTATGCCACTTGTGGCAGAAATAATTTGGAACTGGACCTTCCTACCTTGCTCAACAGTGCTCTGCTCTAAACGCAGTGGACTTGAGGGCATGTTTTCTCTGAAATCCCGCTAAAGGCCATGGGTAGCCAGCTCAAATTTGGTTGGTCAACAATTCACTCTGAACAAATTGCAAAATAACTGTCAGAGCAGAAGGTTAAGCTAAATATTTCATTAACATAGGTAAAGCCCAGTAAGGGAAACATCAAAATTCAATGTATAATAAACACTTATTTCAGGGATAAAATTGGTACCAGATTTTGGATAATCACAAAATGTTTTCATTCAAATTAAGTGAAGAATTGTTATCCCGTAAGAAATCACTAATGAAGCACAATTAACTAACATCTCTTTCCACTTCCAGTAAAACAATCATAAGGAAGTGTATGTAGTAAATATAGGAGTAATTTCAGAGAGAAAGTTACTACTAATATGGTATGGTTTATATTGGAAATCAAAGCAGGATCTTAATTACAGCAGTGTGTGTAAGTGCCACAGTGAACAGGTGCGTACTGCAAAGTGTGACTGGGCAAAACATACCCTTGGCTGGGCAGTGAGTGTTACCACTGAGTGGGATCTCACACATGAGCAGAACAAAATGCTGTCCTCTGGGCCTTGTTGGCAACAGCCTGGAGCATCACTGCTTTCCCACACCAGTCAGTGCTTTAGAGACGTATTCCAGCTCATCTTAAAGGAACTGAGGGCCAATGATGATGTAGCTGTGGCAGCACAGGCCTGAGGGTGGGCTGCAGATCAACCTGCATGTCCACTAACCATTGAATTGCCAGCTTGTATGGGTTCATGTCACCAACCTCCATCATTACCTGCATACCTGAGCTCGCATATAAGTAGGCAGATAGGTCTACACTGTACCTCACATGAATGCTTTGACACCACTGTGGAATTTCCCTTAGAAACAGGTCTCTGTCACAATAAACTTTATTCTGGGTTCTGAATGATTAAGAAGCCCTCAGGTTCGAGAGGGGGTAATAGTGTAAATTCTTTGCTAAACTTAGTTTGTAAAGGATTTGCTGTTAGTAATAGCAAATAGAGGCAATATTTTTAAACACTACAACTATCTGTCTCAAACTAGACTGAAACAGTGCTTGTAAACTTGAAAAAGTATATTTTGAGTATTCAGTGACTCCTGGATTTTTTATGAAGCTTCTTATCATAATTACCAAATCTAAAATGTGCAAAATTATAGCCATACCATCCCAGCCAGAGAATTTTTTCATTGTTCTATTGTTTTTATGTGTCCTAGCTAAAAGATTTCTCTCTCTTCTAGAAGACAGTAAGTCTCATAGCAGAACTGGTACGTTACACTACAAAAACCAGTATTCTCAGCAAAGCAACTCCACTGTCATGCTCGATACATTCTTTTGGCACAGAAGTGCATGCTTCATGGACAGTGGTCCATGGTGCTGGATGTTGCATGAATAAAGGAGAAAAATAGAGATCATGTCCTTTCCCTGCTCACTCCAAAGAGCTTCGAGTCTAGGAGCCAGCAAACAGCTAGAAAACTCTACAAGTGATCTACACCAGCATCTGAAGTGTTGTCAAGAGTGAGTGATCTGTGTGTGTGTCAAAGTATACTAGTAAATAGGAAATACAAAACCTGAGGTGATAAGATTAAAATGACTGGCTGATAAATTCTATTTGCAGCAGTGTTTTCTACGGATATGAGCAAGAAAAGGATTTGCAGTAATTGAGACAGGAGGTAAAACTTGGAAAAGAATTTGGGCTGTGATGGTGGACAGGAAATGCTGTATTTTAGCAAAGTTAACACTGGTAGCAATTACTGGTGTGATTTAGAGTAGCTTTGCATTGAACTTAAGCTGAAGGTGATGTGAAGATCACAGAACTGACTGACAGTTGAATGTTGAAACTGACCACAGTAATCAAGAAAGTAGAGAGCATTTAGGGGTAAAAAAATATTATAAGCTTTATTATCTCCAGACAGGAATTGTTCTGAAACAGGGTGGTAGATCTCTCAGGTACAGAGCAGGCTGTTGGATCTTTGTAAGGAGATTGCCTGGAAAAAAGACTATAAATATCAGACTTTGGATTTACTTCGCACTAGAGAACCCATGTATGAAACCAGAATGGCATTGTGAGCATCTTATGAAGGATTGCTTGAAGTTGTAAGAGGAAAACTGGGGAAAGCAGTTGGAAAAGGAGGAGGAACCTGCCTTCTTCCCTGCTCTCTGCATCACTTCATTTGGCAATCCTGCATGAGTCATTGTGAGTATTAATTTGTCTTTTCAGTGTTGACAGAATATCAGCAATAATGGTGAGAGAGCTAAGCTGTGTTGTGGGAATAATTGTACAGCATATGAACAAGAGATTCCACAGAGCATATCCAATATGACTTTATGTAGCACAAAATTGTATGCTGTGGCACATTAGTCCACAGAGTGCAGAAGCAATTGTGTTCTGGAAGAAGGAGCTGTTCTTGATGGCCTTTATAGCACTGCCATGCAATATGCTTTTGGAGTGTGTGTTCTGTTGGGTTTTTTTGTTGTTTTTTGTTTGGTTGGTTGGGGTTTTTTGTGGTGGTTTTTGTTTTTCTCTAGGTCCCTTCTCCATTTGATTCGCATAAGTAATTCCAATTACCTTTGCTATCTACTCATAAAGAAAAGAATGGCTCTCCTGCAATGTAATGAATGTTAGAGGTAGAAGACTCCTGATAAATAATTTTCCTGTTAATCCAAATATTGAAATCATAACCTTTGCCATCTTCGGTATGTTTATCTGGTCACTTGGTGAAATCACCTACTTTGCTTGAGCTGCTCTCAGCTCAGTTAATTGTTATGCCCGTATAGCATGTATAATATAATATTAATATATAACCTAAATTGTTTTAGGAATTAGTTCCTTATATAAAAAAGTATAATAAGGAGTCTTTGGTACGTTATGAGAACAGAAAAAATGGAGACGGGTATTTGTCAGAAGGAACTGTGTAGTAGCTACTCAGTGTTACGTGCTACATGTTGCATCACACACTGAAATGTCTTTCAGCCACATTTGAATCTATATGAGGTGCAGTGAGTGGGAGCTGCAATATTCTGGGTGAAAAACATCGCAGCAAAAATATGATCCTCTGGAAAAAAGGGTCCTCATATTAGTCCACTGATCAATCATGGGGACTTCTGTCTGAATTAAACTGGGTACTTTTGAGACACTAATAGCTGTCTGCTGGTCTGCCTGGGCAACATGAACTGTTAGACTGCTCTGCTACAGTTCTGCACCACTGGCAAGGATGAAATTTCCAACAGCTGAATGCAACACAGGTTCTAGAAAATCAAGGAGCAGAAATCTCAGGGACTTAAAAAAAGCTGGGAGATTGATGTAGGACAATGACACCTGGAACATGCAAGCTGCACCGTGTCCTGATGTGGCTTTCAAGAGTGAGTGGAAGGTTTATTCTTTAGAGATGGGTATTGTGCTCTAGGTAAGGCAAGTGGATAGTTTGGTATTTGCAAAAACCTTGATTCTTAAAACGAATATCTAAGTTCTAATCTCTTTTTCCATAACACCTAGCATTGTCACGTTACTTCATTTTCTGCACTGAAATTGCTCATATCTACTGTAGTGATCTAGACTTTTTAACTTTAAATCCTAAATTTAAAAATAGATAATCCAAATTGTTCTCCCATGGAACAGATAGAATACATACTTTTATTTCATAGAGGCTGGTGCTTTGCCTACTTTACATGAAATAGAACCTTTTCATAAACACACAGCATCCAACCCCAAATTTCTGGTTTATGTCACTGTGTTTATATCTAGTTCACATATACCGTAAAAGGGCTTGATAATCTTCTCTCTTCTGCTAGAGATGCTGCTTGTACAACATATACCCAGGAGGTATACTCTTAATCAGAATCCCCATCTGCTTCTTTGCTAACATTCCAATTATAGTTAGACCTCTTGCACGTATTCACATCTATAATAAAATTGATGGTTTCACTATTGAGAAGCAGCATGTGACTAATGGTGCATTGTACCAGGCACACTTTTGCTTAAAGTATCATTCTAATCAAAGTTAAATAAAGGAACACAGCAGAAATTTGTCAGGCATACAGTCCTGTTTTTTTCCCCGATTTCACACTGTTCATCAAGATGGTTTTCAATCACCTGAAGACCAATAACAGTATAGTACAAGATGTTCTTTCAGGTTTAGAAGAGATTTTATGGGCCAGAACTTCAGCTGGCATAAATTGCCTTCTGTGCAGCTATAGCGATTTTTACCAGCTGAGGATCCACTCTGTGTTCCTATAATTACCCACTGGCATCTGAAAAAAGATTAATGTGATGGTTATGCTAATACATCTGAGGTTATAGAGCAAGAAAGCTTTTATATGGTTGAATTTTTAATGCAATTTTAAAATCCAGAATTTATTCTGCCTGTTTCAATTTTCCTAGGATTTTGAAAAATCAAATAACTCTGAAGAGACATTTTTAGATTGACTCTTGTGTGTGGATTCATGGCCTATGTCAAGCATACAGCAGCTGCACATGAGTCTGAAACTTCCTTTACAGCAACAGCTACAGAGCCATCAGACTTTTCAGTGTTAAATTCACAATCAAATAATTGATCAGCAGACTTTGTTTTCTGATATGAAAGAAAACCACTTATTTGCATCAGCATAGTCTTGCGAAATATACGTTTATTCTGAAAGATGTATTTCATACTCAGTAGTCTTCTTCCAAGCCGCTTTTTGCGGCTGCCTTGCTTGATCACCTCCCTTGGATCAAACAGAAGCACATCTGAAAGAGATGAATCCATGAGAAAACCAACACGGCTCTCTCCCTTCCCTTTCTCACTGCTCTGCTTAGGAGGGAGACTTGTTAACAACAAATAGAAAGCAGACTTGTTTCAGAAATTGATTTATGTTTCTAATGAATAAAGAAGACAAGAAGAACAAGACAACTAGGGCTTATTGTAGGCAACATATTTGAACAGGATACAGTTGAAAGCACTTAAAACAAAAGGCAGAGAACCATGCCAGAGTAAAGGAACGTGGAAGACATTAAACATTCAGGTGCTGATTGATGATGACTCTAAGGAGTTAACACGCTCACAAGAGCAAAACCTGCATCTCTGTGGAGCTGCTGTCACTGAAATTGTGTCTTTATGAAAAGGGAAGAACCAACAGACAAGAAAGATGAAAGAAGAATATGATTAAAATACATAAAGTAGATACAAACATATAGATCTGAACAAAGAAGCCAAAATTTGTTTGCCAATTAGGAAACACAATGAGAAACACAAACCTGATATCTGAAGAGACAAAAGCCTTCGCAGCATAGCCAGACTAATCAGTAGCAAAAAACATTTTTCCGGCAATAATTTCTTCGATTCCTGCTGACCACCTGATTTTCAACACCCATGTCTGAAACAACTGGTTCTGGCCACCAGAGTCAGAAAGCACTTTCAGGGCAATATTGAGGGTCTAGGTAAAATCAAACCAACCAAGCCAACCAACCAAAAAAACCCACCAAAACAAAAACCAACCAAACAAACACCCCTCTCCCCCCCTCATACACACACTCACAAAAAAAACCCCAAACCTACAGACCCTGACAGAGGCAGGGGGAACCTTTCTTTGAATCATCCTTTGTTCCTTTCTCACCTCCCCTCACCCTGGTGTCTCCTTGCTCAGACTCAGCAGCCAGCACGTTTTGGCTTTCTGCATTGCAATACTGGAGTCATTATTAGCGAGTGTAAAGAGTGAGAGGATGAGGAAGTATGGTGGGGATGTAACAGTTTGAGGTGGTTAATTTTCAGCCGCAGATGTCTTGTTTACTTCGGGACCTGAAACAGCTCTTGCTAGTCTTAGTAGATCTTAGCTGCTGGATTGGGTAGACCCTTAGAGCTGATGTATTGTGGCAGTTCCTTCATTTCTATAAGATTAGAGGAGATTATAGGATAGACAATTGGCTTACTTGAGGGATGAAGAAGCCTTAACTACTTTGAGCATCAGTTAGGATAAACATACGTTTAAAATCTTCTCCAAACTTTCTGAAAATCTGGTCTGAAATACTGCCTGAAAGTATTTTCAGGAGCTTTGCCTTCCAAAAATGTATGGAGCTAGGCAGAACAAAGGAGCAGTAAAACAATATTGCAAGTATTTAACCTTTTTGAACCTTAACATTTCAATCTACGTTTGTATTCTGTTTGGCATATGGATTTGAATCAGTTTGACCAATCTTAATTGATTTGTGACAAGCAATGCGATCTTTTTAATGGGATTTATATTGGCAGATTTTGTAATCAGCTGCCTGCTTTTTTTCTTTGGCAATTCTGCAGGTGTACCAAAGGCATTTGAAAGTTCAGTGTGGCTTCTCAGTCTGCTTACTGCTGCTGCAATGGGAGCTGTGATTTTATCAGGGTTATGTTGGTTGCAAGCTTTTCTGGAAAATGCACAAGTTTATGCTTATTTCCTATGCTAGGATGAACATATCTAAAACTTTCTGGTTTATTTCTAAAGGTAAGGCTATAAGACTACCGTGTAACTACTTTTTATCCCAAGTCACCAGTAGTGTTCTGCAAATTGACACCATTAAAGAATATGACTGTCAGATTGTAGCTTGTAATAAGTAGTGTAGGTGATGTTTTATGCCCCTGAGGGAATGCGTAGGAAAAGCTTTTGCCAGATGTAAGCTATGGATCATTTGTCATTCTCTGACACTGAAGAATCTCAGACTCAGCACCAGACTTATTTGAAATTGAAAACTATATACGCTCCAGCCTCTTAAAATACAAGTTGATCTCTTAAAATGAAAAAAAAAACGTGCTTCTGGGTAGGAACAGTTAACTACGTTTTTGCATGACTGGCTGAGTAATACATGTACTTAATACACAATAGTGGGTAAAATGGCACAAATGAAGCTGGAGGAAGATGCTCTAGCGGTACCTCCCCACATGTGCCCTGTCAGGATACTCCCTGTTCAATCCACAAGAAAACAGCTCAAAAGGCAGAGCAGTCCTTGGACAAAGACTTTGGCAGAACCCTTCAGACAGTGGAAAATGCTTCGAGTTGGTTTCCAGTGAATCTGGGCAGTCAGGTTGCCTTCTGCATTCCCTTGATGCGGGGTGGGGGAATACTGTTGTTCCCTTCAGTCCCACAACAGTTTTGTCTATTATTGAAACCAGATTTCATCTAACAAAAAGAAAGGACAACCTACAGAAAATGTGTGCCTCGTTCTTATTGGAAGGGCAGTAGAAGGTAGGGAGGGGTCATTTTCAGAGGTATGGTAGATATTTTACTGAGTTCATTTGAGAAACGAGTTTCCTAGAGACAGCTATTGCTCTTTGAAGATTTCTCCCTGTATGCTGTACTATACAAAACTTAGTGCTGAATGATCCAGTGTTTATTTCAGTGACAATTGTATATTGGAAATCATCTTGCTCAGGAGATAATTCAAGCAATGGGGAAGTTTAGTTATGCTGCTACAGAACAGTAAAAGAATCATTGACTTTGTTCACATAAATAAAAATGACCGTAGCCTACTAGAAGGAATTGAAATACTTATTTCTCTGTTAGTTCTGGAACTGAAAATCTTTGATTTCTGGATTAACCATAGAATAATGGATTAAGAATATTGGCATTCCAAAGTCCACAGTTGTTGAAACAATTCACAGGAACATTTCAGTATTAGATTTTAAGGGACTGTGACCATGAATTCAAACAATTTCTTGGTAGCATCCTGTAAACACTAATGTTCCACAATTTAAATGAGAAATGGGAAGAGCTATTAAACACCGAATTTAACACAGATGTTTCCTGTTATAACAGATCAGTAAAATTTCAGTATTCAGTGGGCCTTTAACACCCACCCTCCATCTGTGGTATTCAATTTTAGCTTTGTGGAATAGGCCAAAAGAGCAGGCATACAATTAAAAAGAAACCCCACCAGGGTGTTTTCTCTAGCTTCACTTTATTTTTTTCTAAATGTGTTCCTTCATTTCTATATGGAAACATTTTATGGAGGGCAACATAGATAAGACAAAGATATTTTTCCATCTGGGAGTCACACATTGCAGCCAAGTGCACTGCAAAAAAGCCCTTGAGCATATGCTACGTATGTAAGTGCTAATTGAGAAAGTCTGATATGTCAGTTGCGTAATCATATTATTCTTTGCCAAATGACCAGTTTGTGCTTGTAGCTTTTATGAAGCTCTGTCCAACACAGCGCTTGAGAAGTGCCTTTGCTCTGGGGAGGAAGCTGAGCAAAAGGCTGAAGCCAATGGCGCAAGGTGCTGTAAGTTTCTGCTGTCGTTACCTTTCTTGTGAACAGCAAAGGGAAAGAGGAAGTTGGCCTGTTCTCCAGAAGCGTGGTTTAGAGATTCAGCCCAGCTACAGCAGGTCAGCAAGGATTGGTGCTATGCATTAAAAAAACAACAAGAACAATAACCTATTAATGACCAAAGCTAATAGCATGACAATAAGTATTGTAGTTTCCAGCTGTTTTGTCTTTGCTTTTGTTCTGTCTCCAATAGGTCATGCCGCTGAGAACAAATTGTATTTCTTTCTGCATCTTTATCTATTGGCAATTCTCTCCCTTATTGTTTACTTCCTGCCCAGCACTGGCGACCTGTGGTTCAAGCTCACCTGCCTATGAGGTTTTCAAGCAATCTACATATGTTTCCCACTGACGGTGGTATTGTTTACTGCTAAAAGGAGTTCATTTAGGAATGTAATGTACTGTGTCCTGTGCAGCATCAGGCAAAACTGGTTAAAAAAAATACCCCCAAAGCAGATGTGTTTAATGCCATCATTAATATTGTTTACAGGTTGGAAAATGAAAAAGTGATGAAAAGTAGCCTTCTTGTTTCTTGAGCTGTTTTGTTCTGAATAGTTTTGTTGTCTTTTGCGAAATCTCTTTAAACAATTCTACAATATCTAGCTTAAAAACAGAAGCAGGAACATTGTATCTAGTGCTTAAAATATTACATTCGGGATGAGGTGTTTGGATCTGGCTTCTTTCTGTGTCCCTAATTTCCTGTTACCTCATTGGTTATTCTCTCAACTTGCCAATGGCTCGGATGTCCCATTTGCTAAAGGGAGTCTAATAGTACTTATGTTTCTAGAGTATAGTGAGGCTGAACAAATCCTCTGTAACTGACATTGTATTTTCTGAAGGAAAGGTGCTATATAAGTCAAAGTAATAATTTTGTATCTAATTGAATACTTCAATCTAGCAGATGGGAGCAAAGCTTAAAAAAATGTTGAACATCTTTTTCCCTTGCATATTTCTGCTATTTTTATATCTCAGAACTCACTTGGAAATGAATGCCTGTTAAACGAACATAAATGTTAACAGAATACATTTTCCCACACACAGTTATATGTGCCTACATCAAAAACTTTAATTTCAGATTTATTGTTTTTTAGACCACACACATTAGCAGGGCAGACTGCAAACGCAGGGAGGCAAACAGCGATTCCATGTGCTGTTTGGCTGGAGCTCAGCTTTGCTCCTTCGCAGTGGGACATTGCATCCTCCCATCGCCTCCCCACATCCATGGGGATTCTGCACGTTCAGCAGGGCAGATGTATTCTCTTTCTAATGAAAATAATAGCTCCCAAAAGTTCTTGCCTGTCTTTTACAATCTTGTGGGCTGATCAACTTTCTGCAGGTTTTGAGAAAATATTGGTTGCTGTCAGGGAAAGGTGAGGTGTGCCATGGATCCATTTACAGCAAAACAATGGCACCCACCGCAGAGGGCTGTGGCCTCATCATCTGCTGCAGTAGATAACTAAAAGCTTTTTTTGCTGTTATAGCCAACAGTAAGCTCAGACTTCTTTGCACACAGGCTCCCTGCTTCTGCTCTGGTTCCTGCATTGGCATGAGTTTGTACCTCTGCCTTGCCCTTGATTGCACTTTCAATCTGTGCTTCTTTTTCTAGGGCTTCTGAGTGAGGATCTTGATAGTTGTCTTTCCCAAAACCTTAAAAGATGACAAGTTATTTGTTGAACAAATTGGTGTCAGTCTAAAATGCATTTACTGTGGAGATGAAGAGCCCTGTTGCAGAGGGCTTATCTATAGGATGCAGACCTTTCTAAGCCCACACTTGCTGTGGCACCATGGACCTGTACCTCCATGTCTGTGGGTTTCTTCACTCTGCACTGTGGCATGAAACCCAAAGCAGCCACCGCTGGCCTGCAGTGCCCTGCCACCAGCCCTTGGAAGAGCAGGTAACCAGGCAGCTAGCTATTACTCCTGAGATTTTATGAGCTTAGCTCAAGCAGGGCTCAGTGCCCTTCTATGTATTCCTTTCTCTTCTGCGTTCTAATTATAACTTTAAAATTATTACTATTTTTTAATTTATTTCCAAATTCCATTTGGCATCTTGTACCAAAATTTCCTGCAGAGAAATAATTCTTGTCACAACCTTTCTTATCACATTCCCTCACAGATGGTCCAATCTGCTCTGCAGTTCATGCCTGACAGCTAGTTAATCTGGCAGTGCAGGAACACACATTTGAAATGCGAGTTCTGGATCAGCTTCACGTAAACACCTCAGCTATGTTCTATACCCCCAAACTGTATGTATGCAATGGCACACAAACCAGATGTAAAGAGAATGATCCTGCTACTAGTGCTTACGTGTACCTTGGGAGAGAGATCCATATTTGGTACATATTCGGACACATGAGAAGTGTTTACCTTTTCAAACTAAGTTACCTGGCAAGTTTGGCCATGGTAGCACAAATTAATTAAGACAGACATATGCCATTCCTTTCTGACCACAGTGGATATGGAAAATATAGCAATCCATATTTTGATTTATTTTATTACTTCACCTGCCACAGCCATAGCCCTGACCAGGGCTACACAGCTTATGCTACTGCAGATACACAGCAGATTGTGGCAATTAAGATGCTCCATGAGGTGAATCTATGCATCTCTATTTTTGTGTAGATCATCACTCACTAAAGTCTTCCCCTCCAATGAGCAAAGGAAATGAAATCTTCTCTGTTGATTTGAAGTAAAAGGCCCCACAGAATTACCTGTGCCAGTTCAGGTGTGCCTTTGCAGTCTAACCACACCACCTGGCTCCAGGGAGATGTTCTCCAAAGAAGTCAGGTGTCTGAAGAGAGACAACCTGACTACAGAGTGTGTGGGTCTCCAGCTACTTCTCACCACCTTCCATCTCAGGATAAAAACAATGAGCAGCATAGAGGGGCTGCAGTACCAAGCATCTGCAGAGTACTCCTCTGCATTTGTGACATATTCCACTGCAAATGCTAACCTCAGGTAAGAGGCGTTGGGGACTGGAGGGAAATACAGAGTTCAGCTGCATTTATTTAGTGCTGTGAAATTTTTGGCAATGTTGTTTCTCGTTGTTTAATCCAGGAAGCCAGCTTGGGCTGAAACCTGCAGGGTTGGCCGTTTTACATCAGAACCTGTATCCAAATCAGTCTTACACATCTTGAGCTCATCTTTTGTGGTGCCACTTTAAAGACAGAGTTTAGAAGCTTGCCTTAGAGCTCAAAACATTTTTGGACAAAAGGAGTATTTTTGTATGTTTGTGTAGTGTCTAGCATGGGGAATGAGACCTTCTAGGAATCACCTATATGTGAGCAATGATTAACTGATAATAGCAATTTCCCTATTGTTTTGCATGAAACAGGGTGCATAAACCATTCCTGTCAAACAGTTCTTGGTTTCTTCTTTCTCTCTTTTGTAATTTATATTTTTACTTCTTGGACACATTGAAGAATTTGGTCCCCGTCCTCATTAAAAATGTGAAGGATAGTGTTTTTCAGTGATAAGGTATATTGTAGAAGATAATTCTCTAAAATCCAGATGTAACTAGAAATGTTTATTTTGTTGTAGTACACTAACACGTTGCTTTCAAACTTGCACCAGTGGCTTAGGGTGATTTCCTATAATGTTATAAAAGGTGACTGAGAAAAACGAGCCCTTTCATGGTAGGTCGGAATTTGCTATTCATGGACTTTCACCTCCTCTAGAAAACAAGAAAGGGAGGTGGAACTCAGAAGTTATTGCACTAAACACTTTCAAAAGTTTGGCAAAGCATTGGATAAATGCTTTACACTGTATATTTGTTAGATCAAATTCTGTACTCTCTCTGGTTAAACCATCTTCCTCTAAGGTACTATTTCTAAAACATCACTGAGTTACACGTACATGCTTCTTGTAATCAACTCTGGGACTGTTGGAGGGGTGTTGTGTTACTGGTGCATTACACAAATGCATAATTCATTACAATTACAGTCATTTCATTTTGATACAGAAGGTCTAATAAAGATGCACTTTTACTCAGTACCACAAGTCTTATTTCTGAAACATATTTAAAACACAGTTTGTAACTAAAAAGTTGAGAAGTTATTTGCTTGGGTTCTTTTGTTGTTGCTGGGTTTGTTTGTTTTCTTTATAGAACTGCAGGACTGTTCTAATCCTCTTATTTTTTTTTAGAAAAAGAGGTTATTGTGTTTCTGACAACCACATACCATATTGATTTTATTTAATCATGTCTTCCATTCTGTTTGTTACAGATTAGTGAAATTACCATGTGAAATTGTACAAAAGTTATTACTCTTCAAATATGTGGTTTTGTTATTGCAAAAGGGAAAACTGAATTCCATTTGCTCTGAAATGACAGTCTCCAAACGGCAGCAAACAAATTCCTCAAAATGCTACCTCTGTTTTTGCCTGTCCATTCCGTATGGTATTTGTCAAGAGACAAGTTAACCTGAAAATTCAAATGAGTCATTTACTCAAACTTTAAGGCTGAGTATTGAGCAGAACATTTAATGTCAAATTTTCCCACTCCTTTTTCTGCAGAAGAAATTCAAATCAGGAGATCAGGATGCCATTATGCTTTTATAGATCATATATAAATGTAAATTTTGAGATGGGTGCATAATTTTTCTGTAATGCTTCTTAGTGAAAAAAAGAAAAGTTTGCATAAAAGCTATTAGAAGTGTCCTTAGGGATCCCAGTGAGGTGATGATAATTTTTGTTATGAATTAGTCTTAGAAAATTTCACAGTAGCAAAAATCCTGAACGTTTAAAGAAATACTATAAGAACTGTTCTCAAATATTTGAACTGGCATAACCCCAGGTCTGCCTTTCAAAGGTACTGAATATTCTTGATTTTAATAGACTTCTGATTCCTTCCCTCCGAAAATAATCAGTTTCAAAATAAGTGAGAGTTTGGTAATAGGGTAATTACAAGAAGAATCACTCTTTAAGAGGGGGTTTAAGGTGATGCATGAACATATATCTTTACATATAGTTTTGTTTTTCCATTTAGACTTAGGCAGAGTTGGTCTACTGCAAAGAACTGGTGTAGCTTCCAGATCCTTTTTGGTTTACCTGTAGGTTTTCGATATCCTTTTTGCCTGTTTCAGGGCTTGGTTTCCTGCATTGTAATACTTGTTCCCTTTGAGAGGAACAAAATACATAATGAAATTAACGTCTTGTTTGGAATTCCAGGATACGTGTATCACATTTTAGATTTCACAGCAAAGGCTATCCAGGCTGTATCACTGCAGATGACTACAGCTGTAGTCCTTAGAGAACCATCAGTACCAATATGGAGCATATAGTGTGCAGCCAGGCTTCATTAGGAATTTTGGCAGCCTAGGGCAGGTTTGGACATACGGTATTCTGTTTGTATTGGCTTACATTTTGATCCATGTATCCCTGTATTTTACTGATACACTGTCAGGGAAGCTATTAGTCTGGATTAAATGGTGATGATTTCATTTTGTAAAATGAAACAAAAAACTTCTGGGAGAAGATGAAACCGTTACTTAGAAGAAAAAATTACCTGAAGTTCTTATCAAAAGTGAATACAATAGAATATGAAAACAACTAATTTAGATAATAACTTGAAAAATAAATATTTAGATGATATTTCCTTGTTCTTTCAGTGCATGTGATTTCCTAAGTCAAAGCTGTGTAAGCAATTTTATATTAAACACTTGGCTTCATAGTGATAGCTGCTAGTAATGAATTTCATGGCCCAGTTACTACTGATGTGATCATGGCTGACATTGTGTAATGCTGGCAGTTTCCTAACGTGCCAAATAAGGAAAATTCAAGTGTTAAATGTCCATTCATATCATTATTTCTGAAAGAAAGTACCTCCCTACAAGTTGCTTAGTTTCATTGGTGCTTATGAATAGGAGTGGTGCTCTTCTATTAGGGAAGCTGGTTGTGGATTTTGCCCAGGCAAACCAGGTGCATTAAGACTCGTGCGTACAGAGAAGCAAAGCCCTTGAAAATCTGACTTTTAAAGAATTGACTTTGTATCACAAAGAATTAAGCCAATGTGTGGCTGGAGAATTGTGCTGGAATCCTGCCCAGCCAGGTGCAGCGATGCTGATGCTATGGTGCTCTCTGCTCCGGGGCTGGTGGTGCCTCTGGCGCAGGTCCTGGGGTGCAGCTGACCCCTGGCTTTCCAAGTTAGTCAGGACTGTGGAGCTCCAGTCACCTCCTGCCCAAGCAATAGCAAAATGCCATGCAGTCCTTTTCTGGAACAGACTGATTCCTGAGGAGATTAACTTTCAGTCCCAGAAGAAAGTGAATAAAATGCCTTAAAAATTTGGGCTGCCAAAGGAGGAGCTACTACAATATATATATATATATGCACCATAAATACCTTGAAAGTGCATGAACTACAGTGGTTAGTATGATGTCTACTGGGAAAAAGGTTTCATTTTTCAATTTCTTTCAAGATTTATTGTCCTGTTTCGAGTGACAGAAACTCAGATCTATAGAAAATTGAACATTTCGGAAGTGAGTGTGTTCCTTTCCCTGAGCAGGCAATCTGGTCACCTGAAGGAATACCGGTCCTTCTCCTTTGGTGATGACAAGTTGGGTGGACTTCAAAAAATACCCCTAAATGATATTTTTATTGCACAAGTGTTAGGGAATTTTTATGGTGAGCTTTCTAGATTACTATGGTATAACAGTTTTAAGTATAGGCAACATAAGCATCACATCTTTTAACTTCAACTGCTAACTTTGAAACCAAAAAGGCATCCTACGACTACAGTTCTTGGGCTTTGTTCAATCAACCTTTGAAGAAACAGAATGTGGTTTTTGTATAAATCAGGACCAGACTTAAACACATGGGGCAATTTGCATGCTGAATTTGAAGTTAAGATTTGACATAACAAAGGATATTATGAGAAACTATGGTGAAGTTTAAAAAAAACAGTACAAAGCTGAAGTTTATTGCCAGTACTGTTCTCGCAGATCAAAGCTATGCTAATATGGTCTAGAGTTACTTTAATATTTTGTAGCTTCTCATTCCCTCAGTGCATGTTTTAAGCATGCACATCACTCACTTGCTTTTGTAATAAAATAACTTGAAAAAGCCTTCTGCTTTGTGTTGGCCTTCTGAGGTAAAAAGTTGCAGAGATGTTAAGTCTCACATTGCTTGCTCCAGCTTCATTATGTTTGAGGAAAGAAATATCTTGTAACATGCAGTACTTCCTCAATAACTGGATTGCTGTAAGGAAGGTGGTTTTTTTTATCCTAATTATTTCCCTGGTGTTCTTTGTATGATTTATATATATATATATATATATATAGGAGGTTCGCAACATGTTAACAACTACTGCACAGCATGATGGAAAGCTTTGAAAAGGAATTTTTTCTTTACAGGTAGATGAGTGGAATCTTTACAGTCTTCCTGAAAGATGTACTGTGCAGCTTTTTATTCTCTGTGCAGGAAGAGGTGTGTGTATATTCTAAATATGATTATGGGTCAGAGTGTAAATGTTAGGCTCTGTGAACACCATGACTAAAACCAGACCTATCAATTATGTCAGTGGGAGGTTACTGCCAAGATCAAAAGTAGATTATAGGCCTGGCTAAGTCTGCACTCGTGCAGCTTTGCTGGTGCAGCAATCTCAATCTGCTAGCCTAGCAAAGAGTGTTAGTGCTGTGGATGCAGCATATTCCAGATTGCCATGAGTGAAGGATGCTCCCTAGGAAAAAAATATTGTCCATATAACTGTCTCTGCACTATGGGTTTTGCTTATGCAAATTGTCATGTGTCAGTTTTGTCTGTGTTCATGTCAAGAATATTTAACAGCTCTGACTCATGATCATAGGAGCAGGGCCTTCAGTAAATGGACTAACAGGGCTAAGCTGAGCCCTTGCTCCATGTCCTGGTGAAGGGGTTGAGCATCCATATGATTCTCTATGCCATATGGGGCAGGGATAGAAACAATTACTCACCTGAGATAACCTCAAATAATCCTAGGGCATCCAAATCCCCAGTCAGCTTTTAAATTTAAGTTGCAAAGGACACTTTTCTTTCTGTTCTTTGTTTTGGTGAGTAGAAAAAGCAGAAAAAAAGAACTCCTAGCAGAAACCTAAACCTTAAAACCATTGGATGGAAATTTCTTGGTCTTCCTCACACGTGTAAGACAAAATTACTACTTTAAAAAAAAAAAAAAAAGGCTTTTCATTGTACACACAACAATACAGTTACTCTGGTTTATTCATTTTTGCCACACTAGAGCACTGGATTTATAACTAAGGGATTGCAAGGCATCGAATGTAGAAGGTTTGAAAGGTGATGGATACAGAGTCTTTGGTAAACAAAGAAGTAGAAAGTATTGATCAAAAATGCTCTGGGGCAAACCAATTAGGGACCCACTGACAGCAAAATGACCTGCTCTTCCATTTTCCAAATGACATGTAGAACTTAGGTCCACATCATTTGTGGCCATTTTAAACACTTAAACATTTTTCCTAAAGTCTGAATGCTGTTAATTTTGGTCTCCTGGCCAAACTTCAAACCAAATAATTATTGTGCTAACTCCTTTCCTAAATTACAGCAACAGCTTCTTTGGGAACAAATGCATTCATAGTTTGCTGACCTAAACTGCTCTTGTATTGCTATGGACTGTTAACTGTTGCTTCATTTCAACCCATGGCTGGCTGCATTTCTGTGGTGGATTAAATGACCTCTGGACAAAGCATGTATATCTTTAGCTTGTTTGAAAGGCTTTGGGAAAAAAGGCACTGTATATATAAATGCTATCATAGAAATAATTTTAGACCCAGAGTGTACAGGTGTTGAAGTGTGTTCACTGGCTGGAGGAAGCTGCTGGCATTCAGTGATGCAGCTGGATGAAGGACAGAGACTGTTTGGGAACAGAGGGTGTGTGCTCATGGGTTTGGAAGCTGGAGGCTGCTTATTATCACGAAAAAGGTACTTTCACTGAGAAGCATGGCAAAATTACAGAGTAAAAAGGAAAGCAAAGGGAAAGTGGTGATTTACTAGAAACAGGAGTCTCGGTGCTTTGTTGGGTACCTGTTCCTGTATAATGAGGCTAGCTAACGGAATGCAGTTAGTTTGTTGTTTTGTTTTTTTGTTTTGTTTTTTTTTTAATTGGTTTTTTTTTTTTCAGAAGTAAATGAGATTAAATTGTTGAGAAGTTGTCTGTTCCAGAAATTTATGCATGGTTTCTTAAGGTTCTATATTTTCTTCTAATTATGTTATAACTTCTTTTAAAAAGGTCCATACTCTGTTTGAAAGGTGAGGGAAAGCCTAAAACAGCGTAAGATATGAGCAAAAGGCTTTACAGGCATTATTCTCCTACTGTGCTGTCTAGCTACAGCATCATCCTTGGTTTCAAGTGCTCTGGTCATAGCAGAACCTGAACTGCTTGCCTGGAGTGTTTTTAAGCTTAGATACTCAACTGCACAGCTGTGTCTAAAACAAAACCAACAGAATAGTCTAAACACAAACAGTGAAATAAATAAGTTATGTGAACCTGCTCTAATTGTGGAAGAGCCACCCAACAATAAAACACTCTACAGAATGGTTGCAGTGGGAGCAAGGAACAGATTTTAACCCAAAGGCCTTGGCTTTCATTAACCCTTGTCTCTGTGGTGCGAATAGAAGCTCTGCCTACTCTCTTTATCTGGCCTGAAAGCAGACTATGCTGTAGAGCTGGAGAATTTTCTTTCTGCAGATAACTTGAGTTTAGCGAGTACAAAGCAGAGCTGTGCTCCCATGCTCCTAAGTGCAAGCATCTTCTTTCTTCTTCACCAGTTAGCAGATTTATAGTAAGGAAAATCAGAAAATTATTTTCAGCACCAAAGCTATTACTGCCCAGAAGTCTGATCAGTACTTAGCAAAACTGAGAAGATACAACCTTCAACCGAGAGCTGGTGAGGTCTGACCCAGTAACGCAGTCCAGTGGCACAGCCAGGGCAGCTCCAGTGCAGCTCCCCGCCAGCCTCGGGCGAGCGGCTGCAGCCCGACTGCACTCAGCGCTGCCACCCATACGGTCACGGCCCAGCTGGGCCACTGCCTGCTGCAAATGTTTGTCAGCTGTTATACTCTGATGGTTTGAGCTCCCCAGCTTGTTTCTACGTCAGTAGACGCTGCTGTCTCCAAACTGCAGCTAATGGTTTGAGGATTAGTGTCTTGGCTGTGTGTTTGTAAAGCATAGCACAAACCTGTGGGGAAGTGCAGTATTCAGAGAACAACAAAAATATATATGGATTTTAAAGTATTACATGCTTTGGAATAAAGGTGCTATATTCAGGAGGTTATGGTGAACCTGGATATGACTATTCGGTATGTCAGTTGTTGGATTACTAGTACCAGAACTCTAAATCCCTACAATATTTCTTTCTTAACATTGAAGCATTTATACCAGAAGTGTTCAGTCTACTAGCTGTTATCTGATATTATCATGCTTCTATACATTGCTAGGATCCATTCTTTGTGCTGTTAGTATGTATTGGTGCTCTTTCTTTTTTATTTTCTCTCTTATGAAACTGTATTAGAAGTACGATGTCCATTACAAATAGGAAAGTATAGGTTCTTTTCAAAATGTCCACGTTTGACATCAAGGGAAAGAACACAGAAAATCATATCGTGCACATTACCTGTCAAAGGGACTGCTGACCATTGTGGATGGTCTCCTAATTCCTACCAGACCAAAAAAAAAGCATTTAGAGAAACAAAAAGCATCTTTAAACAGTCTGCTCTGAGTAAAATGGGTTCATTTTGCAACAGACTTTATTTGCTGTGATAATTTGATGAGCTTTATTTAATTGGCAGACACAACAATAACCAATCATATCACATTTCCCACAGGCTCTGAATCATGTTAGAGCCCTTTTACACTGTTACATGGTGACTAGTTTTACTCTTTCAACATCTGTTTTAGTCAATCTTGTCAAGTATTCATTCATTGATATTTAAAATTACGAAACAGCTTTCAAATGGTGCCTGAGCAGCAATTACCTCTCTCTCACTTTGGATTTTTTACTTTGTATAACATGTACAGAACTTAGAAAAAACACACAGAAATCTATTAGTAAAAGAAAAAGAGAAACACAGTGAGTACATCATTAACAATTTCAGTAGAATTACAGATTCTCATTTGGATTTCAGCAGAACATAGACATCTAAATCACTTTGGAAAATAAGCATTTTTCTTTCCAAACAGAAACAATCCACAGCCTTTTCCTCTCTTTCAATAATAGTCCAATTTGCTGATGTGAAATTATGTTGGAAAACCTACTATAGCCTATGTAAAATTTGCATGTCAGCAATTCTCATTCTGCTGTAGTAACCAATGGAGACTCAACACGGCATTATTTGGGTCCCAAGATGATTCAGTTCTTTTTGACTTGAAGGACCGGCCCTTGATACTAAGAATAACAGTAGATTCCTAAACCTCTCATTGTTCACGAGCAACAAGGGATCTTAAGCTGATTTTAAACCTTCATTCTAACCTCTCTGTTAAAAGCAGCTTAGCAAAACAACTTCAGTCTGAACAGAATTCGGACAACCATGTACTTCTTATTACATACAAAAAAACATGTGCTTACCCAGCTTTGCCTTACTTGATGATATATTCCGGTTTGGCATGGACTGTTTTATAAAATGAAAATTACAAAAAGATGCTAATGAAGATTCCCTCCTTAGAAAGAGTGGATAGATATCACAAGCAAACATTTCTCAATTTTATACCCTCTTCAAAAAAAGGCACAACTCTGTCACATGTTTGAATGGCTGGTTTTTCAAAATTGGCACATTCTTCAAAACATTGCTAAATAAAATCATTGTGTACCACATTCTTGTGCCAAAATACACAAAGTACACTATATAACTAAGTCACATATGCATTTAGGCATCCAGGATGGGGTCCCAGAACTGGCTTTTTTTAACTGTAAAATAATAAGCTTCTATTATGAGCTAAATGCTATTCTCTCTGTGAGACAACCATAACATTTAGCTGCCCAAACTCAGCAGAACCGCTTCTTTCGAATTATTGCAAACTGACAGAGGGATAAGAGAACGACAGAAAAGATTTAGGCCCAGATTTGTCATTTTCTAAAAGACACCAGTATTTTTCCTGTAATGAACAGTTGCTTTGAAGCTGGCTTTGTGACTGAATGAAAGAATAAGGAACTGTGTATGAAGGAGATCAGACTTCTTGTTACAACCAAGGGTGAGTAAGCTGATGTTCAGATAAAAATGTGCACAGTAGTCTTCTACATGCTGGATCTTGTACAGGAAAACAGGTCCATGCAATAAGATACAAATTTTGAAGGAAATAGAAATAAAAATGAAGCCCTGACATGGGATTTAATTGATCAGATACAGGGACAAATACAAATCTGCTGTTCAAGGAAAGGTTTCTATGTTATACAGAAGCAGTTAGTGGGCTTGTTATCTTACCGTCAGTTGTGACTGAGAATATTGTAGGACTATTTTGCAGGATTTCATGAAGGAATAGCCTGAAAAACATGATTTTGTGGAGGTTAATCAACCTGGGTTTCAGGCAGAAGGGTTCTGCCTCAGCAATTTTCTTGCTTGCTTCGAGGATACAGTGTCACGGCTGTGGCTGGCATGGTTGACACAAGAGGTGCAAAGCGGTGCATGTTGAAACGGAAGATGATGATTCTGTGCTTTGGTGAGAATTGCATATCAGGAGAAAAAGCACATAATGGATAAAAATCCATCTTTGAACAGGGTACTGAGTGTGATTATTAGAAAATGGTATGTTTCCTTAAGGATCTGAGAGATAGCTCTTTTATTTATCAATTCATCTAACTACGTGGGATGGTGATATCAATTTTTAAAAAATCAGTTGCTTACAAAACCAAACTGAAGGGAAAGAAATTGCAGAATAGTGCAGTTATGTCCTGGCAGACTTAGTTCTTTAAGATTATAGCAGAGCTAAATGATCAGCCAAGTACTATGCAGACAAACATATTAATACTCTCAGGTTTACATGAATACATACTGCATGTAAGA
The DNA here is from genome assembly GCF_963082525.1 of Nesoenas mayeri. Taxonomy (NCBI): domain Eukaryota; kingdom Metazoa; phylum Chordata; class Aves; order Columbiformes; family Columbidae; genus Nesoenas; species Nesoenas mayeri. Next base: position 14,440,626 of record NC_137563.1, on the reverse strand, counting down.
AGAGCATGTCACTTTAGAAGTGAGCTAGAGGATTTTATGAGTTCTAGCTGCTTTATTCTTGAAAAAAACCCACTTGAACAGCTGTCCAAGTGAGTTAGAGAAATGAATCCTTCGGAGGGTTTGAGGGGGAAAGGGGCTTAGCTGAAAGTTTCTGAAGAATATATTTCCTAGCCTAGAGAAATAATGTGAAAATGATGCTTGGCTAAGACGAGGACATTGCTCTTGTTTGCCTGTTGGTTTAGATGAGGGAATCCGTGGGTGTTTAACCAGAAATCTGGGGACCTTGCTGCAGCACAAAATGTTCACCTCTCCGAGTTGCAGGCCTGGCATATCCCTTTCCATATCTCTTACAGTTTCCCTCCTGTTAGGAGCCAAATCACTGCATGTTTGCAGAGCAAAGGGCACTGAAGTGTCAATCTCTGAGGCACTTTAGCGAAGAGAATATTCACAGTAGGTGAGAGGGAAATAAAATGTGAGGAGGGAGAGAAGACAGAGGAAAAAAACCAGGAGGATGAATGGAAGTGGTAAACTTTCATCTCTGGTTTGTGGGATAAATCCAGGTCACTGTAGACACGGCTTTACCCCTCCAGATTTCATGAAGATGCAGGAAACTCAGGTTTATAGTTTCATTCATATCCTTGGATTTTACTCCCCCCCTACACTGCCCTCGTGTGGTCTTAGTTCCAGCACAAAAAAAAGTGCTAGAAGCACAAAAAATTACTCTTGGGCTTTTGAAGTAGCATAAGTCAGTCACATTAGATTTCAGACCTGACTCAGTTGCTTAATTCAGGATATTTTAACCAATGCTGCTGTTCTGGGCTAAAATCTCACACTGAAAATTAGAATCTGTTTTTATTTGATTGTAACAGTGGTAATGTGATTGTCAGCCCTGTGCTCTGAGAGAAGGCCTTACTGTGATCTAAATGCCCGTTTCTTGCCCTGTTTCAGCCTCTGGGTTTATCTCCTGGTTGCTGTTGTGTGGCTTGTGTGAAATGACTTGGTGGTTCCAGTCCTGTGCATAGGAGATGGGTGGTTATGTGACGAAAATCAGTATTTCCCAGCAAATGGCATGATTAGTGCAATCAGATCTCCGGAACAGGGGGGCAGAGGCTTTGGGGGTAGTGGGACTGTACCACCTTCTCTCAGATGTGACTCCTACACCTGAGTCATTAGTTAATTAAGTTAAAAATCCCCCTAACTGTAGAATGTGCTGAATATGTTTCACTGATCTGTGCAAGAGTTTTGCTCTTTAAGAGTTGTGTCCTTTCACAACTCTACACTGTCTAGAAGTGTAAAGCAGGAGGCAAGTGTTTGTTGTAGCATTGTCCCTCAGGCACTGGGGGGTGATTTTGCGCTTCCCCTCACCTCCAGCAATGCCTCAATAAGATGTGACTAGAGCCAGTTGGAGCCAAGCAGTTGTGGCTGTGGGTAGGATCCCAGGCTATTTTCCTCTCTTAGAAAGGCAGGATTGCCTGACTCACAAAGTCACCTCTTCTTCCTCCTCTGTGCTCTTTATTGCACCTGACTGCTGCTGAAATAAGGACGAGGCTTTCCAAGGATCGACGGCTTGTATTGCCTGTGATAGAGGCAAATGTAACTCTAATAAAGCCAGTGGCAATGAACCAGCTTACGCTGAATTGTGGCCTATAAATATTTCTCCACCAGTGATTTGCTGGACAGTATTTTACTTTAACTGCTGCCTTAACTAATAGTGAAATGCAGCGTGGAGAGGGCACTCGGCCAGAGCTCCGGGTTCTCTTCCTGGCTCAGCCACAGTCGTGCTCCATCTGTTTTGCTGTCTGTCACATGGGAATAGTAATACTGAAATTCCCTTGTCAAGTGCTTATAGAGCTACAACACGCTATGTAAGAATTAACTGTTATTACTGTAGAATTTGGAAGCCAAATTTTGACCTTTCCATGCACTCATATGTCATCAAATTGCCATAAGCCTGTCTAAAGAAATAATTTAACCAGCAGGCTGTTGCAGAGCGAGGACTGCAAAAACCGCTCATGTCACAGATCTAATGGAAGGCTGTTGTCCCACCATCAAAACAGAACGGGAGTGAACAGATCCAGACAACAGCAGGTCTTAGCAACCATTTTACACCAACCCCTCCTAGGAGAGGTGAAATGATGGAAGTTCTTTTGTGTTTGATTTGAAGAAAAAGCTCAAAAAAAGCAGGGGATAAAAGAAATTAGTGTAGTGGAACTGAATTTGATGAGGCCTGTTGGTCCCCATGGCCTTGGCTATCTCCTTGAATCCCTTTCTGTTTGTTAGTGAGCACCCCTTTCCTTCAGTTCAGGCACTTTTCTGTTTAGGCAAACAAAAATAACAGCTATGTACTTTGGTTCTAAGAGAGACAGCAAAGAAAGCAGAAAAAGCAAAATGAATTTTTCCCTGAGAAACCACAGTCTGATCTTTAACAGGCTGTGGGAACTCTGAGAACAAAATGGGTGATGCCTCTGCTAACAGGTACAGTTCTTACAGTTTTACAAGAGGGAAGTGACACGGTGATTTTTTGGCAACATACCCCGTGCTCTGACTTCCACATTTAAGGAAAGGCAAAGGGTACTGGTAGAATATGTGAGGTCAATACCCTTAGAAATTAGTAACAGAATGTATAAAAAAAATCCTTTTCAGTTATGAGTCACGATTTCTCAACAGTACACCCATTAGACAATAAAATACTACCCAACATACCCTGACTGTCAGTAGATAGGGCCTAATTAATCACTGGGAAGCATTTTAACAGTCATAAAAATGAAGTTACAATTATTTGAAGATGATATCTACTGGACTGTGAGAAGAAGGTTGGATTTTGGCAACTCCCTTCAGAGAGAATTCCAGCCTGGAGAGAATATGATTTTCAAATAACAATGACCTGTACTTTCCAATTGTATCAGAAAAGAAGAGATCTGAAATCTATGGCTGTGAAAATAGAGATTTTACAGCTCTTCTATTTGTTCTCCCTAATTTTCTGCAAATTTCCTGTGTCTAAACCAGTGCTCCCCATTGTTGGTGTCTGACCCCTTTCCCACTAGTGCTCTCAGATGTGCCTTACTTTCTCCTTTGATGCTAAATTATATGCAAATTGCCACAGGTACTTCTAGCATCCTCAGTCACAGTGATTATCAACAAATATGAAAGTGGATTAGCAAAGGTTAATAATTAAGCGGACGCAGAAGCATACAGAGAGAGCAGGCAGCAGGAGAACTGCCCAGCTCAGGGAAAGGTGTGTGGAGAGATGCACGAGGCTTTGCAGCTAAACTATGCAATGCATAAGTCTTCACTGTGAAAGGTACATTTCATTCATCACTTGTGGAAATAACCTAGTGGCAGGAAGATGAAGAGTCTACCATACATTTCAGTGTTACCTAGAATTTGTAGGTATTTGTGGATTGTTTTGCTCTATGTTGAGTTTCTTAGGTGTATATACCTTTGTTCCTTAGAGATGGCCCTTATTATTGGTCCTCTCCTCTTTCGCACAAGCTACCATCAGTGAAAATGGTCAATTCAACTACCATGTATTAATTTTAGATGAGACCTCAGATACTGTAGACCCACTGTGCATATTAACATTGTGCTAAAGCCCATCTTTATCGTGTCTGGACACTGTGTTTTGTGCTCTAAGAAATCTGACAGCAAAGCTTTTGACTAAATTCACAACAAGGCTCTGTTTAACACTCAGCAATCTGATCTCCATTATCCAGTTACATTGTTCCTCTAGATTGCGCCTGAAAGTTTTATTGCAACTATTTGGGCCTAAACTAGAGATCAGAGTGGAAAGAATTTAAGAGAAAGCAAAGAAAGATCACTACTTTTATTTATAACAGAAGGCATTTTAGTGTGTGCTCAGTAAGGGAACAATTTTAAACTGAGCCTTTCAAGATGTAGCTTTGTGTGTTACTTTAAATTTGAATCATACTTCAATGTATTTCTATGGCAGTCCATGCACCACTTTTAAAAGAAAAGTAGATTGTCACATCACATTCTGACTATGCATTGGGGAAGCTTTTCTGATACTCTGTCCTGGTCCTACAACAAATTAACAAGCCAGGGCACAAACTCACTTAGAGCTGCAGTTGCTGTTCCTGTCCCCCACATCACACTGTGTGGGGAGGAGGTTAGTGCACCCAAGCACGGGATCTCACTAACGTATCCTCCTCCAGTGAGATGATGAATTTGCAGGACAGAAAATGTCCCAAAGCATTTTACCTTTTGGACCATGGGACAAATTTTGCTTGATTTCCCTGCTGTAAGTCAGAAATGGTTCAGTTACAACAGTGTAAAATGGAAAAGCTCTATTGGCCTCAGTAGGATGGCAGAATTTGGCCTTTTGCTTTACAACTGTGTTATTAAAACAGTCAATCTTCTGGCTGCAAGGAATAATAATAATAATAAAAAATTACATATGTTGGGATGTGCTCTGGGTGGCATTGTAACAGGATAGACTATCAGACTTCATCTTGTTTCGTACTACAGTGCTGACAACATATGTGTGGCATCACTGGAGAAAAAAGCAGCCTCCTCCTCCTTATTCTCAATGCATTTTGCAGCGCACCCAGGCATCTGCGCAAGGAGACTGTCAGAACTGTGGCAGGGCTGGAAAAAATTGCCTGAAATAAGGTGTAAAGATGAATAAAGAATGATTTCCTTGTTTTAGCTTGAAGAAGACAGTATTTTTTTCAAAGACCAGGAAGACAAATTAGAAAGATTTGCATCTACTGTGAACTGTTACATGTATCTCCAATTAACAGAAAAAAATACTTCAGAATTTATGATGAATGATACATCCACTTTGTCCTGTTCTCATTATACATACATCTGAAGTGGAACCAATGCCATTTATGAATAATTTAATTATAATAATGACAAGTATTATTTTTGTAGCATAGAAAACTGTAAACATTAATTTAATAAGGCTGAGAATCATGAAATGCAATCTTAATTACTAGAAACTAGAATAATCAGCTGAACTGAGGCAGACAAGACAATTAACTCTTTAGAAAGGAGTTCACAGCTGCTAGGGTGGAACTAACATCCTAAGAGAGTTAGCATAGTCATTGCTTTGAAGTGCATGATGTTTGGGAATAAACCATAAAGGCAACATAAGATCTCTTAATTCTGCATGTCTTTTGAATATTTTATGGCCCTTAGAATTTCTCCCAATATTTTATGTTTCTGTTGGCCCCAGGGCTTAGCAAAAAATTCCGTGCCAGCTCTTCTTCCTAGTGGTGGCTCAGCTGTCATCAGGTGACAGTGCAGACTAGATGATACCCCTGGATGATTGCAGGCATTTCTGTCATGTTATCCCTCTCCTAGCTATAACGATCAAGGTCTGCTTAATTATGAGTAAAGTTTCTTGCATCTTGTGCTCTCCTGAGAGGAACTTCACTGACTTTCCAGGTAGAAACCTCCTTCTGATTTCCCAGCTGTCCCCTACTTTAAATTGTGGACATGTTTTATAGCTGCTTCTCTGCTCAAGTCTTCACCCCTCGCCCTGGCGTATTTAAAGAAAACAAGCATACTCTTTGTACTAGAGGATAAGCAAAGAAGTTGTTAAAGCCTCCTCTTATAAGATGGACTCACCTTTCCCCCAGTGATCATTTCTAGTTTGATTTCAGCTTGCTTTAATATCGGTACCAAAATTGTGCAAAGCTTTCTGTTGGCTGCAGGAGAGAATGCTTTTCAAACTGCATCACCCTCTGCAAGGGTCAACTTTTAGTCCAAGTTCAAAGTCAAAAGCATAAGAAAGCTGAGAGTTATCGTTCTGAGGATAAAATATCTGGAGCTTTTAAACCATAAACACTGTGCTTGACAGCATCTCTGTTAGTTCCAGCAGGCTAAAATGACACCGTCTGCTCTGCAAGTGGCAGTGCTTTTTTTCTCAGTGTGTTCATTTCTCTGCTTTTTATTCTCCGATGCTTCATTTCTGACTCATCGTATGAGCTGAGCAGCAGAAGAAGGGGAACTGAGGCTTCGTGCTTTTATTCCAAAGTCACCACACGCTCACTCTCATAAGCTGTGCTGCCCCAGCATGCCCAGGACCACACATTTCCCAGGTCTGTAATTCGTCACTTGCAACAGAAGCAGAAAAAAAGCAAAACTATTACTCTTGTGGAGCTAAAATTCTGATCCCAAATTACGAATTCAGATGACATTTACGCTTTCTGAATAAGAGGGTGATTTAACCTTTGCCACAGTGTTTTAAGAGCTCAGATTTTGGAATATGGAGTAATCATAATCATTAAATTAGGTAAAATACTAATCAACATCACCAGTTCTCATTTAAAACGATTTAAAGTGAGAAGGAAATTAAGAAGTTACCTACTAATCCTAATAAAACTCACAGACTAGGGAAAAATCTTAATGAAGTGACATCTAGTGGCCACACAGCGACAGGACCAAGACCCTGAGAGAAGCTGGTCCCAGAGCAAGGCTGCACAGCCTGTGAAGTTCAAGGCACTACAGGTGTGGCAATAGAAGCAAATGCCATGTAATTTTGAAGGAAAAATACCTGGACATGGCTTTTTAAAAAACTCTGCCGTTAGCTGGCACTTGTCTCTCAGAGGACAGTGCATCCCAGGAACACAGGGCAAGTCATGTTCTAACAGAAGTGGGTCCCACTGCAGTCTGTGAAATACTAAAATTCACTTCTATGGGCAAGGATTTCCAACCCCAAATTTCAATTCTAGATTTAATCCCGACCAACTCTGTGACCTTAGTTCCTCTTGCCTTGAGTTTCTCTATCTGCAAAGTATGGACAATGCAGGGAAAATTTTTGTTTCTGTATGGCTTTCCGGCAGTGTTTTATTAGGTCAGTTCTTGCGAAATATTTGCCATTTTCAGATGGAAAATGCTACTAAGGAGCTTGATCTTGCCAGGCATTTTAAAAATAGTCTTCTAATGACAGGTAATTTAATTGATCGTGCACAAGAGATGGAGAACTTGGTATGCTACTCAGACTAAAGGGGAAGAAAGACAAGCATTGGTAAAACAGTTAAATGTAATCTTTCTCTCTCAGGAGAGGTGCATTTGGAAAACTTTGCAGAGAACAATTCTGATTACAGTGCTGTCCCATCTGCACAAGCAGTATTTGTTAGCCAGCGTGATTCACCTTTTAAAAGCTGAGATGGTCATACTCTGTAGCCTTTTTTCTAAAGCAGCACAACCAGACATCTTTCTCCGTAGCTTCACTAAGAACATCAGCATGCAGGAATAAAAATATCTAATGCACTGTGTACCAGTATGGTAGAGCTGTCCTCTGTTTCAGACAGTGACCATGGCCAAAGTCCATGGAGGGCATCAGCCAGCAGATCTGACCCATCAGGGTCCCATCAACTGACACATCTGTTCTGATAGACACCTGGAATGATCGTGCTGCTTCTCTCACCGACGCACAGAGCAGTATGATGCTGCCAGGAATGGGAATGCTTATCATCTTTGTGTTATCTTTGTATTCTGATGAGAACTTTTTCTTCTAGGTTGTTGGAGTTTTTGTGTGTGTTGTTGGGTTTGTGGTTGTTTTTTTTGTTATTGTTGTTGTTGGGGGGGATTTTTTTTTTGGTGGGGTTTTTTTGTTGTTGTGGGGGACTTTGTTGTTGTTTGTGGGGTTTTTTGTTGTTGATTTGTTTGTTTGTTTTTGTTTTTAATTGCTGGCAGAAATTGTGCTGCTCTGGGTATTTTCTGTGTGTACCAAAGTTCCCCTTCCTTCCCCTTCCCTTTCGATTTTGTCTTTTCTATTTTCTTGAAAGTTAATGGTTTTTCAAATACAATTGCAGCTCAAGGGAATATAAGGAGAGTAGCATTTGGTGGTACCAAGTGCTGAAATACTGCAGATTTCAGTAATATCTGAAATGTGTGTTGCTCTTTAGGTTGAATATATAGTATCTTTATTTGGTTTTATTTCATTCCATGTGCATTCATCATCTTTGAGTCTCTTCAACAATGGCAGCTTAATAAGTCACATTTGCCACTGAAGTTGGTACATTGCCAAGCAGTTTTTTATGGAAAATGGATATTCCAGGGCTCTTAAATATAATCTAAAAATTATTACTATAGCTTACTAGATTTGCTGTTCATATGTAACAGAACTATATTTGTCTTGGAGATAATTTCTGTAAGAAAACTTTTGCTTTCCCAGAAAGCAAAATACTGTTAAACAACCCTGCACACTAAGGACTGGATCACGATTTCTGCTGGTTTACATGGTGTATCTCTTATTTTTAAAAATTCTTGTTTCCATAGTATGTTTCAATTATAATCAGTAAGGTCTGACAGTAAGTAAGTTTTAATGGCAGAAGATAAAATTCACCTTTATATGAACTGACAACTGATTTCCTTATAAGCAAAAAATATCTGATGACACTTCAGAGCTGACTAATAGGGTGGCGTTTGTACAGAATTAATCTATATTGAGCCATATCATTAAATTCAGACTTTGACTCATGTTGAAGTATTTTAGGCAACTGTGAATCCATGGGGCTTCAGAGGGAAGACTGTAGAAATGAGGAAATTTAGAAGGGTTAGAAACACCCACTTCACAGAAATGAGAATTCAAACTGTGTGGTGTTTTTTCTTCAAGTGTGAGTTCAAAAGATACAGCTCCTCCTCCTTCTCTTCCTTCATCTAGTATCAGATTATAAATGGAAACAAAGGCTTCATGCTGGCTAGAAGCAAATGCCCTAATTCCAGTTCTTCAAGAAGTCTGGGTCAGGATCATACTTTCTGTTTCTGGCCTAGTGCTTGATACGTTGGGGTGCTAGGTAAGTCAGTCACTTTTAAGTAGCATTATGAAAACGGGATGGGGTATTAGTTTGTAAAAACTACCTACGGAATATGTTGTAGTGGTGGCCAGAGAATAACCTAATGCTGGAAAACACAGAGAAATTCCTTCCTATTTTACTGCAGTCTCTTAAATGTTTCTCTGAAGCAGAAAGCCAGTGACTACTGTGCTAAGGACTTGAAGCATACTGGCAAATTGCCTGGTAGGGCAAACAAGGACATCACACAATCCGGTCTTCACAATCCCTCTTAAACAAGAGGGAGAAATAATTTATTGCATTCTGTCATGAGACAAATATTCAGTTTTCAGATATAACAGTACTGAGTATTTTATCGAAACTTGTAGACATCAGCCTGCATGCTCCATATGTTCAGGGTTGTACAAGCTGTTTCCATTATAAAAAGAAATCAATGCTCAAGTTAGATAGTTAGTGGGTTAAATCATTTTTATTTACCAAAAAAATATAGACAAAACACTGTTCCCCTCAACACAGTAGGCAGATTCCTTGTTTATGTTCCCAAACTTGCTTTTCCAGAAACCTCTCTGTTTATAAAACTTCCTCAGAGGAGGACGATTCTTTCACTATCTCTTTGCTATTCTTTTTTATTTTTTTATTGCATCTCATTCATTAGGGCAAGAAGAGTTTTTCAGCCATCGGTTACATTGCAGGTAAGAGCTTTGACTGCAGCACACACAAGCTTTCTGTAGAGCAGACTCAGGAATCAAGAGGCTTTTGCAGCGGTTAACCGCTTGTGGCATTTGACTTCCCAAACGGCTGATGTGGTCTGTGCCGCTGCTACTGTTGGTACCCAAACCAGCTGATATAAAATCTAGATTGCATCTGCTACAGCCACACCTACTGTTGGCACTGTGGAGGAACCAGTGCCGCATCACAGCCTGCGTTTCAGTGACTGCTGGGAGACAGGGACAGGAGGTCCAGCAAATGAACCAGAATTTTCAAGTGTGCCGTCCTTCTTTGCCCTGCCCTAGAGCTGGAGCAGCTTTATGTGTGAAAAGCCATTTTGTTTCCAGTTCAAAAAAGAAATAAATGAGAATTTCTAAATTGCTAGATATTTCCCATTAGGCAAATCCAAACATAAAATGCCTCATTAATGATCACAGTGGTGTAATTGCTATTGTGGAGATGTTAATTTTTAAATTTTTTTAAAAATAAAAAGCATCCATCTTGTTTGACTTTTCAGGGCTTTATTACCAGCAGAGGCTCGAGTACATTTCAGAAAGGTAATTTTTTCACTTGCGCTTTTATTCTGTGAAGTGCAAATCAGAACCTGCCCTGTAAAGCGGAATAGGCCAAAGCCACGCTGCCAGCTATGGTCTTGTCTCAACCCTTTCCACAAAGTGCTCTTTGACCACTTTTTAATCTCATCTTTTCAGCACATATGGTACACACTCTCTTTGAAATACAGGGCATGTATTTCCCATTGTGATGAGCACTGTTGTCTCTTTGAGACTGCCTCTGAGTTTTGAAGCTATAATTCTGCCTTGCAAAATTTGAAAAAATAAGTAGTATGGTGTTTTTTAAAGCGGTATCACAGAATCACAGAATATTAGCGATTGAAAGGGACCTACCTGGTGCTACAGATAATCTAGGTTCTACATAAGCTACTGCTTTGCTAATTAATAGTGGGGTGTGAGATTTCCTAGCTGGCTGTTAAGTCATCAGTTTATTGAAGTAAAATGGTTCCACAGTTGTCTTAAAATTTAAGGACAGTAGAATGCATTTCAGTAGACAGAATTTGAAATAGTTGTGTAAAAGAAAAAAAAAGGCAAGGCAAAGGGTATAGTAATTCCTTTAAACTAACGTCTCCTGGAAAGCTCTTTGAATCTCCATTCAGCTGATTGATACTGTGTGGGAGAGTTTTGTTTAGAAAGGTGCAGCTGAAGTCTCAGTTCGCGTGCTGTTAGGTGTGTGCAGTTTTATTGAAGAGAATGGAGTTCTGTGCAGGAAGCAAGCTCCTAGATCACTGTAGCTCATATTATTTCCCAGTACCTACAGAAGCCCCTCCATCTTCCCTCCTCTGTGTGCATTGCAGAACAAACAGGGAGAGCAAACAAAAAGTACCTTTGACTCTTCAAATACAGGCTGTATTGTTTGCAGTAGGAGAGGGCCAGCTCCACGTCACCTGGGGAGAAGGAAGGAGCACCCAGTTCTCTGCAGATCTGCCTCTGGCTGCACTGACAGTCTGCAGAAGGTCACACTATGATAGAGTTTCTTACTCCATCTCTGTGATTCAAATAGAAAACTTTTCATTTGTAATGAATATGAATGTTTCAATTTATTTCAATGGTCTTTAAATCAGGAGCTTGTTGTGTAATCAAACATGGAGAAAAAAATGGGAAGATAAACATTTAACAGAATGGGTTTGGCTATAACACAAAGGCTGAATTATATGTAAAAAGAAATCTGGTTGGCAGTTATGTAAGACTATTTTATGATGTTTGTTTCTGACTTGGGAAAGGAGGAGGGCTTGGCAAGGAAATGTTTTGTTCTGAGTCCTGGCAAGCATGTTTATGCACCAAAAATGCTGGTTTGTCTGCTTTTCTGAATTCTGTAGACATCAGAAAATACCCACGTGTTTTTGTGAGCATTTATTCTGTTGTGAGAATGTAGATTCATCATGTGAATATGAAATCAGAAGATTAAAAAATTAGGTATTGCAGCTACTTCACCCATACATGTTGGAAACATAAGGTTTTTTCAGTATGCATTCTGAAGAGAAAAATACCTGATAGAAATAGAAATATTGCCTTGATTTTCCATTCAATTCTATGAGTTTAACATTAGTAAAACCTTAATGTTTTCATTGGGCTTACTCCTGATTTACCACTTTGCAAATGAAAATAGAATCAGCTCTATATGCTTTTGCAGACTTTCACTGATTTTGGTAGGTTGCTGATTTAGTTGGAGAGCCATAATCTCAGACAAACACTAATCAAATTAACATTATCAAAACTGTCTCAATTTCTTGAAGACATTTTTCATGACTTATTTGGCACCTTGGCTGATTTGTGCTCTGAGTTTCAATCTGCTGTAGACTGATACAAATGATCCATAAAGAGCTAGAAATGAGGTTTTATTAGAAATTTGAAATTGCACTTACTAAAGGCAGTTTTCTTAACTGCCTTTGCAAATACATCAAGCGCCTGGTAACAGTAATGACATGCCATAGTTTTCTATTTGGCCATAAACGTATGCTGAACTGAGGGGATTTTGTCTCTCAGATTTTTTTTGCTCCTAGAGCACCTGTAGCAAAGATTAGTGTGAATGTGTTTTTATATGTATGACATACCCTGAAGAGACACTCCAAATTCATATTATAGTGAAGGTTGAAAGAAATAACTTGCAGTTCCTCCACAATCAGTGCAAAACTTAAGAAAAAAAAAATCCTTCATTACAATGTTAATGTTTCTCATCTTAACATTGTTTGGGGAACCTCAGATGTAGGTTAGAGAGTTCAGAGTCTGAGATCTAAAGAAGATGACAAGTATCCTTTAAGATGGATTTATTGCATGATGTGTCTCACCTAACCTGGCTGAGGGGAACAGTAAGTTTTTGGTGTAATTCCTAGAAATCTCTAAGGGGAATCTAAGAGAGCTCTTGAAATTTTCCAGATTAAGGGTTTCCCAGCAAGCTTCAGAAAAAGTCCTTTGAAGTGCCAGAAAATAGCAACATTGGTTAAAGACACAGTTACCTTTATAAATCTTCAGAAAACATAATTTTTACATCTGTAAGCACAGTATCTTGCTTTATTTGAAAATTTGAGGCTTCATTCTATCTTAGACATTCTTTCCTTCAATTGTTTTATTGTAAATGTTCTATGTTTCATCATGAGGAATTGCAGTTTCACCCTCAGCAGCTTGTGATTTCAGATGAAATGGAAGAAATTTGAACTAATGAACTTCAAGGAGAAAAAGCTTGCTGTCATGCAGGTCTTCTTAGGAAATGAAGAACAGGGAAGAGGGAAAAAATAGTATAGGCTCCCAGCAGACTCAGTGAGATTATTTTCCATGAGAAGTCACTGGTTCTTAATGAATTACATGAATTTATTCAAATATACTGTTCCTTTTTCTGTGTGTAATACCCAGACCTTCTGTACAACATACATGACCAGTCTGATTTGAAGTGATTTAGCAGGGTGCCAAAACAAAAATCACATATAGAGACATGTGAAGGGAAGACAAATCTTCAAAGCAGTGCCTGTCTACACCCCATTATTTGTACCTATTTGTATGAAAATCCATCCCTACCTTTGCCCTCCAAAGTCTTGTTGGCTGAAATGTTTTCCCTTCGTTCTTGTGTGACAACATGACCTAGCAGATTGGGCCCCCGACAGCGTCTCTGCCAGGCCCCACTCTTGTTGTGCTCGTCCAGGCATGAATTTCAGCAGCTCCGTTTATTTCTGCGTCTGTTTTCCCACTTAGGCAGAGCTCCCTAACCACTGTGGAGCACCGTGAGGTCTGTGAGCAAAAAACACTACCTGAGCACTTGGTGACTAACTAGATATAACAGAAGGATACCTTCTTCAGGAAGAATTCTATTCATTTCAACAGACGTGCCTGAGCAGGCCCTGCAGGTTATGCTAATGTGAACATTTAATAAATACATATTCCTTGGGGAACCTAATAACTAGATTTTCATGCCAGTGACTGATGAGTGCACCATAGGGCTTGGCATGGCTAACGGCATTTAAAATATTGGCCATGTTGAATAGTTACGAGCTGACATATGAATCTCTTGGGGCATATTCCTTCTGGATAGGAAGTTACCCATTGTAAATGGTTTCCCTGCTTTAAGGCACCAAACTTTTTATTCAGCCTTTATTGCAAATGTGTCTGGCTAATGTTAAATTAAAACACTTCAGGAAATCTGTACTTTTCACTGTATTCGTTATTTATGTAAATCTTTGGACAGCATCCATTGCTCCAAAATCAAGTTAATTGGAAACAGAGCAACAGGCATGAACCCAGTCCCAGCAGTGTTCTACATCTGATGCTGAACTGTTCATCTTTATTATTCTTCTAAAACATTCTCCACATTTCCACACTGTGAAATCTTCAGATGCCAGTTGAAGGCACAGTCTTTTATACTGAAACTTGTCTTTTTTTCTGAAGACTATTCCTATTCAGTGAATCATTTTAGGTAAACATTGTAAGGTGTAGGTCTCTAAATCTGCGCTTTGTTGACTTGGGGCTTTGGCATGCATTTGCAAGATTTGGGTGGACTCAGAGGTCAGAATCCATGTCTAAGGCCACAGATGCTATGCTGATTCACATGCTATTGACCCGTGGAATGTATTCTCGGAATGACAACCCACCATGCAGATCTGCTACCTCTCTGTGATATTTCAGTCACATTTTGTACTGACGTAAGGCTTGGTAAACTGCTCCCAGGTTTTATAATAGAACAGCTCTCTGTTGCATGAGACCATTTTCCCCACTTCAGATTTGCATAGTTTTGACAAAACATTTCTCTGCTTGGCTGGAACACTTACTTTCAGCAGAAAGCAGCTGAACATGTTTGCCCAAAAACTAGCACAGCAGCATCAGCAGTAACCATGGCTAGGGATAGAGAGAATTAGGAACTAAGGGATACAGAGAATTAGGAACTATCACCTGGCTACATATTTTCCTCCTATGATGAAACTATTTGGGTGAAATATCATGTTCTACATTGAAATGCTTTTGCCAGCCTACTTACATTGATTTTAAGTGTAATAAATCACACGTTACCTGCCAGTGTAGTCAAGCCAGCAAAGGTTCTCATGTATGTGCTCTTAACCACAAAGTTATCCAACTATCTGTGTGCTGGGGCTGCGATAGTTCGCATGGTATTTTGATTAAGTGAAATTCAGGCAGAACAGACCACTGCAAATGGCTTTTTGGGATTGACCTCTCCCACATGTAATGTGCCACTCATCTATTAATAGCAGAACTTCTTGAGAATCACAAGGTTCTCTGAGACAACAAGAACTGAGATCGATCTAAAGTTGGTGTTTGTATCATAAAGTTTCCCATAAGTAGGCCGTGGTGATGACAGTGAGGGAGGAAGTTTATTCCTTGATTACAGGCATTGCCATGGCAGTTTGCAGATGTTAGTTTTCAGGAACACAAGCTTTCATGGAAATGAGATGTATTTGCAGAGATGGGCTTTTACTGTATGAGGCTGCTTTTGAAACCACTGCCACATGTTAGATAGAGTCAGTAATTAGGAGTCAGACACTGATTGCTTAATCAAGAATTTTAAATAGTAGCAACAAGTAACAGCGTGTTTTTACTTGTGAACACAAAAAGTTACCACAGGACAGCCCAGCTCCCAAATGAGGTCAGAATTATGGTAACAGCAGGGTGTTCCTTGGCCAATCAACTCCAGCAACAGGTGAGGCTAATTAGCCATGGCTGAAGCTTCATTAATATGCCTGTATGCCTGGGATCCAAGCTTGTATCTTCAGCCAGGCATGCAAAAAGTTTGGTAGTGCCACTGGAGAACTGCAGCTTTTTTAGGTAACAAATCTTGCCCAGCTACCCCAGGACATATGTACGTGCATTCAGTCAAAGTTGTTAGCACTTCTGCTTTTGGGAATTTTTGCTTCAAGTCATGTAGTTGTCTGCCTCCCTTTTGGTCACAGCTGCATCTTGTTTGCCTTTTGGCAAGTGTGCCTTGTCAGCCTAAAAAAAGTGGAGAGGAGGTCTCCTGTATTCACAAAGCAACTACCAAGCTTGAGGAGGGTATCTGCCTTGTATTTCCCTGGGTTTGTATGTTCTAACAGCTCTTCCAAAATACTTGACAGTGTTTGAGCTTTATTTTATCATAAGCGATCACAATTTTAGTGATCACTGTCTTTTTCCACAGATCTCATGGACTTCATGCGCTTTTCTTTATGGATTGTCTCCTGCAGTATGGGCATCTCCAACACTGAGGAGACATACCTGCATTTTCTTTCAGATGTGGTCTCCAATAAAAGGTATGCCTCTTAAAAAGTACTCAGTGCATAGAGTACATCATTCTTATTTGAAGACTTAGTCCCAGCTTTTGATAAACTTTTCTTTTCCCATAGAACAGACTGTGGTTGGTTGATGGCATGGACTTTGGAGGAATTTGAGAGTAAACCACAGGCTATTTCTTAAAAATCAAATTCAAATTGTGAAAGAAAATGAGAATTTATGTCACTTATATTTCAAAATGGAATTGACTAGATTTTTCAATGTATGTGCATCTTAAGGTTTTGCACTCGTAAGGACCTGAAAGTTATAATTAAATTATAATCCTGAAAGTACTGGTTGGTGGGTTTGTTTGTTTTCCAGATAGGGAAGATGAATATGATATTTAAAGGGTCTTGGAGGAGGTCAAATATGGTTTATGTATGGGAGGGCTTAAGTAAACTGTATCAAGATTTTTTTGTACCATGTTTCACTGAGACTAAATACAACGCGTCATCGGGTCTTCATGGGCTAATGTTTCTAGAAAGTAGAAATTATTTTCAAATGAGGGCTCTCTGCAGAGGGCTAGCCGTTAAAGTTATTTATCTCTCTGTTTATAGTTTTCTAAATCTGGGTTGTTAACAGAAGTGCAGGCAGTTCCTTTAAATATTATGTATTTTCAAAGAATTTGACTGAAACACGCTATTGTAATGAATTATTTACTGCTGACAGTGCTGGCTATTATCATGAGATAACCAGGTTAAATATTGACTACTACATAATTTGAATTGCTATGTTTATAAGTGGGCAACTATTAAAATATGCAAGTATATCTTGTAGATCAAAACAATCTAGTATGAAAGAAATAATTAATTATCCATGAGATGTGTGAATTGCTCAGAAAACACAGTTTTAGCCTTGGAAGTATTGAGATAAAAAAGTAGATATTTTTAGGTGTTCCTATGGAGAACTTGATTCAAAATTCCCTAAAATCAGTGGGAATAAAGTCCTAAATTAATGCCCTGCATCAATTCCTTCAGCAAATATGGACCTAATAAATTAATCATGACTACAGTTTGAAATAATTACCATCCAGTGGGCTCCATATCTTTCAGGAACCTGAAAATTCTATTGCATGTCTTGGATTCGGGAGTATGCTTGGTCCATTTGGTATGGCTCAAGTTTTAGAGCATTTTAAAGTATGTTTTAATTTTCTTAGGTGAATTTCCAACCATGGATAGGTTTATTTTTAACCACTTACAGAATTTAAAGGATTTTGGAGTATGTTTTCATACTCTTACGTGTACTTCAACCCATGAGTAAGTCTGCTTTTAATCGCTGTTATTAAAGCTGAGGCAAATTTGTGAGGGCATAATTGGATTTCAATTTGAAGTCCTTCTCTGAACATTATGAAAAAACACCCCAAACTTCTGAAACATAAATATAGAGCTTGCATTGTAACATTATTTTCAGCTATCCTGGGAACTCATTAATTTTTCATTATATCTTTGTTCTAAACGTAATTTTCTTTTAAGTAATTAAGCAATGAACTTGCCATGCTCTTTCTCATAATAATATGCTTAAGTATATATAATTGTCTATTGGTAAATGGTACTGTGGAAACATTGCTCTGATTAAAAATCATTAGTTGATAAGAAAGAAATAGAGTGACAAGAAATTTGTGGTCCCGCAAGATCAAGTGCCCTTTTGTTAGCAGCACTGGGCAATGTACTAAGACTATACGTTATCTATAGCTTTCAATATTAGTCTACACAATTAGCCTATATTTTCATATTGTGTAATCAAATCTTTTGATAGTGTTTTGCTTTCATAGTACTTCTAATATGACAAGGGTAGAGAACATACAACCCAAACAATCTCTCTTTATTGCCTGGTTTATATAATTTTTCTTCTGTTTGGTCTCTGCAAGATATTTTCTGGCTGTGTGTTACTGTTTAATTCAGTGACTGTTGAGACAGAACCAGAGGCCTGGTGCCAGTTCTACTAGAAAACCAGGTAAAAGACTCAGAAGAAGAAAAGGCTACAGATCCACTTATAGGCAGGGTAAATATTTTGGGTAGATTTTTGTCCTTTGTTTTAAAGCAGTACTGTACAGTTTCTAGTGTTTTTCTAGTTTCAAAGAACCACCTGTTACAGCAAATGGGGCTTTTAATAGCTTCCAGTATTATGTAGCTTTTAGTGTTTTCCCTTTTTGTGACAGAGCAAGTTGAAAGGTATGTGTTAATATGCAGATTTTGTTCAGCCATCATATTTTCATGGATCAGAAGTCTCTGAAGTGCCAGTGGTGTCTGCATATACGTTAGATTTGCAGATGGCTTGTGTCTTTGAAGCATTCTTCCATGAAGACTATTCACAGGTATGAAGACTGGGTTTCTGAGTCAGGGTTTGTCTGTTGTTGCTTTCCTCCCCAAAGACTTGCTGGAGAAGCCTTTGCACTTGCTTTGTCCCCTGGGATTCCATGGTAATCTGGCAGCTGGATTCATGTCTCGTTGTATTTGTGTTTCTGATAGCTGTTCTGCAGTGCTAGCATCTTCAAAAACATGTGTTGTTTCTATAGCCTGGAAAACATGAACCCACTGGGGATTACACGTGTATGAGATGAAATTCTCTCTGCACTGAAGCCAAACAGGCTTTCTTCCTTATATAGCAGAATGGTCACGCAGCGGAAGCTTTCTGCAGTGCCTAGCCATCAGTTGCCAATGTCTTGAACATCTGAGATGGAAATGAAAATAATACAGTTCTGGTCTTGATATTGTGCGGTTTTAATGGAAAGGTCCTTTACTGCCCCTTTTGAGTGGCTGCAGCAGGGTTGATAGGGCTGGAAATTAATTCCATAAAGTTTCCTCTGCACTTTCCCTTTTTCTCACTGAGATTTGCTTTTTTTGAAATTATTTTTTTAACTTGGTTACAATAATCTAGAAATGTTCAAATCGTCAAATTTTGTTGCATTACTATGGAAAACAACTCCACTGCAGTTTAGTCCTTTTATTCTCAAATATAATTTCATTTGTAAGTATATTTAAAAGGCACTGACAAAACACCTGGCTTTAATTTAGCAATGTTTGTTGCCAAGCATGTGCTGCTGCTTTGGCTTCATGTTTGTTATTTGATGCCTTGGTCATGCTATCAGAAGTGTTGCATCTGTTCAATTCTGGTTGAGATTGTTCATTCCCTTCTATTCAGATGCTGATTTTTCAAATCTTAATGTATTGTTTGCTTTGTTGCTTTTCCATTCGCAGCCCTGTTAATAACCGGAAGGCAGGAAAGATTTCCTGAGAAGAGTTGTTCAGTGAAACAAAGTACTGTTATTTCTGAGGGTGTGGAAAGCATTCTTCACCTGTTAGACTATTATGTGCCTAATGCTGAGGAAATAATAGTATTTATGTGTATGAACAGGTCTTCTTGGTGATGCTGTGAATGTTTGAATTTGCATCCAAGACAGACATGAGATTTCTGATAGGTGAACAAAAAGACAATTTTCTGATGGTGTTACTTCATATTGTTGTCTCTTTATTTCAGTGTTCCTCGGTAAAGTGTACACTTTTCTGAAGTAACTAACCATTTATCAATCAGCCTTTGGCTGACCTCTGGTCAAAAGAGTTTACTTTGTTTTACCGGCTTTTGAAGTTTTCTCTTTTATTTCTTGTTGCTTTATTTGTCAGTGTAGCATGATCCTTACTCTCAATTTCTGGGCTGTTGGAGTAATGTTTGGATTGTGAAAGGAGAGCTTGATTTCTAATAATTTAAAGCAGAGTGCTCCGTCCCTAGGCAGGTCAGGGAAGGACCATGTTAGTCTGTTCTTCTCTGTTATGGAAAAGGAGCTAACTGGGTCATGTAGCCACAAAGCTTGATAACTGCTGGTGTAAGGAGCTGAAATATTCAGATTTCTTATCTTAGTAACTCCTCTTGAAGGAAATTGTGGGTCAGCAAAGAGAGAAAAATGGCTTAAGTATGTCATGTCTAGCTTCATACTGCCTGGGTTTCTTAATATTTGATTCAAACATACAAAGAAACACTAATAGCTAAAAAGGTTTACCTACTACTTTGTCCTCTGAAACTATGCCATGAGAGTGTGCAAATCACCAGAAAGACACTAATAGTCACATTACAATAATTATAAGTGTGTGTTTAACAAGTTGTAAGTGCAAAATCGAAGATAAAAATCCAAACTAACAGATGTACACAGGATACTTTTTTTTCTGGACAATCTTGCACTATTTTTAATACTAGTTTGAAAAAGGGAGACTATAAAATTTTTACATGTTTGGAAGAGGGAATCTGTTGTGCAATAACTATTGTACTTACTAGAAGAGCAGCAGCTGTTGCTGGAAGTTACAGTTAATTGTTGTATTTTCCAGCACAAGGTTGTTTGGTGGGAACACTGGGGAAAAAGTGTGAGCAACTGCCAAAAAACAAGTGTGTGAGGCGAAATTTGAATTTACTCTCATGAGAACTGTCTAAGACTCTAAGTAACTGGGAAAAGCACGCTGTATTTCAATCTCTGGAGATGTGCTGTGTAGAGACAGAACACAGCACGTAGTGCTGGCAGGAGAAAGAAGGGAGAACAAATAATCAGACTGATGGGAAGGTGGGGGTCCTTAGGATGGACAGAGCATAAAGTGCCTGCTGCCACTTCAGATGTTGGTGGGTTTTTATTGTTTTGTTTTGTGTTGTTTGTTTTTTCTTTTCCTGTTTGTCTGGAGTTTTTTTCTTTTATGCCTTCCTGAGTGAATTTGAAGCTCCTCAGCTTTCCCTCTTCCCGCACCCCCACAGAACAGGTTTTCATATGCTTTTTAAATTAAATAAGCAAAGCAGGTTCTTGTTGCAAATAGTAGAAGACAGATAAATTAGCTTGGGATGTTTTGCCGACACTAGGCCAAATCTGATGTGATATATGCATGCCTTAAAAGCAATCTCTGTAGAAGGACTTAAGCAAAACATGCCCCCCAAGATGTGTGTGTGGCAGAAGGTGTCCCCAGGAGGCTGCAGACAGGAATGGGACAGGCTCTGGTGGCGAGGGCCCTGGCTGCTCCTTGCATGGTGCTTGCTGGCCCGGCCGCGGCCACTGCTCACATGTGAGCATTGCTCTGCGCTGGCACTGCTTCCGTCCCGCTGAATCTGCCACAGGGCTGCGCTCTGGGAATGCAGCTTGTTAGTCAATGTGCTCTTCCAGCACAAGGTTATAAAACATTGTAGGTCATAATAGGCAGCTATTTATTTCTTAATATGTCCTTAGTTAGGTGCCAGAGGGGAGATTTTTTTTTTTTTTTAAATAAAAATAGTACTGGAATGCATTTATTAGGGGTTGACTTGTATTTATTTTGAACCACAACACATCCATTGAGATCCATGGTCAGAACTACAAGAAAGTACAATATCCACTAAACTCTGAGCTCGATTCTATGAGCACTTATCCTTGCCTATATTGCCTCCTGTTGTGAACAATTCCACTGGCTTCTATGAAACAACATGCAGTTGCCAACCTTTAACCCAGTACTATTTACATGATCACTCTCTGAATTAGTCTAGTACTAAGTTTAGCTCTAAAGAAAAAACACATTGCCTCAAAAAAGAAAAATAACAAATCCA
The DNA here is from genome assembly GCF_963082525.1 of Nesoenas mayeri. NCBI lineage: Eukaryota > Metazoa > Chordata > Aves > Columbiformes > Columbidae > Nesoenas > Nesoenas mayeri. Next base: position 14,419,289 of record NC_137563.1, on the reverse strand, counting down.
GACTGAAAATGAATTTTTGAAAATGAATTTTTTTCCAACATTAAAAAGGTTGTCTAATTAATATAAGTTCATTAACCAGAACATTTTACAACTGGAAAAACTGTTTCATGTTGCTAACTATATTATATTAATTCAACATGTGTGACTACTGGATATCAGTTGATGTTGGAAAATTGCATAGTTTATGCAAAGTAAAAATACTTTTTTGTTTTGCACAAAACAGATCATGATGTCTGTGGAAGCTTATGGCATGAAATTATTATTATTGTTCCCATAAATATTGGTCATGGCTCTGTAGATAAGACTCAACTAAGTTTTGTCCCTAAAGCAGAAATTCATTCTTATAAATGAAAATTATGTCAAATCTGAGACAGGGCTATAACACCTTGTTCCTGAATGAAATTCTGGTGTTTGTGAAGTCAGTACAAATTGTGATATTAGTACCATGTGTGTTCAAAGAATTTACAAAGTTTAAAAACCAGTTCTTTGAACACAGAATTGTCAACAACTTGTTGAGAGCGCGATTTAGATATTGCTATGCTCATGCTAATGTGTCACTGCTTAGGATTTGCATGTTGATAACTTCAGACAAGTAAATATCACCTATACAGAAAGTCAGAGGGATGGCATATGCAGGAGAAACAAGATTTCCTATCGATTTACAGGCTGAACCTGTTGTGATCAGAAGGATTTTGAGGAAACTTACAACTATATGTACCTTGGCCAATGCACAGATGCACAGCAAGTGTGGGCTACTCACTCAGTAGGTTGTATAAATAAACTGTCCCTTTCTCATTCTTGACCTGTATTCTGTTTTTCCCAATGTTTTCCATGGTATATTAAAGGAAGCAGTCCTGTGAGGCATATGAAGCCTACAGAGTATGCAAAATTCTAGCACCATAAGTGATAACCTGCCCCTATTATTTCGGACAAAACCGGTTACTAATTTTAATTACTCCCACCAAAATAAAAATCACTCCCACAAAGCAGATGAAATCCCTCCATATAGATGAGCAACAAAAGACCTCATCAAAGCTTATAGAGACATAGGCCTTGTGCTGACCTCTGCACAGCATAAGCCTATGTTGGTGGCCCATCTCCAGAGGAATTAGTTTTCTCCAGAAAGCATGGCAGAAGAGGTTCAGATTAATATTCTACGTTAGGATTTTAATTTTGGGTAGCATAAAAATCAAGTAAATAGTTTAAAATTAACAGAACATTACTGCTGTGAGTAACCTGTGCAGAAGTACAGCTTTGTCTTTTTGGTGTTGATCTCATAACACAGAGTTTTTACCTGTTGCGATCATATTCTTAGTTACTAAAACTCATCACTGATGAGTTGATTCCTTGCTGTTCAATTAGTGGCTCCATAAAAATTCAGTAAGTTATTTAAACCTATTTCAATTGACATTTAGGCAATTGGGGTATTTAATTTTCAGATGAGCCGTTCTAAAATAGTGGCTGTAAGAAGCGAGCGGTGCACACATGAATTTAGCACGAACCAATTAACTACCTATGCATGCCATTTTGTAACAACATCTCATCTATTTTCATTTACTTAGGCAGCATGATTAAGATAATTTGTTAAATTAAGAGGTCAGTGCATCATCTCACTACAATTTAATATAGGAGATAACTTGATTTGAAAGCCATATGAAAATAAGAATTTACCCTTCCTGCTCCAAATTCCCCGTTTTGAATGTGATCAGCCCCATGTTTCATAGAAAGAGGTCACCTTTGAGCTTGTAATCTACAGAAGTTTTTCTGCATTGAAATATAAATTTCTATTTGAGGCATACAGGTTTTATAAAATGGTCCAAACAAATCATTTGTGTAAAAAGTGCAACAAAATGAGAGAGAAAATTTCTTCTTACTCCATATTGGTCAGTTCATATTTACCATGCACATCATTTTCTTCTACCGGCTGTGTATCTGAGTGATGAATTTCAATTAGAACAATATAGATCATTGCTCCAAGTACACCTCCCAGCATAGGTGCAACTACAGGGACCCACCACCAATTATTTCCAGCTCTGTAAAACACCAAAAAAAAAAAAGAAGAAAAGTTATTTGTTTATCTAGTGAACGCCCTACCTTGTATTTGGCACCGAATGAATATGGTGATGTGACACTTGCTGTACTGCAGACCTTGCTATTTTGTCTCACATTTCTGTACATGGATGACACCCCTGTCTGTTCTGTACATGCCAAGTAACAACCTCCAGACATGTTGGGCTGTGTGCTGTACTCTCACCTTAGAAAATAAGACCTCTTTACTGCATGTCTATTTGGGGGCAGGGGATAATGTCTCCCTCGTGGAAAATGGGATTCATTGACTCACAATGAAAGGAACTGGGACATATTTACTGCACAGCAATCTTGACTGATACTGTTGCCAGACGCTCATGAATAGGTTTTTGGAAGTGATTAATGCAAATGTATGTTGCAAAAATGGGTTATCTCATCTGCATGGAGACTTGCAAGTTCGGGCCTGCAATAGTATAAACAGTGTTCCTCTTGACAAGTAAAATAGATTATACTCAATTTTGAGCATGTTTGCCTTAAGGAATGTAATAAAACACAGTGACTGTAAAGTGGATTGTACTTGACGAGAGTGGTCAAGATTTAAATTTCATGATATAGTGCCTTTGTGTTTAAAATATGGGGTCTTTCAGTAAGAGGTAAATAAGTGTTTAGAAGTTTTATACACCTAAAACTTCATCTTTCTTAGAATTGCTGTGTTCAATAAGTCTGGCATATTGGCTCCACTGAAATGTTTACATTCACTTTGCATAATTACTAGGATTTAATTTTAAATGTGTAAGTTTCTGAACATTTTTAAAGAAACAAGTCACTACTAAAAATACAAAACAATAAATAGCAAACTCTTTGTTCAAGAGACCTGGGCTTGTAGAAATGCCCTCCCTGTCCTGCAGGTCCATATTCACAGTGAATTACTAAGCACTGGTTTCAGAGCAGAGGCTTTCTTAACAGCACTGGTGCACGAAGATGTTTTGATTTGATAACATGCAGTATTAATTGAATATGTGAGTCTGCACTGAAAACCCAGCCACCTCAATTTCCGTACGTTTTGATGACAGAGAGGTAATAATTTTTTTCTCTCAGAAATAAAAAGGGACAAATTCACCGTGAGAAGAACTTTACAGGAAGCTTCCAGAAGAATTTTTAAACTCCAAGGATAATTATTCAGCACTCAGTTGTATAAATTTATGCAGAAGTGAACTTGGGGTTAAGTCACAACACAAGAATAGAACAAGGGCTATCTCACAGTGCTCTATTGATGATAATGTTATTCCTCCTTCAGAAATGCTTTGGTTGTGTATGTTTTGCCTTTGGAATTATTTAGATTTTGCCCCTAGGATATAATGTAACTCCCAATATTGTTCTACTGATTCTTATAGATCTGTTTATTGTTTAGTCATGAATGTCTGTTGAGCCTCTGAATTTCTGGAACAAGCGTGGACCTAAGGTTTTATTGAATTAATCAGCACAACAAAATCTGTATCTAATACTTGTATGTATTCCTCTGTGTATGTCTCTGCAGCTATGTGGGCAGACAACGAAGGTGTTTCTTGGCAGGTTTCTCTTGTCCTGTTCTGTGAACTGACACGTGCCTCGTTGGCTCTGGCGTGACCTCCTCCAAATCATGGCCTGGATTTGCAGCAGCTGCTGTCAGCTGTGCTTTGGACACCTTCTGCTAAGATGATGGGTGTCAAGTCTTTCCAGAGGGCAATGCCAAAGCTGAAATGGGATCAGGACACAGCTGAGTTACGCGTTTCTATGACACTTGATCCTCCTTCATCAACACAGGAGCAAGAACTCTTTGTGACAAACAGAGTTCACTGAAGTCACCTTCATTCCCTTACGCCCTAGCTTACAACTGTGCTGCCAAGTTAGTAGAAAGACATCCAGCTATGCCTTTGTCATTGTCAGGTGGTTTTGCAGTTGGCAGAGCAGGACAGAGCTGGCTGTGGAGGGGAGGAGGCACGGGCACAGGCCTGGCAAGTGGCACTTCAGTCAACGGCAAAAACTCCCGGGGAACTACAGTGTATAAGCTACGTGGACTGGGAACTTTGGCCCATTTTAGACTTGCAAATACACTTTTCGCCTACCCAGCTGCTGCGGGACAGTGAGATAACACTGTTTGCTGGCAGCAATGCCAGGGTAGTTCAGGCATTCAGCAGAGTGGAAGGTGTCTGGCTCCTGTCCTGTGCTCCGGGAAGCACGCAAAATATTTCAGAGGCCACTTTGCCATCCAAATCCCTGTGCAGACAAGAGGTGCATCTCCTGAGCCTTTCCAAAATGCAGTTCGGCTGAGTTCGGGCGACGTGTCCCCGGCGGGGCCGGCGGCCACGAGGTGTCAGCGTTACCGCGCTGGCAGCGGCCGGAGCGCGTCCCCGGGCTGCCCTGGGCAGGCAGAGCCGGCAGCGCTGCGCGTCAGCCGCGGGGAAAGATCCTACGGCTGCCTTCCCATGCTGCTGCGGAATACGGTTCTGTAGAGCTGCTTCTTTCTCTCACTGCCATCTCATGCTCTGCTACACTTGTCAAAATCCAGAGTTGGTTGTATGCAAAGCTCTGGTTGTTTTCTCACTACAGACAAAACTTTACTACCCAAAACTTTTCTTAGGCTTATTAGCATATTAAGCATGTGCTTAAGAAAGAGTGCTGGTTACCTCTGTGGTTTTAGGACAAATCATTAGAAACACCTAGATCTCTAAAGTCAGCAGTTGCTCTCTAATAATGAAGGCAATTGTGATATGTGGCACCTACTCCCAGGAGGCTGAGGAGCAGTTGGCAGGAGCAGGCTGCGGTGCTGACTGCAGCTGTTGTGTGCACAATGGTGCTCTCCATAGGATACTGGACAGACATCTTTCCAGCTGCAGTGAGTCAGAACAGCTTCTAATGGGAGCCTGTAACCAAAACAAATCCCATTGCACTGACTAGGGAAACCACACCATGCTGAGAATGTGATAAAACCGGAACTTACTGGACCTGCAAGCACAGAGAAGGGTAGAGGGGATTTTCCCACTGTGAACTGCTTATCTCGATGTTTAGAGCATTTGCTTGGGATCAGGGTGTAGTGTCTCATCCTTCTGTATCTGATATATTCTAAAGTGAGGCTTCCTGATGATCCCTGGCTGATTTGTAGGCAGCACTCAAACATCTTCTGACCCAGATGGAGTATGACTCAGTCACCTTGTGAGAGGCTTCCATCCTCACCTCAATTAATGTTCCTTGTCTTTTCAGTATTTCCTATTGCTGGGTTTGTGCAGCACTCCATGTCACTGAGGATGTTTCATGCTTAGGTCCCAGTTCCTGGACATACCTTTTAGTAGAGGGCTTAACCACCTGCCTCAGGTTGCAAATTCCAGTTAGGCTGAGACATCCAAGGTTTAGCTGTCAACTGTTGCTGCCTCACTCAAGTCTCTCGTGCACATGTAATGCCAGCAGAGCATTTGGGATCCCAGTCACAATCATTCAGACTCCTCCCATGACCTGTAACTGATCCAAAGCTTCCAGCTACCTAACAAAAAAGTTCTTCCTAAGTCCCACCTGGATCTGTGCTGTAAATAGATAAGAACATATTCCTCTTGTATCATTCCCTTGAACTTGATATAGCTGTAACCTTATAACTGAAGGCAGGGAAGAAGGCTTCTTCCTCAGTTTATACATCCCTGAGACTGCTATAAGTTTATTCTGGAAATGGCCAGAGATCTCTTATCTCATTTTCTTATGTTCCCATTTTAAAATTTCTTATTACAGTCTTTACAGTGGCAATGCATTTCCTCTCTGCATACAAATCCTAAAACTGAATCAGGGAAGAACCCATATTGGTACAGATGTAGAGTTTTCTTGTAATATCTTAAATGTAAATGAGTAAGACCTTACTTGTGGAGAGGATGGGAGTTTACAGGTATTCTGTGAATAGACCACAGTACAATCAGGCTTCCAAACTTTTTCAGCAACGTAATAGCCAACTTCATAATATATTGCAGATTATAGCGCGTGACATTATAATCAACATTGCAGTCAACGACTACTTATAATTAAATAGGCATGTGAGAGGAGAGTCCTAGGTGAGATGTAATTCTGTGGGCTGCTGTTTTTAAAAAAATTACAGTCTAATCTTACAGTGATAATAGCTGCTGGGGAAGAAGATTTTGGAGGTAACAGGGCTAGAGAGCTGAGCTCCCACAAGCGGCCAAACAGAGCTGAGTTACAGCCGAGCTTTGAACCTGGTGTGTGGCGTGGCTGTGTGCTTGTTCTTTCTATGCCCTGCCTAGCTTTTTTGTACGAGAAGAGCCTTGCTACTGCTCTCCTCTACTGAGACACATGATTTGTGTAGATGGAAGTCATAGTAAATAACTACAGATTATTTGTACTTGGTGAAGTAGCTAAAATGAAATCTATTAACTAGAATTCTCTGGTGGTCTACAGTACTTCTGGGGATTCCTACTTATAAATAACTGGAAAAACAAACTACACAAAAATAAGCCAAAATACCTACCTCCTGATGACAGATTACTCTTACTTAGAAGTCCCAGAGTGCCTCTTACACTGCATGGGTGTAAGCTGTGGATTTGATGTGCAACTAATTAGCTGTGCATTTGGCCAGCCAAGAGTGTGTGTGCGTGCGCGCACACATGCACAGGGACTGGAGAGTATGCTCTCAAGTGTGGGAAAACGCAGGGAGCGTTCCTGTATTCACTCCTTTGCTCCCAGGCAGGAAGTCAGGCTTTCAGATTGTTGTATATTTCTGCAATAACTCAGTAGTAATAATAGGCTAAATCAATCTGATATGTCTGTGTTTTTACAGCACCCAATAAATATTCCCACCTAACTCTCTCACGATTTCATTTTTTTCCTGAAGGTTGCAGGACAAGAGAGGAAAGCACTCTTATATTTTCAGTGACCTCTAAGAATCCCTAATATTTTGGGAAGGTTCTGCTTGAAACGATGATTGATTTTAGAGATAATGCTCATGTGATTTGCCCTAGGAGCAGGAAATCCTTTTAAAGCCCAGTTCCTAGAGGATGTCTGGCTTAAAGTGCATGAATAGCTGCTTGTGGTATGCAAAGAATTACCTATATGTATATAAAGTATGACTTGGTACCATGTTGAATCAGGATCTTGCTTTCCTAGGAAGCAATTTTAGCCAAGAGCGTTTTACTTCATATCCAGGGATACTTACGTGAATACTTCCATCCCCCATCCTGCGATGGCTGTGAAGAGCCTTGGGCCCAAATCCCTGGCCGGGTTCATGGCACAGCCACTGTTCATTCCCAAGGAGCAAGTAAGAACAATTATAAGAAGTCCTACTACAATTGGCTCCAGGCCCTTTGGTACACTGTTATTTCTGGTGTCAAAGATAGCAAATATAGCCAGAAGAAGAATAGCAGTTGACATCACCTGGCCAATAGACAGAAAAGAATATTGAATGAATATGTGTAGATTCCTTCCAATAATGAAAAGAGGGGGCATGGCAGCTCTGTGGATTGTGGTGGCTTAGGGCTGGTATTTAGATTTATACAGAATAGCAAAATTTGGAACCTAGTGCCTCTCTTCTTCACAGTAATGAGAAGTTTTGATACCTATGCTGAAAGAACATGGCAAGCAATGTGCTGAGGACACTTGGAAAAAAAAATCTGCAGCAGCCTGTTGTGGAAAGAATAGAGGATTTGAAAGGCATCTCCTGTGTAAGGTCTAATGCTTTGTTTCCACATTTGTTCCTATCAATTTAAGAGTTCAATTTACTTGAGTTTTGGTAGTTCTGCTATGCCAAACAACCAGTTACATTGGTATGAAAGTGTTTTATGCGAATGTAGCTTACACTGATAAATTAGACTAAATATGCACTTCTTTATCCAGGCATTGCATAATGTAAGGAAAAAAAAAAAAAGTGAAGTCTACACAGTCAAAACTGAACAGCTAAAAATTAGGAATTACCTAAATTAGGGTTGCATGTGTAACTGTAATGTGAACTTTGTATTGCATAAGCTAATAGAGCTGATGAAGGAAATTTTCTTGGAACTACTTTGATGGAAATGCTGCTCTGCTTAAATCTAGTGCTTTGTAAATATCAGTTTTGCTAATAATTAACTTGGGGGAAAACAGACAAAAGTTTCAGCAATGTCAAAACATTCAACTTCTATACTGACTTGATGTTTGGGTGTTTTAGAAATTATTTTTTATTTCATCTGGGTTTAATTTTAAAATATCCATGGGCAAAAAGATCTTATGGAAAAGTCTGACTGATGCAAAGCAGAAATCAGATTCGTCTTTCTTACAAAAGTTCAAAACAATGTTTCAATTTTTTTGAAGCCAAATTTCACAATCTTTAAGACCTGTGCTCCAGCAATCTCTAGTTTTTCATAGTTTACTTATGCAGTATATTTGTTTTATGTATGCCTGAAAAAGACAGGTAAATTGGTTAGAAGTAGATAGAACATATGAAACTTCATTTTTCACAGTTGGATAAGTGGGATTAGAGGATACAGATTAGAAATGAAGATTTTTTTTTTTCAGACTCAGTTATGTAAAAAATAATATATTACAAATCTATTTGCAAATAGATGGTTAGAGAGGAGGCTTATAGTAGCAGAAAACTCAGTTGTTCAAGGCGTGTTAATCTGACTGCTTACATATTGCTTAAGGAATAATAGGTCTACACAATGGGCTGGACTTTGATGTAAGTGGACATAGCTCTGCTGAAGTTTATGGAGGATTTATGCTGAGGAAAATCTCATATATATTGCATTAAAGAAGAGTAGAGTGCAACAATTAATATGATGTATGTGGAAAGAACTACTTGAAATTACCTTGATTGTAAAATATGACTAAAGTGTAACCCCCCACAAACAGCATTGCATTCTCATTGCTATTGTACACACTGATGAATGACCAAAATGGTGAGATTTGTCATACCCATTAGAGATCTAGGTTTTCCTTTTTTTACTACATGGTTTTACAGGTTTCAGTGTGTTTAATTTGTAGACTCAAGACAGCAAGTGCCCTTACCTGATCTGCAAATCCATTAATGAGGGACAGATACGGAGCTGGGTATGTTGCAAAGATATGTGCTGTTGCGTTAGGTCCTGTGACTTCGAGTTTTCCATTGCTGAACTCCATAAAGGCATCTATAGAAAACAGCCATTACCTGGTTGTACTTCTGCATAAACACTAGGTTTTCTAGGACGAGAATGTATGTGATAGGCCTGTGCACTTCATGTTCTCAACTGAAGCTGATCATTTTATCTGGGAGCTTAGTTAATGGATTTGAGGTGATATACTAATTATACTCTTGTGTCTCATCTCTCCTCCTATACCTTGTTTAATGTATCACAGCTTTCAAATTGGGCTGTTTTATCCCCTGCTCATTCCTGCACGCTCAATGCCAGGGAGAATTTTCTGATCCTGAACCCAGTTGCATTATTCTGTGAGAGGTGCTATATTTGGCACGATGCCCTGAAAAATGCAGAGCATCCTGCTTGTACTGTTGTGTATAACCAGCACCAGGACTTAGTGCTGTTCCATTTGACAGTTGTGCAATGGCTTCTGGGAATGAAGTCTCCTCAGAGACCTCCTCTTCTAAAGGAGTTTGAATTTGTCACTCTGCTTGGGCTTTACACCCAACTGCAATACTAGTCATCTGAGGGGAGAGGCTAGTTCTTAGTATATCTAAGTTAGTGTATTTTTATATATATAGTAGAGGTTTCTGCATATTGTAAATACATGCATAGTTATGTTATTTTAAGTAGTATAATATGACTTCCATGTCAGAATAATTTGCTGCCTTGACAAGCCTTGAAATGTTAGACACTAAGATGAAACACTCAATAATCTACATAAACAGACCTGAATAACAAACACTGTGCACTTATTTCATTAACGGATTCAGTGATGAGGTGATACTTGTGAGTAAAGAAAGAAGCTCCCCATCTCCCATGGAAGAGGAGGGTTAGCTTACTCTGAAACTAGCAGACAAATCCATTACACCTTACTCCTGTATTTTCTAGTTTGCTCAAGGCTACAGCATGGCTGCAGAGAATATTTAGTTGTTTACTTTGGTCAGGTTTCCTCTGTTGCAGTATCAGATTATTTTATTGCATTTAACTGTTAGAGGGGAAAAAAAAAAATTTTAAGGAAAAGATAATTTCTCAGCTGTGAATTAATTTGTACACCTTTACAACGGCCTTCTGTTCAGCAGCCTAGCATGTATATGCCATCACTCTTTCAGGGGTATGGCTGAAAAGGAAAGCGTGTAGCTCAGGCACATGTGCATGGGGAAGGTGGAGGTGTTGAGCTCCTATGTCTGTTTTTCTACCAGCAAGTTTTCAGTGGACCTCAATGAGTAGAGAACACTCCAACAAGTTGCAGGAAGGAAAAAGCACAAAAGAGGTTTGGGAATTAATAAGAACAAGAAGAGGGCAAAGTACTTGAGCAGGGATAGGGATATGAGAATATCCTGCACTCTTGAATAACAGGAAGAAGTCTGTAACCCTAACCCCCGCCCTGGGTCCCCTGAGGTGGCTCCCTATCTGCTGTGGCAGGACACAGTGAACCCGCCCCTAACCCCACGTGCATGTTGATGTACTGCTGCATCCCAGCCACAGCCCCAGTCCTGGCTGTCTTGGCTAGAGGAGGACTGGATTCAGATGGAAATTCTGTTCAGGAATCCCAGTGTTTCCAAATTCTAACACTAACAAACACCTCCTCCTCAGACACAAACCAACCAACCCCACCAAAACCAAAACAGTTACCACTGTTCCCAAGGATTTTTTTGTCTGTGATTACTACTGAAACTGAGCACCTAACTAGTCTACAATAGGCATTTCCATTTTCTTTTTTTCTCTGTTGCACCTAGACCCAGCACTGTGTGGAGACATAATGTCCATAAAAGAGAGGCTTTGGAGGGGATGGGCTGGGACAGTAGAAGCAGAGTTTTGGAATAGGTGATCCAACTGATAAACAAGTGATCCAACTCAGTGGATTAATCAAGTCAGGGAGCCAAGTTTTTTCCTTTTGTGGCACACTGTGGAAAGGAAACTTGCCTCAAGGATAGGGGCAAGATTCCACCCCACCCCCCTCCCCTTCTAATATGTGACTCCTTTATCACTCTACCTTGGAAAACTACCTCTTTAGGGTGGTCTAAAGTTTAGTCAGGAGGGACTTGATCTCATATCCTGTAACCTCAGTGAGCAACGTTGGTGATACTTGCCTACAGGCACTTAGATCAAGTCTTTAATGTTTCTAATTTGCTTGGAAGATGAATAGCCCTATACCCTGGCTATTAAGTAATTTAAAGTCCTTACTGAGAAATACATGATCTCAGAGTATCTGATTTCCCATTAATAATTTTTCTAAATTTCAGAACATTTCCTGGCATATTAGTGTTTCAGAAAAGTTGTAGGATACTTGGAATATTTGAGTCATTTTTTTTTTTTTTCCATCAGACTCTTCATACTTCTTCCTTTCTTCTTTCTGGCTTTAGCTTCAGTCCTGCCATTAGCCCTGTATGAACAGTCCTCTGCCTGCTTGGCGTTTATTGAAAAATTGGGGCTTCAGAGACTGCCTGACCTCTGGTTTGTCCTCTGGACGTGTCTAAGGTGTACTCACCGTAATAAATCCCAAAGACAGCCGCTGCTCCAACAAATGCTCCCAGGAATTGTGCTAATATGTAAACTGGTAATTTGGTCCATTTTAATCTTCCAGTCACACACATGGCTAATGAAACGGCTGGGTTTATGTGACCACCTGAAAAATAGATCACAAAATAAGTTATATGGGTGACTCAGATACATGAGAATAAGTGAAGGGTTGGTAAAAGTGTGAGCACTTTTGAGCACGAGACTAGTACATGCTTTTCTAGTTGTTATTTTGCAATTAAATGCTGACTGCAATTAAACTGAAACAAGTCGGACAAAGTTTGGCAGGGGAAAAGCAAGTATCCACCAAGATCCACCTTCCTGCTTCATGTTCACAGACCATGTTACCTATCAGACTGCTGTCCTGCAGTATATAAACTATAGATCTATAGACAGCTTTTCTAGAAAAAGGCTAAATCTTCCCTATCGGTTGTGTTGAGAAGGTCCGTCATTCTGCACATATTCATGTTCTTCAAGGGCTTGTGCCTTTATTTTCAAGGGAGTCCAGGGGCAACAGAACATTCATTCGGTTTAGCAAGCATGTATTAACATTAAGGACTGTTACTGGTTTGCTCGTATATTTGGAGGCAGAACTGGACTGCCCTGGATTTTAGTCATGTTTATGTCCCTGTCTTCAACCTGGGGTTACTTAGGAACACAGTTTTCATGAATATAAAATAATGTATGGGGCTGTTCAGCTTCATGCTGACTGTAGGTGACCTATGTCTGGATGGCATCAGGGGACAGCAATGTACAGTTCTTCATCACACATTTTCATCAAGCTTTTACACCCCGTGAAGGGTCCACAATAAGGAGACTGATAAAATAGCTGCACTGAAACAGAGTTTTATTTCCTGTGGAGTTTCCTTCCTTTGTATTTAGGAGTAGCTACAGCTAAATTCACACATGGAAAAGATTTCAGCAACATTTGAACTCTTCCTGACAATTTTAGTTTCTAAAATGTATTTATTATTATGTCACATGCCAGTCACTTCCCTCAACATCTTTTATCAACACAGAAAGATATTGGATGGTTTTGGAAAACTTTGTTTCTTACAGATGTGTAGTTTACACTGAAGAAATACAAATTGCTAAATAAATAAACAAATTAAACAATACTCCACAGTAAAACTACAATAAGCTCCAAATTTTGCAAGGACATAGCAGATCCATTGCTTACCATCCAGGTAAAGTCTCACTTCAGCCTGTATGGTTATTAGAAAAATATGGCCTTTGTCTCTAATAAAATAACTAAAAGAGCATGACCTTTGTCTGTCCAAGGCTAGCGATGGAGAAAGGGCCTCTAAGTACAGTTTCTGTGTTTGCTTGCACTTTAGGTCAGTGAGTCATTATCTTATGAAGTTCAGGTACCTTTGATGCATAATGAACTGACAAACACAGATAACAAGCTGGATAAAACCTTCTTTCTATCATTTCCAAAACTCTGACCTAGTAGCACCGGTCTTGAATTAATTTTGAACTCCTCACTGTGTTTCAAATTCTTCAGCACGGAGCAAACAGATGGATGGCACCTTATTTAGCAGCCCTTCATATGGATTTTGATAATTTTTTTGTCTTGTCTTTTGTTCTTTACTCTGTCTGGAATGAATAATTTTCCTTTCTTTCAACACCTGATATTGTTCTTCACCTGTATACAGTAGAAGGTGATTGTGACAGCCAGGAAAAGTCAAAATAATATTAGAGATGTCTGATTAACATTGAATCTGGAAAGGAGGGGTCTAGTTGAAAGCTCTCATGCTGACATATGGAAGTTCCTGTGCCGCTGGTACTTTCCTGGTTAAAAAAAGAAGTACACTTTGGACAGTGTGTTCCCCATTCTTTTGTAGTTGCAGTGATCACAGTCATGAGTTTGTTTGAAATCTTAAGTTGGAAAAAATGGTGGGAAATTATCTAGACATTGAGGAAAGGCAAAAAAGGGAATTTTCCTAGATGAAAGCTCAAATTCGCCAAGTGTGCAGACTTAAGCAGGAGACTTCATGGCCAAAGAACCACAGAATTTGCTAACGAATTCTGTATTGGAACTGATATTCTAAAGTGCCCGTTAGTAATCATATGTTGGACAGTCACATCCTGTTGGAATATCTGTTCCTATTCTTCCACAGAGAAAATGCACTGCATGCAGAATCCTTTGTCATGGGAAAACCACAGGAAGCACAATACTGCAACATCTGCAGCTGCTCTGCCCTGCTGGGACTGAACTCTAATCTTCTATATAATAGAGATGAATGTCCCTTAAAGATGCAAATATAGGACAGATAAGTGTCTTTACAGGTTTTTTTCATGATACTGCATTAGAAGAGTTTACCTGCCTACATGTAAACCAAAAGCAGTATTTAAAATTTGTTCAGACAATAGGAATGAATTAACTTTGTGTAGTATTAAGGAACGATTCTGCTCTCTTTCAATGGCAGGAACAAGACTGCCTGTTTGCTAGTATCTTGAGTGCCTTCTAATGGGAACTTAGAAACCTCCTCATGCATGGTGTCTCTAAAAGAATTTGTAAGAGAAGAGAAACGGCCACAGTGGTTTCCACTACAGCAACTATGTATAATGGTCTAGTTATACCTAGAGATATCTGTCCAGATTGACTTTATGTACTTTATGAAGGATAAGAATTGCCTCTACAAGAACTGGAGTATCAGGATTCTGTAAGCTTTTCACGGTTATTTCCTTAAATGCAGTGCCTGTGCTGTCTGGGATCGTGTCTATTGACAGAGCTTTCAGAACAAGACCAAGCAGCTTCTGGTTTGCACAGGCCAGTTTTGATAAAGGCCAGAGGTCTGCCAAGGTTTGCACACTGTAGTTCAGACCAGAATTTGGTGGAAGATTTTGTAAAATTCAAAGAACAGAAGGAAAAAAGAACACAAAAGATTTACTAGAGAAACTTAGATGCAGATTCTGCTGTAATTGTGTTTGCTTTTGCTAGATACATAATTGTTTATACCATGAAATGGAGGTAACTTAATAGGGTAGCCTTAGAACCATGGCAATAAATGCTATATAAGAAAAAAAAGAGTCACTTACCAGAAACCCCTCCAGACACATACACTGCTATGGTGACTGCCATTGCAAATCCAAGCGATACTGTCATGGGCCCACCATGGGCTCCTCGGCTAAGGACAGCCTGTCCCACACACCCACATCCAAGCACCTGTATTTTAAAAGAGAAATGTAAAACTGAGAGAGTGTCTGTCAAATGTTATTGGTTAATTTGCAACTCCTCCTGCTGTCCAGGAATAGCTGAAAATGCTGTTAAATATTGAAACAATGCTAGAATTTGAAATTAGTGGCACATGTGTCATTGTTGCCTTCGCAGTGGACATTCACTCTTTATTGTCCCCTCCTTCATGACCGGGGATAATGTCTGCTAATAAGGACCTCTCCCTTCCCAGAAAACCGTTTTCAGGTACAACAATGGCATACAAGTCAGAACTTGGAGTCTAAACAAGATCTGTCAGCCTCTGCAACTAAGCTCTGCATCTGAAAGTGAAGAGGGAATTAATTCTGTGTGGTAAGTTTGCAGTTCAAGATTGTTGTTATAAGCAACAAAAGGAAAAATATAAATGTCAGGAAAGATATTTCAAAAAGCTTTTAATGTTCAATGCTGAAACTCTGGAATAAGACAACTTTTTGGAGATAAGTGTGTGTGTGTGTTCCTATTTTGCTGCCTTGGTATCATATATTGCTCTATCAAAATATTTTGTTGACTCTGCAGTTTGAACAATTAACTGAAGTTGGGATAACTGAATAGTTCACATTGGAATATTCTCAATGGATTTAAACTAGCTTCCAATTTGTGTTGGTTCCTCTCAGCATGAAGTTCAGCAAATGTACGCTTAAGATAATGTTTATTCAGCTCTAAAATTTCTGTTTAGCCTCAAGCATATATTTAGGTCCTATTAAAGTTTGTAGGAAAGATTTTTCAAAGGTACAAAAGGCTTTAGTTTAAGATAGGCTAGCTGATTCATTTCTGGCAGAAATCAATTTGTGTCCTTGAAAATCTCCTTTTACAATATATGCCTAAATGCTTTGCTGAATAAGGACCCAAATAATATCTGTACTCTGAAAACTTTTGCTTTTCTGCAACTCTAAGTGATCTTAATAATACAATTTCTGGGATGTGACTAGGTTTACCTTGAGCACCCTTAATTACTTTGATGTTAAATTGGATATATATTTTTATATGTATATTCCTCCTTTGATGGTACATGAGACTCTGATTTTTTTTCTTCCTGTAAAATCATTCCATCTTAGCCAATGCAGTTGCTTTGGTTAATCTCCTTGCTTCATTTTTGTGTTCTGCCATTACTGTGTGTCACCAATGACTGTATTGCAAATATTCTTCCTAACTATGTGTATTTGAATACATAAAATTTAGTTCTTTTAGAAATGTCTATTTTCAGTTACATTCAGAAACTGCAAAAGTAGTGGGAAAATGTCTCCTCTCTTAGAAATACCAAAAAATTTGGTGATTGAGGTTTAACAAGCAAGTCTTACTAAAACTGATGCAATTTAAACAAGTGAAATCATAGTTTTGTTTTCATTATTTCCCCAAGGGTTTTAACTAATACCAAAAGGTGACAGAAAATCTCTCAATAAAATTACGCTCTTAACCAGCTTTGCAATGCAGACGGAGTCTCTGAGTGCCCTGAGACTGTGTCATGTACCCAGGTGCAGTTCTTGCCTTGAGGTTATAATCATGCAAGCAAACAAAACTGTCTGGTGCCAGTTACAGCTGTAAGGTTGCATAAGGGTAGGGTGGTGTTAGACAGCAGTGGTTTGTTGGACTGTATAATTGAGAGCTACAAAACATATTCCATGCTGCAGCCAACTGCTGTGCAAGGGATGACACACACTTACGTTGGGCATTCTCTCCTTGCTGTTAGTATCATGTACCTAGCAATTCAAGTTGTCAGCACAGATGTACATACAGATATACTTTTTAATTGTTCATAGCTGGCATTACAAGACTTTTTAAAGCTTCCTTTAAGACAATTCTATGCATAATCTCTTTAAATGTTTAATTAATACAGAAAGAATGGGTGTGCTGGAATTTATAAAGTTCAAGATTAGGACACAAGTCTAGAGGAGGTGGAATTGGCATGCCCTAGCCCTCGTTTGCCAGATTTCTCAAAGGGAGTATTCCAGAAATTGCACCAAGCAAGATTTAGTGAAAGACATGGCTCAGAGCTGGAGTGAGTTCAGTGGCTGCTCTGGGGCCCTGAGTACACAGAGGTGCAGTTTGCATTCAGGCAGACACTTAGATCTACACATATGCAGTTGTGTTCTGAAACTGCGCAGACAAAACTTTGCAGATTGCAAGAAATGGCGATTCTTTTGAAAATATTACTTTCTATAAGGATGATGAAAAAAGAGAAAAGGAGTTGACGAGATGGGTATAGAAAAGGATAAGGTACAGCAACCATGTTTGTGTATATCAACTACAAATTCACAAAGAAAGGGAAGGAAATAAGAGAGGAAGGCTCTGGCCCCCCATCACTGATTGCCAGAGCTGAGGAGAACAGTACAGAAACAGCTGTGTAGTCCTCTGGCATAGTAGCTTCTGCCCTGCACATCACAAGGAAATATGCAACTCCAGACACTCAATTTTTGTGTAACCAGTCTCAGCAAACTGACTCTACAAACAAGAAGGCATACAAGCCAGCTTCAAACAGCTGCACTGGTGTCTTGCTTGGTGGATGCTGGTAAATGTCTGTCTGCTCATGTCTGGTGAATGAACACTACTGCAGGCACAGCCAGTGTGTGCCCATTCTGGCATGGGGAAACTGGGAACTGAACTTGCAAATCCAAACCATGTTATGGTTATATTTTCACCTTCTGCTGTTGTTTTAAGAAGGAGAGGAAAAAAAAATTCTCATACGTACTGTAGCTAGGTTGACATAATTGGAAACTATCACCTAATCATGTAATTACATGAGCAGCAATTTAATACCCTGTGAATCTTTGGTTGGCTGAGTTAAGACTAACTAGATTGTCAAGTTGTAACTAAATATTCTGAGTTTCCAAGCCAACCTCAGCAATCAGCTGCACCCACACAAACTTATTGATAGAAGCACATGGAGTTGATGGGAGTTTAATTTACAGTAGAATATAGCCAGATATCTTTATCTTATGTTACCAGATTTTCATCTTAGCAGTTGTCTATAGTCTGATCTGCCTAAATTTACTGGAGTTCTGACTTTTTGTTCACAAATTACATTACTGTCATAACACATTTGGGTGTGGAATAACTGTCTACACATTCTTTGCCAAAAAACTTGCTTCATAGACATTAGATCCTTCTCTTTGTCTTGAGTAACAAGGGTAATATTAGGAAAGGAAAACAACCGGCCTCCAATGAGCATAATGTGCTGTTACTCCCTGGAAGCTTGCAGATCTTTATCTCTATCCCACTTATCACGGAGACTGATGATAATTTTGCCTCCTTCTCTGCTATTTTCAGGATATTTGCAAGTGCTTGTAATAGTATTTTTTCAGTGTAAATAAGATTTCTTGCAAGATCTGAATTCAGAACTTTATGGAATCTGTTTTTCTGTATGGTCTGTAAAGCTTTAGACATCTTAAAGCAGAATGCTGATATAAAAAAGGCCCCTTATCAAACGCATCTAGTGGTAGTGTGCATCTGTAGCCATGCACTCTTACTGTACATTAGAGAAGCAGCCAAGTCTCCTGCTTTTTAGCAGTACAGAGACTGGTGTGTGTTTTGTTGCAGTTTGTACATCGGCAGCTGCCAAGCTGGGGTGAGTTACATGCCTGCAATGGGTACCATGGGTGTCCCTGCTGGCAGAGTTTGGCTTCAATGGCTGCACAACTGGTGGTGCTCTACAAGATGACAAGAATTCAGCACGCTACAAGGAATATGGAGCCAGCAGCACTTTCAATCAGGAAATGCTAGGAAAATAGTTCAGAATTTGTATTTTAGCCAGTCTTCAGGACAGAACCATACTTAAACAACCACAGCTAATTATGAAGAATCTCTAAGGATGCCTCCACCAATTCAGCTCTTTCTGTGAGGATGCTTTTGCTAGGGGAAGGCAGCAACCCTGCCCCTTTCCCCCGCCACACTCCCACCTATGTTCTCCTGCTCATCTTCAGACAGGCATTTCCTGCTGGCCTGCGCCTTGGCTGCTGCCTGTCTGCAGGCTGGACGGACCTGCAGCACTGCTCCTGGTTTTGCCGCCCGTGCAGCCATTGCTACGCGATGCTGTGCAGGGACAGGCGCTTGGGCAGGGCAGCGTGTTTGACACTGGCTGTGTGCTCGTGCTGAGTGTCCTGCTAGCCTGAAGTTGCCTGTTCAGGACCTCAGGGGCAGAGAGATACTGCTGGGACACTCCAGGACATGAAAGCAAGCCCTGGTATTTCACTTCTTAGGGAAACCTCCGTGAGTTTTCCAAGCAGCCAGACTTAGCACTGTGTATTTAGGTCCTTAAAAGCAAGTATACAGGCAGGAAGAGCCAGAGAGTCCTTTGGATTTGGGAGAGGTGGTTGCATTTGCTCTTCACTGCAGGTAGGGATCTCGTTGACCCAAATTACCCATGAAAACATAGAGGGTTGGTTGTCATTTTCTGTAGTCTTGTCAGCTTCTCCTTATCCCCCATTAACATTTCCATAGATGGTTAGTTTGGGTATTGCTTATAAAAGTGGTAAATAAACTTCTCAGATAAGAGGCTGATTACAAAATTGATGGTGTCCTTCTAAAGGTCTTTAATTTAGAGTATGTTTTAGAAATTAATTTCATTTACAATATCTTTATTTGCAAAGCAAGTCTGCTTAAGAATTTCTCTGTTAAATTTCATAATAATTTGGTTTATAATGAATTAGAAACTCTTTCCAGGCAAAACCTTATTTTTGCTAGTTCATGTATTATGTAGGGCCTTAATTCAGACTGGGTTCATAAGGATTCTTTCAGTAGGAATGGTATTGTTAACAGCAAAAAACCAGAGACACATTAGAAAACTCAGGGCATCAGTTCTGAAAGAACTGAAGTTGCAGGAAACTCCTTCCAGGAAAGAGCAATTTTCATCTAGCTTTATGTTTAATATTTGCTGTCTTTTGTTAGATCAGATAGTACTTAAAATTTTTAAGGTGAGATAAAAATACAGCTTACCAGTCAAGTAATTTTTAAATACTTTAAAAACACACGGTTCTTAATATATCATTAATTAAATATTTCAGTGGGGGCAGGGGAGATTTCTTTACGTTATGATTTAATCAAACTTGGAGTAATAAAAAATTGCTATATCCGTTCTCCTGATGATCTCCTGGGACACAAACAATATCCTCTTGAGTTCAAATGGATTTCCCTTTATTTTTTGCAGACTTGCTATCTAATAAAATAAGGGTTTAAAAAAAAACCTGAAACAAACAACTTATCATTTAGCTAATTAAATAGTATAGACATAAGCCTTAAAATGATTGCCATTTTGAAACAGTTTTTTTAATGACAGAAAGCATTACTACTTGGAGACATGAATGTAAATTTAATAAGGCTATGGATGAATTGTTTATACAAAGCTTTTAAAACATAAAGATCTGGTTCAAATTGCTCTGTGGGAAAAAATACAGTGAAAATATTGAGGGACAGACTATGCTGTAATATATAAAATGATGCTTTTAAATTTTTATTATTGCTTTTGCACATGCAATAGGAGACAAATAAAAGCTTGAAATCACCTAGAGAGAATGCAAAGGTCTGCATTCTCTCATATTTTATTATGATTAATATTGCACTCTTCATCTAAAAATGCTAAAATGTTTTTCTTTCCTGAATTATATAGGGCAACTGGCTTGAGTCAGTTTCTTCAGTGAAGATTATTTTTATTCTCTTACTCAGTTTTAGAAACTCAGGAGAAAAAGGAAATTAAACATTTCATATTCAAATACAAACTTTCAGGAGTGAAACGTGGCCTCTTGCAAAGGGGCAAAGAGGTGGCTGGATCTTTGCTGTGCCCTCATGCTTGGAGGCACAAGGTTCTGAGCAATTAAAACTGGGTTTTGTTCAGGAGAAAGAAGCTGAATGTCTTAATAGTAAAGAAGCCTTTGAGGAACAGGTTAGAGGAACTGAGTCAGGTTTGCCTTGAAACCTGACCACAAACTGGAGAGCTCACTAGAAGTTGCTTTTAGCCAGAATGGTTTATTCAAGTGTTGAGATCACAAAGATATAAACTTCTGTATGGTGTGAACCGCATCTATTGGATTTTATTCTGTTCTCCAACTGTTTATGACAGTTTTAAAAAGTTACTACTTTTATGACCTATTTTTTTCCAAAACTTTTGAAAAGACAGTCTGTAAATTCATGTCTGTAAAATGTTAAATTCAAGTTTTGCACTTATAGTTGAGTGTTGGAAGGATGCAAGTCTTCTGTGAGGCTCAGGGAGAATGCCTACACTTTGGTCCTGTAGGTGCAAACTCTCTGGAAAAAAATGCATCTGCAGAATAAGGTCTTAGAAAATTAAGTTCAAGTTACTGGAACCTCTTGGTTGAACAATGAGAGCTGAGTTACCTGTTGGGGCTGATGTTGCAGAACTGGAGATAATTCTCTCTTAAAACTTTCATGCAACACAGAACATCTGAGTCACCTGAAAGTTTAAAATGTCATATACTTGGAAAAGTTAAGTTTGTATTGAAAACAAAAGCCTTCCTGTGACTTTTCAGAATTATTTGCTGTGATAAACATTTCAGGGTAAGAGAACAATTAGGTAATCTTCCTTTCAGTTCTTTCATGCCGCTAGCTATTCAGCAGAATTAAAGAATGTTGTCTAGGAAAATAAAAATGTTGATTTTGATAATAGTAAAATTGTAGAAATAATAGCAGTGTGCAGGAACACCTCCTTAACCTCAGCACAACTAAGGGTCTTGGTTACCACTTTCACTTCTCTGTTTGCAATGCTGATTTAATACAGCAGCAAGAAAGAGGAAGAGTTTGCACATCTTCAGCAGAACCATTAGCAAGATGTCATGCCGTCAAAATGTATGCAACTGGTGCATTTGCAGAAACAGAACTCTGAGTCGATGGTCATGGGGAAAAGAAGCATCTTATTCCCATAAAAAGAATGGTTTTGGCCTGGAAGTGCAGGGTTAAATTCCATGACATTTGGTTCATGAATGACTTCTATTATTTATTGGTTGTACTATAGTATTGCTGCTAGAGATCCTAATGTATGGATCTTTGTGACATATGAGCTACCTTTCAGAGTGCACACATTGCTAAGGCCCATGGTATTCATAGCATTATAGAACATTTGAAAAGCTGCTGAGTGGCATAGGAAAATACCAATTATAAATATGTTTTCATAACCTTTTTTATCTAGCTTTAACAAATATAAGTTCATTAAGAGCTAATTATATAAGATTATGTACTCCGGGAAATTCATTGCTGATGGCAAACAGGGTAGCTGTTACAGGCTACTGTTATTTAATTTTGTACCTTAAACAAAACTCATTGTAAGCAGTTTCATCCTGTACAAAGAAATAGTAATTTTGTATTAAATGCTAAACACTTATTTAAGGAGTAAATGATCAAAAGCTGCATTTGTTTTCATGTAATAACATCATGTAATGAGGATTCTAATGCATGTTTGGAATAAGAGATATATATTACTGTACAGTATTGTAATTAACATGCATTGGACTGTAGGGCCACAAAAAGGAAGATAGAAAGATGTTGTTTAAAGTTTCATCTCCTGGACTCAGCAAATCCATGGAGTGTCATACTTAAAAGACTTTTCAAGCAAGACTAAACTCCTCAACAAAGTAGGAGTGATAACTTAGATAATGAAGTGTTCAGAATATGAAAACAAGATGAAAATATTTTAATGAGCAAAAGATAATTAGTTTTCCTTCTCTTGAGTTGGACTGTTTGCAGCATGTGGTGTCATGCGGTCCATTCACTTCCATGCACTGCATCCTCTATGCACACACAGACATTTGCTTCAGTGGGAGTTTTGCAAGAGGCTCCCACCTCCACCTGGAGACTGAGCTTTGGGATAGGAATATTTCTACCACCCAGTTGTCCTTAGATGCTAAATGGAAGCCTGTGTTCTGTTTCCTGCTCTGGAGTTAGGAGATACTGGCTCCTGCGCAGCTCCTTTCTGGGAAACTGTTTAGTAAGATGCTCTTGAGAGTGAAAATGAAATACAAACTATGTCAGCAGAGAGAGACTATGTCTGTATTATCGAGTCCTGCAGTGCAAGCAGCTGTTTCAGAGAACCTGACTATGGACATCTTGGGAGGGATTACTTAGGAGTATCTCCTCCTGATCTGCTGGACTGAGCATCCATTAATGGTCAGCACATTTGCTGTGATTCTGGAGCTCACCTTTCACTTTAGTTTCATCTGAAAAGAATTCAGTTTATGTGCTCTGAGACTGTGCTGCGAGGCAAACCACAACATATTAAGTAGGGATGACCAAGAGATGTTATCCTGTATACTCAGTGACTTTCTCAAGGTTTGTTGTCTCAAATCTGTTCAACATTGTAGGTGGAGCCCTTCTGACCCTCAGGCTGTTGCCTAATGACCTATCTCACTTTCCAGATGTCCTGAAATGAATCTTACAGTTTGTATATTTTCCGGTTTGGAAAATTGTGTTGCACAGCTTGACAATTACCAAAGATTGTAGTTCAAGTTCTTAATAGTACGTGGTCTGTGATGTTGTTCTCCAGAAAAAATAGAAATAGGTAATTTAGGGGGGACAGAATTTCACCCAGCTGACGCCCAGAGGTGCCAGGTTGGCTGCAGATTTAGGAAGGGTCAGGTAGCACTGAATTCCAGATGAAGCCTGTGGGTAACAGAAAGGTTCCTCCCTGCCTTGCTCCTTGCCACAGGTGCTCCCCACAGACTGTAAAACCTATCACAGGGACATGAAAAGGCTTTCAGCAAAGAGCTGAATCAACTGTGCTGTAGGCCTTGAACTCTCATCTCATTTTTACTTTGTAGTAGAATTAAGACACAGCAATAGGGTGGTAGAAGAAAGCTATCACTTTTGCGTGCATGGTGTCTGTTTTTCAAGGATTTCTGCCCTCTGACTTACCAGGGTGTCCCTTTCATTAGTTCAGATTTAAGTGAAGGGTTTAATATTTATCTCTTCTTAAAGAGAAACTGCTTACTAGCTGACACAGCCTAAAAGCAATAGCAATCAATAACAGCAGAAAAGTCAGTTTCTTCACAATAAACACTTTGTGCTGCTGCTATGCAGTCTTGACATAAATTGAGGTATCCAAGCACTGAGAAAGCTGCGGTTTAATCCATGGGAGGCTCTTTGCTTTAAACCAAGGCTGAGACTAGAAAGGGTAAAATAGAATTGGGAAACTCAGGTTATCAACAATTATTTTGTAGCTTCATTTTCTACTATATTCATATGGTGAATATACTAGAAAATGGGCTCTGGGTTTGCATTTCCTTCTAGCCTTGTGTAGCAGGACATTAAATAATAGCATTTGCGGTCTAATCTGCACTTTAATACGTTTCCTTCATTTGCTTAATTGTATTAATGGAAAGATGAGGATGATCTTGTGGCGAGGACAGAGTACTGGAAGTCAGGTGATCTGGGTTATATTCAGAGTCTTGCCACAGACTTCCTGTGCAGTCTGCTATAATCAGGTTTGCTAATATATAAAATGAAGATAATGACATTTCCCCTTCTTACCAGGGTGTTGTGACACTTGATTCATTACTGTTTGTAAAGTGCTTTGTGCTCCTTGCTTCTAAATGTTCTCCTTACTGTAAAATGTCTTATGGATGGTACTAAATTTGAGAATAATGTTACTTTAGTGCCTGTGCATTTCAGTTGGCTGAAGTGTAGTAAAGACCATTATTTTCATGTTATTTTATGAGCTACTGGAATTTTTTAGATTACTTACTTGAAATCTAGCTAATATAGTTACAGTTATAAAATATACTGAGTCACTACTATGCCCCCTTATTTTTTTCTGTCCTTTCACTATGATGAAATATTTAGCAATAAGCAAGACTTGTTCAGAATAAAAGGAGGAAGAAGGTTTGGCATAAACACTGTAGCTGCTTGACTTCCAACTCTGTACTGAGCCTGCTCTCTACCCTGGTTAATCACAGGGCAGAGCTCTGGTCCCAGTGCAAAATGTGCAGAAAAATTGAGCAAGAAATTAAGTAAAACTAATCTGGAGGTCTGAAAATGAGGAGCTTTGGTGTTTACCTAAATTGTAGCAGTACTACAGGACGGAGAACTGCATCATTTGTGTAGTACAGTTAAAAACAAAACAAAAAATAGTTAACTTAAAAATCTCGGAAGGTTCGGCAGTGCAACTCCCAATAAATTCACTACAAATCACACAGCTAAATTTCTATATTGCACAGGAAAATAACTCAGCTAAAATTCTCTTAATGTGCAAAGCAGTATGTTTGTTAAAGCAAATGGAAGTTGTGCGTAGAAGTGAAAGCAGAATAAATGGCTAAGCTTTAAAAAAAACAAAACCGAGATTGTTATTAACATTCACTGTGCATATTGGCATTTTTCAGAATGTAGTAGTTCACTGAAATTCTACTCCTACATGAAATCAAATGCTTATCAGATGTTTGTAATACATAAAGCTATCTGTTTTTTTTATAGACAGCGATAATTACGTCAGGTGAAGAAAGGAATTACAAACTTACCAGAAACAGGAGCAATTCATTCAAGGCTGTACAATGTTTGTCAGGCAGTAACCACACTGCTGGTACAGTACAAGAAAAAGCAGACACGTCCCTTTACAAGCACTGTCCAACATGAGATTAGTAGGAAGAAAGGAAAGCAGCTGACACTTACTATCACTGTAAAAGTTCCCAGGAATTCTGAGAGGGCTTCTTTAGCCAAGCTGTTCTTCAAGGCAAATTTCTCCTTTAAACTCCTCTTGCTTTTCCGGCTCATTTTGGCTTCCTCTATTGCTCTGGTGCCCTAGTTACAAACACACACAAAATTTGTTTTGTATTTGTCCCTGCTTCAGCTGAACTTTGCCACTTTTACTTATACATTGAAATATGAGATTTCATCTTGTACAGCCAGTGAAATCATCTGACTGCAGGCATTGACAGAACCAGCAACATGCCCTAACAATTCATCATGAGTTTTCCATCCTGTGCCTTCTCTGACTACACTTCTATTTATACTGATTAGATAATACGAGCAAGTTCACAATCAGAACTCTTCTTTTTTTTTCTTGCAGAATGGATTAATCATTACCTTTCCTGCTATGTTACTTTTTTTTTTTTCCTTCCTGTGGTAAAAATGAATAAAATGTTGTTCCTGTCACCCTAGTCACAAAGAAAGGTAAAAAGAGAAAGCACAAAGTAAGGAACCAAAATACGGTTAAAAATTTCTCTCTGACCTAGATTGGGATTTAAACGGTGCCGCTATTGACTATCCAAAAACTTTTCAAGGGGACACGGTAAAAGAGAGTGAATGCTTGAAAGAATGTTGTGCGGTATCCTGTAAACAAAAGCTCCTATCATGTTACTTCTGAGGGACTGCAGTGGCTAATGAGAAGTCTTGCATTGGTAGTATGTTGAATTTTTATATTAGTTCACAATACTCTTTTTGAACTAAATGCTTTGCTCTGTAGTGACCCGCCCTCTTTACAGAAGAGCAGCGAGGCAGAATAAATTAGGAACATTTAATGAAATCTGCTTGGGTCCAGTGGCTCCCTATAATGTGGTGTGGGCACGCGAGGCCCTGAGTTGACTATGTGTTTCTAACACTTTAGCTTAAAAGTGCAGAGGTGCTACTATAGGAAGCATTATCATTTTATTTTTTGTGGTCTTAAGACACAAAGTTGCTAAATGTCTCAAAGAATGGGGCCTACTAGAGAAAAATATTACACTCTTACTCTCTTGAGTGTCTTGAATGATTTTATCAGATGTGATACTGACTTGACTAACACACCATCTGGTTGATTTACAAGTATTTTCTGTCATTTGACTTTACACCAAAACATTAGCCCAGTTCTGGTAGATGATTTTGGCACGTGTTGTAGGTGCTCGGTGCCTTGATTTGTATCTGTCCTAAACCTTTTTCACCCTCACAGGAGTGGGCAAGTGGGCTACTTCTGGCATCCCATCAGTGCTCTCCCTTGCCTCAAGCCAGGACCTGATCCATGTTCCTTGTAGCTGGAGTCACCTTATCACCAGCAGTTTCATCCCTTAACCACCCAATTCACCCCCACCACCCAATTTTAATCCATAACTGTTTTTCTATGTTCACCTTTCTCTACCCCTGCTGGCCCATGGCAAGCCCCATTGCTGGTGGATGATGCACTACCTGCCCGCGGCGGATGCGGCAGGAGCCGTGCGGGCAGCAGCGCAGTGGCCGGCATGGGCAGCTGGAGCAGAGCTGCAGGGCCTGCCCGCAGTGCGTGTCCACGCTTGGGCAGGCGGCCGGGAGCTGCCTCTGGGAAGCCCTGAGAACAGCCTGTGTACGGCAGTTTGAAAACCTCTACCCTACACCACGGCAAAACAAAGATATTATTCAGGCCTGTAATTATCACAGCATGCTAAAGTATATGTTTATTATGTTTGTGAAAGAAGTCTTTCAGAATTATGTATACAGCAGAACTGAGGGAGGATGCTAGGGAGGCCATTCATTACAGCAGGAATGAGATAAACCACTTCCTCTCTTCCAGGAAAATGAGAAATAAATACATTTATGAAAGCAATTTTTAGTTGTTTGTTCATGGCAGTTGTTTATCTTACGAGGATGCAGGTCTCCCTCACCAACTAGAATGTTAGTTTAGTCTCACAACAGGTGTGAAGGCATTAATACTATTTTTCAACTAACAATAGGGCAATAACATGTCAGAGACAGAAATCCATACTCATTTGTCCAGATCATGTTGCCTGCCTTATAACAATTTTATGTCTTTAAAGGGTGAGGAACTGGCACAAATATACATATATATATTTATTTGCTTTCTTCATATTGTCTTCAATACTTCATACAAATCACATGATTTAACTTTGTGAATAAGAACTGTGATGCCAAGTTAGACCAAAGGTGGTCCTTGGCTCCATAACCAGATTCAAGCAGATGCTCTAAGAAAGTACAAAAGAACAGAGTACACAGAGGGTGAATGCTCCCTTGGTAAATCCTTCCAGCTTTTGACAATTGGCCATTTCAAATCAAATTCACTTCAGAATAATTTTCAAACAGAAAAGGAGGCAACACAGAAACTTTATTAAAAGTTTATCCTTTTATTGTAATCAGAAAGAGGTTCTAAAGACATTTCCCAAATCTAAGAAATATGTACATAGCATTACAAGAAAGGCAAATACAATGTAGAGTTAAGCAACATGAAAGTTTTGACCTTAACTGCTACCCCATGCGATCCATGTGTTACTACATTTTAGTCATGTGCAATGGAACACCTGCTTGAGCAATGGAAAGAAAATACACTCTGATTACTGTTTTCTGCTGATCTTCCTCACCTGAGCCTTACTCCCAGAGTCATAACAGTGAGGTTACTGTCGGTGCTTATCCATAAATATCAACAGCTCTGGCATCTGAGGGAAGAAAATTCAGACATGCTTCAAAAATTGAAGTCATATATAGGCAAGGAGCACAGAAAGAACATAAACTCTTTCACATTACATGTAGAACCGCAACAGAGCCTACCAAAAGTATGTTAAGGTTTTGCCAATAATGTGGAAGTAATTATATAAACTTTTTCAAATTCCTTCACCAGAGGAGTCCTACAAGACAGTAAGTAAAGCTCTAGAGGATAAAAGTGTAGAAGGAGCATTCAAGGTGGCTAACTCCACAGCTAAAAAGCTGTGCTAGAGAACTGAGTGTTTGGTGGGCAAGGTGGAAGGAATTGTCCTAAAATTTTCAGTAGGAAAGACTTCAAGAGAAATTGGTGAGTAAAACAGTAACTAATTGCTGGAGCTGTGCAGTGTTTCCACCAAGAGATTAAAATGTTCAGCTACTGAAGCGCTAGTGCTAGTGGGTTGTTTCTTGCTGAACCCAATCCTAATGTCAGCAAAACAGAACACAGGAAATGCAGCCCCAATGCACTGGTCTTTCAAAACTGTTCTCTAAGGGTGATCATGGGAACAACAAAATTGTCAATGTGATTACCATGCCAGGAAAATTAGATGAACTGTTGTAAAGAATAAAATCGATAGACACACAGATAAATCTGATACTCTGTAGAAGCATCAAATGTATTATGTTAAGGGAGGTTATGCCTCACAAACTTATTGGCATTCTTTAAGGACATCAAAAAGCACATTGATATTATTGTTCATGCTTGAACGTGTGATCAATGTAACCTTAGACTGCAAGACTAAGACCCTTGGGACCCCTACCCCAAGGCAGTTTGGACTGAACTATTTCTTCTCTTCACCTGGATTCAAGCAGAGCAGGAATTCACACAGTGTATATAACCTAACTATTTTTATAGTAATCTTCACTCCTATAGAAATAGCAAAGTAGAGAATAATACTCGTAGCTCCCACAGTTTAAAATCCCATGGGTAACAGTGTATACTGCACTGAATTTTTAATAGCACATTATTCAGAGTATCACATAAATTGTTTTACTGATGTAATAAAACCTAAACCAACACAGCTGGAGAGACCAAGGCTATAAATATACTATATTTTTTGGGTATTGTAATAATATGGGCCAAATTATTTTTAAGTCTTAATCTGCTGATTTCAGTTGAATTAGATGAAGTCTGAATGTGTACATCTACTATAATTCACATCCCTGGTCAAATGCCTTTTCCTAATCTATATTTATGTTTTCATACAGAAACCGCTGCATCACCCTTAAACAACATTCTCTGTTTTATGGATTGATCCTGCTGCTGGGGAACTCAAAGAAAGAAAATCAGGTGAGGAAGATCTGAACACACTGTAATTCAGCATTCTAAGCTTTTTGAGTACAAAAAAATGTATTTCTTTAGTTCTTGTGTTTTCTGATCATCCCTCTGTCTCTGCTGTAATCCCTGGTGAAAAAGTGTGCATGAAGGCAAACAGGTCTGGCTGAGGCCACCTTGGAGTGGGGGCAGGGCACACGAGGTGACCCCTTGAGAATGTCTTTGTTCTTTCTTCTCTGTTTCTGTAAACTCAGTGTCTAGATAAAACATTGCAGTCCAGATCACGAATATGAGATCAAAATCACACCACATATATGTGTTTTAAGCTTTTTGCCCCAGTAATCTGTAATGCCTGTTTCAAAGCTTGTTGATGTTCATTGCTGCTGACACTGATTTTCACGCAGAATTAAACTGGACTTCCTCTAAAGCAGGACCCAAAACTTTTCTTTGTTTTTGATTGGCTGGGGACACTGTCAGGCCTTAGTGCATAACTGATGTTACTACACCTATATATATTACATATAGTCATATAATTGATGACAGTAAATTTTAGGATATATTGTACAGACAAGTCTGTGTAGCACATAGGCCCTTAGAGTTTCCAAGCCATTTTAATCTCTGCAATAGCCGTGCTGCCATAGTGGGGCACAGATAACATTCCACAGCAGAGGCCTCTGTGACAGGACTGTCAGTGCTGGCAAAACGTGGAAGTGTTAGGGCAATGCTGTACAGAGGGTTGTGTGCACCAGAGCTATCTGCTCTGCTTCCTTTTGAATGTGCAGGATACACTCCTAGTGTATACTTATCTGGTAGCTTGCAATATGGGCAGGTCTGAATTTGTGAATGCATCTTGAAAAAGGCTGTTTCAATACATGAAGAATTTTGGTTTTAAGGAATAAATCAATTTAGTACAGAGAGATGCTTTGTTGCAGCCAATTCCCTGCTCTTTTTTTCTTCATAGCAGATTTTTCTCAAGCAGTTAATGTAAACAAGAAGTAAATGTAAGGGAAGATTATTGACTGTATTCTTTTTAAAATAACTCTTTCCTTTTCCAGATTATTTATAAAAAGCAGTCAAAATGGAGGAAAAAAAATAATAAATTCACCTTTGCTATTAAAACCAAAAGATATCTCAGTAAATATATCCATGCACCATGAAGAAAACCTTGAAGTATATCCAATGGGCTCTGCAGTGATCCGAGCGCTATGTTTTAATAAACTGAGTGGGATATGCTGTCAAAACCTTTCATCTTTCTAGAGGGTACAGATTTCCTTTAGCAATAGACACCCTGAGACTTATTATGTGTACCTGTAGGGTTGTGAAGAGCAGGAGATCTGAGCCTATCTGCCTAATAAAAGAGATTTAACAGGAAAGCCAATGACAGACTTGACTCCACTGACACACAAAGGGCAAGTAGCGTGTTTGGCAAACAAATAGATGTAGCTGAATAGGACAGCCAGTTTATGGTTGTGTAACCTGATTACTGTCAGGAAGGTGAGTGTTTCCTGCATCTGACTTGCCAATGCATCTACCTTCAGCTGTCACCCGCTCGATGTGGGCCACCAAGGATGCCATTTAGGCACATTTTGACTACGCTGAAGAAGCATTTTCTGTGAGAGCTGCTGTTCCTCTCTTACACAGAGTGTCAGAGTGCTGTCCCGTCTCTCCCACAACAAAAGTATGGATTTGTTTTGCCTCCATGCTCCAAACACTCATCCCTTCTCCTTTAGTGAGGTGCTGGTCTGCCTGGTTTTCATTCTTTAAATTCACTTTCATTCAGAATGATTCACATTTGAACATCTAAATCCTCTGTCTTTCCAGAAGCGTAAGCTTTGCTTCTGGGATTCCTTTTACACGTTAAATATTAATAATATAGATGATAAATTTATCTCAGGCCCCTGTATAAGAATATCGGATTGCCAGGCCCAGTTCCTTTGGAGCTCCCCAGTCAAGATTTTTTAATTAAAAAAATAAATTGTTCTGAGGTTCATAGCAGACCCTTTATAGGGTATACTTAGAGCAGACCCAGACAGCAATCTTTCGTCACTTCTGTATGGTATCTACATTCATTAAGGTAATGAAGCTATTAATTGAATATGTAAGTTCAGGTAATTAAATATAAGACTTATTTCTTTAGTTTAAAGGGTAATAATAAAAAATTTAAACTCGCAAACTATATCACACATTTAGTGATGATAAATGTGATCTGGGAAGTGCAATATTCCAATATGAATTAGTTAATTGCTTCCATTCATTAGGTGATATACATTAGCAGAAGGTCAATCCATTTGAGGCTTGATGTGTTTTACAAATAATAAATTCAAACAGGTAAATTGAAGAGAAATTCAAAATAGAAAGGTGTTTTATATATTTTAATTTGGAATAGAATCCCTACAACCAAGAGCATGTTGCCTATGACTTCATGGTTACCAACACATGTTCTTCCCAGTGCTGCCTCAAGGCGCTGCCGCCCGCTGCCAGGTACGCTGTGCACGAGAAAACAGGTGCTGGTTTTTGGGGACCAGGCTGAACCACCCACAGCTGTGGGCTGCTGTGTGTCACCACGCGCAGGCTGGTGACCAGCCAAGGGCCAGCCGTATGCTGGATGGTCCTGGGAAGCCTGCAGACAAAAGCAGTGCTACCCCAGGCTCTCTCCATGGCTAAACCAGCCTTCTGCACAACAGTCTGCTGAGGGACATGTCACATCTCAACCGCTGATTTAAACTATAATATTAGTTTTTGAAGCTGACCCAATTATAAAGTGAGTCAAACACTGATAGTCTTCCCAAGCATATTCTGCTTTATCACTGTCACTGAATTATTTGTGGCTTGCTTAAATCCTTGAGTTTCAGTTTAGGACTGAATTTACCATAGCAGCATTTTACAGTTCTACTGGGTATAAAATGGCCAATATCACTGGTGAGATAACTAATCCATTTGACTCATTTTTAGTAAAAATTATGTTAAATCAAATTTTCTTCACCAGCAATTCCCGGATTTTCAGTAATAAAAACAGTTGTTCTTGATATCAGCATTTATATCAGTTTTTACATTAAAGGTAATGTAGAAATAAGGAAAATAAAAGTAGATTTTATTTTGTTCCTTTAGAGCTTAAAATATATCCAGAGTAATTTCTAAACAATTATTAGATTGATAATATTAAGATAATTAATTCACCGGGATATTTGAAAAATTTCTGAAATAATATTTTAATAGAATCATCATAGTATTGTGGGTGATGCTTTGCAGATAACATTGCTTATGTATGTAACAATATTTTTACCTTATTTGTCTAAAATATCTTTGTCTGGAGCAAGGACTGATACCATCCTGCACACAATTCAAGGACCATAATTCTTAAGAGATTTCAAACAGTGAGTCTCTTTCAAATGATGAGGATAAGAGACATTTAGAGAATTGATTCAATTAACCTAGAGGAAAAAAGTGCTATAATGTGTGATTTATGTTTGCAGATAAATTAAAATACAAGTATCTCCTGAAGAGCATTTGCTGCCATCATGGTCAGTAATTAAAATAGCAGGTAATTAAAACAGGACACCTGAGGCTGAAGCTTTTATTCTATATATCAGAAAATGAAGTTCCGATTTAATAAGTGGAAAGCTGAGTTGAAAAATAACTCAGTGGAGGTTTCTTTTCGGTCCCTATTTTTCTTCCAAAAGTGGTTTCTAAAGCAGATCAGAAATAGGAAGGACATTTACTGAGGCAGGAGACCAAGGGTGCAGAGGAGTAGGGTCTCCCAGTCAATACTGAATTTGTGTGAGGAACCAGGGATATCTTCACTAAATGGTAGTGGGACAGCCAAGAGAAATATATTAATATATAAAAAAGAACTTATGGGTCAGATTGAAATCATTTTGGGACAGGTTTTGAAGCTGATCTTGAAAGGAATCACTAGAAGCGTCTGGCAGAATGATGTGGTTCAGTTCCTTCACGTGTGACAAAGTGCTCCGATTCTGGAGCTCACTGTGGAGCATAAGAAATATTCACAGGTGTGAAGTGGTGAGAAGGAAGAGTTCTGTGTTGGTGGAGGTGCTGTAGCCACTGCCTGTTTCAGTGGTGTGTCAGTATATCCCTTGGTGCAGCTACTCTGCTCGAAGGAGGTATTTGTGATACAGTTTCACTCAATCCTCTAGTTCTACGACTTCATTTAGGTGATGGGGTCACAGTAGTATAGAACAGAAAAATACCAGTGCTCTGATTGAGCAGCCCAGGAATGCCTTAATTACATCTGAATTGTCTTCAGCATCACAGCTCTGCCTTTCACACCCTCTCTAGCTACCAAAGGTCCTGTTTCCATCAGATGGTGTTTGTGTAAGCAATGTCTATGTCCTTCTCTATAAATACTACCAGTTGCTGAGGGTGAGTGGAGAAACTGAGACTGGTAAATGAAACAAAGGTTGTTTCTTCAAATTATACATTCAGATTGATCTAAATATAAAAATAAAACTCCTCAAGAATGATTTTGGTCTTGGCTATCTACTAGCCTGAATTGTAACAATGAAGTAAGAAACAGACTCACTTGATTTTTCTTCATTTTTTTGACAGCCACTTTTTCACAGAGTGTGAAGACAGTAATATCTTTGTCATTACAGTCTGAAACAGAACATATTTGTTTCCTGATTTGCTAAGTAAGAGTTTAATTAAAACCCACTCATGTGAGAGAAAATAAGCCAATCTGGCTTAATTGCCAGTGAATTTAGTATTGCCAATTGACCAAAAAAAAAAAAACAAAACCAAAACAAACCAAACCAACACCAGAAACTACAGGACTTAAATAAGAATAATTGGTTTCTCTGCTGTACGTAGGTGTTTAGCGACTGCAGAACTTGGGCTGAACTTGGGGTATTGTTTCTGTTCTTTCTCATCTTGGCAATTGTTGGACTGGCTTTTTTTCTTTCAAAAATTAATTACTTTACTGTTGTATTAATTGTTGTTACTAAGCTACTGTTGTAATGTCCAATGCAATAAGGGTATTAGTCCCTTCCACAAAGAAATTGTATTAAATATTCACCTGTATGATTTGAAGCCATGACTCCATTTGCTATCACAAAGTAGCCTGTGCAGTGCTGAACTGCTGAAGCCGTTCCCCAAGCTGGGTTCATCAGCGCGTGCAGCACAGCATCACAGACCTTGCTCCTGTTTCTGTTTGGCAAAGCTGCTCCTGTACTTGATGAGAACCCACCTGTGCTCTTGGCACTAAGGCCTATGTCATTGTCTTCCCAGGTGGTAGAACAGGAACTGCGCTTGGTCCCTTGCTGTCAGGAAGAGCAGCGGCACCTATCCATCGTGTTCTTCTGGGGAGTGCTCTGAGGCTGGCCGCACAGCGGGTCCTGCCGAGTGGTGAGTGCAGCGCCGTGCTCCGCGTGGGGAGTGCCAGCGAGGCACAGGCAGCCCTTAGCCTAAAGGTGCTCAGCTCTGAGTGCTTTTGCAAACTGAGCTGCTTTTAGCTGTAAGAGGAATGTAGTCGTACAACAAGGAGTTGATGGAGGTTGCTAAAGTAGCTCCAGATTATGTGGGTTTCAACTGCATCTCTGGATGCACTGGAATCCCTTCTCACCAAAATCTCCTGAACTTTATTCGCTTGATTTAATAATGAAGCTGTTATACAGTCTCCTCATTCCTGTTTAAATTGAAGGAGCACATCCTCACTCTGATTTATTTAAAAACAGCTTTTAGAAGGTGTCATCTCTGTGATGAAGTGTTAGGTCTGTGTTGCCAGTGTGCCATTAAAAATTGAATTTCTGATGTTTAAAAGTCTCACTCATCCCAAGTGTCACAGATTGACAGCTCTGCGTGTCACATTACAGCACAGTATTATGGATCCATTTCCTGTGTCAGGGGAAAAAAATATAGAAAAGAAAAAAGAAAAATGAAAGACAGAAAATTCTGCGGTCTCCTTCTTTGTGATTGAGCTGGAAATTTACAGAAACATGCATGTTAACACTGAAATGACTTAAATGGTACTCTCTATCTTCTACTGCCTGTATATGCAGAAGAAACTTTTGTCCCATGCTCTTGTACGAACACTACGAGAACTCTGGGACAGTCTTTTCAGTGTCCACAAACCTGTAAAACATGGAGCAAGGAATATCCATAGAATCAGCAAGTGGATATTGTAATAAAATCAAAACCTGACCAGATTCTGTTGTTTATTCTTGACTAGGTCAATAAAATGGTCAGGTGATATATTTCTTGCTGCTTTGTTTTGCCAGCTTTAGACAGCTGTAGGCTTTGGTGTCCTTTCTCTGTTTATCTATCTGCAATGTGACATCTGATCGGTTTCAAAATATCGGGTGTGTTTGCATCAGTAAGCAGAACTTCATTTATTTTACCTAAAGTAACAAAACCGGTGAGAGCTTCATTTGTTTTCTGCCTAGCAGTTTTGACCAGAGAGAGCATAGGGCAGTGACTGTACGTTTCCGATGTCCATCAGCCCGGTCAGGACGCAAGCTCAAACCATCTGCTGTTTCATCCAGCAAGCTAGGACAGATGTCCACCACACGCGTGCTGCTTGCTGCACATGGGATGAGTTTGAGACAGTGAGTGGAGGCATCTGGCTCTATTTGGCTGCTGGCTTCCCAGTAACCTGCTGTATGGCAGGCTGAACCTCTTGCATGATGTGGCCTCCCGCTAAGAGGCCCACTCAAAAAAAAATAATACCTGGGAACAGGTGGTTGTTGCTTGAACAAATTATTCTGTCCTTTAGGCCTCTTCTTTTTGCAAAGAACTTTCAAGAAAAGAGAAAGCCCCAGCTGAGCTGTAGGGCTTTCCCGGGCAGTGAGCACCTGCTCCTCCTGGTGGCTTTGTTTCCTGAGAGCAATTTGGAAACAGAGGTGCACCTGGGTGCCCTCGCTGCAGAGTCCCAAGCCTCTGGGCTCCCATAGGGGCTGTCCATGCCTGCAGCTGCTGCAGCGCCCGCGGCCGTGCACCCACCTCCAGCCCTGGGAGATGGGGAGAGTCTTGTCCAGGAAGGTGGAAAGACGGGATCGTGCATCCTGTCGCTAAGGCGAGACAGGAGTAAATGCGGGACCTTGCAAGGGGCAGCGAGTGAAGGAGTACAGCGGTTTTCCGTGAAGGGAGGAGAAGCCCTGGACAAGCGAGAGCCCCGTTTTGCGGAGATGGCCCCACGGAGGCCGTGGCAGCGCGGGCGTGCGGGCAGCAGGACGGGCAGCGCGCCCGGCCGCGCCGGGAGGAGCGAGCGGCGCTGGGCGCCCCGGCGGGACCGCGGAGCGCGGTGCGTGGCGCGCGGCCGTGCCTGCGGCTGGCGGGGCGCGGGCGCGAGCGGCGGGCGCGCGGTGGGGCGCCGTGCCGTAGCGGCGCGCGGCGGCCGGCAGGGGGCAGCACGCGGACGGGGATGGCGGCGCGGGGCCGCAGGTAGGGCCGGTGCGGGCTGTTCGCCGCGCATCCGCCGCTGGTACCGGCGACGCGCAGCCACTTCGGTGTCAGTTGCCGCAAAAAGAAAAGGGAGGCGGTCCGGGCAGCAGCGGGCGTGCTGCAGGCAAAGCTGGCGGGGACGGGCCCCCTGCAGAGCGTCCGGCGGCGGGAGCGCGGGAGGGCAGCAGCGCAGCCGCCAGGTGCTGCGCGGAGCCCCCGGCCAGGAGAGCGAGCAGCCCGGGAAAGTAACGGGCGGCGGTAGATGGCCGGGGGGCAGCTACGCTGTCCCGGAGGCTTCGCCACAGCGGCAGCGCTGAGGGGCGGCCCCGCGCCCTGACCGCGCCTCGGCCGGAGACCCGTGAGGGGCCGCCTGCCCCGCCGCCCCCGCCCCGCCGGCTGCGCGGCAGCTCCGCGCCCGAGGCGGAGCCGGCTGCCCGGCGCCGCGCTGTGAAGCGATGCTGCTGGCAGGTCGCCGTCTCCCGGGTCCCCCCGCCAGGGCTTCCCGAGTGTGGTCCAGCCTCCCCTCGGGCTGCCTCCCGCCGCGGCCGGGACTCCCGAGGCGGAGACGGGCCGCGGCTGCCAGGGCTCCCCGCGGGATGTCCCGGGCGGGGCGCCGCGGGGCCGGGGCTGGTCTCTCACGGACGCGGCGCCTCCCCGCCGGCCCCCGCTCGGCATGGGGGAGACGAGGGGACACGACAGTTTTGGTGACACCCCCCCTACAACACTCCCCCGCCGGCGCTGACCGGGTTCCCCAGTCCTGTTTTTTGGGCGGGAGGCAGCGGCCCGCACCGGGAACTCCGTCCTCCCGCAGGGTGGCAGAGGAGTCCCCGACGCCCGTGACGGGACGCGGGGGTCGGGGGGCCCGGCGGAGGCCTGCGGGCCCGCGGCTGCGCTGGAGTGAGCGGGGCTGTGCTGCTATCGCCCTAGGTAGGACGGACCTGCCCCCCTGCCTCTGCCCCCATGTCCAATGAGAAGAGACCCGGCTTGACACCTGCCTATATACAGGGGACGAGAGCAACATCTTCAGCGCCGGTCCTGGGGGGGGGGGGGCAACCCAAAACACAACATCAGGTCAGAGCGGGGGACTCGGTGCTGCTATAAACCCCCCCCCAAGAGTATGACTTCAAGTAAAATTGAGATGCCAGGGGAGGTGAAGGCAGATCCTGCAGCTCTGATGGCATCTCTGCATCTGCTGCCTTCTCCCACTCTCAACCTTGAAATCAAATACACCAAGGTAAGTTGTGCTCGTTTGTTCTAGTGGGAAAATTCATGGCTTTCCCTCCAAAGGAGGCATTTTGCTTAAAATCAGTTTTATTTGTCCCTACCCAACTTAAATGCAAAGATAAAAAACTACTAAAAGACTGCGTTGAATCTGAAGTAAAGGAAACAGATTTTTAGCCCTGTAAGCATCTGAAAAAACCCAGGATAATAGAAAAGCAAATTAGATCTGCTGGGATGGCTTTGTCATCGCTCTTTAAACACGGTGTTTTCTACAGAGCTGCTGGGGTTTATTTTCAGTGTAAAATCAGCAGTTCTCTAAAACATTTGTTTTTTATGTACTTAAGAGGTAGTTTCTATACATACCTGTATATCACAATCAGAAAATGAAAGTGATTTCTTTCTTGAATTACCCTGTGTGCCAAAGGTACTCTTTTTACAATTCCTGGAGGACTCTTAATACTACCAGGTTGTTAGAGCACTGGAACAGGTCTCTACTAACTTCCGTGATACTTGAATTCATCCGTGAACAATACTGGAAGAGGGCATATTTTTTCCTACTAACTTTTAAGACTAATTTTCATAGAGGGTTAAGAACAAACCCAGTGGGTTAATGTAGAAAACTCTGCTGGTTTTCTGTGGTGTATTCTAGGACTAAATTATTTTTTTTTCACTTAAAATTGGCTTTAAGAACAATTATTTGTTTGTAAATGCAAGTTGAATTTTTAAAGTTGTTTGTATATTTTCAATCTTTGCATCTTTAGTTAAAGAATGTTTTCATTTCTGTTGGAGAAGTTTCAAGTGTTTTGTATAACCAGATTACAATGTGTCTGACTTTGTTTCTAATTACTGAGTAACTTAATAGCAAAATATACACATCAGC
This sequence comes from Nesoenas mayeri, assembly GCF_963082525.1. Lineage (NCBI taxonomy): Eukaryota > Metazoa > Chordata > Aves > Columbiformes > Columbidae > Nesoenas > Nesoenas mayeri. The sequence continues at coordinate 14,380,263 of NC_137563.1, read as the reverse complement.
ACTGGAAAAAGTGATAACATTTTTATCTACTGGAACTGCAACTTCAGGAGCTTTAAAGCTGATAGGAAACTCATTTTGGCCGATGTAGTGTAATTTTTTCCTCCATATCATCACTTTCAAAGCTTTTCATCTTTTCTCTTTTTTAAGCGGGTGCCAAAACCAATTTGTCCTCTAATTTGTTACAGCAATTCCATGTCCTAGAAGAATGTTTCAGAGGAAAGCCAACTATTTTAGATTTCATTACATTTCAATGCAAACTGTTAATATGCAAATTAAAATATGCATATAGTTTCTTGCATATAATTTATTTGAAAACAGTTTAAATAAGGAATATAGTTACTTGATGTTGTGTGGTGTTACGCTTTGGGAGCAATCATGTTGTGCAAGTAGTATTTGGCATGAATTTTGTTTATTGCTGGTTTGAGTGTAAAATATGCTGCAGGAGTGTCTGGTGGATAATAGTTGAGAGTAATATCAGTCTGCACAGTAAGTGTACTTGTGTTTCTCTGTTCTAAAACTAGAGAATTGGTTCTAAAAACCTTTGACAAAGATAACAGTCATCAGCAATCTTATCTTCCTGCCAGTGAGAATGTAAGCTGGATAACTAACCTTTAATAATTCAGTGCCATCATCTCAGAAATATGTAAGACATTACAGATTTTATGCTAATGGAACAAGTAAGATAAAGTTGTTTTATTTCAATATCAAGCCAAAATTGACAACAACATGTTTCTTCTAAGCTTGGTTTTGAGGTATCAGGTAACTCCTGGTTGCTTTTGAGAGAAATTTGCTTTAGGACAGGTATCAAATATTTCACTTGGCATCTCCTCTGTTTCTGTTTTTCTGTCTGTCTTGCTCTTCCCTCCTTTTTTCACTGCAGGAAATACAAGTGATTTATAGATAATGGGAGTCTTCAGCTTGGAGTCCTGTCTTGGGCAGGACTTTTAACTAGGATCCACTTTCCCACCTATTACAAAGAAAAACAATCAAAAATGAAATAATAGAATGTAACTTGATTCTTTCTTTTGGGGGAGTGGTCACTTCATGTCTTAAATGACAAACAACTTCCATAAACAATAAATAACATTAGACTAAAGCACTTTGGGGGAAAAAAACAAACCAAAACCAAACATTGTAAAATCAGACATCTGTAAGCATTCCTAGTAGCTCTCTCCTGCTTGTTAGCTGAGAATTTTAAATACACAACCAGGACACAGAATTCTTGAACTCTTTATTACAGCTGTCTCTGAGTGTATAATCTTAACCATTTGGGAGTTAATTCTTTATGAAAAATAGAGGTACCTGTGAACATTTAAACTAAGCGAAGTAATTTTAAAATATGTTTCTCCAATTAAATTCCATTTCTGGAATTCTGAAATGAGGAAATAGACAGTTTTGTAAAGATGGAACATGTTAAAATTCCACAGTATGTACCAGAAAAAAAAATTTATTCATTAATCTTTAAAACACTACATTGTCCTTGGAATTACTATGAAAGATCCTTCCAAGAACATAGATAAAACAAATACTACCCATGTAATTTTCATGTATTTGATTGTTTAGCCAAATTATTGAAACTTGTGAAATATTCCTCTGGTAAGTTTAGTGAAGCGAGCAGAAAGCTGTGTTCAGTCGTTCCGATCTGTACATCTGATGCAGCACACAGAGGCAATGTCGTTTTTCATTGGTCAGAAAAAATATATTTAGTGATGAAAACTACACGATGCCATGGCTGTATGTAAGATGTGCAACAGTATCTATTGTGACTTCAATATTGTGAGTCAGAATATACTTCTTTTAAAAAACAGTAATTAGAAATATTTTTCCCAGCTTTTTAATACCTTGGCACGATCTCTGTGAAAATACAAGTGCTTTAGATGCGTGTTATAAGAATTGGTGAACAGGATGTGAACTAGACATGACGATAAGTGTCCAAGCACACACGGTTAAGTTTTTCTGTGAGGCTGGCTAGTACTAAAACTCCTACAAGCAAGATTATCTCTCTTTTCATTGTGATGGCTCTTTCATTCTCTACTTAACATTAACATTTGGGGAGGGATTGCATCTGCAGAATGGGGGATCTGCCAGTATGGCATGGGGTGATGTTATTCTAGAGTGCTGTGGCACAGCAAGCGCTGCTCAGACCGGGCGGGAGGTGTTGGCAGCGCTGGGCGCCATGTGCAAGGGAGCACACAGGTAGGAAGGGGATCCAGCCCTCTCCCTGGCAACAAGTCAGATTTCTACATATGTCAACTTTATTCCAGAAATTCTCCTAGAATGTGCTGCTCCAGAAATATCAGATGTGTGAGATAAGCTGTAGCATGACATCCAGTAAAGACATGCTATTAGCATGTTTTATACAGGAAGCACAGCCCTCTGGGTTGGTGGCCCTGAGAACCTGATAGCTTCTGAGGGTCATCAGAGGGTTCTCAGCTCAGCGTTATACTGATGCCTCCCTCTTTCATGCTCCATTCTCCCTCATGAGACTCGAGTGTCTCCCAGGATTCGGACAGTAGATGAGGAATCAGCCCAAGGGACTGAGTCCTTTGCAGCGTTTTCTTCCTGCTGTCTCCATTTGAGGAGCTAATGGTGTTTTCTGCAGGATGTGGTTAATCCTTCCTTTGTTATGGTATAATCAAATCTGCTTTACAGAGTATTTTCATAGTGGTTTTAGTAAGTCACATTGACTTTAAAAGACAGCTGGGTATAAAATGAGGGACCCTAGGGTTCTGTGCTGTCTTAGCTCTGTCACTACATCGTATAACTGAGTGAACAAACGTTCCGTGTTTGCATTATGTTGGGGACACTAATCCAGCTGGATGGTTTGAGTTCTGTTTCTTGCTTGCCAACTGATTTAAGTCTGAGAAAGAGCTGAAGGACTTTAGCATAAGGAAAGGTTGAAGAATGGTGGTTTTGAGAGCTTTTTATGAAGAGGTACTCTAAAGGGGTGAAATTACAGTGCTGTGGCAGTGAAGAGGTACAGAAATGTTTCTGTAGTAATAGCCTGTGAATTGACTGACAAATGTATTTTTGTCCCATGTGAAAGGGTTTGCCTCTACTATTACACCATAGGCTAAAATTGGGTCAGCTTCTAAACACAGCCCAGGTGAACTACCCTGCACTGCAACAGAAAACTGTATACAGCGGTTTGGATTCCATGCAGGCAAACCGCTATCAAATACATTTCAAATTCTCGTATGATAAGCATTTGGGTTTGAAGTGTTTTGTTATTAAGATTCTGTGTTTTCATTCCCATTGTGCTTTCTTGGCCTTGCCCAGAAATGAATTCTTGCAGAACACTATTACAAATTCTTTTCACCAAAATTTCCAGCATGTGTTTTCCAGGTAAAATCCTAGACTGACATTAAGACAGGAGGCAGGAGATCTATTTTATTTAGAATAATATGCAGAAACTTTTTAAATTTTTTAATTGAAGACAAGCTTTGGCAAAACTCAGGTAAGTGTAGAACACGTACTATTTCCCACCTGTCTTTCCTGAATGAGCTCACTATTTTAATGCCTTTTGAAGTCAGATTCATTGAGTGATAGTTGAAGAAATCAGCTCCCATTTTTGGGTCAGTTCAGTGACTACTCTTTAGTTACAAAAATGGGGCACGTTAAATTAGAGATATTTGCATAAAGAATAGACTAATAGAACAGCTACTTTTCCCCTTTGTGGAACACTTCAGTATCTGATGCTAGTGTCAGGTATGTCCCTTTGTGTCGCCGTACATATTGTATTTAGATTTACTGTTGTTTAAATTTGCAGTTTGAATTCTCTTCTAGTGTGTTCATACTTTGTAGTTAGTATTACAACCCATATAGCAATTGCAAACTATTTATGGACTTGTTTCCAACTAACAGCCTGAATATAGGATTATTTCTTTCCTCCCAGATCTTTAAGGTCTTCTGCACAAACCCAGTTTACCCAGATTTGCATGAGGGATAAGAAGCAACTGTAGTCTTGTGCATATCCAGTCCTCTGCTATTGTTTACTCCATTACAGCTGCTATAACCATGCAAGAGCATTACAAATATGTAAACTACCAGGCTGAAACTGGCAACAACTAGATAACTACTCCAGATAACTGCTATATTGCTATATTACTGAGTAGGTAACTGCTGTAGCAGTTACTTACTGTTTCTCTTACTGTGCTGAACTTTTAGAGAAAGAAAAATCTTTAGGGAAAATGCAAACTGCTTTAATACATCAACCTGTACAATATGACATTGCTGGTGAGGGGGAAATTTTCTTCTCTTTTGTCCAGTCCATAAGGTCAGATGATACACTGAAAGACAAGGTATGCAATTTGTGTTTTTCTCATCTTTGCAAAAATGTTTACGATTGCAAGTATTCCAATAGAAAAGAGGCACACCAAAAGCAGAAGGTCAGTAATAATCAGAGCACTTGCCCAAGTTGAAGAGCAGCCAAATTCATACCCTTGCCTGCAAACACAGCAGAAACTTGAATATAGATCCCTTCTTTCCAACGGTGGATAGGTGCCAGGTTTGGATGCTGTCCACCTCTGGCTGTCCTAGGGAAGAGTCTCACATTCCTTCCTGTTGGATAATTCACTTGTATTTATGAGGCCTGAGAGATACAACTTTGTAGCCCAGTGGGAAGGACACTCATGGAGGAAAAGCAGGGTTCAGTTCTTTACTCCAAGAATATTCATGATGTTGCAAGGAGAGCAAGGATTTGATCCAAGATGTATAGCTGTCTAGGCATTGACCCTAACTATTGGACTATCGAGGTACAGAGTTGGGATAATACACCTAGAACACACACTTTCATTCTAACAAAACAAAAAAAAAAACCAAAACAAAAACCCCACTCTTAAATTTTCCATTCCATTCTGTCCTTCAGAAACATTTCCCTCAGAAGTTCACCAATCCTGGTACATTTCCATACTAAATTTCTGTCTTGATGCATCTACATTTTCTGATTAAAAAACTCCATCAGTCCAAAAATTCTTCATGATCTCTGCTCAGCTTCACCATCTCCCTGTCCACGCAGAATTGTTCCCCACAGACCTTAATGGGCTCTGTCAGTTTGAAGTTATTCGCTGCCATAAACTGCTTTGTTCTTGAGAGCACCACACAATGGAACCACTGTATCCATTTGTCTCCCCTTCTTTACAATGCACATTAACAGCTGCCTTCAATAAGCTGTCCATAGACATTGCAAGTCATTGGGAACATGTCAGCATCTACAAGTAACTTGAACCCTTCCTTCCAACAGGCTTTGCTTTGCATTTAGTACCTTTGGCAAATTTCACCTACCCTTGAGTTGCGCAGATGCCTTTTAACTTCAGCTCTTGTGATATTTTCTTCAGTATTCTGATTAGTCTGAATATTTTTATCTGCAAACTACGTACTTTGCTATTAATGATCTGCAAAAGCAGGTGAACCAAGATATCGATTGCTAGTCACATTAATGAAGGGGCACCTTGCTATTAACCTCTTTCCAGGGAGAATTATCCATTTATTTCTAGTCTTTTTATCTTATCTCTTAACCACTTTTTAATCCATGGCAGGACTTTATCTTTCACCATATGGTTACTAACTTTCCTTAATAGCCTCTTGCTAAGGACTTTATCATCAAAAGCCTTTTTAAAGTCTAAATAAATTATATCCACTGATTCATCTCGGCTCCTCATTTGACTAACTATCTTCCAAGAAATCTCACAGGTTTACAGGGATAAACGGCAAAAGATGAGTTCAGTGATCTATATAATAAATTCTTACTCAGATCCTCCATAAAGTCACATTTTTTTCTTTTACAGTTTTGCAGCTATCTTTCCTAAGGCTGAGCTGTAACATTTTGCTATTTATTTGTTGCAAATTGTTTAACCCCACTTCTGAAAAACCACAGCTTTTATCTGATTGTTTAAAGAGCAGAACTCGCTCTCTGAAACAAGTAACCAAAACATCAACTTTAGTTCAGCTGAAAGAAACGAGAGACAAAAATGTATTAATACAGAGACATAAGGAAGCTATGTAAATATAATATAAGCACAGATGTGTAAAGGTTTAAAAAAAACCTTCAGAAGGTTGGAGTTCTGTGCAGTCCTCTAGAGAGGAATCCTCAGACATGCAATGGCATCCCCACTCAAGCACAAATAAGTGCATAAATAGCTATGTGAAGACTTACTACTAGACTATGAAGTCTAAAAAGTGATTGCCATCTAAGGGCCCCAGCATTGATTGCTTTCATTCTTACGCAAATGAGCAGAGGAATTCCTGTTCAGACTGCACACACCTAATTATATTTTCTCCAAAACCTAAGTTCTTTATTTCAGAATTTGTCTAAAAACATAGTTCTACTGACCAGCATTTTCTGTCATTTCTAATAGCAATCTACCTTTGTGACATGAATGTAACACATAATTTTAATTTATGCAGTGTAACTAAGCTTTAAATATAGGAGCACTTAATTACTTAAAGTACGGTACGTGAAGCCACATCAAAGTGTTGCTGTAATAGCATTGCTGAAGTATTCTCCAACTGACAAAAGAAAAACAAGGACTAGATTTTTACCTTATGACTTGAAACATAATACAGTCCAGCTTTGTTGGACTGAAATGGGAAAATACTTCAGAGCAGAGAACCATCCAAATCAAATTCTGTGACCCAAATGAGAAAGTTTAAGGTCAGCTCAACCTCAGTTGACCTTGGCTGGAGGTTAAAACAGGGACTGCACTGACCACTAGAGGATATAGACCTTAATCTGTGAGGGATTCATAGGTAATGAAGACCTGGAACTGAACCCAGAATCTACAGGGATGCCAGTGGGACAGCTGTGGAGAGGCTGACAGCAGGTGCTGCGGTTACAGAGAGGATACACTTTGCTAATTTCCACGTGGATTTCCAGTATGCCCCAATGTAAAATAAGTTAGTTATAAAAATCCATTTAGAAAGTCACAAAGGTGTAGGAAGTGCCGCACAGAAGAACAGGCTGCAGGCTCTTTGCTGAACTCAGATAGGAAGAGGGTGCCAGGGAGACACTGTTCTCTTACCATCTCACAATGATCACACAAAATCCCTGTTTTGACTCGGACACTATCAGAAAGTGCCTTTTGTTACAGAAATTCCAAGCACACGTATTTACACAGGTAAAGGCTTCGCTCTACAGTGAAACTACTTTATTTCCAAAGCAGATCTATTTACTATTTCAGTTAAATACAGGTATTATTTGACCATCATATAAAAGCTAATCTTATCCTCCTGTGAATAGGTCAGCATGCCTTAAGTCTGGCCTCAAGTGACTAAAGCTGGTCAGAACCTCAGGTCTATGTTTCATCTGAAATATGACTTCTCCAGTCGGAAGGTCCTTCCTGGTTTGTGCTGTGACATTGTGTTCTCATGCTTCAGGGCGAAAAACACCACTTAATACCTCATCATCATGACCCCTACCACCACCCTGGTATATTCTTAGTGGCTTTTGTGGAATTCCTGATGCCTCAGCTTTTGAAAACTGGAAGAATTTAGATGTGTTAGCATCTGGGATTTCTTTGAGCAACTTCATTTCAACTCTTTGCAGCACAGTTGGGACTGAATTGTGTGCTGGATTTGGCCTGTTGCTGGTATTACAGTTTTAGTAAAGACGAATATTTTACCTGTCATATTCTAGTGTTCAAACTAGTGGCTTTGCTTTTCTGCCCTTGGCCCTACAACACTCATTAATTTTTTGTCAGAAATGTCATCTATTTCGGTATTGCCAAATTAAGAATCCCCTCAGTGAGCAGCCACTTCTGGAAATATTTTCAGTCTCTCTTTTATACCTTTCATGGCCAGATTGTTTTCAGAATCCACTGACTCTCCCATAGCCAGTATTTGGTTATTTATCCAACTTAGGCTTCTCTTGGCTATTTTATCTGTGTTACCTTTTTGGTATTTTTCTTCAGAATATTTAGTAGCAACTTCCAATTTTCACTTTGTGTTTTGCAGCCTTTTAAAGTTAGCACTTTGTTTGTTTGTTGGTTTGTGGTTTTTGTTTGGCATACATTTCCTCTTGTATCTTCCTGCTTACCTCATTTATTCTCTTGCTTGTGCTTCCAATTTTTAGCCTTGGGAATGCAAATCTTCTTTGACTCTCTCATTCTTCAGCCTCCATGCTGATTCTATGGATTTTAATTTCCTAGCTTCAAGCAGGGAGTTTCTAAGTTACTTCCTCTCTTAAAAAAATTGCTTCTTGATGTTTAGTATCCCAGAGAGTAGGGCTTCTTCATGTGTTTCTCTCCTGCAATGAAGCTGAAATTATTTATGTGGTAACCATTTCTCAGGGGTTCAGACACAATTTTTTGTCCTTGACAGGACTATGTCAAATGTTGTTTAGATTAGGATACAGAGAACTGTATGTTCTTTAGACACTATCTCAATGCAGCTCCCTCTGGACTAATGCGCAGTTACTTTTGCACCAGTCTTATTCCCCTCATATTCTTTTTCCAGTTCAGTGCCACTTCAATGTCACTTCAGTTGCTCTTATCCAGAAGTCAGTACTTCACCCCTGCTATCATCTTTCATGATCTATGCTGCCTCTCTATCTGTGGGTCTACATTCTTTGTTACATTTCTCTCTTAAGAAATATCCACGCAATTCCTTGCACACGGAGCTGCTCCCCCCCTCTCTGCATCCTGACTTGTCCTCCCTATGTGGCTTATTCCTGGAAATTGTGGTATGCCTCTGATAATTCTTGTCCCCTTATGCTCAAAACAATCTAGTCTCCTTCGTCTCCATGATACCGTCCAGAGCACCCATTTTCACACTCAGATTTCTTTTGCTGGTTTACAGGCACTTGCACTTTTATTTCCTAACTATAAGATGACCTAGATGAAAATTAGGATCTAGTTGAAAAATCCTGTAAAGTCTTTTCAGCTTAACCACTAAAGCACTTCTCACAACATTGTACCTTGCTCTCATTTACCACTCTGCTAGTGTAAAAGGTCCTTAAAATAGAAATTAGATTTAAACTCGCTTTAATACTTCTTTGCACTGTCAAATTGATTTGAGAAGGCATTTATGTAATTGCCAGTTGTATACATAGATTTTTTTTTTTAATGGAACCACTTAATTTTGTTCTTTGAAACATATTTGGAGTTAAAATTATTTGTTCTTTGCATCCAGGCATAAAAGCACTGTCCTGATTCCACTGGGTATTTTCAAAATCTACCAGTATACCAGAACATATGCATTTTACATTTTTCAGCTGTAACAGAAATAGTTTGAATTTACTCTCGAGTAGTTAGAAACTACCAAGAAATTACCACCTGCCTTTCCAAATCAGGGAGTTTATTTTATTCTCTCCAGTTGTGACGCGTGGTTACAACAGTCCTGTACCAGAACAGCCTGCACAGACCCTGGGAAACATGCACATGTGTTTTTCAGGACATCTGGCTAAGCCTTCCCTCGCTCTTCCATCGGTGCTTGATGGTTTTTTGTTGGTCTTCCTCTTTTTGTCCTTATCACACTTTATTATTTTTTTTTTTACACCACTGCTACTTAACGGCCTCTTCTGTCTTTTGTGATGGCTATGGGATGCTGTTTTCCTGAGAGATGAGAATCAAGCTCTGCTTTTTCACTTCTCCATCTGAAATTGTGATATGAGACTAACACTAAATGGGTTAGCTGTGCTGCTGATGACATAGTCTTGGTAGACCAGTCCTTTAACAGTGATTTTAAAATCCATTTGTTACATTACTGAAGACATTTTTAGCTAGCATCACTCAACTGAAAGTGTTATTATTCTGCTCCTTCATCAAAGCTTTTAGAAAGCATTTAGTGATTCAGTCTCACTGTAAAACTGGTGACAAGGCTCCTTCACAGATGGAGGAGTTTAAATTTGTGGGAGTGTAACCATGACTAACTCAGACAGTAGGTCACTGTCAGAGGCAGGATCTCTTGCTAAACAAGCCAGGCTACTAGAAGATAAAACCTGTTCTTCTGTATGCACTACTCGGGGAGATGGAAATACAGACGAATTTCGGAGCCAGGGTTTACCTGCATATGTGTGTCTACAAATCTATATGGTATTAATTGTACAGTTTTCTATATACTCACCTATACATGTGCACACAGCCTAGATGAAAAGACCCACCTTATCAGGAGTTGTCTCTGTTGTGATTCCCTTGAGCGCTGTGTGGGAGGCAGTGCCCTCCTTGCTGGCAGATCTGCATAATGAGTTCAAATGAAGCTGGAGCTTGCAATGTTGCTCCCCTCCGTGCTTTTCTGTTGGGAGGAGGAGTATTTCCACTGGCACAATGCAGTGACAGTACTGCAAGTCCAGGTGGTTGTCTCTGGTATTATTTTTATTCACCTTTCAAAGGTTTTGTTTTAGTAAGGCACTCCAACATGGAGGGAGAAGGAAGGCCTTGCTATTTAGATGACAACTGGGAACCCAGTGCAGAACACGCTCAGCAGCTGGTGCAGCACAGCTCTTCCTCCCATCAGCCCAGACAATTGCTTTTAATGCTTGGATTCTAGCTGAAACACAAAAGTGTTCAGGCTCTTGCTCTCTGTCTCAGCTCATTTCTCTCCTTGAGGGAGAGAAAGTTATCCCTGATAACTTATTTCTGGTTAGAAGCATTTACCTGCTTTCCTAGTGTGGTTCCCTGTGACTGGGAACCTTTGTAGTCAGTTCTTCCAGCTGTTTGCCTAAATGGTCTTCAGGGATACTAAAAGCAGTGAACCTGGAATAACAACATTTTACTTCAGCTAGGTCCCATGAGAATTTAGTTATTACTTAATGGATTGAATTGGCGACATACCTTACACCAGATAACTGCCAAAGGTTGCATGAAATTAACCTTGGCAAACAGCTGGTTATTGGTGTACTCCTTGCAGAAAGCTGGGCACAGGGTGATGTGTTTGCTGTAGTTAATATGGTTTTTCATACCTATACATGCCAATAGTATTTGCAATGTCTGGCTGAAAAAATTCTCAGCTTAAAGTCTTGATGGTGGTTTTAGCCATTTAGTGATTGTGTGTCATGTTCACCACACTGAGCATAAATCCTGTCTTGTAAACAGCAGGGAAACTAATGAGAGTTGCCCACATTCTGCTATCATTATGAGGGGTTCCAGCAGAGAAAATGGGAATTTGGTTAGAGAGGGGAAGAGAAAAGAGAATTTTAAAGAAAACAGTGAAAAAAAGAAATTAGGACTGCAGATATTAACATTTGTTTTCAAGGAAGGCTTTTTATTGATAAGGATTATAACCTACTTTGCTCATTTAAGGAAATATCTGTACAGTTAGGTTTTGGTTTTGCCTTAGTCCATGTTATTAATACTGCATGTTTCACAAAAGGTGAGGGTCATGTTTTCAATTTACATACTCAAGTTATTAGTCTGCTTCTATTTAAAGGTAAATCGAAGAGCTCATTTTTCATGCAGGCCTACATCTCTCTACAGAATAGCTTGCCAATCATATATAAAAATGTTAAACTGTATTAAATTTTGGCATTATTTTGCTATACCCTGAAGTGTTTTATTTGCTTGGGACTGTAATCAGCTCTTGCAAGAACGTTTCACATCCAATTTTAGTCTTAGCACCACAGTGTACTTCGGGGTGTAAATTTGTCAGGTATCCAAGCACAGCAGGATACTTCGACAGCTTAAGCCCAGTTCTCCCAATCAGCCTTATGAATACTAATAAGTTGAATGATCTGTTCCAGTTTTGTATATGTAAAATCAATGGCTTATCAACAGAAAAAAAATGAAGGAGAAATCAGAACTTAAGTCTGAAGAAAGGGAACCTAGATAAGGCTTCTCGTCTTCAGAAGACTATTCTAAAGTAAATAAATCAGTATTTGCCAAGATTTTTATTGAAAAGAATTTCCAACCTGAGGGATTTCACTGCAGCATTGAATGAGAGGTGTTGGGTTCCTTTGCATCTTCTTGAAGAGCAAAAAGGGTTTATAAATCAGACTTCTGGGAATTGTTATCACACAGCTTCTCCTAACAAACACAACAATTTGTTTTAAAGGCTTTCACCAAAGATGTCATAAGTGGTAATCTCTATATTGTAAGTGGGTACTTAATGTGATTTAACTTAATGCAGATGATGCAAAAGCTATTCTCTCCCAAAGCCCATTAAGAACATCCAATTTTCTGGTAAACTAACACTCCTGCTTACTATCATAGAGATAAGTGACTGTTTAACCAGGACAATAAGAAATAGTTTCAAAACAAGGCCGCGAAATTGAGTGGCCACAGAACTGGTCTTAGTGAGAGTTCAGATTTTGAACGCAAATGCCACAAGCTGGATTTTTGTTGGTTTGTGTTTTTTCTAGGACTAGTTTGAATTTCTGTATGTACAGACATGTACATATAGGCACTTTCAATCACCTTAATGAGTAGCACTAGTGAATATCATTATTTATTATATTAGTAAGCATGGTCTAGGTAGAAGAGGTCCGATGCAAGCCATTTATGTAAATTACGTAAGAAACTGATAAATACTGAGTATGATTTTACGTTTTCCTGAAGTGCAGATCATTCTAATAGTTTATGCAAGTTAATGCTTCTCATGCTGCACGCTTATTTGTTTGTTTAACTTTTTGTGGATTCTGTACATGCAGAATGACATGAAAGGAAATGTCACTGGTACCACTTAGCAAAATATACTAACGTTAATATTTGAAAATGTTCGCAATGCAAAGTAGAAGTGAAAGCAAACTTTCCAGGAGCTTACGGTTGCTCACTTGGGTCTAATATAGAGTTAGCACTTTGCAGGTCAGTGGCTCTGCTATTTGTCTCTGACCTAACAGATCTGGAGTTCTTCACATCAAAACCAAGTCTTGCTGAGCCGAGATCAAACGTGTTAAGGTAAGGATCTTGCCAGTGATTTATCGTGCCAGGGAGGGTGATCAGGCCATAAGGGGCCACTGCAAATGAAGCTGACATTCCAGCAATTTCTCATGTGTAGTCATAAGGTAATTTTCTCAGAAAGAGCTTTTAAGGAAAAATAAATTTGCCTATTGTATTTTTCTGTGTTGTCTTTAGTGTCTGAAATCCTAGTATTTATTTATGCAGCACAGCTAATTTCTAGGTAAGACCTTCTTGTTCTTTGGTGATAAACATTTAAAATGGCAGTTAGTTACCTACATGTGATGATCTGCTAGATTCTTTCAAACGGCAGAACACATTTCCCCTGTACAAATAAATAGATCGTGCTCTTCTATGTCACACATAATGAGCACACAAGACCTGCAATGCACAAACGGTGCAAAACACAGGAAAACTATACACACTAATACGAGTCTTGTTTGTACAAATCCCTCCTCGTTCCTAGCATTTCAAATGAGTGCTTGTGGAAGGGTTTCCAGGATCAAGATCTTAATAGCCGCAACTTCATTAAAGCCCATTGACAGCCCAATAACTGATTCTGTAAACAAATACTCCCTCCTCTCCACTCTTGATTTAATGGATTTTTAGACATCTTTCATTATTTTGTAAGTTGCAGTAAGTGACAGCAAGGATCACACTCCATAAAAAAAAAAAAAACCAGCCATCCTTAGCTAAATCATTCAGTGACGGCTTTTCTTTGTTACTAGTGGAAATGTAGAGCATACTTAATTTTGAGTCATCCTGGCTTCAGAAACAGTGTTTTCTGATGAAGACAGTAAATGTTCTTCTCCAGCAATTAAATAGAGCCCCCTTAGTGAAAGGAAAAGTAAAGCTTAGGAACTTAGTTTCTTAGGAATACATGAAATATTACCTGAGCTATGGGAAAGTGTTGTTGTGCTCCTGTGTTGTGCTACTAACAGCAGATAATTTCTTCATTAGCTGAAAAAAGTAATAAGGCAGCCAAAAGGAGTAAAATGTTGGTGGTGGGTATAGTTCAACAGACAATACAATCTGAAGTTTCTTCTCTTTAGATTAATTTTCCTGAAAAACTAAGTGCAAAAATAATCCCTTTAATGAGACTGAATTGAAATAATGGATGCTATATCAGCATGTGGCACAGTGAGAAACTAAAATAGAAAAGGTACCATTGCAGTTTGACAGCCTGAGTTTTTTTTGCAGGAAATACTTGGGCGGGAGGAGGAAAGTAAGCATGCTACTGCATGTTGTTAAGACTTATTTAATCTTCTTAACTAATTACTCAAACTTCCTAAATCAAAATCATACAAACAAAAACGTTTAGATAAGCTGGGAGTTTTTTCAAATGGGTGCCCCCTACAGCTCAGAAAATAAACATGACAGGTTTCCCCTGTCTGATGTGCTGCCATTTGCAAAAGAACAGACCCAGCTCCCAGAAAGAAGACTAATTAAGACAGGAAGACAGGCAGGTCAAACATTTGGTGTGAGGGATTTGGGACATAGGGGAGAAAAAAATCATGTTACATTCCACTTTCACAGCAGACTGACAGGGACTTCAAGCCCTTTCTCTGATTCCATTTGCTGCTCAGAGACCCTGGATTCCCCCAGTTTCTCCTCGCAGTCGCACCCATTTCCTAGGGTGCTGTTCCCCAAGCCTATACGGACTGTGAGCTGGCTCAGCAGGGGACTCACCGTATCTTCCTTTAAACACCTCAACAAGATGTCTCGATGACTGGGCCTGTACAACAGGCACAGAGGGACAGACCCTTATGGGGTGACAGCCCTCCTGAGGAGGGGGGTACTGCTGCTCCTCCCACCCGCCCAGGGCTGGAAAGAGACTGAGCTTCTGCATCAGATGCCACTGTTAGGTGCTAGATCACATGAATCCTCCTCCAGCTGAAGTATGGCTTCATTTATGCAAGGTGAAATGTGACCGAGACCTTGACGTATTCACCTGTTTTAAATACTTGGTTTCTGATCTGATGTCCACTGATGTCAAGGACTGGTTTTTATTTCAGTAGGCCTGGCTCAGGCCTTGCTACTTGGAAGTTAGATCCAGAGAAGCTGATCGGTCTGGTCTTCTCATCCAGACATGTACCCTTGGCCCAGGACTCGGGTTGTGTAAACATAATTCAGCCAGATTTTGACGTACTGCTGTGCTGACAGCGAGACCAGAGCAGCCCCATTAGCTTCCTGTGCATTTTCTTTTCAATTTCACTTTTTTATTCTCCTGCTGTAGTATGTTTGTAAATGTTTAAAATTTTCCAGCCTTCTCAGTACACTCTGAAGTTTGGACTCTAGGTTTCTTGAATGAAATTTCAAGCTCAGGTTTTTGAAGGAAACTCCGATTTATGGTAGAGCATGTCTAAAAGCCATTGGCTCTGAGGTCCAAATGAGTTTTAAGCAAACTAAAAAACACAGTTTTAGAAAAGAGCTCTTCTTCCTTTTCAAATCCATAGGTTGTTGATTTGTTTGTTTGTCTTCTGGCGGTGGGAGGTGTGTGTGAGGTAAGGAGAGAAAAACAGCCAGGATAATAATCCAGCAGCCAAAGAAGAACAATAAAAATCAACATGTTCTCGTCATTTTGTTTGGCCTTTGCAGACCTCACAGGCTCTAGAGCAGACATCAGGCTTCCAGTGAAGCAGCTTTGTCTCCCAGTACAAACATCCTTATGGAGGCTGTTGCCATTGCTTCCTTTTCATCAACTGGGGCCTGACTGAGCTCCCACTGAAACCAGTTGAATTTTTCCTTTTGTTTTACTGTGAGTTGGATTGGACCTCTAGTGGCTGAAAACCAACTATGTCCATAGGAGCCTGCTTACCAGAATTAAATTTAGTGCTTAGTTCAGTGTTACGTACAGTTCAGTTACTCTTCTTAAAACAATTACAGTTCCTGCACAGTTGAAAGGCATCTTATTACAAGAAACAAAATTTGGGTAACTTCTGAGGACTAGTACGTGCTGTGGTAACTCAAATAAACTACGCGATGACCATTTCTGTTAGTGTGCTCAAGGCAGCCAGCCCGCCCTGCCGCAGGGAGGTGTAGCGTTGGAAGCCATGCAGGCACTGGTGCTGCCTGGAGACAGGCTCATTCCCGGACTGCCTTGAGAAGCAGGATTCTGCATGGAGAACGTATGGGGTGGTTGGCCTCAAAGTCTCTGGCTGATTACTCGGACTTTGTGACCTGCCAGCAAGGAGCAGTGACTATTGCTGCTCTTGCCTGAACAATCCTCTTCTAAAAATAAAAGAGAACGGCACTGGTGGTGAGTTGCTGGGCAGACAGCGATCACTCTACCGGGGTTGACTTTTGCTTTCCTAGTGCCTACTCATAAACCAGGTTTTCGCTGATTCTGTAGCCAGCTGTTGGTTTCCAGTCACTCCCAGGAGTGCCCCACAACACACTCTGGCCAGAACGTGAGAGGTTTGTTGTATCAAGACAGCCATAAAAGTGAAGGAAAACAAAGCTTGAGAAAATAAACAAGCTGCACCTCTGATTGGTAATCCCTTCTGCTTCATTCCCCTACAATTGTACTAATCGTTAGGACTCTTGAAATGTTTCCAAAGGAGAGGAAATGAAGTTGCTGAGATGGGAAAGGATATGAAATTTCCTGACCAGACTGAGGCACAGGTGCCCAGTATCTGTGATGTTATGCAGTATTTACCAAGGGAAATGCTGCTGCTGGATTTTTTGCATGCCTCTAAAATTGTATGCCCCCTCCTCCGAAAAAGAAGTGCCATTAAGTATTTCTTAATGCCTCCAGCTATGAGAAGTTGCTGAGGGCTGAACAGCTGTGATTCTTTCATAAAGTACTTTGGCATCTGATGCCCCTTCCCCCAGCCTTGCAGATTTAACGTCAAAGGCTCTCTAAGGAGTAAGTCACATATGAAAAAAAGATCTTTGATGGAATGAACTATAATCAGCTACTAAATCAATTGAGTTAGGAAATTCCCATTCCTTCCTCCATTCATCCAGAACCATATCTCCTGTGGGAAGCCATTATTATTTGGATGTTAAAATCCTCTTCCTGTACTAAAAAATATTTCTGGAGCTGCAACAGCACAAAACCAGTGTTTATTAAATCCATGGGAAAATAATTCCACCTCCAAAAAGCAGAATGCTAGGCCACTGTCTGTCCACTGGCTGAAGTTCTTACTCATACAGCTGGGGAGGCTGAAGAAAATGTCTGATGACATCATCACTAAGCAATATCGAATTAAGAATTTAGGTCATCATTTCACTCCCACATCATTTGAGAACATTTTCAAGAAAGGAAATGAAAAGTTACATTGTTGCCACCTGTGTTGATTACTCTTATGAATTAAAGAAGCCCGAATTACTTTTTTCCTTATGTTTTAATGGAAGACAATACAAACCAAGAGGGGCAGTGAGCATGCAGGAATCCCCAGTGAGTTTAAAAATCAGTTTAATTCCCAAACCCAGCGCTAGCCCCTGGGTGAATGCCAGAGGGATTGTAGTGCCATGAAACCAAATCTCATTCATTGAAGAGGTGCAAAGGAAATATTAGTTCTGTGCTGCGTTTGAATTAATCGTATTTATACGCGCACTCATAAAGATAGTTGGTTTGTACTTCCTCATTGGTAAATAGTGATAAAAACACAAAATCCTATCAGTTTCCTCCCTGCTCTAAATTTTGCTGCTACTATATTGCAGATTAGATTGTTCAGTCTGGTTTTGGACACATCCCTTTCTCTTTGAATACTTACTACTGCAACTACCTGCATGGTTTGAAATGAACGTTAAGTAGCGAATTATTAATAAGCCAACCGGGACAGATGGTTACTTAAACAAGATACTGGAGTTGTTTATTTGCAAAGCTTAATTTGCTTTGCTTTATGCTAAAACATTTACTCTTGGCTTGATTTCAAAACTGATGAGCATCCAAAAATGCTATTGAACTCAGTGTATAAC
The DNA here is from genome assembly GCF_963082525.1 of Nesoenas mayeri. Lineage (NCBI taxonomy): Eukaryota > Metazoa > Chordata > Aves > Columbiformes > Columbidae > Nesoenas > Nesoenas mayeri. The sequence goes on along the minus strand of NC_137563.1, from coordinate 14,362,513 downwards.
GCTTTTGAAATGCAGGTCTTATGCAAAAATGCAATCTATCATTTCCTTCCAACTACGTCAGCAGAGTCTCAAAGTAACTTGAACTGTTATGTAATAATGTTGAATTTTGTTTTTCTTTGCATGCTTGTTTTTGTGTGATACAGTAGCTCCAAGGCTCTGAACAGTCATGTGCCCTGTAGGATGGGTCAGATTGCTTCCTTGATTAGTCTGTGGAACTCTGTCCACAGTGGCAGTATGTAATTAACCACGGGCAAAATTTGAACCTAGCAAATATGTGGTAGGACCGTATTCTTGCAAAGTTCTATCAAAAGCTCTTTGAGAGCATATGTGTGTGTGAGGACGAGGTTATTGTGAGCACCAGGGGGGATGTGCCTGTTCTTTCAGGAAAACGCCATGCCCTCTCTACCTTTCATTTGGAAAGGAACAGAAATTACCTAAAATTACCTATCTCATGAGAATGATGACACTCCAAGGACATGTTCACTAGGGCAACTGGAAGCTTCCAACTGCACCTATTACACTGCAAGGTCTGTTTGAAACCCCCAGCGCACGCACAGACAGCCCCAGCTGCCCGCTGCCTCTGCTGTTGCTTAGGGTTGCCTCAGGCAGCACTGCTGGTAAGCAAACAGTGTTTAGTGTCCTCCTCAGAGCACTGCACCAAGCACAGCCAGATTCCTCACTTGCAAGAGGTGTTCATTGTCTGTTTTGCTAGTTGGGTTTGTTCTTGGCCAGATCACTGTCCTGACGGGACACCTCAGTGAACGGGAAGGTTTGCCTTTTCTCCTCCTGCTCTGACATTACTGCAGTTATTGGCTCTATTGAGAGTAGATGGCAAACTAAATGTTCATTTGTTCCAAAATTTTTCAAGTGTTGCCTTCTTCCCTTTCCATTTTGGCACGGTTTTGTTGATAGCACCCAACAGGCCAGATTATTTAACTACTCACAATACCACATAGCAAATACATGACACACTATGTGCTTTTCCTTACTGCAAATCACAAAAGGTAACACTAGGACTCAAACAAAAACAAATTACCTCAGTAACTCCTGGAAAACTCAAGTGGTTAATCAGTTACCTTTTATTTACATATATATGCTTAATGCTGAATTAAGTTGTAAAAACCAAAGGCTGATTTATAGCCCCAGTCAGCCTTAATTAACATTGATTCCAGGGGAATAGTAAATGTGAATAGCCTTCACAATTGAGGTTGAACAATGAACTCACTGGGTGTTGTCCAATTTGTAGCATGATTTACATGGAAGCAAGCCCTTCTTTTTTTCTAGGGTTACCCCTTTTTCATCTGGTGTTTAGGATGGGTTATATATAATCCATAGATAGGAACATTTGCTGTCAAATATTCTCCCTGATTTAGAGTTAGCCTTTACCGTGGTCACTATAAATAAGGCAGGAAAAAACCCAATTTGAGGCTTTGCAGGGATTCCTTTTTCTTGCAATGTGTCATCGCTTGTCCATTTCATGGCATTTTTACGAAGTGGCCATAATGAAAGTCAGATTAAATGTACAGGATATATACATTTAATCAACAGCCATTGGAGTCTGTAGTGCCTGAAGAGTTATAAAAGCCCCTGTGAATGCAAATTTATTGCAAAAGAATCTGTGTCTTGGTGGTAGGAATATCTGCTGAATGGTACTACCTGACACAGAACACCTAAAACTTTCAAAAGTGAATTATTTAAGTGTAAGGTTTTGCTTGTAAAGCTGCCAGCTGCTGGATTTCAAGACTTGAAACTGTTCCAAAACATGGGACTAGGTACTTTATTTGTGCACTAGAGTAAATACTCTGATTTTACTGCCAATTTAAATGTGCTCAGTTTACAGTAATGAGCTTGTATAGGCAATACCTTGTTTATAGAAAGTGGAACAGGAAGAAACTAACATTAACCATTAACAGTAGCAATTTCTCTTGCCTTCAACTCTAACTTTATGCCAAATAGATCCTTCCCATGTCCTATATGAAATATTTGCTATTACTGTTCTTTTTCTAAATTTATTGGATAAATGAAGCATTCAACAAAAGAATACCTTATAGTTCCAGTCAACTTAAAGTGCAACACTCTTCTGTAATTCCAAGGCACTATTTCTTATTCCTACAGTGAAATGTGTTTTAAGAACAAATACGTGTCCTGTGTACTAGCAAACCTGACAATTGGTGCTCATCCCAGCAGAATGTAGGTAGCATTTTTAAATGTTTTTTAAAAGAACACACCACTTCTCCAAGGGAAGACTACTGAACTGCAGTTGTTACCACTTCTCAGGTTGTTGTACTCAACCTGTTTTATTCTGTCAAGACAGATCACACAAGGAACCAATGTGTTTATGTACATACTGTAACCCTAAACAAACATCATTACATTTCCTTTGGCCGCCTGTGCCTGAAGCTGCAAGCTTTTGTCCCTTCCCTCCCTCCTCAGCACACCCCCACATACTCTGGGCATGGAATTAACTCCACCGAACTCAGTGGAAAGGATGACAGTAAAATCCTACTTCCACACGTCACAGATCTCGGAGTTTCTTTGTTTCACTTACAGCCTAGAAAGTGACAACGATACACCGGAGGGTTTTGGCTTATGGTGTTAACCACTAGAGACCATACTGGTGATTCTTTCATTATCTTAGTTTGGCTGGGTTAGCTCCAAAATGTCCTAAAGGGGGCCACTACTTCAGTTTCTGAAGCAACGTAATCACGGAGCAGGAAGACACCACCCATGGTCTGAGGAGCTTACAGTCCAAGGACACGAACAGGTTCAAAATAAGTACAGTGTGCAGAGAAAGTGATGGATGGCGTGGTAGGCCCTGGGTCAGCTACTTCTGAAAACCAGAACAAAAAGGGGGAGAAAGCAAAGAAAGGACAGACTCTGGAATGGATGGAAGCATGCACAGCAAAGTGGCTTGTGCTAGACAGACGGGGAAGATGAGGAAGACAACAGAAACACATCCATAAAAGCAAAACCAAATGTAATTGTTCATTTCTGTGCACAGTTGTTGTATCACCAGGGTCTTTCACAGGTTCCTTCTGCCCATGTCCTGAGTCAGCGAGACATGAGTCAGCTCTGAACCTGGAGCTATGTCACTGCCGTCAGTGTGGCACTGAGCCTGAGCTAATAAGCCCTCCTGATTAGAACACAGCTACGTGGCTTCCATTTGGCTTGGAGAATAGGTTGAGCGATCTCAGGTCTGGTTTATCTACAGACGCATCTTTGCCTTCATGTGCAAATGTGAGTGTGCAATTACTTCACTTTCTTTAAAAAGCACAGGCACACCGGTGTCCTCACCGTGTTCTCTTCTTTGACAAATGCTTTATACCCTTTGGTGTTGCAACTGTTCATCTTGAGCTTCCTGACTGTGTTTTCTCTTGGCTGCTTTTTTTTTTTTGCTATAATAGAATAGTGCGGTGGGGTTTTTTCCTAGCTCAGTTTCTTCTCTTCAATTTATGACTAGCTCTCTACTTGTTTCCTTCCTTCCTTACAGCTGTGTTAAATCTCTGGTGATCCTCTTTCCTTAAACACTGAGCATTTTCATTCTGATGCCTTTTTTTTTGCCATCGGACAAGTTGTAAACACTTAAGTTATAGTTAGTTTTAAAATATTTAGTTGGCAGGCTTGTATGGCTAGCCTCATTGTACTACTTCAAGCCTAAAACAGCAGCAGCTGGTCTATAATCTCATCATACTATTCTTTGACTAGAAAAGACAGGTATTACATTCCATTCATTTCCACATGAAAAACACATAATTTTTTGTCCTGGTTTTGCCACATCAAATTTAAGCAAAGTCTTTACATATGAACTGTCTATTCCTTTGTCTCCCTGTTCCTATCTGGCTAACCCGAGCCATCTACCGGTACAAAGGCAACAGCTTCTTTATTGCATGGCCGTAAGATAGAAGTAAGTGCAAGATTAAAGAGGTGGCAAAGTACTACTCTGGACAAGTTGTTTGCGAGGTTTAGTCTGCCTCATTGGTGGGACAGATTTTTGACCCAGCATCTACAGTTGGTTCTGTGAAGGAACTAGACCAATATTTAATATATCGTTCATTCTTGTTCTGTATCTAAACAGATAGGCCTGTTTCTATCACCTGAGTATCTCTGATTGGAACTGAGAGTCCTGAATCTTTCAAAGGGTCCCTCAACTTTCTGCTCATCATAGGATCTTTATGGGTATGGGGCTGTGCTTTGCTTTAACCAGAGGAACAGCCCTGTCTCCATAAATGCAACTTAACCCCTCATGCAAAAAAGGGTGGTGAACATTTCTTCTGTCTAGGGGCAAACTCCTGCCTCCAGTGAAATCAGTGGTAAAAATCCCCATCAATCTCATTAAGGCCAGAACATCCCCTTATACATTTAAAGTTGTACTTCATGAAATACAATGAAAGAACATTGATACCTGAACTCCAAGGAAACCATATGGTGCCTGGACTTTTTGAACACTTTCATTCTTGGAAAGATTTCAAGGGCAGGAAGAGTCTGAATACCTGGAAAACCTTTCACTCAGTCATTCTACTAGAGTGACTTATTTCATATTTGCTAAGAAATAACTACATCCTGTTCTTGAAAGTCATTCAGCAGACAATAACTGGGGCGTGTGCAGCTACCAGTAAAAATCTACTTTAAATAAACTCATCTGTCATTACCTCTCAAGACAGCTGGTGTCAGCATCATTAAAATTCAGATTTGGTTTGCCCATGACAATTAAAATGATGTCAATACTGAGAGAATGTAACAATTTCCATTGTTACAAGCAGATAAGCAAGTTAATTCTGTGCTGCAAGCCATCACTGTAGCCATAATCAACTGACTGTGTATTGAAGAACTGTGATGTTTGAGATTATTCAGCCTTGACTGGGTTGTATCAGTGACCAAATGTTTACTTACTGAATTGAATGATTACTCCAAATCCTTCTCTTGTCTCTAGCAGTTTCAAGGCTTTTTGTCTGATACAGGTATTTCTTTTTTTTGGTTTACTTGTTACAGTTTTTGAACAAAATGTGAATGTCAACCAAGTTATTTAGAGTTTGATGTTGCTGCTATAGTGATACTGCCACAGAGCACAGACAGACATCGGGGGCTGACCCTTAGCCCGAACTCTTAAAAAAACTTCATTTTCACAGGCGTAAGTTTCAACTTTCTTGTATTAGAATCTGCAGCCTTTCCTAGGAGTTTGGTGTTATATACATTCCCGTTTGTTCATGCAGGAGCACTGATGACTTTTCTTCCTTTTCTAGATTTTTATCAACAATGAGTGGCAAAATTCTGAAAGTGGGAGAATATTCCCAGTATACAATCCAGCAACAGGAGAGCAGATCTGTGAGATCCAGGAAGCTGACAAGGTAACATATCTTGTGAATGGGTAGAAATGTATAAACAGATCAAAGTGATAGCCCAGAATAGCACTGTTGGACAGTTCTTTTATTAATCACAGTTCTAAAACCCATAATGTGACTAAGGATGTACAACAGCAAATTTCATAAGCCTGGTAACGTTCTTTACCTCAATAGCTTTCTTCTTTTTTCTTCCTTCTTGACAGGCTGATACGGACAAAGCCGTGAGGGCAGCTCGCCTCGCTTTTTCTCTGGGTTCAGTCTGGAGGAGGATGGATGCATCGGAAAGAGGCCATCTTTTGGACAAGCTAGCAGACCTGGTCGAAAGAGACAGAGCAATTCTTGCTGTAAGTGGCACAGTCAAATCACCTGTCAGTTTTGCATTCTGAGAGCAAATTAGTTCATAACTGTGCTAATATGAATTATATTTGAAAACTATATTCAGCTTGATGGCTAAGATGGCTGTCTACTTAAGACCTGATCCAAAGCTCCTAAAAGTCAACAAGAGTCTTCCAATTGACTCCAACAAGCTTTAAACTGGACATCAGACAAATGAATGGGTGTGCACACACGCGTATGCCTGTTATGAACACTTGTAACTTTTCTAAAATACAAAATGGGAGACTGCATAAAGTGATTTGTGCAGATATTAGTGAAATGCTTACTGATACTCAACTGGTAACATGAATTCTGGGTACCGCACTGTTTCGCTCACGTATGAACCCATCTAAACGGTGGCATTGTTAATGTTGTTTTCCGCATGTCAAGTGCTTTGAACTAAGCTGGTGAACATCTTAATTCCAGCTTTGTCAACGCTTAAATCATCTTACCACCAGTGTACACTGTAAAATCACCACAGGGAGAAGGAAGTGCACAGCAAATCAAGTTTGCTCTGCCTGTCATTCGATTTGTATTTCTAGAGCCAAGTTCTTTACCGAATTGCACTGCAGGCAATGCCATTAATTGCTCTTGGGGATATAAGTCAGTGCAGAATTAGGCCTCCATTCTTCTCTGTAGAAACTCATTTGATGGTTGGTGTGTTACACATGGGCGTACTTTGCCCATTCTTAACGATTTCTATTAGGCAGCTATTGAGAATGAGTTAAGCTACTCAACGTCTTAGGATATTTTATTGGATTCTTTTTGCTAAATGATCTTAGGAACCCCTAAGAGGATAGCTTATAAGATACTTTAAAAAATAGGAATATTAACTTAAAAGTAAGGACATTAGCTTGTTAATTTATGAGCTTCCCTAGAGGAGAGTTTGTTTATTTGATGGCCATAAATAAACTGGCTGTACAGTATAGATATCTCAGACCTCAGCAGGAGACTTGGCAGCCACATAGAGAAATTTTTATATTCACATCAATTATATAAAGAGGGATATGTCCATTCTTCTCTTTATGGATTCAGATCATTAATATGGGGTTACAAGGAGCCCCTTCTCAGCTGTTATCATTAACATAACAGAACCTGGTTTGACAGGCATTTTTATCTTGGCTCCCGATGAAAGCAATTTAGCATTTATATAGCTGGACCAAACACAGTGGCTATTAGGTCCAAAATACACACAGGCACATGTACGTACATGTGGATACACAGACAAACCCACAAGACAGACAGACACACGCACGCACACATTCTTAAATTCACAGGGTTTTTTTTTTAAGGAAAATGCTTTTTGTTCACATTTGCAAAAAAGAAGTAACAAAAGGGATAAGATAGTTGTTCTGAGTCTTTTGGGTTAAGACTACACCAAGGTGTAACTGGTGTTTTCTTCATGAAAATCTATGTCAGAACTGAAGAGCTGATAAGACACTCAATACTTAAGTGCAATAATATAAAATGCTACTGTGCTTATATTTCTTAACTTTTTCTTGTTCTGTAGACTATGGAATCACTGAACAGCGGGAAACCTTTCTTGCAAGCTTTCTATGTAGATCTCCAGGGGGTCATAAAAACCCTGAGGTATTATGCTGGTTGGGCAGACAAAATCCATGGAATGACCATTCCTGTAGGTAAGGCAGATTAAAGCACATGTATGCACCTACACCTCCTCCTGCCCAAATGACTTACTAGAGTACAGCTTTGTGAAAGGTAGAGGAGGACCTTGGTTTGGTCTCAGAGTGTGTGGTATGTTGCAGAAGCAGATGCTTAAAAGTTGGCAAGGGCTGGACTAGATGACCTGCTACTGTTCTGCCCTACAGGCACATGCCAAACAGTGTTTTGGTTTTTTTTGCATGTGTCCATCTGAGAAGGGGATAGCTCAATACCTACATTTAAATATTGTTACACTTAAAAAAATGGGTGGAGTATAAACCTGCCAAATACCTTGGAATACATGAAAATAGTGTTAGCTGCCTGTTGAAGAAACTTTATGCTTACATCTATATCTTGTTTATATACGTCTTCTTACTTACTGCCTATGCATAACATTTTACTTGGGACTAACACTAGATCCAAATCAATTTATGCTTGAGAGAGTTTGCAGTGTTACTATAGAGAACTGTACATACATATCAGATGTATTTTGTTATATATACTTCTTCCAGTTGTTCAGTGGGATGATTTTTATATTGTATGTGTAAGATAAATCTTTGAGAGTGCTAGGAAATTATTCTGCTTGTATTTTTTCTAAAGAGATAAGAAAAAAATCCTTACTATATATTTTTTTTTAAATATATTTAATGAGTCTCTTCCTCCTGTCGCTCGCACCCAGCTTTTTAACAAATACAGGCTGCATTTTCTGTTGCAAACATATACATTTGTAGTCTCGACGAGATGTACCAACTGCTATAATTATACAAAATGGCACATGATAGCCAAGAATTATTTTATGCAAGTGCAGATAAATATACTAATATTTTACCTGCATAAAATAAATATTTGGAAAAACAGTAAGGAAAACCAACGTTTATTCTCTGGGTTATTTTTGGCTTCATGGTGCACACTGCTCGTTGCACATGCCTGTTTATTACACTTTACTGAAGGAGACTCACAAGTAAATGAATGTTGCTGTTGCCCATCTAGTTCTGTAAAATTACATTACGCAGCATGATATCTGCAGTACACTAGCTTGCCTCTGTACAGCAAAGCACAAAACTTTCAAGGTTAGGCAAGCACATAACTTGAAAATGTGGCCCTGAAGTCTTCCAGAAGAAAACAGATCATGTAATTCTTACTGCAGCGTTACTCGTTACAGTGCTTCACCTTATTAAAACTGCAGTGCAAACTGACTGATGTTTATCATCACAAGTATATTTTCACCAAAGGAATGAAAATATTAATATTTCAGGTGTAGACTCTCCTGTAAGTACTCCTTAAGATTTGCACAGTCATTTGGGCTGAGATTCATAAATCCTGGTTTTGCTGCTTGCACTTCACATTTAAACATGCAGAAGTGCAGAGCACACCATAAATTCATATATGTTCAGCAAATTTCCTGTTCCCTAATCCCTTTCTCCCTGGTCAGTGAATGCCTCCTTCTCACTCATCAGCCTTGCAGGTACACAGAAATTAGGTCAATCACCAATGAGCATTGCTAGGTTAAGGAGAGTAAATATTCTCCGCTTATTCTTGCCCTCAAGTAGTGTATCAGATGAGAACCCTAATTTTTTTCTGGTGAGATGGGCTATGCTGCTGCAGAAGGCACATATTCAGCAGGCCCTCCTAAATGCAAACTTCAGTGCTAACACAGTTATCAGTAGTGTAGAAGCGTAAGTCCTCTCACAGTTTGTCGGAGTATCAATTAGTTCTTCCTCTTGGTTTAACACTACCCTGTATTCCTCTAGTTTCACACCATAAATTCGTCAGTCTCATAAAGCTATTTTAGAGCAAAGCCAGCGTTAGACAATGGCGCTCTCCACATTCACTTACCATCAGCTCATTAAAGGAAACCAAACAAGATGAAAACCCCAAAATCTCCTATTAAATCTCCTCCTCTTTCTGTTCAGTGTGCTAATAAATCTGGAACCTCCCAACCTTTCCTATATTTCTGTTGAGGTTTTCTTTTCCTCTAAAATAAAAATAGGCAAGTGATAGACAAGTAGAAGAACATTACGTTTTACAGTCACATTCCTTTTTGTCCCAGAGCTGCTAAAACCTTCAGACTGCCCTTTGCTTGCTCTCATGTGTAAAGCCTTGCTGATTTAAATTAAAACACAATGAAGTTAGACTAGAAACTGTCAAACTAATAAGTTGGATGCAAGCAAAAATGCACCTTGAAATCAATATATGATATGATATGATACAGCTTAAAGACTTAACACCCATTTGTTGGTTGTGTCCTGCTATTTGAGACATGTGACTGTACTATGATTGTTACGCAAATAAAATATCCGTGATGGAGACTCCTGATGGAAATCTGAGCAAACACATCTGTGGAAGGTACTGCTGTCCCAAAGTGAGATATCCCTGGATAAATGTGGCTTGCTTTCTAATTAAAAAAATAAAAATCTTTGGGCCAGGTGCTAAGCAGCTGCGAATTGATCTGGCTCTGTTAATATCAGTGATGACTGAAGAATGACAGTTTACATCAGCTGACAATATTTTTAAAAAAGGTTTTAAGACAAATTTTTTAGATTGGATGAGGGATCAGGCTGTCCAAGCCCTCTCGGGCTGCCAGCTTGTAGCAGGATAAGAGGAACAATCATCAGCAATAGCGTCTTGGACTATGTGTCATTAGCATGACTTTTAAAACATTTTAGAGTTTTAAGATTAGTTTATACAAGTCTCATATTTAATTTCTGAGCACAGGGAAGCGTTCTATGTTCCCTGTTCAGAAAATAAAAGTGATTCACTACATTTTGCTGTGGTAATAGCTTATTTTACATTATTGACAAGTTGGCTCTTAGATACATCTTTGGCCTGTCCAGAGGCATCTAGAGCTTCTGAATAACTTCAAGTCACATAAGTTCACAAAGATATTGTTAGAAAGCAACCTCAAGAACCCCATCTGAACAGTAAGTCTGTGGATGATGAACTTTGGAAGTAGGTGTCGAAAAGGGCAGCTGTCTAGAGTCTAATGGAAGAAAGCAGGGCAAGTAACTCTGCATGGGAGCTATCGCTCTGCAGAAAGAACATTCTGCCTACATTTGGTAGAATTAACCACCATTTGTCTGCCTTGGCAAGCAGGCTCAGGTTATCTATAACTTTCTGTTATGAAGCATGCAGAGACGTGGCAATGATTATGCAGTGACAATCTAAAGTCAGACAGTGCTAACCTGTGTAACTGTTACATTGTCACCATCCTTCTGGCTGAGAATCCACCTCTCACAGTACCACCAAGTACACGCTGGTATTTTTAGCTGTCTCCCCTATGTGCCTCTTGAGCACTTAGACAGTTTTGCCTGTATAAATTCTCCCTATTTTGACTTGTACTCTACTTCTGTCTGGTCTGATGACTCTTTCTGTGGTCTGTGAACCACTTCTAGCATCTGTAGAAGACAACCTGGAAAATCAAACTGATGATCTCAATTTGTGAAACAAATATTCACCATCTTCACTGGGAAGTTGTGAAGCATCTAGAGATCAAAATGGTGCAATGACATTTTGTCAATGCAAAGCAAACCAACTCATCAGCTATTTTCGTCCTCCTTTTCCTCATATGAATCTCTTTTCTCTCTCCTCCTCCCTCTTTTATTTCCTCTGTTCTGCTCCTTGTCTTGGTTGCAGACTATTGTTACCTTTCTTCTAATTATTCTGTATTAGCTACTCTGGCTCAGGTTTCTACTGAGCAAATCCTGTAAAGCAGATGTACAGAAATAAGCAGGCATGAAAATAAGTTATTTCTAATAGAATACAAGTTGAGGTCTTTATTTAAACCCAAGGAGCTTTATGGATTAACCACTTTATTGTTAACAGATATCTAGTACAGGACATTGCAGCAGGTTTCCAAAATGTACTCTCTGTTGTCAAATTTAGGTCTTTCCCCACTACTGAACAGGGCTGGCTGCAGCTCCAGCCCGAATGGGGTGAGGCCACAGGAAAGCACCTACCCTGCATCGGACAGCGACCATGGGAGCAAAGGCATTTTAACTCCTCCTGCTCCCTGCCTCTATCTGACCACTTCCTGTCCTGGTAAATCATCTCCTGTGATTGAGCATAGGTGACCTTCTCATCATCCTCACATACTTAGTTGAAATGATTTTTCTAAGTAAAGAGATTCAAGTTTTTCTAGATGGCCGAGCACTAGCAGATACTACTAGATGACCAAGGGGCACGTTCGGCTCATGGCTTTAGTGTAGCCCTTCTTTCAGCTGTAGCCTCACCAAAAAATATTTGATCTAAATCCAGAGGTGGTTTGAGCGTGGGCTAGTTTATACAGCTACAATTTAGGTACAAACTTTGCACAGATGCAGGCCAAGCACACTAACAAAGCTGATGGTCAGACAATACCTTAACTGGCCCCCACACAGAGCAGGTCATTTTCCTGCTCTTTATCAATTGTGAAGAAACCTCCATCGTATCACAGTATGTGTAACCTCAGCGTGTACTCCCAGACCGCAGGCAAGTGCTGCAGCAGCAACAACCATGCAGGTTTATGAAAGAGCACGAACTCCATCAGGCTGTGGCAGCACAGACCTGCCGCCCTGAGCGGGCCAGGCCACCTGAAAGGTTCCCCAGACCACAGGCCTGACCCCAAATCACAGATGTGTTTATTTTGTGGCCTGACTCAGGCTGCCCTGAGCTCAACAGTGCTTTAGTTAAGGACTGCAGATCTAGCACAGCACTCACTTTAACTAATGATACCTCTCACTCCTCAAGTTTTTAGCTTTTTTTTTAACCTTAAAAATAATTGCCAGATCAGAGGATCAGAGTTAATTAAGTAATTCCTTTTAGCCTCATACCATCCACACGTGCTATTTGCAAACATGCAGTCTGCTTTTCCTGGATCTTTGTTGTTACAGTCTTTCTTATTCCATATTCTTATTTCTTTCAAAAGTCCAGTGAGACAAAAAACATTATTTCAAAGTTTACGACTTGGTCCCTCCATTTATTTCTTCATCTCTACCTTGCCCAAAAGATTTGTGAAAACTTTTCTTATTCTGTCTTGTTATGTTTTCCAGCTGCATCCAACTTTTCTTATTCTGTCAGCTTAAACTGACTACCTGTGTAGCTTGGCACCATTTCTGACACAGGCCTTGTCCTACAAGGCAGCTATCAGAGCATGGCTGTACGATGACCACTGTTTTCTCCTCAGTGTTGTCTCCTGCAGAAATTATGCTCAATTACGCATCAGTCACAGGCTTCCTCTCTCCATTCCACATCTACAGATTGTGGTGTATCATTCCATTACTTCAAATGGAGAATGAGTGAGATGTACGTTACTCTATGATCCCTCATCATCTGCTTGTGTATATACCTTTCCATTGCTGTGTTCCCGTCATGCCTTTCAGGAAATTGCTTTGGAGACTCTTCCTTCATTTCTCTCATCCTGAGCAGAGGCCAGTAAGTGGCTTCCTTGCTGCTGCCCTTTTTTGTGTGGTACAGCTTGTTCTCTTTCCCAAGGAGCAAAGCAGGTTGCTTTCTCATGGAACGCCTGCTTCCTTTGTTCTACAGAAAGAACAATGAGGTTGCTCCTGAACCTGGGTTTCCCATGCTGGCTCATGAAAAAACATTTCCATTACTTACTTCTTTATTTCTTTTACTGCCATCAAAGGCTGATCCTTAGAGCTTTCTCCCTCGCTCCCTCTATATTTTTTTTTTTGTTCTGCCAAGTAAAACTGCACTTGAGAGTAACCATGCTCATCTGTTTCAGATGGAGATTATTTTACGTTTACAAGACATGAACCCATCGGAGTGTGTGGACAGATCATCCCTGTGAGTATCTCTACTAGCGCTTTCTATTTATTTTCATTTGAACCAGCTCTCTTTAAAGGCACATAAAACATGGTCCTCAGCTATGTGTGTTTTCCATTACGAAAAAAGCTGAGCTCATATTGTTGACATATCTTTAACAGCCTCCCTGCAAATGCTTATTTGAACATGCTAATAGGGTTTAGGCTCTGTTATTAGGAGTTAAGTTCTCAAGTCATAGAATTCTCATGATTAAAACAAGCAAAGCAAAACACAGTGTTAATATGCTGTCAGTGGTTATGGATGTTCACACAACTTATGGAAAATTGATGCTTTGCTGTGGTAGTCTTTTTATTTATTTAGTTTTTACTGTGATTTAACAGGCTCCTCAGTTCCTGGGAGAATGTGATGCATTTTAATTCCACTCTTTGCTGCTATTTCTTTTACAAGGCTGGAGGAGAAAGGAAACTCCAGGAGACTTATCATTACAATTAACATTGTGTAGCTAATAAAAGACATGAAATGTTTATTTTATTTGTTATAAGATAGAAACACAGCATTTCATCAAATCTAATACTCCCCTTACACCCCAATATACATCCTTAATATACTCTTGCTGAACACTGCATGGGAATTACACTGAGAAGCTAACTTTCTCAGAAGAACCAGTTAACTGGCTTTGACAGAAGTTTCAATGGGAGGCTCACATATAGCTATTACAATGTTGTCTGGAAACCTTTCTCCTCAACAAAGCACTGGGGAACTAATCAGGACATTCTCTGAAATTTTTGTTGATGTTGGTTTTTTATTTTGTTCACATTAACCACAAAGCCAGCAAACAGCAAAATGCAGCAATTCCATTAAAAGAGGAGCAGCCAGAAAAGATTAACCATGTTAAGCCCTTTTTCCCTATTTATATTTGCTGTTATTTCATATCTTTTTTAAGGGGTGACTATTGTGCTTGGCATTCCATAGATACTCAGAGAAATGTGCAAACGGCTCAGAGAGCATGTGGCTACACCTGCCCTGCAAACACCTGTGTGCTCTCATAGCTTGACCCGCAAGCAGTCCTTAGGAAGGAACGATTTCACGGCTCTGTCCCCACTCTTCAGCCAAGCACATGGAAAAGCATTTGCAAAATGACACCCCCAACATTGAACCCCAAAGCTGCTAGACACCCCTTAGGCTTGTCTCATTGAGCTTAACTGGCAGATATGTTGGAGAGACTTGGCCATGGGCTGAAGATCATGCCAAAAGCAGGATTTATTTCATTTAGATTTGTAAAAATCTTTGTTCAGGGTACCATGTCATCTACCATACCTGTTCATTTTTTCCCCAAGTTTTCCTCCAGAACATCAACATGGCTGTCACACGCATCTATTGTAACCCTACTGCTCATCTGTTACGTATTTCCTCCACAGCTACCAGTCAGAGTACAGCCGCTGGGCTGCTGCATGCACTTAGCCATTACACTAGCAAATATGTTATTACAAAAATAAAATTAAACAGCAAGCCTAACACTAAATTCCTCATCCTCTTCCACATCCCAGCTTCCATCAAAACATACACTCCTTGGTAGCTTTGTAGCATAAACAGGGCTATATACTACCCTATAAAACTTGTCAGAGCTCTCCTTGCAATACCATTAGAAGTGCAGGCTGTCAGCACACTGTTGGCCCTATAGCTTCCCTCCCAGGTATACTGGAGATGGAATTAAAACATCACTTTGTCTCCAGAGTTTATAAACAACAGAGCAAGTAAAAAATTGGGTGTTCGGTGAAGGAAAGACAGTTGTGTATTTTTTCAAGCTAGCCAGGGGCTAGAGGGATGTCGGTGAGAGTGGCAGCTGATATGCATCAGGCAATAACATGTTCTGGCCAGTGGCTGACTCATTGTGAGTGATATTTTCTAGTTTCTTTCCAAAGAAGATTATTAGATACATGTATAAGAGAGACAGAGCAAACGCAGTTATTTTATTGCTCTGTCATGTCCACTGAAATCAGCAGGACTATCCACTTAACCTGTTAGGATCAGGCCTTCATGCAGAAAGGCTGGTTACTCTTATCCACAACTTGTTTGTGCACCAAATTAATATAATTTACTACATCATCAGCTCCAGTCAAATGAAGTTTAAATTAATGATGATACAAAAGTCTATATCAGCAAAGTGTTTCTCAACTTGTTTTTTACTCTTTTTTTATCATCTTCCAGATAAATTGCTCAGCAAGATATTTTCATGAAAATTAAATGCTTTGATTGAGCATTGACATTTATGGGGTTTTTATTGTAATCCCATCAATTCAGGATTATATAATTTTGAGTATAAATTTTGTATGTTAATATGTATTCGAGGTAGGAAATTTACATCCAAAAATGCTTCAGCATAAACAAACAGGGCTTTCCAAATGTATCAGAAGCAAGAACTATTTGTCATGGGGAAATTAAAAGTGCCAATTGCAAAACAGTAACCGAAATTAAAAAAAACAGTGACTAAGGAAAATGGACAGATAACAGAAGATACTTTTAGGAAGACTGCAGGTGGGGGCTGTATTTCTTTGAGCGGGAGAGAAAACTAAAAGGTCACTGTTGTTGCCTTCTTAATTGCAGTAATTAAAGAAAAACCCTTGCTTTGTGCTAGCAAAGACTTATGCTGAGGATCAGCCTGAGAAATAATTGAAGTAGCAGCTTGATATCTTGAAAACAAACCACCACTGCAATATTTTTCCATCTATCAACTTTTATTTTTTCCTACAGTGGAACTTCCCCCTGCTGATGTTTGCGTGGAAGATTGCTCCAGCTTTGTGCTGTGGCAATACAGTAGTTATTAAACCAGCAGAACAAACACCACTCAGCGCTCTCTATATGGGAGCCCTCATCAAGGAGGTAAGAATAATTGACAGAAATAATGCCTGTCTCTCCTTGTGGAGAAGGATCTACCAGCACATGCCTGCTTTTAACATGCTCTGTCAGTTTTCATAAATCGTGCTGCCCTTCATTCATTTCTATTTTGACAGGCTGGCTTTCCACCAGGCGTTGTCAATATTTTGCCAGGATTTGGTCCAATTGTTGGTGCAGCCATAGCATCTCATGTTGGCATTGATAAAATTGCTTTTACTGGATCCACTGAGGTAAGAGGATTCACAGATATGTGTTGCTGTAAAATGTGACTAAATACTTAGGGCAGGGCTGTGGGGCTGTTGTGGCCCCTGATGAAAATGCATTTGACACCCCTAGGGTGACAATATTAAGTCCTCGTGCTACATTTGTCACCAAGTAAAAGAGCTACATCTAAATAACAGTGGTCTGTCCTTGCCAGCTAAGCTTATGTAGCACAGTACTTCCAAAGCAGAAAGGGCTCCTTTCCTCTGGCCCCTGCTGTGCTCGGCACCTCAGCACAGGAGATATGCCTGGAAAAATATTGCTGGGATTTCCTGTGGGCTTATGGGGATGTGAATCACATGCAAGTAGGCAGAACATCCCATGTATATCACAGCACACATAAATGCTGCTTTAGCATCCGTAATTTGTGTATCTTGGCGCACTTGGGGAAAAGGGGAGAGGAAGGGGGCAAACGTACTTCAACTTTGGTGATGCATTCAAGTACATTGAGGATGAGGAGGAGGTCTAAAACAGAAGGAGTGCAGGGACAAAAGGTGTCTGTTCCCAAAATGAGGGAAAGAAGCCGTCCAGAAGATGAAGGGAGTCAGTTGTCTCCTGAATGCCAAAATGTCTTGCTATGAGTCTACAATGCAGATGTTACAGAGGAGGTTCAGTCTGAAGCTGAAGGCTGTAATCTAGAGAAAGAGTAACAAATCCATCAAAACTCAGATCCTGTCTTGCTCTCAAATATGTGCAAAGCCGGCTGTTATCAGGGTTGGGGTGGGGATGATAGAGGTACTCCAGACTGAAGTCACAGGAGAAGGGGCCTTATCTCATTGTCTGAAGGCAGACAGAAAGGAATCTCAGTGGGAGTTTCAGGGCTGGTTATATTTAGAGAGTGCTAAACCCAGCCCTTTTCAATTCAAAATCTGACTAACTATTGTATGGAGGGAGCTAAACCCCAGGGATCCAGTCTGTCTCTGATATCTGTGACTCCCACTCGTGGCAGTGGGAGGCTCTGGGCGTCAGTTTGGGTTTGTCTGAGTGGATCAAGCCACTGACCAGGCAGCCCTACTAGATAGGTGTGGGGTGGGTGTCTCCCTGGTGGGCCGAGGGATTGCAGAGACCAGCTTGATTATTTCAGATAAATTACTCTGTGGAATTATCCTGCAATCGAGTTTGGAAGTCACCATACATGAGCCCAAATTCCCAGTAAAATGTAGCTGCAGTCACATTGATTTGTATACACACGGTTGTTTTGCAATTACTTTATGCTTGTGCATGAATTTTTTATGGCAATTTTAGATTATAATACACACAGGTTACATTCTAAGTCAATGGTAACATCAGTTTTCAGATTATTCTGTGGAATTATTCTAGTAATTATATCTCCTGTAACCAATTTATTTTAGCATCCTGGAATACTGAAAACTCTAATATGAACTGATTACCCCCCATAAATTAAGTTGAAACAATTGTTTTCATAAAGATATGTGGTCTCTGTTTAAGATAAATATTCTATTATACAGGATGTTGCACTGTTTGGAGGAGGAAAAATACAGATGGGTTAGGTTTCAAAGTTGTCTTTTGTAGCCAAAATAAATTTTTATTGTAGTTCCAGACAGCTTTAGTTTTAATAGGCGTTTAAACTCCAAAGCTGTGGGTTTTGTACAAACTCAGTGCCTACCTTTAAAAGCCTTACTAATAGGAAGTGAAAAGCATTACAGAGATGAAAAAGCAATTCTCTAAGAACCTAAAGCAAGAACAGATGGAACGTTTTAATGCAGAATTAGTGTAAACTATTCCATATTGTTTCTGATTTCCTGTAACACTGATTTTTTGTAACAGCAAGTCAACATTGTAACATTTTAAACACAACGCTGTGATATGTGCTATAGAGTCTTTGACTTTTCCAAAACATTTCAATTTCTAATGAAATAATAATGGACATATTTTGTCTCTTTGGTCTTGTCTGCAGCATGTCCAATAGCCATCAGATATGTAAATGCCACAATACTAACTTGCATTCCCCCATTTCATCCAGGTGCTCGTTAAGGCAGTTAATACTTTCAACTTGAGCAAGTTAATGATAAAACCTATCAGTACAAAAGCAAAGATCTTCAAGTTTAGGTGTCCAAAGCACAGGTTTTTCCCAAGTTTTCACCATGAGGTTCTTTTGGAAAAAAATAGGAATTCTTTAACTTTGAAGTATATACTTATGGCTAATGAAAACTCCTCATTTGCCTGTAAAAATCACAAAACTCAATCTACTATTATCTATTTCCTGCAGAGCCTTTTTAAAGGCAGAAACCAGGCTGCCCTTCCTACAAAAAATGTGATGTTAATGTTTTCCAAAATTTATAGAACCCAATCCATAGAAATATGAGCCAAAAGGCCATGTTCATGACCATAACTCAATAAAGCCTGACACAGCCACACCAAAGCTTCATCCAGGCTACCACCTTGTCTTGCAACACAACCAGTACCAAGTGCTTACAGAGGAAGAGAGCTGCCCTCAGCCCGCCTGCTTCTTATGGAACAGCCGCCCATGGCTCACCCCTCTCCCCGTCCTGGTGCATGGATCTCAAAAGTCTGGCACGGGCATTGTAACAAAAGTGTTTCTGGCTTCACTGACCTTTCTTTTTCCCTTCCCTTCCCTCACATAAAACTTAAACTGCCAAACCAAATCTTTCTTCCAGCCAATCTGATCACATCAACACTTGCTCCTGTCCCTTTCCTACTTTCCCTTCAAAGCCCATAATCAATTTAAATATCACATTATGTCTTGCTATATTTCTCCTTGGTCTTTCTGGTCCCTAACTGTGACACTCTCACTCATCGGGACCCTGGGAGTGGTTCTCTAAAGCTCAGCTTCCTCCCACACTACCCCAGCTGTTCAGCATACACACCTTTCCATTTTACTCTGCCCTCTCTGCTGCAGCTTCTTCACTGTTCAATGTACTCCTGTCTGAGTTCCTTCAAAAAATTACTGGCAGCAATTTAATGAAAATAAAACTCGGTCATTTATATTTTCAGAGCATAAGAACAGATTCAATCTCAGGATGCCTGGCTTAGCCATGTGTCTGCTGTTGGGCTGCAGAGCTCAGAAGTACAGGAGGGGTTACAGAAGTCTCTTCTCTTCCCCAGTCAAATGAACGGCAAACCTTATTTATTTCCAGAACAAGTGCTGATGAGAGGGCAATTTTTACACACATCAGAAATACAGAGAGGTTCTTCATATTGCTTTATTTCCTGAAAGAATGTCTGCTAAGTAACAAAGGTGAGAGGCCTTCAAAGAGCAGAGAAAAGCAGCCATCAGAAACTGCTTTCTTCTTCATTTGCCTTTATTTCCACTCAAATCTGTGAATTCAGTTACAGGCTTTGCAAATACAGCCATTTTGACAGCTGTGAGCTGGCCGGCCATGTCTGTGTATAAGTGATCCACCTGAACAGGAACTGGGGTACCCATAAGTTCCCGGTGCATGTGGCATAGTTGGGTGCAGCATGTTCTGAGCTTAAGGTCAGAGATTATTATGGAAAGCAGGAAGTTAAGCATTTAAAAACACGTGCATTTAACACACTGGCTGGATTAAAAATTGTATTTTGCTTGTTGCAAAATTTTAATGAGTTCTGATAACTTCTGTTCAGAACCAAATGTGTTACCTCCAAATCAGAGTGGCTTACAACTCTCTTCAGTTGTTAAACACTTTTAAGATGAGAATTAGAGATAGCACACAAAACATTTGAAGCCCTAGCCAACAAGAAATGTATCCTAAGTGGCTGGTTTCCACTTTGTTCAAACTATTGCCCATTAAAATGCAGACAGATTAGAGACAGGATTCAGATCTGTGTTCATAGAGTTCTGCAGAGTAACCCAAATAAATATCCAACAAATTGGTCTGGATGCCTGTGTAAACAAAAGGTCTATAAACAACTGCAATAAACCCCAGCAAAAGAGTCTGCATTTTGCTTGGCAGAATGTTTTCTTTATGCACTTAGATTAACAAACCATGATCTCATCATTAGTCAACAAGATACTAGAGAGAGCATCAAAGCAAACTACAGGAGAGTCAAGATTGATTCATGCCAAACAAATGTTTGTAGCTAACAGCTGTATTACCACTGATTCTAATTTACTCAGCAGGATTCTCCTTTCATTTCCGAAGTGAGATGAATGTCACAATGCATGATGTAGACAGGATGTCTACCTACTGCACCAGCAGTGAGTTGTGTCAGCTCTCCTGGATCACACAATCTCTTGCTGGTTTTAGATATCGTGAAGAATTACACCCTGGCATTTTTCAACATTAGCAACAAGAATCCTAAAGGTGACTTGACCTGTTCCGAGGAGTCTGTTAACTTACCATGCTACACACATGCTGTTCTTCATGTCAATATTTAAAAATTTGCTTGTCTGTGCTGGAGACACACCCTGAACATGCTATGCAGTCCTAAAATGCTTCTCAGAAAGATTTTGGATACAATCTGGAATTTAAAAAAATAAACCCTAAAAATCAGAGAGACTACGTAAGTAGTACTGTGGGTTTGCAGGTTTAGCCCAACACTGACATCCAGTGCCTCAGCAGCTGGGGAAAGAAAAACTGCAATTCCAGAAAATACGGAAATTTTCTGTCTGATCATATAATTCCCCCAAATTTAATTAATCTCTTGTAACTTAAAACACTTACTGTTCTTCAGATATTCTCTCAATATCCCAAGAGAGGTATAACAGCAAAGATGGGCAGCCCAGTTACTTAAAATGCCTATGTCACTGAAGATGTGTATCTGTCAGTTTTTGCACTGTTCATGGAACCATTCAATCTGCACGGCTCCCTGTGCAGTCCTGCCCTCAGAGTCTTGTCTGTGGCAGCAGGCAAGAAAATCACCTGCTGTTCAGCTAGACTGCTGTTCCCATTTAGGTGTTCCCTAATGACTTAGTGTGTATCTGCAACCAAAGGAAGGTTCAAGTAGAGGGAAGCCAGACATTCTG